>NC_142878.1:16189545-16799318 GCF_051225735.1 Oryctolagus cuniculus
ATTGGACAACACATTAAGGACAGAGATCCCACATAAGGAGTAAGTACACAGTGACTCCTGTTGTTGACTTAACAATTTGAAACTCTTGTTTATGGCGTCAGAAATCTTCCTAGGCTCTAGTCATGAGTCTCCAAGGCTATGGAAGCCTCTTGAGTTCGCTGGCTTCGATCTTATTTAGACAAGGTCATAGTCAAAGTGGAAGTTCTCACCTCCCTTCAGAGAAAGGTACCTCCTTCTTTGATGGCCCATTCTTTCTACTGGGATCTCACTCACAGAGACCTTTCATTTAAGGTGTTTTTTTTTTTTTTTTTTTTTTTTTTTTTTTTTGTTCTCCAGAGTGTCTTGGCTTTCCATGCCTAAAATACTCTCATAGGCTCTTCAGTCAGATCTGAGTGCCTTAAGGGCTGATTCTGAGGCCAGAGTGCTGTTTAGGACATCTGCCATTCTGTGAGTCTGCTGTGTATCCCTCTTCCCATGTTGAATCGTTCTCTTCCCTTTTTTATTCTATTAGTTAGTTTTAGCAGACACTAGTCTTGTTTGTGTGATCCCTTTGACTCTTAGACCTATCAGTGTGATCAATTGTGAATTGAAATTGATCACTTGGACTAGTGAGATGGCCTTGGTACATGCAATCTTGATGGGATTGTATTGGAATCCCCTGACACGTTTCTAACTCCACCATTTGGGACAAGTCTGATTGAGCATGTCCCAAATTGTACATCTCCTCCCTCTCTTATTCCCACTCTTATATTTAACAGGGATCACTTTTCAGTTAAATTTCAATACCTAAGAATAAATGTGTGTTGATTACAGACCTCAACCAATAGTATTAACTAGAACAAAAAAATAGTAAAAGGGATAAAGTATTAAATTATACATCAAGAGTCAGGACAAGGGCTGATCAAGTCACTGTTTCTCATAGTGTCCCTTTCACTTCAACAGGTTTCCTTTTTTGTGGTTGGTTAGTTGTCACCAATCAGGGAGAACATATGATATTTGTCCCTTTAGGACTGGCTTAATTCACTCAGGTTGATGTTTTCCAGATTCCTCCATTTTGTTGCAAATGACCGGGTTTCATTGTTTTTGACTGCTGTATAATATTCTATAGAGTACATGTCCCATAATTTCTTTATCTAGTCTACTGTTGATGGGCATTTGGGTTGATTCCAGGTCTTAATTGTGAATTGAGCTGCAATAAACATTAATGTGCCGACAGCTTTTTTGTTTGCCAATTTAAAGGTCTTCCATCCTCTGGTTCACTCCTCAATTGGCTGCAATGGGCAGAGCTGCACCGATTTGAAGCCAGGAACCAGGATCCTTTTCCAGGTCTCCCACACAGGTGCAGGGGTCCAAGGACTTGGGCCATCTTCTACTGCTTTCGCAGGCCATAGCAGAGAGCTAGATTGGAAGGGGAGCAGCCGGGTTTCAAACTGGCACCCATATGGGATGCTGGCACTGCAGGGAGTGGCTTTACCCACTATGCCACAGCACTAGCCCCATAGAATAAATATATATTTAAATAAACCATAACTCAATAAAAAAAAACTCAGCTGTTTTTTAAACAACCAGAACTTAACAGAGACGTTGAGAACACAATAGATTACTTCAACATGGCACAAAATCTGTCTGCTCATTACATAAATTGAAAATAAAACCTTAAATGTAAGAATTAGCACATGGAATCATCCTATAACTTGGCAGTTGTAAGAGAGTTCAGAACTAGAGAAGACAAAATAGCTTATTGGAATTGGCTAGAAACCTGACAGAGAGCCACCAATTAAACAAAAAGTATTAAAAAGAGTTTAATAGTGCTGCAGTTTTTAAACAGAATTTTGACTATTTCAATATATTTGCTAACATATATGTCTTGCAAAAACCTCATTGCTTTAACAGAGGATCAGATTCCAATTCCATGTCAAAGAAAAATGAATCAATAGCTTTTGTATCCAAAAATTGCTCTTTCATAATGTTCTGTGACTTCTTCACACTTTCTACAACATACTTAAACCTTTCTATCCTTCCCATTCCAGTGTAAACTAGCAATTAGGACAATGTAATTCTTATAAGCCATGTTCTTTCTTTATTCAAAGAAGTCTCTTTCCTTCTTAACTTTCCTTATCAAGAACACATTTTTACCTATGACCTTTTTCCATCTGCTGATTTCCTTAACTTACATTTTGAAATAACCCTTTAAAGATCTCTAAATTATGGCAACATTTTCTAAATAACACATTGAATTTCAGCCTTAGTTACTTTCAAGCAGTGTTGAACTATGTTTCATATTTGTTAACATATTTGTTAACAAGCCCAAATAGTTTTTCCACTGAACATAAGGTGCTAAGAGTACTGAAATTTACATTTAGACACATTTATCTCATTTGCCTTTACCTAATTTATGTTTAACAATTACATCTAGATGACTAAAGATGCTGATATTATATCATACCTCTTTCTGAATTAAGGTCAAAATTACATTTATATGGAATTCTACTCCTTTTTATAAAATTATAGCTATAAATTAGTGACATTACACCAGAGATTTCAAAATGCACCTTGGGGGGCTAAGCAGTGATTGTCCATTGCTATTTCATGAGGAACATGTTAAACCAAGTTGCAAAAGAAGTTTGGCAAGTTACAAAGCAATATTTTTTAAAGGCAGTGATTTTCTTAGATTCAAGATAGAAATTCTTTTAAATCCAATGTCGAGTTATAGCCGAACGAAATTTTCATGCATGAGATTGTTGTTTACCAAAGACATCTCTTTAGATTTTAATTGAATTTGAGTTCAGTTTGCTTTTTTACCCCCCCTTCCCCCCAAAAAAACACCTTAGGCCAATGCTGCCTAGTCAACAGTCAGATACCTGGGATTGACTTTGAAACAAAAAGTTCAGGCAGCTGCCATACAGGTCCCACGGGTGACTGTGAGCTAAGGGCCAGTGTGTTAGCAACAAGTTCACTGGTGATTTTTCACCATTATGTTATCAGAGCATATGGGCACCCCTCCAGAGAGATTCCTAAGGAAGGAAAAACCTGGAGGCCCTGCAAGGAGACAATAACCTTATACCCCAAACCAAAAGGCAATAATGTAAATGCCTAAGCATGGGGCTGTCAGTAAAACCAGCCTCAATGATGAGGAGTTGGGTCAGAGATGTCTCAAGAAGTCTAAAACTTTACCATTTGAGGATACTGGCCTGTGTTGGGGTCTTAAGCCTGAGACTGTCCCCTGACCAGCAGGGGACAGTACAAGCACTCCCCAGCAAGGCGAATGGAAGAGGTAAATTCGACAGGTCAAGCACACCACAGCAAGCACCTGTGAGTTCTGTCAAAGCAGGAACTACATTATTGAGGAAGTGTACAGGCTTGTAAAGCTTACGAAGGGCATGCGCAGTATGGAGCCAGTCAGTGAAAAGGTCATGCAGGCATGGGTGGACCATGCACAGGAGCATATAGGGATCATGCAGTGTCCACGTGTCTGGAACTAAATCGGACCTATCTCTGCAGGTGGTCCGATCTCAAATGGTTTAACCGCAGAGGCCACAGACATGCCCCCTGAACATCCACAAGGTGCCATGTTGTTAGGGACTATTTTAGGCAATGCCCAATAGGCCTGAATTCTTGCCTAGAAACCTCCAGGCAAAATTACAATGGGGGCAATGATCACCTGCTAAAAACTCTCCTCCCAAAGCCTCAATAGTCAGACAAGATAACAGAGGGGCCCTGATGGCTCATTGAAGAATAGACCCAAGGACCCTGTGACACTCTGGAAAAGAATTTAATGCATATTGGAACACAGAAGGGAAACAGAGGCAAGAGAAAAATAAGGATACAGAGTTCTGAGACAAGAAGTCAGAGTACAGGGCTGGCACTTTTCACAACTCTCTTAGACTAACTTCTCCATTCTCTAGTTTGTAAGCAGGTCAGATGTTGGTACAGAAAAAGATGAGGCATTTTACTTTAAGCTCAGGGGTCAAAGAAATCTCACAGTAGATGTTTTGCCTGCTGGCTGGAATGAGAGGATAAAAACAGAAGTGTACTTCAGGCCTTATCTCTCCTGAGTTTGAGCCATCTCTCAAAACTCTCTTGCTGCCTTGGTTTCCAGATGTGCCCTGAAGCCCACACGGAAGGGAAGAAGGTGAAGATGTGATGAGCATGTATCACTCACTGTCACTCAGCCTTCCACGCCTGTAGCCTAGGGTATATATTTGTCAGAATAACACATGCAGGGAGTGATCAGTTCCCTTACTGGTGGTGTGCTAGACTGGGCCTCTGCCTGGTCAAATATATACTGTTGCTTTGTTCTTATACATAAAGAAAAACCGTTGTTCTATGCCTCTTAACCTTGAGTCTTATCTAATGGGCCTGATTTTGACAGTGAGCCTTCATGGAGCCTTAGCAAAGCTGTTTGTAAGCTAGCGAGTACCAGTCCTGGTTACCACCTAGGTTGGCGACTAGGCAGGTGAAAGGATAAAGAAGCGGCGTTAGGCAATAAAAGGTCTTCCCGGTAAACCTCATCTGAGGTATGAGCTATGTAGGAAGGAGGAAGGTAGGGATACCAGAGACATGCGGAAACTTGTCTGCACAAGTTCAGGTCACATGGGGAGCTACATCTTATGGAGTCTAGATCGAAAAGCTACCTGTCTGCAAAAGAGATACACTTCAACCCAGAGCTAACCAAAAAATATCTAGAAAATACCCGGTAATGGGACCAGGAATTCGAGATCGTAGGAACTGAGGAGATCTGGCGAGGTTCAGAAAACATTTAGAGGAGCAGAGAGGGAGGGAGATCTTGTCAGGATCTGGAGTAAAGGAAAAACTCAGTGAGGCATCGAGCCTGGAACCAATGGCCTTGCTTCAAGCTGTGCCATTTTACCAACAAATTGATCTCTGAGGAAGGATGCACAAATGTAGTTTTCATGCTACACTCGAATGGGCTGTAGGGGACTGGTGTCTGGCCAGGGAGTCCTTGAAAAATGCAAGAGAGTATCCTGGCCAGAATTTGTAACTCCAGGCCCTTCTCCCAGTCCCATGTATTGGGCCAATCCCTGTGAAACGAAGCTGGGTCAGATCAGACCAACATCCCTAGAGCTGAGACAGGAAGTATGCAGAGTGAAGCCTCTGGCTTTACAGCTTGTGAGGACTCCAAAAAACAGGGGCCTCATTCCCTGCAGGAAAGTATGTTTCCTGGCCCAACACCGTTCTGTCTGTTGGGGTCTGGTGTCCAGCCAAGAGACCATCTGGAAGCACTGGAGAATGGCCCCAGCCAGGGTGCATCAGTTGTCTCCAGGCCTTCTCCCAGTCCCACACGAAGGGCTGATCCACACTGGAGAAGAGAGGGGTTAGAATAGAATCTCAGCTCCAGGGGTTTGCTTTGGCCTTAGTCTGCAAGCCTGGCCCCTGAGTCTTAAGTCCAGTAGCCACACTAACAGCTTTTAATTGGCTGACAGGGACCTGGTCTTTTTGAGAAAATGAGAGTTGCTATGGAGGAGAGTGAAATTCTCGTAAAAAAGTTAGAGCAGTCGCATGCTCAGCAGTCCAGAAGGATGATCAGACGCTGGCTGGAGTGGAACTTGATCAGGATCCACGTCATGTTGGAGTTGCTCTCCAAGTTACTGCACCAAAATGTTGCAGGTGACATGGAAGCAGAGAACATACTACCCCAGTTCTTTGTCTCACATGGAAGAAGAATTTCCAAGTGGATAAGTAGAGAGAATTAAAAGCAAGATTTATTAAAGTCAAAGACCTCCCACCACAGTGGCATGGAGGAGGGCTCCAAGAGAGGCAAAACCCCCTGAAGTTCTATATTCCACTCTTAAACATCCTTTTAGTATATTCTTCCTTGCTTTTAACATGCAGGTTTTCCTGAGTCCTTCTCTGTCTTTTCTCCTTTTCCTTCTCAGGAACCATTTCTAGTCCCGAGTCTCCAGCACATTCTTCTGCGGAAGACTCCCCACATGGCTCTCTGCTTTTTGAGCTGTATGCCAGGAATACACACTGCCTTTCAATGACAAGGGTCATAGCCAAAGAAGTTCAAGCCAACTGCATGGCTTGGCTTTTGACTTCACCCATGATCAATAATGTCTTCTGAGGCATCAGTGTCCCACATTAAAATTATTACATTTATTATTATATAATTTATTATATAATATATAATATATGTATTATTGTATATATTACATAACATATATAATATATAATACATAATTATAATATACTTATAGACAATATATAATAAATTCTATAATAATAATAAATTTAATAATAATTTTATATTATATTATATGTTATATTATATAATTTAATAATTATAAATTATTAAAATTATTTTAATTAAAATTAAAATAATTAATAGAAGAATTTGCTTTGTAAGGATGCTTTAAAAATCATACCAAAAGTGCTTAGAAGAGTATCTGAAAGATACATGATTATTACTATCAGACATATATTTTTCCTTGCATTTCATTCTGAAACTTTCTACAGAAAATCCACAAGAAAACTCCTTATTTTCTAAGGTGAACTAGCAGAGGATATGAAATTTAGGTTCTGAATACTTGGCTTTAGTACTTGGATCATAGATGTGTATTGTAGGGACACAGAGCCACAGTGTAAATAGTTAACTAGGGCTCAGAGTTGCCAAAGAACAGAACACACAAACCAAAAAGATAGAGACTGCTCCAGTCTGATTAAGATCTGAAGGCTCTTGAGGTATTGGAGTAGATTCTTGCATTGAATTAGATGATCTCCAGGATGCCTTACAAATCAGAGATCTAGATTCTCTGAATCTGGTTGTTGCTATAGTGATGTCCCTGAGGAGCCTTGACAGGAGTCAGAGAAGTGGTTCACTGGCACCTGTGGGCACACAGCTTCACTCTGATAATCTCATGTTGGATTTTTTGCCACACATGGGCACTTAGGGTTGGAGAGGAATAGGATACAACCAGCTACTATGCTTCAGAAAGTTGCCTAGTCTTCATTTGTTTACATGTTTTTGTCGACTCTTATTTGCTTCCTCTAAGGTAGACTTGAAGTAATATAAATTCATGAATCATTCATTTTGAAAGCGGAAAAATAAGGCTGTGTGTAATTAAAAATGTAACATTAATTTGCATCTTTATAGCATTTCTTTTGAATCAACTGTTAATATGAGGTGGCCCTGATGAAGTTCTCTCATAAACAACTATCTTCATTGTATGGAGACTTGAAAGCAATTCATAATTAAAAGATTTTTCATTACTAAAAGCATAGAAGTGCATCATAAAAAACTGGAATATGAGAAAAATAATTTTCAAAAATTGTAATTTTATTGCATTAACATAACCACTGTTAGCAAAAAGCCAATTTTTTTAAAATGTTTATTATACTAGATATATAGGTAGATATGTGAGCAGATAGACAGATATCCATACATACTCCTGACAGGTAGGTAGGTAAGTAGATAGAAAAGTTATCAAAATAAGTCACATTTTATGCTTAGGGGATCATGCAGTCTCCCCTAGTTGCAGAATGTTCAGTTGAATCTAGATTGGCTCCCCACAGTCTAGTAGGCCATGTCCTCATCACAGACCCTGCTGATTGCCTTTCTTTTTGTGTTATGGAACACTGCAACATACAATCTTTTCTACATGTAGAATGATGCCCTGTGGATAAATTGCCATAACTTACCTGAATTTAGGCTGGATGTTTCATAAAACTTTAAATCTGCTTCAGCCCAGTTTCCTTTCTCCCCACCAATGCTGTAGTAGAGAGGGGTGTGGGTGAGAAGATGAGCAGTCTAGGACTGTGGATTGAGCTCACAGTGGTCCCTGCTCACATCGCACTTAAAGGTTAACATGGAACTTGCTGGGGGAAGAGGCCAGTGCTGTCCATGTTCGTCACTACCTAGAGAAGTGATTAAAAAAAACTCATTTCAGCTGAGCTTTTAAATTCAATTCTAGATTTTAGTTTAAGTATAGGATCATTTTCTTATAAATCTTGGAATACGAACTAGTATTAATCAGCCTTAAGAGTTACATAGGAAGTACTTCTTAAGTAACCTCAGTAATGCATCATTTTACTTGGCCCTACTGGTTGTGTAGGATGTATGTAGCATTCATCTGGGCCTGCCCTTTCTGTGACTCAAACTGGCAATGCCAGCCAATGGAATAGAATTACATTGTTTGTGTAAAAATCCAAGTGATACCTTGAAGTACCATTGCTTTCATTCTGTCCCTCAGTTTCCTCATCTGAATGCAAGTGGACTATCAACAGTTTCTATACCAATTTCCCTCTGCAACCCTAGCAAAGAATCATCAGAAAAATGGTTTATGATGGGAATATATTTGCTCTCTTGGGTAATCTAAATGGAAAAGAGAGGTTAAGTAACAGATCAGATTGTGTCCAAGTCTCTCTTTGTGTAACATACTTTCATGATGTGGATTTAGGAAGATTGCAATATAGTGCATATATCAATTTTAGCACTGCTATTCAGGAGATTATGGAGTTCCTCTTCCGTTCACACTACAGTGCATCTCATAACTCTTTCTGTGGGAAACATTATGCAGTGTGACTATAAGATTCCTTCCAAGACAGGAGTTGCACATTGTGTTTGAGTAGCTGGGAATAGCATGAACAATCACAGTTCACTTGCCATCCTGGACATGACCAGAGATCCATCACTTTCCTGGAAGCTTCCAAATGCTGCTTTGACAAAGACTATGGCTTTTTCTTTCTTTTTTAATATCATTTTCTTTTTTAAAAAATTTATATAAGATGAACAAATTTGATGTATGATAGATAGATAGATAGATAGATTTAGGAGCATAGTGATACTTTCTACCTTCTCCTACATCCCACCCACACTAACACTGTCCTTTCTTCCTTTCTTATCTTTTAGTTAATTTTTACAATGACATATGATCAGTTTATTTTTTCATGATAAGATTAATCCTCCATTAATTAAAGAATTCAACAAATATTAAGAAGAAAAAACACTGATCCTCATCAGTAAAGACAAGTACTTTTTGTACTCGAATAGTTACCACAGATCACGGAAAATATATAGTATTTGTCTTTTGGGGACTGGCTTATTTCATTAAGTATAATGTCTTCCATTTGCATCCATTTTGTTGCAAAAGACAGGATTTCATTCTTTTTATGGTTGACTAGTATTCCATAGTGTGTATATATACCACATTTTCTTTATCCAGTAATCAGTTGATGGGCATCTAGGTTGATTGCTTATCTTAGCTATTGTGAATTGAGATACAGTGAACATAGGGATACAGATAACTCTTTAATATGCTGATTTAATTTATTTTGGGTAAATTCCCAGGAATGGGATGGCTGGGTCTTATGGTAGAACTGTTTTCAGCCATAATGTCTTCTTCAGTGGCTGTCCTATCAACTGTGGATGGGTATACTTTTTCTTCACACCCTCGCTAGCATCTATTTCTTTTTGATTTCTGTATGAGAGCCATTCTAACGGGGGTGAGATGAAACCTCATTGTGGTTTTGATTTACATTTCCCTGATGGCTAGTGGTCCTGAGCATTTTTTCATGTATCTGTTGTCCATTTGAATTTTGCTTCTGAAAAATCCTTGTTCATGTCTTTTACCCCTTTCTTAACTGGTTGGTTTCTTTTATTGTTGTTGAGTTTTTTGAGCTCTTCATAGAGTCTTTGTCAGTTGTATAGTTTGCAAATAATTTCTCCCATTCTGTGGATTCCCTCCTTGCTTTATTGTATGTTTCCTTTGGAGTACAGAAGCTTCTTAGCTTGATATAGTCCCATTTGTCTATTTTTGCTTTAATTTTCTTTGCTTCTGGGGTCTTTTCCATGAATTCTTTACCTATGCCAACGTCTGCAAGAGTTTCTCCAATGTTATCCTATAGTGATTTGATGATTTCATGTCATAGACTTAGATCTTTGATCCATTTTGAGTTGATTTTTGTGTAAGGTATGGGTATTGTGTCACACCACTGTACACAGAGATCCAGTTTTCTCAGCACCATTTGTTGCATAAACTGTCATTTCTCCTGGGATTGATTTTAGCTCCTTTGTCAAAGATTAGTTTTATTTAGATGTGTGAATGAATTTCTGAGGTTTCTATTCTGTTCTGTTGGTCTACATTTCTATTTTTTGTGCCAGTACTAGGATGATTTGATTATAGCTGCCCTGTAGCATGCCTTGAAATCTGATATAGTGATATTTACTGCTTTGTTTTTGTTGTTTAAGATTGCTTGAGCTACTCAGGGTCTTTTAAGTTTCCATATGAATTGTAGCATCAGTTTTTCTAGATCTGAGAAAAATATCATTGGTATTTTGATTGGGATCACACTGAATCTGTAAATTGCTTTGGGTAGTATAGACATTTTGATGATATTAATTCTTCCAATCCATGAACATGGAAGATTTCTCCACTTCTTTTTTTTTGTGCCTTCTATTTATTTATTTATTTAATGTTTTGTAATTTCCATCATACATATCTTTCACCTCCTTGGTTAAATTTATCCCAAGGTATTTAAAATTTTGTAGCTATTGTGAATGGGACTGATCTTACAAATTCTTTCTCAAACCATGGCATTGTGTATACAAAAGCCATTGATTTTTGTGTGTTAATTTTATATCCTGAAGTTTAGCAGACTCTTATGAGTCCAAATAGTCTCTTAGTGGAGACTTTTGGTTCCACTATATTTAAAATTGACACACTATTGGCCCAAGTAACCAATAAAAAGAGAGAGAAGACCTAAATCAATAAAATCAGAGATGAAAACGGAGATGTAACAATGGATACCACATCAATAAAAAGAATCATCAGGAATTAATGCAAACAACTATATGCCAACAAATTGGAAAATCTAGAAGAAATGGATAGATTACTGGACATACAACATATTCCAAGAATGAGTCATAAAGATGTAGAAAACACAGTCCAATATCTAAAATGGAGATTGAATCAGTAATAAAGACATTCCCAGAAAGAAAATCCCAGGACTGCATGGCTTCATTGTTGATTTCTATCAGACTTTTAAAGAAGTACTAATTCCAATTCTTCTGAAACTATTAAAAAATAATTGAAAAGGAGGGTATCTTCCCAAACTCCTACTATGAAGCCAGTATCACCTCAATTCCAAAACCAGAAAAAGATACAACAAAGAAAAAGAACAGTAGGCCAATATTACTGATGAACTTAGATGCAAAAATCCTCAACAAAATACTAGCTAATCAAATCCAACAACATATCCAAAAATTCACCCAGAATGGGTGAATGGGATTTTTCCCTGTTATGCAGGGATAGATCAACATTCAGTGATCATTAAATATGATGCATCTCATTAACAAATTGAAGAATAAAATCCATATTATTATTTCAATAGATGAACAGAAAGCATTTGATGAATTACAGCATCCCTTCATGATAAAAACCTTAAGTAAATTGGGTATAGAAGGAATATTTCTCAACCCATTCAAAGCAATATATGACAAACCCATATCCAGCAACATATTGAATGGGAAAAAGTTGAAAACATTTCCACTAAGAAATGGAACCAGACAAGGATGCCCATTTTCACCATTGCTATTCATTATAGTCCTAGAAGTTTTAGCCAGAGTCACTAGGCAAGAAAAATAAATCAAAGGGATAAAAATAGGAAAGGAGGAAGTCAAATTATCCCTGTTTGCAGATGACATGAGTCTATATTCAGGCAAACCAAAAGACTCCTTGGCTTTTTCTTTCTTCCTCCAAGGTGTGGTCACATCACATTGAGTTAGTCACTTTTCATCAAATATTTTATTCTTCCCAATGCAATTTTTTAAATTGATTGTTTTAAAATAATTATAGCCCATCTTACAAGCTTTTATAATATCAATTATAAAGAGAAACAGCTATAGACTCTCTTCTCCTGTACTTCCCATGACAGTAAACTGGATCTCAACAATGTTAACTTCCTAGATACTGCCCAGGGATAACAGAATCACATTTCCTGTACAGGGATGATGGGAAGAGGATTTTGAATAGAAGACTCCACTGAAATTTCGCTGTCCTTGTAGTGCCCCAGCTTCTCCCCACTGCCAGATTACTTAGTATAGAGGCTTTACTTCTAATGGCTGAATAAGTTTCTTTGAAGATAGAGACTCATTGTAAACTTTGTATTTTTCATTCCTCCTTTAGAGAGAATTGTCTAAACCAAAGTGCAATGCTTGTGGTCAGAAGTCCTACCAACCTTCCAACTTGTGTCCTGCCAAAAAGGAGGCAGGTGCACGTTTGGAGAGCCTCATGTATCCACCTAACATCACTTTCCCAGGACCCTCCTACTCCAGCACTAATACCTCACAAATAGTGTAATGAAGTTTTCAGCCTATCTAGTAAAAATGCATCTGGAATTACCAATTGAACTCAAACAATTGTCTAACTTCTCTGGTCTGGGAGGAGACCTCCATCAGACTAAGGTGTTGGGCAGGACCTGGTCCTGGGCGAACAGTGCTGTGGGCTGTTGGGAGGAGAGAGGCAGAGCTCCACCTGACTGAAGAATGGGGAAGAGCCCAGAGGAGGGAACCTGAGCCTGCGACTTAGACCTGCTGGCTGAATCTGCTGCATTTGGAAATTATTACAATTTTTGTGTGTTTATTTTCCCGAGAAGTAGCCAGAAGGTAGTCTCAGGTGTAGGAATTGCAATGTCAATGCCTTCAATGCTGGGCGTATGTCTGGCAGTTGTGAGCCCAGGAAGATAGGTGAGGGGTTGGGTGCCTCAACAGAAGGTAGTGCATTGGAGCCCTGAGAAGAGAACAGGGTGCCACATGATGTAGACAGGCATGGACAGAAGGGATACCTCTGGAAACACACACCAGGGTGCACATACTGGCCATTCACTCCAACATCTAGGGATTTAAAGGACAGTGTCCAAAGATGCCCCAGGCCAAGGATGTTACCCCCCCACCAGGTACCCAGCACCAGTGAGGGTGATATGAGTTTTATGCTAATGGCAAGTGTGCATCACTCCAACAAGGTAGGGTGTCTCAGGGGTAGGAGCACAGAGTGTTCAGCCTAGTGCCTGCGATGTCTCATACTGATATGGGACACAGACCCAGGTACTGGCTGGGCCCATGCATGTGGACAGGAGAGTGAGCACCTGACTATCACTGACCTGGACCATCCTGCATTGATGGTGCGTGCTATGGAGTATCAAATGGGTGCTCCACCCTTGGGAGGAAGCTGGAGATTGCCCCCTCTTAGAGACAGCAGGCAGGGCAGGTGACTTCAGTTTCATGTGTCTACCAGGAAGAAATCTCCAGGTCATGTGGTGACAAGGTTGCCCCTTTTCTGACCAACAGTCTCTCCCTTTACCTTTTGAGAGATGGGGACACAGGAGTGCTTTACTGGTTGACCATGGGGCACTGTGTCCCTTTGTCCATTCCATCTTATCTGTATTCTTGTTTTACCTCCTGAGAAAAAAATATGGCCAGAAAGGGGTGGCTGGGAGGTACAGTCCCTCTCTCTCAGAATGGAAACCAAACTCAGACCTCTGCTTTCCAAAGAAGTACTGCTTGTTCCCAAAGAATATTTTATCCTTCTGTAATAAAACATGAATTCCAAAATCTGAAGAAATAACCAAGAAAATAAACAGTGTTCCACATTAGGTACAAATACAGCCAGTGGTCTGATGTACAGAGGCTCTATGTGTTCATTGATGTTAACTTCTGTGAAATGTTGGTTTAACACCAAAGTATCAAGTTCATCAACAGAAATTAGAAAATGTAGAAACCACATAATTCAGAATTAAAAACAGCCACAGCATTTTTCCTATAAAAATCAATTTTTCCACCTCAAAAATAAAATAATGAAATCTTATTAAGTATTAGAGAAATCTTGTACCATAGTTGCTTGTGAAAAGTAACATATATGCTAGTGCAAGTATTTGAATAATTCCAGCTGATCAACCATGTGTTTCCTCACAGTTTTGTTAAATTATATGAAACTGCTGTTTTTATCTTTGCTCATTTCCTAACAAGTGCTTTCTGTTAGCATATATTTAAAAAGTTTAAATCATCAAAAGGGTTAACTGAATGATAATGGTTTAGTGCGTTTTCACTGATGAAATATTTTAGCACCAATTAAGCATTCATTTTCATGCATAATTCTGAGCTTGCTATATATCAGATCTGTGAGATGAATCAATCTGAGATACAATGTGATGGTTTTCACCTGAACTTAACAAACAGGTCAAACTTTAGAAAAGTTACCCAGTTCATTTCCATATGTCTTGACTACCTTCTACATGTCCAGATTTCACTATAAACTCTAGAGGAGGGGCTGGAAGTCACCCCATTTATTGCCCAGAATGAGCTGATGTTTATTGTCATTCTTACTTTCTGTCTTTGCTGCTGTGGTTATTACTGACTTTTTAAAATTGTAGATTTTAAATTTTTTTAAATTATAGATTGAGACACTGGCTTTGTATGTATTTCTGTCATATTTGTATGTATTTGTGTCATTTACACAAGCTTCCTTCTAAACTATTTGCTGATGTTTTTGGTGAATAGTTTTTATTCTGCTTCATTTTACCCTTTAATGGTGAAAAAAATAATGATCCACCCTTTTCAGAATAGCTGCCATTTGAAAATGGAAAATGTTTCTATTGTGATCTTATTTATTTATTTTTACTTTTGGTATTAAGCCACCAAATGACTTTGCTCTGAAAAATATTTCAAAGTGCCCTAAAAATAAATTTTACAAATTATAGACATGAGTGTACTATGTGGTTGTTGTAGCATGTCATTAACAACAGCCTACAAAAGCATTCTGCCGTGGGTTTAGAGCAACTAAAATCTGGGTCATTGTTTGGTGCTTTGAATAGTGAATATGGTTTTTAAACTGTATTTAAAGTGATTGGGACAAAATTAAAGCATATATGTACTTTTTCTCCCTAATATTAAAGTAATGCAACAAAACAGAGATACATTTAATGCACTTAAATATTCTACAGTATGCTCAAACAAATGATAGAAATACAGTTAAACTAGTGATAACTCCTCTGAAGAAAAAAATGTCTCAGCCAGAGATATCTATTGCCTGGAAGGCAGGATATTTTTTCTGAGAACATTGAAAATGCTTTGAGAGTTAATTAAAAAAATTGTAAATTTTCAGAACACACATTTTTTAAAAAGATTTATTTATTTATTTAAAAGAGAAAGAGAGAGACAGAGAGAGATACAGAGAAAGAGAGGTCTTCCATCTACTGCTTCACTCCCTAAATGGCGTAACCGTTGGAGCTGGGCCGATCTGAAGCCAGGAGCAGGACTTGTGCCGTCTTCTACTGATTTCCCAGGCCATGAAAGAGAGCTGGATTGGAAGTGGAGCAGCCAGGACTTGAACTGGCACCCATATGGATGCCGATACTTCTGGTGGCAGCTTTAGCTGGTACACCACAGTGCCAGCCAGCCCCCAGAACATTTTTTAAAGATTTATTTATTTATTTTTCTTTCTAAAGGCAGAATTACAGGGGTTGGGGAAAGGGAGAAAGATTTCTTCCATCTGCTGATTCATTTCCCAGATCTGGGTCAGGACAAAACCAGGAGCCAAGGGCTCCAGCCTAGTCTCCTACATGGTTGGCAGGGATCCATTTACTTGAGCCATCTTCTGCTAACTCCCAGACACATCAGCAAGAAGCTGGATTTGGAGCAGAGAAGCAAGGATAGGAACCAGTGGCACTCTAATATGGGATGCTGGTGTCATGAGAAGTGTCTTAACTCACTGCATCACAACACTTCTCCCAGAACATGCTTTTAGGACACATCTATTGAAGATTTTGTGAGATGGGAAGGAATAAGAGGAAAGCAGAAGCAGAGGATGAGGACTTCGGCCAGTTCTAAGGATTTTTAGACTATGGAAATTAGCTGTGAATTTCTAAGTGATATTGGATTATTGGGTATAATTTGCAAGAAAGTTCGCAGCAGTGACTCCATTTTATGATCCAGACTCCACTTGTGCTATGATGACTACTCCATGAGTTTCCTGACATTCCAGAAGGGAGTCGTTTGCTGAGAAGGAGTGCCCTGAGGGTTGTGTAATCTCAACTCCTTTCCAGTATCAATGAGGCCTGAGCTGGACCTATGAGTTGAGAAGAAACTTTACCCTCCAGTCATAATTCGTAAAAAAGAACATGTGTAATTCTCTTATATTTTCTCTTTTTACCCTTTTTTAATGAAATACATTATGATTTCTACCAGAATCTGCTCCCCAAGTTATCATTTCAAAACCCCATACAAATATCTTTATGTGTAACAGATTACCTGAGCCCCTTTGTATGACAAATTCCTGAATATTGCTTAGAAAACTCAAATTTAGTGGTATTTTCTCTTGAAAATGTCTTTTTGAGAAGAAAGGTAAGGGTTAGTCAAGACTGTCATCTTAGATACTGTGCTGGCTATAGAAGTGAAAATATGAGATTTAAGTTTATTATCAGTTTCTCTTTTCTTAATTAATATACTTGATACAGTGGTGGTTATATATTTTGCTTAATAGATACAATATCTTAATTGTATTGATTCTTTTACAGTTATATAAGGGAAAGAATGATCCATTTATCAACATTATAAAATATGTTAATTTTTTAACTTAAAATTTCTATTTCATCAATTGATTTCAGTAACACATGAGAAACTATAATGCTACTATGATTACTGAGGTTCATAAATGTTTGTCCTACAAAAATCCAATTTTTATCAAAGCAAACAATAAAGCTGACTGCACAATAAACTATATTAGACTCCTTACAGTTCTAGTAAAATATGTTTTTAATATATGAAAATGATCTATAAGAAGTAGAACAATTTTAATTTTTCTCAGGAATTAATTTTCTCAGGGAAAAAGGAAACATTGCATGTTTTATTATAAGTCTGTGTTAAATGGAGTAAAATCTAATTTCATTGTAGGAAGCTGTATGTCACAATTCAGTCTACCTTTGAGTTTAGAAATGATGTAAACCACCTGAATATAAATTGGGGGAATCTTTTTGCAGATTTGAAATAATTCAGTTAAATCAAAGAGAGTGAACCTGACTTACATTGAATCATTAAGTATTTAAAATGACCCACAGTCATCATCCCTCTGTCCTGAGAGGCAGTTGAGGTGAATGTGATCTGAGCAGCTGCCATTCAATCCGGCCGTCTCTCTTGTCTACTGGGAGGCTTTTTCTTGCCACGCTGGAGAACCAGTGTCATCATGAAGAGTTGGCCATGTCCACTCACTAGGTGGGATCCATGGACCTTGATAGCTGTAGTTGGAGAATAAAGGGAGGCTTGGAAGAGCTGTGGACCAATAGAAACACCACGAACAACTAGAGGGGGCTCTGACTTGGGGATAAGTTGAGGTGGCTCTTCTCCTGCCAGACCATGTTCTTTTTTTTTTTTTTTTTTTTTTTTTTTTTTTTATTTTTTTTGACAGGCAGAGTGGACAGTGAGAGAGAGAGACAGAGAGAAAGGTCTTCCTTTGCCGTTGGTTCACCCTCCAATGGCCGCCGCGGCCGGCGCGCTGCGGCCGGCGCACCGCGCTGATCCGATGACAGGAGCCAGGAGCCAGGTGCTTTTCCTGGTCTCCCATGGGGTGCAGGGCCCAAGCACTTGGGCCATCCTCCACTGCACTCCCTGGCCACAGCAGAGGGCTGGCCTGGAAGAGGGGCAACCGGGACAGAATCCGGTGCCCCGACCAGGACTAGAACCCGGTGTGCCGGCGCCGCTAGGCGGAGGATTAGCCTAGTGAGCCGCGGCGCCAGCCCAGACCATGTTCTAAGTGCTCCAACTGTAGACGATATTCCTTATAACCCTATTTATGATCATTTAGTCCTTAGATGGTGGGGACAGGAGATGAGAAGACATGAATGAAGAAGTCAGGTATTATTCCCCTTTGTTTTGACACCAAAAACATGAATCCAAATAATGTTCTCTTTTTAAAGTACTTAAAAGCAAGATTTATTAGAGTCAGAGACCTCCAGCCAGAGTGGATGGGGGCAGGCTCCAAGAGAGGCACAACTCAAAGGGGCTGGTGGTACTGGGGTTTTTAAGAACAATTCTGGGAAAGAAAAAAAAAATTATCAGCTTGACATTCAGTTACAAGATGGGGAAAAATTCATCAGAAGACCTGATTTGCAATCTTACTTGCCCCATCTGGTTTGCTCACAAAACAAAAAAGCCATCCAGAAGGGTAGAATAGGTAACTCGGTTTTACAATAAACTGTGAGCTTAGGAGGATGGAATCACCTTGCTATTCTCATGGTCAAATTGTGAATTCCTAAGGAATGGGGCAGGTACTTTTGATCTTGCTAAAGGTAACTTTTTGGGAAAGGAAGCATTTGCACCCTAAATTTCCAAGAGGACCACCTTGACTGCCTGTTAACTAATCTAATACCTCACATTCCCTCCCCTAGAAGAATGGACCCTAACTTCTGTTAGGGGAACTGGGCGATGATTGTTTTGGTTGCTTCATGCTAATAAGGGATGGAGTCAAGACAGGTTCCAGCAGGAGGTGACTTCTTGAGGGGGATGCAGTGCCAGCATGCAGTGACTGCTTCCATCTGAGGTTTCATGTATGTGGCCATCTAGAATTTCACTGTTTCAAGTTTGGAGAAATGGAGCAGACTCATAGAATGGCAGATGTCCTAAATAGCACTCTGGCCTCAGAATCAGTCCTTAAGGCAGTCAGATCTGGCTGAAGAGCTCATGAGAGTTTTTTAGGCATGGAAAGCCAAATCACTGGAAAAAAACAAAACAAAACAAAAAAAACACCTACATGAAAGATTTCTGCGAGTGAGATCCCAGGAGAAAGAATGGGCCATCAAAGAAGAAGGCATCTTTCTCTGAAGGGAGGAGAGAACTTCCACTTTGACTATGACCTTGTCTAAATAAGATTGGAGTTGGTGAACTCAAGAGGCTTCCATAGCCTTGGCAACTCATGACAAGAGCCTAGGGTGATTACTGAGGCCATAAACAAGAGTGTCAATTTGTTAAGTCAACAACAGGAGTCACTGTGCACTTACTCCTCATGTAGGATCTCTGTCCTTAATGTGCTGTACATTGAGATTTAATGCTATAACTAGTACTCAAACAGCATTTTTCACTTTGTGTTTCTGTGTGGGTGCAAACTCTTGAAATCTTTACTTAATATATGCTAAATCGATCTTCTATATATAAAGATAATTGAAAATGAATCTTGATGTGAATGGAAGGGGAAGAGGAGCGGGAGTTGGGAGGGTTGAGGGTGGGAGGGAAGTTATGGGGGGATAAAGCCATTGTAATCCATAAGCTGTACTTTGGAAATTTATATTTATTAAATAAAAGTTTAAAAAAGCTCTCATTTTTGGATATACTATTATTACAGAAAAATACTATCTATCCATTCTATAAGGTCTAAAGATCAAACTGTACATCCTGGAGAATCCTTCAGAATAGAATCAGTTTCCCTTCTTGAAGAGAATAGAGAAATTGGGAACAAGTCAGGCTTCCCAGATCACTTTCTGTCAATAAGTTAATGTCAAATGAAAAATTAACAAGCAATTTTAACTGTTAAATAACAACTTATGAAAACATTTACCAGAAGGTCCAATGACTTCTATAAATTTCAAGACAAGAGTACATCTGTTTGGAAACATTGCTTAAATATCTTACACAAGTGTAACTTGTTTGACCAGCAAACCCTAGTACATACATGTCAATGGCTTAAACATTTTTAGTTTCTTTCTACCAAGAAGTTTAAAACTCTGATATAGAGTCTTATTTAGGTCATGTGAACCAAAAGGTTATCTTCTAATTTAGCAGTTTAAATTTATGAACAATCTTTTATCTATAAGTTAATTAAAATACAGCTCCTAATAAATTTTTCCATATAGACATACAATGCGTACACACTAAATGATTTTCTACAAATAAACATTGTTAGTGAAACATGTTACCATTTATTAAACATTCCTTTCTACATAAGAAAAAATTATTGCACCAAGAATGGTTAAACTCTTGTTATCTCTGCTACTCAGGTGCCCGGAGGAAGTGAGTCAATGAGAAAACACTGCTTCCTCACTTCTTCAGGGACTGCCAGGAGGGCTTGTGCTTTCCTGGACTGGGCTGCAAAGGATGCACAGCCAGTAGGAGGCACTATGGACATCAGTCTGTTCTAATGGCCCTGGCCCTGGAATGGACCCTCCTGTCACTGGAGTGGGAAAAATGGGGGCCTGGGTTCAAGAGAAGCACCTACCCAATGGGCTTATGCCTGAGAATATCACATGAATGTCTTGGGGTCTTTCCCTGAGGCTGGGGAGATGTGGGGAGAGGGTCTGCTAATTGAAAGGGCTATGTTTATCTTTTACTTGAGGTCCACACAGCATCTTTTTTCTTTAAATTCTGCATGGATCTGTTTAGCTGAACCTTGCTGGCAAGCATATAGTGGAGCACGGTGTATGGGTGTATGTTTTTTACCTTTCACTGCTGCAACAACATACTTAGACTGGATGGCTTAAGCAACAAGCATGCATTTTTCTCAGTTCTGGTGGCTGCAAATCTGAGACTGGGGTCACAGCATGATCAGGTTCTTGGTGAGGGATCAGTTCGAGGTTTACAGAAGGCTGCCTCTCTGCATCTTCCATGGTGGAGTTCCATTTCTCTTCCTCAGTTTTTGAAGATACTAATCCCAGCATGAAGACTGTACTCTCATGGCCTTATTGTCCCCCCAAAGGCCCTGTCTCCAGATACAGTGGAACATAAAGTTTCAAAATCTGTATTTTAGATGGGACGTGCACATTTAGTCTCTAGCTGTATACGTGAACATTCAAGTGAACCCAAATCATTAGCTTTTTTTTTAAAGAATTTTATTTTTTATGTAACTTGTGAAGTAATGAGACATAATATAAAATACAGATATTATATCAACAGTTATATTTCCACCTAATTCCATGAGTAAAATTGTTTCAATTTACAGTATCATTTTTCACCCTTCACATATTGTGAACAAAGCATTTGTAAGTAAGGAAAACATCTCCGGGCTACAGAGCTTTCATGAGGGACGTCTCTGTATCTTTCTTTCATTTTTATTCTTCATTAGTCTGAGGAGGTTATGAAGGGACTCAGTTCTATAGCTATGTCAAAAAGGAAACCAAAGATCATTGAGAACCAGTTCCTGCTATTCTAATTCTGTTCTGTTCTGTCTAGTGCTGTGACATTCGCGTGTTTAAATGAGGGACTGAAAAAGCAAAGTATTATATGAAAGGGGGACTCCAGCCAGGAACTGGCGACACGTGTTCCCTGAGGAAATGCCCCGGCCACAGCCGTAATTCCTTGGGCAGGTGTACAGCTCTACAGCTGAACCTCTCAGGGACCCAGTGCCAGCCCTGCCTTTTAGGTACTATTTAAGCTTGGAGTATGTATTTAGCTTCTCTGGGCCTTGGTCTCATCTGTCAAGTGGAAATATAATACTTTCTTCCTGTGGTTGCTGAGATGATTAGCTGTGTCAGCAGATTTGGAGCTTAGCCTTCTGCCTTTACATAGTGAGCAGGCTGTGTGGGTTTGCCTTTATCCACCCCTTCCTCCTTGTCTTCACGCATAGGCAGAAGATGCATGCTTGGATCAGAAACTCACTGTTTCAGAGTCTCTGAGCAGGTAGATGGTGGTGTGTGGCTAATGAGCTCTGTGATTATCATATTATTTACTAAATCGTCATCTCCGTTACAGTATTGTTCATTTGACCCACTGTGAAATCTTTATGTTGAAGCTTGTCGTTTTCTCTCATTGATGAATAAAAATTCTCACCCATGTGCAGTGGCCCTCTCCTGTAACACATAATAATTCAGAAGCAAAGGGATCCACTCAAAAGAATGTATTAATTCTTAATTCTTAATTAATGCTAAAAATAGTATTAAGGATTGCTTCCAGGATGATTCAAGAGGCCATGTGGATGCAAACAGCTCCTCTGTAAGAGGAGTTGTAAACATGCCCTCAGCCATGATCCCAGCAAGAAACGGCTAAGGTGCCTGGCACAAAGGAACGCAGTCATTGCTCTTGTGGCATTTGGGAAGTGAAGTAACAGATGGAAGATTCTCTCTCTCTCTCTCTCCCTCTCCCTCTCCCTCTCCCCCTCCGTCACTCCCTCCCTCCCTCCCTCCCTGTGTCTCTCTCTCTTCCTCCATTTCAAGTAGATAAAAAACATTTTAAAATAATTTAAACATTTTAATTTTTGTTGTTATAAAAACATACCATGTCCCCCAAATATTGTCAGTTTTGATGTTCCAGAAACAGGTGTAGTCATTGTACTGAAGGGGCAGAAATGAGTAATAGCTTTCTTACCTATTTTAAGGGTTAAGGCCAACACTCATGACAAAGGTTAAAAGGAGAGAAGAATGTAACAAGTATAGTTAAAGTTTTCAGTGATACATGAGGCTTCAGATTGACAACCCAAAGATCCAGAGGATACTGCCCATACTTAGTCTTACATTTAATGAAGAATGGAAAGGCATGATCTAATGGTAGTAGACTGAAGGAGAAACTCAGCTAGGCCTGTCCATATTCTTCCTGGCCTCTCTGTGTGGCATTCCTTCCTCCCAGGGTTGGGGAAGTCTCCTCTGGAATGAGGGTTTTATGATTTACTATCTGACAAGGTAAGTCAGAGAATATCTTGGACCAGCTCTTTTTTAAGATTTATTTTATTTATTTGAAAGAGTTACACAGAGAGAGAAGGTGAAGCAGAGAGAGAGAGAAAAAGAGAAAGAGAGAGAGAGAGAGAAAGAGATGTCTTCCATTTGCTGGTTCACTACCCAATTGGCTGCAACAGCCAGAGCTGTGCCATTCTGAAGCCAGGAGCCAGGAGCTTCCTCCAGGTCTCCCACGTGGGTTCAGGGGCTCAAGGACTTGGGCCATCTTGTACTGCTTTCCCAGACCATAGCAGAGAGCTGGATTGGAAGTAGAGCAGCCGGGACTCGAACCGGCACCCATATGGAATGCCGATACTGTGGGCGGTGGCTTTACCTGCTACACCATAGTGCCAGCCCCTGGACCAGCTCTTACACAAAAAGGCAGAAGAAGGTTAGAGTAATAATCTTAGGCTTCATTGTTTGCTCTTGGGAAAGAGGTTCTGCTTTCTTTGTCCTGCCTCGTGGAAGTGGAATTCTGGATTCCAAGACTTGCTTTGGGGGAGAATGAGCAGGGAGAGACAGGAGGAGGAGAAGGTCAGAGAGACCTTAGTTCTGTGGCTGCTTCTGAGGCTCTCCAGTGCCCTTTAGTTCAAAGGTGTCAAAGCACCTTATTTTGGGGTATGGTTTTCTAAGCCCCAATATTCCTTATCCTTTCACCCTAGATGATCTGTTTACCCTTGAGGGTCATGCACTTAGACGGACAGCCCATCACAGGTCACCCAGCACAGCCCAGCAAATCTTCAGGTAGTCTTAGTAAGTAGGGGCGGTTACTGAATTACCTCTCGGTTATTCTGGCATTTACTCCACATGACTCAATGTATTTGTGAGATTAGGTACTTATCCCTATAAACCATAGTTCAGTTTAGTCTTATTTCTTCAAACTGGTATGTGGGAAGCTGAGGGTGTGGGTGGGAATTTTGTTTTTCCTTTCGCTGAGCTTGGAGAAAAGCGTTTTCTTTCTTATATGGACATAGTGAATTTTTTGTGGCAAAGGGACATAGCAGAGAGGAGGTCTCCACCAGTTCCACATGAATCGGATCAAGGTATAAAGTTAAGGAGAGAATAGGCAGCTTGTTCTTCTTTAGTAAAATGGCATGGAGCACATTTTTTTTCTTTTCAAAGACAGTCTCTTCAATTCCTGCATCTCACATTCTGCTCTGTTGTATGTCTACCAGGTAAGCACTCCCACTGGGCTTAGGTGGGAAATGCGGTGGCAATCAAAACCCCCAGATGACCCTCCTTTGTGTCACTCTGTGACTTTCCCCAGGGTTTCACTCCCACAAGGCTCACATTTGCTTGAATAACTTCCACCCTCCCCTGGGCCAAAAGACATAGCCCAGACTCAGGGTGGCAGGCAGACAACTATAAAGGGAAAAAATAAAAATAAAAAAACTTCCTCTGCCCTCTGAAGGTTTGATAATGAGTTAATGAGTATATCGAATAAACTGACAGAAGATAGATTAACAGTCTAAAACCAGTTTAATTATGTGCATACACATGGGATCCCACAAATATGACTCAAAGGAGTACTAGATGATTGAAGTTTATATATAACATCCTGAGCTACATAAAGGAATAGCGATTTGAGGTCTATGGAATGAGGAGTGACTAGTCATAGGAGGGTAGGGGAGTTAATGAATAGTGAACAAAGGGTGTTTTTCTATGCAGATAAAGTCTCTTGTGTAACAAAATTTACCTCAATGCAGCCATCTTCTACATATGGATACTTGACCATGTGGATATTTTTTAAGGAATGTAAATTTATTTTACAAAAGAACAGCTTTTCTGAGCTATTCCTGTGTCTTCAGTTGCTCAAAATAATCAGCTCAAAATATGCCAAGGAAATATATTTTGGGGTGCACATTCTTATATCCTACTGTTCTATTTTGGGGTGGTGTTTCCTGAGCTCCAACACCACGTCTGAAATCCAGGCTCTCCTCAAAAAAAAAAAAAACAAAAAACAAAAAACAAACAAAAAAAACTAAGGCGGGTCACTTAGTGGACATATTGCAAGGATCCTTCAGGCTCTAGGAAGAGACCAGAACCTCACGCCTCTCCAGTCTTGTGGAAAATCCCCAGCTGCTAGAATATAGATGGACGTACATCACAGATAGTGTGGCCCACAGCTACCCATCTTCTGTCGGTCAGCAAAGTGAAATGTCCCCTTTCTGGAGGTGATAAAATCGTGACACAGTCATGTATAACCTACACATGCTGCTGCTTGGACATGTTTCCCCGTGAAAAACTGTAAATGCAAGTCTTAAGGTGTTGAAGTGATAATTCCCTCAACTTTGCTTTTCTATCTGCCACAGTTTATGCCGGCATGGCACTTTATTTATGTCCTTACGGGTTAACTCCTCTGCAAGGTAGACGATGTAGATTCCAAATCACACGATGGTGAAGGAAGCACTGAGACATAATCATTCAATGAGTTTAGACCTATTTGTCTTAGGGTCAAAGCTTCTGTGTCTCAGTGGAGGTGTGCTGTCCAACTTGTTTGTGAGTTTTGAATGGAAAACAAGTTAAATGTCTACTTGGTTGTGCAAAATGCTGTGTGTGCACTTCCTGTGGTTGACTGTGAACCTCATGGCCCCTGGGATCATGCCTATGATCTCCATGGTCTATGTAGTCCCTCCTGCATTCATTCTAGGCTTTGTCATGTGGTCCTTTGGGTCACAGGGGTCATAAGCAAACATGACCAAGCCTTGATACCTGTGGCTCATGGGACCTTGTCCTTTTAAGATACTGTACGATGTGAGGAGTCTGGTTTAAGTTTTTTGATAGTGAAGGTCACACAGAGAAAAATCTCAAGCCACCCCAGGGATTCCAGCCCACTACAAAATGTGGGTGAGGAATGAGTCAGTGCCCAGTAAAAACTGCCAGCTAAAGAAGAAGTTATTCGGATGCTTGTTCGAAGATTAAGAGAGACTGCATTTGGGGAACTGCAATAGGGGAAGCATATGGTGTTCAACTCCAAATACAGTAAAGACAGCTATGGATTTATAGCCAGTAAGCAGAGTTGGGGGCTTAGTGGATGGAAAATTGCTAAGACAAGATGTCAAGGGCAGGGGGATCCTTCTTGCAGATAGGCTAAGGAACTTGTTAGATATCAGGGAAGATGAGATACCAAGATTAGGGGATTCTTGTAAAACTGACTTGGCTTACTTGTTGTACTGAAATTGGTTTAGGTGGACTCTTTAAGGTAGGATGAGCTCTAAGGGTCAATGTAGAAGGTTAGTTGAGAAAAGGACACAGAGGAGTCTGGCTAGAATTTAGTCAAGGAGAGACTTTGTCCTCTGTGTAGGAGAGAAGAGTGAAATCTTTCTTTACCCATCACTAGGTTTACAGTTGAGGCCCCTAATAAAAAAAAAATTAACTATAGAAAAGCATACAAATCCATCTAATAAGTTTTGCATGACCTAGGAGCTTTCATAAGGAAATGAGGACCCAAACAAACAGGTTTACAGTTGAGGCCCCTAATAAAAAAAAATAACTATAGAAAAGCATACAAATCCATCTAATAAGTTTTGCATGACCTAGGAGCTTTCATAAGGAAATGAGGACCCAAACCCAAACAAATACATAGAGCTATGTATTTTTTTTTTTTGCTTTAGATTTGACAAAGTAGATGATTATGGAGATGTATGATTAGACAAATGGGGTGTGACCTAGTGGTGACTAACTGGTGGGATTTAACAAAGACTGTTCAGAGTCTCAATTATTCACCTGTGTCTGCAGAAACAAAGGTGCACCTTCCTTCCAGGTATAAGGAGGGCACCTCTCACATGAGCGTCTTATGATTTGTATCAGGGAGATGGACTTTCCTGCCTCTGCTGTTTTTTCAAATGCCACGATGCCATAATTCAGGTTTGCCTAGCCTGAATCCCATCACCTGTGATAGCCTGAAAGGTGTGTTTTGTGTTTTTACCACTGGGGAGTCCATGAACTCCTTAAGTAACTGTGAGAGATTTATGAACAAGAAGGGCTTTAATTTTGTAAGAAATTTGATCTCCCATTAATGTAATTATGTGCAAATAGGAACATAGCATTCTAGGGAATTTCCTATGCAGTGAGAAGATGCAAAGCATCCTATTTTGAGAATTACCTTTGTGATGGAAAACACTTGGGATACAAATTTTCAAAATTCATTCATAATAATTTCAAACTACTCTGTAGACCAGGAGGCCGATGCAAAGAAGCAAGATGGGTATGTATCAGCAATTTATTTTTGGCTGTGTCTTGCCTTTATGTTTATTCCCCTCTGTTTTGTATTTAATGATTTTTTGAATGGTGTGGTGCTTCAGACAGAGGACTGTTTAATAGTATTTAGGATTTTTGTTGATGAAATTTCTGTTCTGCAAGGCTAACAAGTTACGGTTCAGAATAAACCTTTGCATGAGGTTGGATAAGACTGAGGGTTAATCCTTTCCCAGCACCCTCCCTCTCTACCAGTATCCCTCCTGTATTTTTTCTTCTCCTTCCCAATTACTGTGTATTTGACTTTTGAGAATGACATCTGAAAGGTCATCTAATTTTATGTGTATTTCAGGGCAATGACTCACTGAATATGAGAGTTCATATTCTGGTCAAATCATCTCCCACTCTGTGGGAGATAGTCTTTTAGATAGCATGAGGAACATTCATGTATTTGCTAGTGGCATTTTTGGCCATCTCTTCTCTTGATATGGAAAGATAAAAGGAATGTTTAGCAGCAAACAATTAGTATGAGATGAAAGGCAATTAATCTGACTTCTCTCATGCACTTCCAAAATGCACTGGAGCTGTGCTTGTTTTCCACAGGGGAACCCAGAGGTCAGAAATTGGGCTGTAGCTTTTGGCAAATTACTTCTCTATGCAAGCAAATGAGGCACAGGGTTTAAAATGTCCTTGTGAGGAGGAGGAATGTAAGAGACAGCTGAGCTCAAAGGCTAGAGATGACATTACCATTGATGGAAGGTGAGCCAGGCAGCAGCTTCATCCCTAATACAACTCAATCTTCTCATTGAACTGTGAGAGTTTGTATGTGTTAGGTTATTGTATTTTCGAGGTTAAAAATGTTATTTACTTATTGATTTTTACTGAAATTCAAAAAACTCAGTTAATTCACACCTAGTTACTCCTCCATACTAAAGTCTGGCAATCCTCTGCTGGCCATGATTCACCACTATTCTAAGTGTTTTATATACAGTACATTTAAAGTATTTCATTATTCCTTTTCATTTATTTGAAAGGCAGACAGAGATCTTCCAAATGCTAGTCCCTACACCCCTCAAATACCCACACCAGCAAGGACTGAGCCAGGCTGGAGACAGGAGCCCAGAACTCTACCCGAGTCTCTCACAGAAGTGGCAAGAGCCCAAGCACTTGAGCCAATATCTGCTACTTCCTAGGCTGCATTATCAGGAAGTTGTATTGGAAGCTGGGATGCTTGGACTCATAGAGGCACTTCCAGTATGAGATTCAGGAAACCCAAGCAATGGCTTAACCTGCTGTGCCTCAATATCTGCCCCCTTTATACACTGTGTTTGGAATGGTAATTAGCAGCCTTCCTCTCTTTATGCAAACTGGTTAGTCATTTCAAGAGACACACTGAATTTAATGTTAACTTATAAATGCATGAGGTTCTTGAGTCCCTCATATTACTCTTGATGAAAATTAATCAGTCCATTTGATGTGTTTAAATTGGAAAAAGTATAAGAAAATGTATAGACTACTGATGCCCCCTGATTTTATTGGTTTAAAAGTTGTCAGAAGCAAAATGGAGCCTCTTGTATCACACTCTAACAAACAAACAAATAAATAAGTAAGTAAATAAAACAAACCAGGATATTATGAGCAGGTGCAGAGAGAGAGAGAGAGAGACCCCTTTCAGAGATTTCTTTCTTTAATGTACATGTCTCTTTAAAAGGATCACTTTTCAGCACTTTTCCTATGTTGGCAGTTTTTCAAAATTACACTTACAAGAAAGAGGCATATTTTGGTGTATTATGTTTGGTTTTCTACAGTCTGTTTGGAGTGGCATGTCCTGAACCCTATCAGATCCATAGTACAGATGCAGAAGACTTGAATATTTTTGATTAATCCAAACTCAGAAAGCGCAAAAGATAAAAGGATTTTGTCTGAGTTCTTAGGAGTTGCATGCCAGGAGACGGTAGTTCAGGCAGACCCAACGAGGGCATGAGAAGTGGGAGCTTATACAGGCTCTTGGATGTTGAGGAGGAACAGGAGCTACATGACAAAGAAACGTGAAGAAAAGGATGTGTGATCAGAACAGAAATGCACAAAGAATGAGAGTCTTAACACCTGATGATATGAATCTTGAGCCTGTGGTCACAGACAGTCCAGGTCAAAGGGTGTAGGTAACCTAAGTTCAATTACAGGGAGCAGCTGGCAACATGCGTAAGTCCTGCTTCCTAATGGTCTCCTGATCCCATTGTGAAAATCTCATTTAACATTGCTTTTGTTGTAATTTCCTTGTATTTTCACAGTATAAAACACATCTACTGTGCCTGGAAGCCCTCAAGAGAAATGTTGTTAATTCCTACTACTACACTTCTGATTTCTCAGAGAGCTGCATGAAGTCAATCAGTCTCAAAGTGTCTAACTGATGTTTTCATCAATAGCCTCAGAAGTGGAAAGGGAGGCTGTGAAAGTAGATATGAGGTCCTTTACACATAATCAGAATCCCTCACTTCCATTTCACTTCATAAATTCTTTGTAAATGACGAAGATTCAAGGCAGAGTGATGCCTAGAAGTGCAGTAAGGGGTAAAAGCCTGCTTTGCACACGTTTATCCTTTCTCTGGAACGGAAGTTAAGGGATGTGTTACTTAAGTAAAATCCTAAAGCTCTAGAAGTTTCAGCACATTTGAATGAATGAAGACCTGAAACCAAAAGGATTTAAAGAATAAGAGTGGGAATAAGAGAGGGAAGAGATGTGCAATTCGGGACATGCTCAAGCTGACTTACCTCAAACGGTAGAGTTAGAAACATACCAGGGGATTCCAATTCAATCCCATCAAGGTGGCATGTACCAATGCCATCTCACTAGTCCCAGTGATCAATTTCTGTTCACAATTGATCACAATGATAGGACTAAGAACCAAAGGGATCACATCAACAAGAATAGTGTCTGCAAATACTAGCTGATAGAATCAAAAAGGGAGAGAATGATCCAACATGGGAAGTGAGATACACAGCAGACCCATAGAATGGCAGATGTCCTAAGCAGCACTCTGGCCTCAGAATCAGCCCTTAAGGCATGCGGATCCGGCTGAAAAGCCCATGAGAGTATTTCAGGCATGGAAAGCCAAGACACTCTGGGGGGAAAAAAAAAACCTAAATGAAAGATCTCCGCGAGTGAGATCCCAGTGGAAAGAATGGGTCATCAAAGAAGGAGGTACCTTTCTCTGAAGGAAGGAGAGAACTTCCACTTTGACCATGGCCTTGTCTAAAAATTATCAGAGTCGGTGAACTCAGGGGGCTTCCATAGCCTTGGCAACTCATGACAAGAGCCTAGGGTGATTACTGATGCCATAAACAAGAGTGTCAATTTGCTACATCAACAACAGGAGTCACTGTGCACTTACTCCTCATGTAGGATCTCTGTCCTTAGTGTGCTGTACATTGAGATTTAATGCTATAACTAGTACTCAAACAGTATTTTTCACTTTATGTTTCTGTGTAGGAGCAAACTGTTGAAATCTTTACTTAATGTCTGCTAAACTGATCTTCTGTATATAAAGAGAATCGAAAATGAATCTTGATGTGAATGGAAGGGGAGAGGGAGTGGAAAGGGGAGGGTTGCGGGTGGGAGGGACGTTATGGGGGGGAAGCCATTGTAATCCATAAGCTGTACTTTGGAAATTTATATTCATTAAATAAAAGTAAAAAAAATAAAAATAAAAAAAATAAAAATAAAAAAAGAAATCAGATATATAATTGCATATGGATTTTTTTAAAAAAAATTATTTCTAGAGTTGTTGCAAACAAGAACAACTTGGAAATTATCCTTCACATTTTCTTTTTCTTTTTTTTTTAAGATTTTTATTTATTTATTTGACAGGCAGAGTTACAGACAGTGAGATAGAGAGAAAGGTCTTCCTTCCGTTGGTTCACTCTCCAAATGGCTTCAACGGCCAGAGCCGTACCAATCCGAAGCCAGGAGCCAGGTGCTTCTCCTGGTCTCCCATGGGGTGCAGGGCCCATGCACTTGGGCCATCCTCCACTGCCTTCCCGGGCCGCAGCAGAGAGCTGGCCTGTAAGAGGAGCAGCCGGGACTAGAACCGGCACCCATATGGGATGCCGATGCTTCGGGCCAGGGCTTTAACCCACTGAACCACAGCGCCAGCCCCAATCCTTCACATTTTCTAAGACGATTGAAATGTATCCAGCCCTGGACTTCCAGGATTATGATGCTGGTTTGATAAGGGGCTAAGGTGGACCTTGAAGCCTGTGGCCAGTAGCAGCAACTGCTGTATAGTCAGGTAGGTGGACCTTGCCATGTCCAAAAAATGCAAAGAAAAATGCTCCAATGACTCAAATTAATAGAAACAGTGGTAGGTTGGCACAATTTTCATTAGGTACAAGAGGCAAATTGTGCCACAGAATAAACACCAATTAATACACTGAATACATTTAAATGTATAGTTTTAAATCAGCTAACAAGTTATTTTATACCAGCTGCATAGACAACATAAAACTTTGGTACAATAATTAGCCGTGTGAGACATCATTGCCCATTTGACTTATAGGACTGTTCCTAGGGACTTAGAATGACATATTCCACTTATTGGTTTTATAGCCAAGCAGGCTTATTCTTCACCTACAAAATAAGATGAACGATAGTACCTAATTTGAAAGATTCCACTGAGGTGTAAAGCAAATTATAGGTGTGTATATGTATTTAATTGTGTTTATACCTATTATGCTTAGACTGACCTTGGTCCTGGTGAACATTTTTTGCTGTCTCCCAGAGAAAGGAAGGAGGGAGAAGGTTGGGAGAGGAAGTGTTTCAGACCCTGTGTTGATTTGACATTTGTAAGATGAAACATTTTATCTGTCCTACTGGACCTAATGTGAAACAATTGTCGTGAAACACTATGTTCAGTGGAATCAATGATGGCAAATTTGCCACTCCTTTTTTTTTTCCTTCACTTTTGCTCCTTATCAGATATGTGAGGAATCAGACATCAGAGATGCTGGAATTTATGCTTCATAAAAAGCAATAGCAAAAGTTGTAGCTGTTTGATGTGTTCAAACTGATCAAGTTGTTGGGAGAGACCACGTTGTCTAACCATAGGTCTGTAGTCCAGCAGGAAGAGCTAAGATTCGACCTGTTTGCTGTGCTCTCTGTCCTGCTTCCCCCTCAACACTGCCTGAATTGGTGACTTGGGAGAGCAATAGTTCATCTTCATGCTTGCTATTTCATGTTAGGGAGACAGTGTGGGAGGACATGTGGAGGGGAGCACCCTTCCAGGTTTTGGACTGTGAATTAAGTCGATATAAGACAGATTAACAAGAGGGGGCCAGTGTTATGGTGTAATGAATTAAACTGCCACCTGCCTTGGCAGCATCCCATATGGGTGCTGGTTCATGTCTTAGCTGCTCTGCTACCAATCCAGCTCCCTGATAAATGCACCTGCGAAAGCAGCAGAAGACGGCCCAAGTCCTTGGGCCCCTGCACCTATGTGGGAGACCTGTGTGAAGCTCCTGGCTTCTAGCTTTTGCCTGGCCCAGCCCTGGCTGTTGTGGCCATTTGGGTAGTGAACCAGCAGCTAGAAGATCTCTCTGTCTCTCCTCTCACTCCCTGTAACTCTGCCTTTCAAATAAATTAAAATAGAAGAACAAAAATCTAAAAAAAAAAAAAAAAGATTAACAAGAAAAAAGGTATACAAATGCATTACATGCATAGGAGAATCACATAAAAGAAACATGGATTTTCCCAAACCCAGTGAGGTCTGGAAGCTTAAATACTCAATTTGTAGGGGAGAGAGAAGGGGGCGTAGGCAAGTTAGGAGAGACAAATGGTTTGGGAACAGAAGAATAGACTCTAATAATAGATGATGGCCTATGACATAGCATCTAGCATGTTGTCCACATCCAGCAGAATTGCTGGGATCTGAGTTGCCCTTCCCTGGCTGATGAGATTCCCAGGGAGGGAGTCTATGAAAATTGAGTTATTTTTAAAGGATCTGTCCTTAGGCAGATAAGGGGAGCTCAGAGGAAAAATTGACTTGAATCTGCTCCCAGAGCCCATAGTTCAAAATAATCACCACACCAAGCTGATATAAGTTGATGTGGCATTTCTTGTATTTCTTCACATGGAAAGATATGAAGTTCCACAGATTTGAGTGAGAATTTTATTGAATTATGTGGCCTCACCCTTCCATCCTGATACGTAATATGAGAACAATATGATGGAGAATAGTACAAATTATAGCCCCAAACTCTGTTAGACAGATCACTGATTAAATAATTATTCTGCATACATCCTAATTCTCTTGTTTACAAATGAGTTGGTCATGTTGAATATTTTAATCACTTTCAGGTTTATTTCCCAAGACAAGGCAAAGTAAAGTTCCTCAGAACTCATAGTTGCTGAACAACTATAAGTATGCTTCAAAAGGTTCCTAGACAATAGAATTAAAAGAAATATTTATTGTGGCACAAAAAAAAAACTTAAAATTTTTGCATGTGAGGTATCTTCAAAAAGATGAATAGTGTTTATAATACACAAAAACTGCTTGGATTTTAAAGCATTTCTTATGCCAAAATTAGCTTATCTTTTATTCCATGTCCCATGAGCTTTTTGAAGTACCCCGATACGAATTTAATTCATCTGAATTCCCAAAGGAAGTCAGCATCAGTACTACACTGCACCAACCTGGAGGGGTTAGAAATCCTACAAATGTTTCCACATACATCATAGTCGTTAGCATTTCAATAGATAAAATAAAATCAAAAGTTTGAATTTAGGGGAATATTTGATAAATGTTGATTCTTTAAAAATGAGCATAATCTTAGTAGTAATAATCTTAGTAGTAATACTATAAATAGTTTAATCTTAGTAGTAATAGTATAAAGTTTAGTATGACCTTTGCAATGGCTGGCTTTGTACACCTAAATATTCCCAGATTTTAATTTTATTTATTTAAAATTTATTTATTAATTTATTATTTATTTATTTAAAACTATTTATTAATTTATTTAAAATGAAGTGAGACAGAGACAGACAAAGACAAAGAGGTCTCTGATTCACTAGTTCACTCCCCAAATGCCTGCAGCCGCTGGGGCTGAGACATGCCAAAGCCAGGGGCTTGGAGTTCATTCAAGATATCTCATATGAGTGGCAGGGACCATCCACTTGTGACATTACCTGCTGTCTCCCAAGTGGTGTCCATTAGCAGGAGGCTGGAAGCAGAAGTGGAGCCAGAACTGAAACCCATGATTTGAGATGTGAGTGTCCCAAGTGGCGTTTTATCTATTTTGCCAATTGGTGCCCTGCTTTGCATATTTCTAATCACAAAAATATGCCTGAATTTGGTAGAATAATTTTAAATACTTCTTTCTCTAATATTCAAGGATCATGAAGTTGTTCAGAAATCATGTGTCTTATTCCTAAAAGTTTTACCTAACTTATTAATAGATATGCACTTGGGTCTAAGGGATGAAAAATTACTCTATCTATTTGAATATAATGATTTCTAGGGGTTTTCAGAAAATAGGTTTCTCAGTTATCTTAGAAAGCAAATGATAGTGGACAGTCATTCATAATTGCTCTTATGTAACCATGTTCATTTCTTCAAGCTTCCACAGCAGTTATCTAAGATCTTTTAACATTATAAAGTAGTACTAATTTATATGCTTGGACTTACAGCTAATTGTATTGTGATAAATTATCATGTCGTTATTATAATACCAATAATGGTTGGTTATGCAGTCAATGTTGAATTCAGCCATTTAACACTGATGCCTTGGAACCTTATGAAAATGACTAGTGAATTAGTACTATCAATTACTTAATAATTTTCCTAAAATTTAAACTTAAGAATGGCAACCCACACAAACCTGCTGGGGTCTCCCACTTGCTCTAATATTGAATTGTCAATTGTCATGTTGACTTTCTTTCTAAGCCCTCTACATTTTATTATGCATAAGATCAGCCTACAATTTAAAAAAAAAAAAAAAAAAAGGTGAATTAGTCACAGTTCATATTATGGCCAGCAAGACAATGAAAGCCTCAGGCTGAGCCCTTTGACCAAAGAGCAGTGCCACTGCACACACCTACCTGCTCATAGCTCCTGATGAAGATGCAGGTTCCCAGTGCCAGAGGCTGGGAAGATGAGATACAGAAGGCAGGATCCATGGCTCCTTGACTAGGAAGGGTAGTGAATGAATTCTGCAAGTGATCATTTCTTTTTGTGATGAATTATATGATTTGGGGAACTTATCTCACAATTAGCTAATATGTTTACAAACAATCTCATACTGTTTCTTAAAACATGCACTGGAAAAATTAAATTTTTTATTTTGTGTTATCTAAATAAATCTTATCTAATATTCTTGACACTATCCTTAATATTTTTTTAAAAAGGGAATTGTGACTGAATTGTATCAGCAAAGAGCATTAACACATCTATTTAAATGCATTAATATGAATCTAAGCTTAGGTACTACATATTTATTTTTAAATAGAGGCTGATATTTAAAAATTTTGTTATCCAAGAATGGATCTGGTGAGTGACTTTCATGAAGACTTCATTTATTTATATTTTTATTATTGTGATAATGATTTGTAAAATGTTGATTCCAATGCTGCACTGAACATGGTTAGTTAATATTTTTATATAACCCTTTTTCCAGCATAGTGGTATTTACTATTTATTCATTTATTTTAGGTCCTGAAATTTTTTATCAGGTAAAATTTTACATGGAATTGTGATAAAACCATTTGTTTTTACTGAACTGGGGTCAAAACTAAACCCTCTCATCTCCATCAACTTCACATCCCTTCGTCAAGCCCTCTCCCAGGCAATATGTAGATAACTCTACATATTCCAAGCATCGGCAGGAACCAATGTGAAAATGACGGATTTAACACACGCTAAGGAATTGGATTAACTTTTCTTGAAGAGGTGAATATGAATTGTGTTTTTGAAAGTCTTTCCCATCAAGAATTTTACATGTATTCTACAATACCTGAATTCACAATGGGTCATTTATCATGAGAGCTTTATGTCAGTGTGAGTTGGAAACCTCAGTCTCTGCTACAGAATGAGAGTGCCAGCATTGTCTCTTTTGTTTTCTCCTGTCTTCCCACCACCTTAATTGATCAAGTTTGATATTTGCTGACACTTTTCCAGAAATATTGTGTAAAGTAGAAACTGATTTACAGCAATAAGGTGACTGTGAATGTCATATGTCCTTCTGTGGCAGATAGCACTCTATGATCTTCATCACATTTTCTGATTTAATGTGCAAACTAGATATTTGGTGACAGGAACGTGTTACAGTTAAGCATGTTTGGATACTGCATCCACACATCTCACTTTCCATTGAAATGTTCTCTTTCATGCACTGTTTGTTTCTTGATACATATTAGTCACTATTGTATTACCTGGTTAGTAGTCCAAGTTGATTAAGCCATGCAAGCCAGATTTCTTGCCTTGGTGTACCTCTTCTCCTTAAATGAATGACAAGAGATTTTGTATTTTTCCTTTTTATTTTTTCCTCAGAAAAAGTCTACTTTTGAGAAGAGCCAGAACTAGATTCAGTATTACTAGTAGTGACTCTATTTAAGAATGGAATTTGAGGAATAGCAACACAGACCAAGTATTAGTGACTTAGCCATCCAGAGGGAGTCTGAAGATAGTTAAGAACTAACATGACAACTCCATGAAATAGTGCAGGAGCCAGGCTCCTCCTTCCTAGCTCGGCTCTGTCTTGAGTGCTGCTTTCAGTCACAGGTCGCAGAGCTTGCCTGGACTAACTGCTGCACCAGCTTGTGAGGCAGGAGGAATGAGGAAGGGTGTGAGAATGAATCACAGACACTCAACACACAGCATGAAATCTTTTTAGCTAACACTCACACTTGTGGCTCCACCAAATTGAGAAGGTGGCTTGAAAATTCTGTTCCTTTGGCTGAACGTGTTTTCAGGGGTTCTCTTGCAGGGAAGTAAAAGGAAGAGGTTAATGGGAAGCAAGCAGATGTCTCCACCATACTGTGACATTTGCTTGATTGCTTTGGGGTTAGCATCATCATTTTTAAAATCTTTAGGTATTTGCAATTAAGACAGGCTGTATCTTACCAAATTATTGGCTAACTAAGGACAACTCAGTTAGGTCTGACTTGAGTGAGTGCTAATTTACATAGAAATTAAAATTTGCTCATATTACTTTGGTTAAAAAAATTGAGTCCAACATCTCATGTGCTATAAAAGGATTCAATTTATTGCTAATAATTCCCAATAAGGACCAAGATCTTCTAAGAATCCAATGTATTTATGAACCAATGCTTAAATTTCTCTCTATTCAGTTGAAACTAAGAGTTAGTGAGTATTCGATCTTGATTTGGCTGAACAGGATTAACAGCAGTGCATTTGGGGCAAGCATTTGCTAAGGAGTCTGGAGTTTCAACACAAAAATGCCTGGGTAAAAAAATATTTAATTTGGAGTAATTTGCTGTTGGGTAACTATCAGATTATTCCTCAATAATTAAAAATGAGCAATATTACATGTCTCTCAGAGAGCTTGGCACACAAATATTGGTTAGGTTGTAAATATTAATTGAAAGAATCAATGAATAAATTGAAGCACTTAAAACAGTTTATTTGTGTCTAAATTCCTGTTTCTTCTCAACATCCATTAAGAAATTAGAGATGTTGCAGCTGCATGAATCCAAGGAGAAGTAGGACTGTGAGAGTCACCATAAATTATTATGAGCCATCACATTTTCAACTCTGCCTGGGATGACAGGCTTCAATAGCCAATCACATCAACTTCCCATTTTCTGTATTTAGTGATAAGGAATATTAGTAATTACAACTCTCTTATTATAATTACTAGATAAGTCAACACTTGATAAGGAGCAAGGTGCATGTTTTCAGTTCAAGTACAAGAAAGAAGACAGCTTAATGCTGCCATCTTTGAAAATGTGAAAATAAATAACACTCAAAAGAAAAAAGCAAATGCAATTTTTTAACTTACTATAATCAAGAGGCCAGACACCGTGAGTTGCATTTGTCAGAGACTTTAAAGGCTGGAGGCCCAGCATCATGAGATAGCAAGTTAAGCTGTCATTTCTGATACGGGCATCCCATATCAAAGTGCCGATATGAGTTCTGACTGCTTTGCTTCCAATCCAGATTCTTGCTAATATGCCTGGGAAAGCAGCAAAAGATGACCCAACTGTTGGACCCTTGCCACCCATATGGGAGGCCTGGATGACTTCTGACTTTGCCATCGTGTAGAACTAACTGTTGTAGCTATTTGAGGAGTTAACCAGTACATGGAAGATCTCAAGCTTGCTCGCTCTATCTATCTATCTATCTATCTATCTATCTATCTATCTAAGTGTGTAGGTAAAGGGACAAAAAGGAAGCATCAAGGATCCTCTGATTGGAAGTTATTTTCATGGGGACACAGAGACAGCTAACTAGAAGCTGAGCATTCTATAGTATTGATCAGGGGCTCATATGTGCCTTTCTCTTGTTGTTAAGATGAAAACAGAGGTAAAACTAAGGAATCTGGAAGTTACTGACCAAGTTGTGAGAATATCTGCTGCCAATTGTTGCAGAGTTTGTAGTTTGGTTCCCTGTACTCGTTGCAGCAGTTTGTGGCTCAGAATTCAGTTTGTATACTTGATCTGGCCATTGTCCATTTTTATGTTTACTCTTTAATACCAGTTTTTTAATACAGCTATTAATTAGTAATAATGATATTTGAAGGATATATTCTTAAACATCATGGTAGAAAATTCTATAGGAGAAAGGACCCCAAATTAAAGTTTTATCAGTAAATAGAACTTTTCTCAATCTCACATTTAAGGCTTATTTTGTTGTTTCTGATTGTTTATTTATTTTGGATTTGTTTAATCAGAAATTAATAGATGAGGGTTAGGGAAACTGAAAAGAAAAGTATTTGGCATATTATGGAGTGTTGTGCAAGGACTAGTTTCTGATCACTGAGGAGAAATTGAGAGGGAATAGGTAGCATCACTCCTTAACTTGCTTGGAGATAAAGAGCATGTGGATATAAAGACATTTAAGAGGCCAATTTGAAAAAATACCATCATTCTTTGTGCATCAGGGGGCCAAGCTGTTTATCAGGGTTTGGAAAATGAAACAGAAAGGAAGGTGTTCTATGAGCTATAGTTTTCTCCTGGAAGCAAATGTATTAATGGATTTAATACAAATTGTAAAGTTAGCACCACAACAAAGGGTGCACAAGGATGGGCAGAAGCCAAAGGAGAGTGAATGCAAGGAAGATGAGGACAATGCTGCCTTTTGGGGCTGGTGAATTGCAAGCAGTTCTTGGGAAAACTACTGGGATCCAGGGCATTTATCTTAGCTAATAGAGAACATGGTATCCACTGTCAGGTACCATTATCTTCTACCTATATTGGAAGTCATGTTCACTCCGTTTGATGCTTACTTAACTTGCAGTATGTATCTTGACTAGCTACTATATTTTTTAACTGTGATGTCATTTGAAAGACAAAGTTACAGAGAAAGGCTGAGCCAGAGACAGAGAAAAAGATCTTCCATCTGCTGGCTTACTCCTTAAATGATTGCAATGGCCAGAGCTGAGCTGATCCAAAGCCAGGAGCCAGGAGCTTCTTCTGGGCCTCCCACATGGGTGCAGGAGCCCCAGGACTTTGGCCATTTTCTACTGCTTTACCAGGCTGAGAAAGCAGAGAGATGCATCAAAAGTGGAAAAGCCAGGACTCCAACTGGCTCCTATATGAGATGGTGGCCCTGTGGGCCAGGGCTTTAATCCACTGCACCACAGTGCTGGCCCCCCTATTTTTCCTTTTTTAAAAATATCAGGAACAGTGAGTAAATGTGTGTGTGTGTTTGTGTGTGTTTGTGTGTGTGTGTGTGTGTGTTTGCTTAAAAATCTATGGGAGGGCCGGCGCCGCAGCTCACTAGGCTAATCCTCCGCCTTGCGGTGCTGGCACACCGGGTTCTAGTCCTGGTCGTGGCGCCGGATTCTGTCCCGGTTGTCCCTCTTCCAGGCCAGCTCTCTGCTATGGCCCGGGAGTGCAGTGGAGGATGGTCCAAGTCCTTGGGCCCTGCACCCCATGGGAGACCAGGAGAAGCACCTGGCTCCTGCCATCGGAACAGCGCGGCGGCCATTGGAGGGTGAACCAACGGCAAAAGGAAGACCTTTCTCTCTGTCTCTCTCTCTCACTGTCCACTCTGCCTGTCAAAAAAATTTAAAAAAAAAATCTATGGGAGATTCTTCTTTTTATGTATACTCCCTGGGTGATATGTACCGAATGATAAAGCAGGACTCCCCTCCTCAGTCCTGTTGGGTGCCATACAGGGAGATGCATCACTCTAATAACCGAAGAAAGCCCCACCAAGATGAGCTATCTTCCTCTTCTGTGGTGGGAGTGAAAAGGAGAGGCCACCATGGGAGGTGAGGCACGATCTGAGCCTTGACATGTGATTTTGGCCAGGTAGCACGTACCAGGCAGAAAGAACATGTGAAATAGTTCATAAAACAGACTGACTTTTTGCAGCAATATATTTTTCATGAAGCGAAGGTCTTCATAGGGCAATGTGGATGAAATGAAATAACATTGATAAAAACAGAATGTCTTGTGCTTAATTAACTCTCAATGATGGTATTGATTATTTTTGAGCAAATATATTAATGCGTTGTTAAAATTATTGAGAATCACTTTGCTAAAAATTAGATTTTCCTAAAAGCTCTCTTCAAAAGTCTGCCAAATTATGCAGTAGATATCCATCCAGAAACCTCAGGCAGTTTGGATGCATTCTCTTTATCCATTTTTTTATTCAAAATAAATAAATAAATTTGAAATATATTTAGAAGACTCTAACTCCAAGATAATATAATATTCTCTTTATATAGAGAAAATGAATTCTAATAGAAGAATATTTATGAATCAGGTAATCTTTGTATGAATAATTTTCTTGCTATGTAGTGTTCCATTTCCAAGTGGAAATCAATGTGCAATCATAAAGAGATATCTACTACAGAGTAATTGTTCTTATCTAAAGGTTAAATACCATTTGATACAAGTATAGAAGCCATTAACACCATGCAAAATTCTTTAGAGTTTTTCCTTTAAGGAAAGTACTTGCCCCCATCCACCAGATTGTATACCAGTTCTGGCTTGGTCTTCCCCCATATGGAAATGGCTGGGGAATTCCGGGGAACCCATACACCACTGCTTTGGTGCAACCTGGGCAGACAAGGTAGGGTAGTAAGTTAAACTTGAGCGGTTTTGTGTAGGGTAGGTAGGCCAAGGTGTCCAGCAGTAACTGGCTGTCTGGGATGAACATTGTGCTGGTTATAGCCCAATGGAGTCAGGTATGTATACTGCTCTCTATTTTTATGAATAGGCAAATCATGCACTTTGCAATAACATATAGAAGGGGACCTCATGCCCCTGTGGGACAAAATGCCCGCAAGAATTTGAAAGAGGTGATTGACATTTGACTATCCAGAGTTCAGGATATTAAGTATGAACCCTAGCTCATGTGGATAAAGATGCAAGACTGCTGTAGCTTGAGACTCAGGGGAATCAGAGTTGTTACAACTACTTGTGCAGAATGAGAGGTCTGGAAGCCATCTGTACATCTGAGATTGCATTTTGTGCAGAAGGCCAGCTTCCTGGTTCCTTAATGGGCAGAAATTTCTGCTCCTACCTAGATCTGTGAAACACTAGTACTTTCTTTTAAGAATGTGTGTAAGGCCCTCATTAATACCTTGCTGGATGGCTCTGAGACAGCCCGTTGTGGGACAGGGGTCTTTGTCCAGAATGAGTACATAGGTGCACTAACAAGAGGCTTTGAGTGAGCTGGCCACTGTAGTGAAAACATGAATTGGAAGCACTCAGTGACAACACCTGTCAACAGCCAAAGACCTAACTTAGTCCCCTGAAATCCCCTAACAACCATCCAGGTGATATACTTCCCTCCAGTCAGAAGAGTAAATGTGCAAGTGCTTCCTCTAATTCAAGCACTTTAAGGACAACTCTAACACACTGGAGAGTACTCTGTGGTGGAGCTGAAGGACTGTCACTGTAGACTGAGCCAGACAGAAGCAGTATGCAAGTCAGGTTGCTCACTGGGCAACCCGTGGGCTATCTGGCTCAGCAGGTCCACATATATCAGCTGAGGTTTCCCAGTGTTTTCCCAATGTTTCCAGATTTCATAGATCTTACACAATGGTCTCCAACCCCTTATTATGGGCATTTTCAGAACATCAGCTCAGACTTTATTTTCCCCTAGTAACACTTTCTCTGGATTTGAATTCAGATATTATTCTTAATGTTTTTGTCAAAGCTTCATTAAAAATCTTTATTTGGTTGGCAACAAGCATCATGGTGTAACACATCAAGCCAGCGACATTTAGGATGACCACTTCCCATATCAGAGTGCCAATTGGAGTCCTGACAACTCCACTTCTGATCCTGAGAGGCAGTGGATGATGGCCCAAGTATTTGAGTTTCTGCCACCCACATGGGAGAACTGGATGGAGTTGCTGCCTCCTGGCTTCAGCCTGGCCCAGCTTTGGCTGTTGCAGGCTATTAGGGCTACTAGGGACCATCTTTTTGTCACTCTGCCTCTCAAATAAATAAACATTTAAAAAACAAGATTGTCTCTTTTAAAAATATATCTTAGGACTAATATTGTGGTGCAGTGGGTTAAACCAGTGCTTGCCATGCCAGCATCCTCTATGGGAGAGGCAGTTCAAGTCCTGGCTGCTGCATTTCCAATCCAGTTTCCTGCTAATGCACCTAGCAAAGCAACAGATGATCAAGTACTTGGACCCCTGCCACCCATGTGAGAGATATGCATGGAGTTCCTGGTTCTTGGCTTCAAATTGGCCCAGCCTGGGCTATTGTCATTTAGGGAGTGAACAAGCAGATGGAAGATTTCTCTCTCTCTCTTTCTCTGCCTCTCTTTCTTTTCCATACTCTTCACCCTACCTAAAAAGGCTTTCTTTATCTTTTTCCAATCTTTAAAATTGAGTTTAATAATAAATTTGGACAAATGTTTACTTGAGGCATTACTCTGGTGTCTAACACTAGGAATTCTAATCTAACATTAGTTGCCTTGAATTAAAGTGATCACAGACCTAATTAGATAAATATTGTGGTTATCATGATCTGATTATTAAGTAGTGATTTGCAAAGACCTGCCATGAAAGAAATTTTCTTCTGGTTTTATAAATATTAAAAGGCAGCACTGTTGCAAAAAAAAAAAAAAAAAAAGAAAAGAAAAAGAAATGTGACCTGAATATGAGAATGTGCTAAATAGCATTGTGATTTACAAATGTTTCTCTTGCTTGGTGATTACATTTTGTGTACAAAATATACACCACTGTTTTTAAATTATCTTATATGTACCACTCTTCTCCTTGTGAGTTCTGGAGCCCTTCCGCTTCCCTCTTCTAATCTTTTATCCTCCTGCTCCCACCATACCCATCAACTCTCCTCAGCTGTGCTGAGCCCCTCTTGGGCTACCACCTTTGATTGTGTTCTGACTCTGCAAGGACAATGATCTATCTATTAGTGCTTAACTTGGCATGGATTCAGCCACACTATCCTCTGTAACATTTCCATATGCAGAAACCTCTGACTTTAATCCTTATTCTAACAGGTCGTCTTAAAATACCACCCTAACCCTGACAAGAAAGAGAACAGCGGTGCCCTTCAGGAGATGAAAAACTACCACCACCAGCACCATCACCACCACCACCATAACTACCACCACCACCACCACTGCCACTACCACCACCACCACTACCACCACCACCACCACCACTACCACCACCACCACTACCACCACCACCACTACCACCACCACTACCATCACTACCACTACCACCACTACCACAACCACCACTACCACCACTATCATACCACCACCACCACTGCCACCACCACCACCACCACATCCACTACCACCACCACCAACACTACCACCACCACCAATACCACCACCACCACTACATCCACTACCACCACCACCAACACTACCACCACCACCAATACCACCACCACCACTACATCCACTACCACCACTACCACCACCACCACCACCACTACCACTGCCACAACCATCAATACCACCACTACCACCACCACTACTACTACCACTACCACTACCACACCGCCACTACCGCCACCACCAATACCACCACCACCACTACCACTACCACACCACATCACCACCACCGCTACCACCACTACCACCACCATACCACCACCATACCACCATTACCACCACCACCACTACCACTGCCACCACCACCAATACCACCACCACAACCACCACTACCACCACCACCACCACCACCACCACTACCACATCCACTACCACCACCACCACCACCACTACCACCACCAGCACCATCACCACCACTACCATCACTACCACCACCACCACCACTACTGCCACTACCACCACCACCACTACCACCACCACCATCACCACTACCACCACCAGCACTATCACCAGCACTACCATCACTACCACTACCACCACAACCACCACTACCACAACCACCACTACCACCACTATCATACCACCACCACCACTGCCACCACCACCACCACCATATCCACAACCACCACCACATCCACTACCACCACCACCAACACTACCACCACCACTGCCACCACCACCACTACCACCACCACCACCACCACCACTACCACTGCCACCACCACCAATATCACCACTACTACCACCACCACTACCACCACCACACCACCACCACTACCACCACAACTGCCACCACTACCACCACCACCACCACTACTACCGCTACCACCACCACCACTACCACCACCACTGCCACCACTACCACCACCACCACCACTACCACATCCACTACCACCACCACTACCACATCCACTACCACCACCACTACCACATCCACTACTACTACCACCACCACTACCACCACCACTACCACACTACCACCACTGCCACTACCGCCACCACCACCACCACCACAACCACTATCACCACCACCACTACCACAACCACCACTACCACCATCACCACCACCCAAACTGTTACAAGGCTGCACATAAACAGATGATCAATAACAGTATGACACACAGACAACATAAAGGCAGGAGTGACTCCTCTGCCATTCATATGCATTTCTACTTATTTTTCCTCCCATTAACTTTGTAGAACTGCTTCAAATATTTGGAAAAGCAGTTCTTTTCTCCTATTTTACAAAGTTTGGTCATTGTTGTTGTGGTTCTCCAGACAAGTGACCTGTTTCACATAGTTTCTTTCATACAAAGGTGCTGCTTCACATGCTATTTCAAATATATGTCTTGTCCTTCAAGGAACAGGTGCCTCAATAAGGCCTTCCCTGACAACCCATGTCAATGGATTCTCTGATCCTTGTTTGTTTTTAAATAAGTTTTCACTCAAGAGACCAGCCCTAAACCTCCCATCAGCACTGTCACTACATGGTGAGATAGTTAAAATAACAATAATAACAAAAAGTGTGATGATTAGATTATTACCTATTCCACTGTATAAAAAAGGCAAGGCAAAGAACTATAGGATAATTTCAGAAAATCTCGTACACATATCAGAAAGAAAATATGAGTATTTCTCAATATCTATTCAATGTTGGTACAAAATAAATACTGTCTCAATTTGTATAGTTGAGCTATATTGCCCAAATACAGTTCTGGCATATGGTACTTGCCACATACTTGGCATTAAGAATAGGTTAAAGTAATCAAGTCAGTGACCTATAAAGAATTTGAGGATCCCAGGAAGAATGTAAAACTGGAAGAATTTTGAGTGAGAAGGCAGAAAATAAAACATAACCAACAACAAGAAAGGGAAGGGGCTCCTGTAGTTTTGTTTTGATTTTTTTTTTTTTTTTTGGCAGGCAGAGTGGAGAGTGAGAGAGAGAGAGACAGAGAGAAAGGTCTTCCTTTTGCCATTGGTTTACCCTCCAATGGCCGCCACGGCTGGCGCGCTGCAGCTGGTGCACCGTGCCTATCCGAAGGCAGGAGCCAGGTGCTTCTCCTGGTCTCCCATGGGGTGCAGGGCCCAAGCTCTTGGGCCATCCTCCACTGCACTCCCGGGCCACAGCAGAGAGCTGGCCTGGAAGAGGGGCAACCGGGACAGAATCCGGCGCCCCGTCCGGGACTAGAACCCGGTGTGCTGGTGCCGCTAGGTGGAGGATTAGCCTATTGAGCCGCGGCGCCGGCTTCCTGTAGTTCTTAAGGAGAGACCATAGAGTCTAAGTGTCCATGTATTATGGTTCTGAAGGAAGGCATCATTTAAATTAGGAGTCATCTGTGAGTTGTCTGTGACCTTGAGGACTGATGGACAGGTTTAGGTTCTGTGAAAAGCAAGTCAGATTTACTGTTTTTCTGTGGGGAGGGGTCACATAATTTAATTAGACACAGATATGAAAAGAATATTGAAGACACAGGACTCCTGTGGTATGATGTACTAGTCAGCTTCTTGTTATTGCAAACGGGTACCTGAGACAAGCTACTTACGGAGCAAAGAGATAGTTGTTTTGAGTCACAGTTTTGGAGGCTCACAGTCCATACCCTGCTGGTATGGCCTCTGGTGATATTGTTCTTGCTGGCAGAGTCCAGGGCAGTGCACAGCATCACGTGGCAAGAGGGGGCATGAATGTCTGTATCTATGTGGTCTCTCAGAAAGTCACCAAGAATTGATCACCAGGATTCAACCTGATGTGCCAAAGCCAATGCAGTCTCCTCCCTATGGCCCTACTTTCAAACTCCGTAACTGGGTTGAGTTCCCACCCTCTTAACATCATTAAAATAAGACTTTGGAATCAAACCTTTAACACATGGGCCTATGACATCCAACATAATACCCAGACCATAGCACATGGACTGTTACAGTGATAGTGGTAACAGTCTTCAAGTAACGAATTTGAGGGGAGAAATGCGAGAAATGCTTGAAGCTGAACATCCTGGCTTGTGGACACACCCACCACTTCCAGGGCTCTCAGAGTTACAGCTGTGCTCCTTGGGGCTCCTTACCCAAGTAGTCAGGAACAGGACTGGGGAACTCGACCAAGTCATCGGCACCTCACTCTCATCAAGGCGGAAGCTCCAAGATGTCTCTGCAAACCCCACCATGGAGCTGGGATCCAGCTCACTGGCTCCTGCCCACCCCTTAGCCTAGCCCCTCAGAGAGCAGCAAGCAGAGCTAGCCAGGTACCTCATCATAGGGAATTCAGCTATCTGCCATCCACTTTAGCTCCTTCTGCCAAATCAGCCTTTCTGTGAAAACTCTGTTCCTGTCAGGGGTTGCCTATAAAGAAGCAAAGTGTAGTCTTTGAGTGCCCGTTAGTGTGAATTGGATGTGGAGCGAGGCTTGACACTCTGAGCAAATGCTCTTAACAGAAAATGAAGATACCTCAGTGTCTGGTTTGTAGTGGGCAGTAAACGACAAAAAGTTGTTCAGACCTGCAAAGGTACCATGCATTTGTTTTTTGCGGATGGTGTAATGTAACTAGTATTTGCCTCATTCCCCACAGTGAGAGAAGAGAACAGGAAAGCATCCTGCAGAACTCCTGAATTTCAAATGAGAGCACATCCAAATAAAGTCCCTTCTTAGAGAGCTCAGTGTCCCTGTGAGATGGGCAACCAGCCGCCCCCTCTTAGAACTGCTGTGCATGGATTCTGAGCGTTACCACTGATCACGCTGTGGCTTTTCTTGTTTATTTTGTCCCCTGTTTAATTAAGGGAAGACTGCTGTGTCCCAAGTCCCTTAAAGAGTCTGACAGTGTGAACCCAATCATGTCCATGGAGCAAGTGAGGAAATAGATTAATGAAAGGATGTGACTCGAAAGGGTATTGCCTAATCAAAATCAGCCCAAGCTGTAAACCTTTGACCATACACTTGGGAGGAGGGCAGCAGAGGGAAATCCACTATGCTCCTTTAACAAGCCGTCCACAAAGACGTTTCTTCATAACTTGGTTAGGTGTGTTACAATCATTACATTTCAATAATTCATGGAGGCTGAGCAGGTTGAATTTTGGGGGACATGAAGGGGCCAGGAGCCTCAGATCTGTCCCTCAGTTTGAGGTGGCTTCCACAAGATGCCTGAGTTCATGGGGATGGGGGACAAGCCGGCACAGGCCACCTGGGGCTGGGAGTGGGGAGGAACGTCAGTAGGCCAATCTTTCCCTCCTGTTTCGAGTCCTTCTCTCTTCTCTTTCCCTCCTTTCCACACCCGCCTAGCCTTCCTCACTTTCTCTAGTTACTTGGGAGTTTGAAATACTGTGGTGCCTGTGCTACTGGACACAGACTCTGCTTAGTGAACTTAGCACACTCCCTCATTCTCACCGTGTTGAGGAGTACCAGTCTGCTTCTTTCCTGAAAACCACCCTTGGCTACTTTGTAGCATAAGCTCTGATTACTTCCAGACCCATACTGTTCCGTACCCTGGTGCTGGTCACTGAAAGCGGCTTTCATTTAGTGAAAAAGTAAATAAACTTAAAAAATCCTCTTCCTCAGTTCACACTAGCTGATTTCAAGCATTACATAGTTGCATGTTTTGTGGCACTTCTCTAGTATTGCTGTTTTCTTAGTCAATGGAGATCCAAGGTGGGAAGAGTGCAAAAGCAGAGGCATTGTGGAACAATGAGAAGTGGAGGTGGCTGTTCCACTTGGCAGGTGCCTCAGGTACCCAGTTCAATGGTTTCAGCGTTTCTTTTTTGCATTGTTTTCCTTTCTATCTGTCTGCCTTCGGGAGGCCCAGGCTGAAGCTCGGCTTCATCTGCATTTTGCAGACTAATGGACTCAGCAGTGAAATTCATGCTTGTAGGAAGCAGAGAGCATGCCACTGCCTTTCTGATGATGAGAAGTGAGTTGCTCTGAATAGGTCTAAAGTGAACAAACAAGTCAAGCCTGCCCTCTGGCATAGTCTGTCTTCAGTGTGCTCTGGTAGCTCTTGGAAAGGCAAACTTTCCGCTGTGACGCAGTGGGTTAAAGCCCCAATCCACAGTGCCAGCATCCCATGTGTGTGCTGGTTCAAGTCCCAGCTGCTCCACTTCCGATCCAGCTCTCTGCTGTGGCCTGGGAAAGCAGTAGAAAATGGCTCAAGTCCTTGGGGCCCCTGTACTTGTGTGGGAGGGACCTGAAAGAAGCTCCTGGCTCCTGGCTCAGATTGGCGCAGCTCCGGCCTTTGCAGCCATCTGGGGAGTGAACCAGAGGATGGAAGACCTTTCTCTCTCTCTGCTTCTGTATCTCTGTAACTCTGCCTTTCAAATACATAAATCATTTTTTTTAAAGGCAAACTTTCTCATCATGGCTCTCCTTTGTCTGTTGTCCTAAGGTTCCCAAGAGATGATATCTTCCCCAGGTCTTGACTCTGTGCTGTGGTATCAGGATTGCTGCTGAGAAGGCCTGCTCAGTTATTACTGCATCCCTTGCCATCCACTCTGCTTTTTTCCATTTCAGCTCTTGTCTTCTCACCCTTCAGTCACCTGCAGATATTAAACAAAAGACGTAGGATCTTAATGTTCCTCATTTCCAAGGTAGCAGACAGTGAGGGGCACACTCCTTCAGTCTCTACTCCCTTCCCGTCTGCAAAGCAGAGAACAAGGGCAACTTGGAGATTCTATATATTCTCAAGTATATTCTATATACTTGAGAGTGAAATCTCCCTTGTATGTGTTTGTATTTTCTTTTCTTTCATTGATCATTTGATTTGAAAAGTGCTACTCTTCAAGGATCTAAGTTGACTAGAAACCTAAAGATAAGTGACAGTGCCTTTTAAAGAAATCCTTATGAAGTATTAAATACTGTGTAATATAAGATCTTCCAAGTGAATTGAGGTTTTTATTTGTTTCCTTCTAAGAAAGTGTCTCTGTATCCCTTCTCTCTAGTTCACAAATAGATTGTGATGTCAGCTGCGGATGGGGAGTGTGTCTGGGTTGTGATAAGAGTCCAGGATGACCTCGTAGGACACCAGGGTTCAGATGAAAAACCAAGTGGAGGCAGAGTTAGCTGGAGGCTTTTCTTTGCTCTGTCCCAGCTGCCCTCTTCCTCGTCCCACACTGACTCTGCAGGCCTCCGGTCCAGCTCTTGTAACCAACAGATGGGGCTTCCTCTTCGAGGCTGCTCAGTAAAAGCCCGTGGTGAGCTGGGAGGATGGCACCCTGCCAGTGCTCCAAGGGCTGAAATGATGCATGCAAAACCAGTGCAAATGAGCATCCTTGGAAAAGATGCTCACTGAAGGGAGAATTATTTGTTACAACAAGGCTTGCTGTCTCCTTCATCTTCTCTAGTGCCCATGTCTCTGTTATTGGTTAAATCAATCAGTGGTTATAGCGAATGGCCACGGCGCTGGCCTGGTCTCCACAGATCCTCTCTGGTCTCTCTCTTCCTGTCCCCCATTCACTCTGATGAATGAAGAGGAGACTAAAGGAGTGTGACCCTCTCTGACTGTCACCTTGGGCACCAGAACTATAAATCTCCTGTTGTTTAATACCTGTATGTGAATGAAGAGTGGCAAGGCAAGAACAGAAACAGAAAAAGACCTCTTCCTATGGGAAGAGGTGCAACACTGCCCAGGGTGTCCTCAGCAGGTGTCTTCACACTGCCTGTTGATTGGGGTTTGGCACTCCAGGCCATGTGAATGGAGTAAGACTCACCATCCCAGGACTGGCTCCCTTGCATCCTCCTTAGCCCTTGTCCTCACATAGGTGACCATGCCGTGTCATCTCTGTCTCACTGTCTCCAACGGGGCTGTGCTGTACAGGTGATTGTGCAGGTGCTGTGCCTGAGAAGTGTCTGGTGCCCAACCCCGAGGAGATGAGATAGCCCAGGTTGGTCAGACTTTACTGGCTCTGTCCCAGTCCTTGCTGGAGGACACAGCATCCTGTGTTTCCTAAGCAGACCTGTTGGTGCTTTGAGGAATTTATACAACTGCCTTCACCCTAGGGATTGAAGATTTTGGCAGGTCCTCATGGGGTCAATTCTTGTGCATGAGAAATTTGAGCCCATGAGAGAGGATTCCTGCCCACCTGTAGGTCTGACACCAGGCAGAGCAGAGAGAATATTAATCTAGAAGAGATTTTAGAGATAATCCAGCCTCATCATTTCATGGATAAAGAAATTTAGGCTTGGAAGAATCTGTGTCTGAAGGATTTTGTTATGAGTAACAGCACAGCCCACTGCTTGGTGGTTTGAAATTTTAAATAGTGATAGTCTGTCTTCAATGCTGGCTTTGCCTTAATCTGACCGTATGTCTTCAGGGACTGTGAGAGTGTACTTGAGAGCCTTTTCTTTTTTTAACTTTTGTTTTTACTGAAAAAGAGCCTTGGCCCCAACATGATCTTGGGCACTCAGATGTCTCTGAGGTCCCATGATCAGGTCATTTCCTTGGGGCTTCATCTCACACATGTAAACACATCCCAAAGGCTGTCTGTGGCAGGCCTACTGCAGAAACGAAGAACAACCCTGGGGTCTCCTTCTTCTGGTCTTAGGGCTCTGGAACCCATTCCCTGAGCTTGTGTCTGTCCACCAGGAAAGGACTCCCCAAGCAGAAGGGACTGGGAAGGCAGCACACAACAAAGATCCTGTCTTTTCTAAATGGGCGGTTTTACATTTAGAGACATGATTGACCTGTGTATGAGCAGCTGGGGTGCTAGGAGGAGCCCTTTCCTGTCCTGTGTTCCCCTGTCCTTGGATGGAAGGTTTCTGCTCTTTCCTTCCTGAGCTCACACCCAGATGGCTGATTTGTCTGTTGCAACCTTTGAGAATCTGACAACCACTGCAAAAATCCCCAGGGAGTGGAACTTGCCCAAGGGGTTCCTGTCCTTGTGTTCATTGATTCCTTTTGCTGTCAATTATGAAATAAATTTTTAAAGGTAGGAATTTCCCTTTAGCCTGACCCTCCTCTGGGAAGCATGTAGCACCCTGAGGAGAGTGACCACTGGAGGGTAAGTGTGTTCAGTTGCCTGCCTCACCTTCCAATACCACGTCGCACAGCTCATGTGAAAAAGGCAGAAACCGTCTTTCTGATCTCACCGACAGGCCAGGGGCTCAGGACTTGATCTACTGCTGTGCTGGAGGGGCTGACTTCTGCAATATAACGAAATGAGAAGGAGTAATTCTCATTCTGCCGTGAGCTGAAGTTTGGTTATTTTATTTTCAGCTTTTATGGTAGCTCAGTTTCACTTTGGGGAGAGGAATTAATGACTGGCTGGCGATATTTTAAATTTCCTGTTCTAAATAGTCATTCACAGAGGTTGTGTCACTCTCCAACTAACTCCCCCCCCCCCCACCGGTGGAAGAAATGACCTAGTCTCATGCTGGAAATTAATTTTCTCAATTACGGCTTAAAACCACCTTGCTTGAAGAATCTCCAGGTTTCTGCGGAGAACTTGTTTTCCTGTAGTTCTTGTATTCTTTTCCCAGCTACAGAGACTTGCCCTGCAATTCATAGGTGGGGATGCAATACCCTGGCTTTTGGGGGTCTCAGCACACTAGCAGGTGTGACGGTGTCAGGTGGAGATACAGGCTGAGAGGGAAGAACCAGAGAGAGTTTTTTGAAAGTGACAGAGGCAGGCCTGGGGTTGGGAAGGGACTCTCCTAGAGGCTGTGATGCCTGAGGGCTTTGCATGCAGACTTGAAAGGGAGAGCAAAGGTGAGGAGGTTGCTTAGCACCTCCCAGACCTGCACCTGGACTGGGGAGAGAGCGTGGTGCGAGGACAGGACAGGCACCATCTAACGGAGCACATTGCATGGGTGGGGACTTGAATGTTCTGCAGAAGCTTCTGTATTGTTTTAACGGGGGATTTACATTGCCTCGTTTTTGATTTATGGATCTCCTCTGCGGTTGCTGCTCTTAGTCCATTCAAGCTAGCACCACAGAATACTGTAAAATGAGCAGCTTGTAAACAACGGGAATTTATTTTTCCCGGTTGTGGAATCTGAGAAGTCCAAGAGCAAGGCAGCTGCAGATTTGCCTCTCCTGGCTCACTGACAGCGTTTTGTTCACTTTCACTTCGCATGGAAAAAGGGGCAAGGCAGCTCTCTGGGGCCTCATTTATAAAGACACTAATTCCTTTCCTGAAGGCTCCATTCTTATAACTTAATCACCTCCCAAAGGCCCCACTTCCTAAAACCATCCCCTTGGAGGTTAGAATTTCAACAGAGGAACTGGGAGGGAGGGGAATATACATTCAGATCATAGCAGTGCTCTGTGGGAATAGACTAGAAGGGCAGGTACATAGCCCAGGAGTAGGAACATATCCAGGATCTATCACTCTTGAGTGACAGGTGAGCTGACTGGGTGCTCTCTGAGACAGAGATGGGAAGTGCAGCCCTGGTCCTTTCTGCACCCGGTACATCCATACACCAGTGTGGGCTCTGACCCTCTGCTCTGGCCTTTGGTGGTTTGTTCTGGACAAGCCACTGTGAAAGGCCTGGCCTGCATGTGCTCCTTCCTGCAACTAGGGCTGCCCAAGAGCTCCTGTCTCCTGCGAGGCTTCATTGCTGACCCTGCTAGGGAACAGGTTCCTATCAACATGCTTCTCCTCTGGGAAGATATGGGTAGTGAGGGTGGGAGCTGCAGACTCTTCCTTCTGCCTCTTCCCCCATGGGCTGACTTCCTTCATAGGAATCTGTGAAATCAAGAGTCCTTAGCTCTGGACACTAAGGATGGAATAGTCTGTTCTTTCAGAAGATTCTCTAATAAACTTTTTTGCATGTAGAACCATTGCCATGTGCTGGTTTTACAGAACCCAGATGACAGCCACAATCACATCAGAGCTGCTGGGATTTTCACACCTCATGTGGCTCCGAGTTTACTCCTGTACAAAACAACCAAGCCACAGATCACCTGCTGCCTGCTCTCACATGTCAGTGTCCTCTTTCAGACCATCCCTGTAGGTGTTGGGGGATGGCATGAAATCTTTTCAAATGGAAAGTTGTATTCCATTTTTATTGTTTTTGAAATGTATTAATGATCTCTTCTCACTCTTTTGAATCCTGTTATAAGTAATATCATTGATTATTTGCCATGAGTTAGGCTCTGTGAAGTATCTCATGTTTTACCACAGGGCAACTCCTCAATCTTACCAGGACTGCTTATAAACCTCATCTCACAGGGACAGTGGCCGACAGACCCAGTGCTAAGGGGCTGAGACAGGCTGGGATCAGGTCTTCTGCCATCAAGGGGACAGGTTCTGGGCTCTATGGCATTTTCCCAGTTGACTTTGAGGGTGTCAAAGCTCTCTAAAAACTGCAAGAATGGATTTGGACCATAATCCTGGAATATACAGACCTGTGAAAGGTTAATATAATAATCCCAAACAGCAACACTGTACAAGAGTTCCTTTTCCCCCACGTCTTCTCCAGTGCTTTTCTCTCTCTAGTGTTTGAAAATAGCCATTCTCGAGGATCTAGGATGATGTCTTCTTGAAGTGATAGTTTGCATTTCCTTGATGATTAGTGATGTTGAACGTTTTTTCATATACTCATTGGCCATTTGTATGTTTTCTTTGGAGAAATGTCTGTTCACATTTTAGGTGGATGTTTAAATCATGTCATGTGTTTTCTTGCTACTGAGTTGAGGTCCTTGTTTATTTAACATATTAATCCCTTATTAGATGACTGATTTGCAAATATTTTCTCCCTTTCATTAAATTTTCTCTTTATTCAGTTAATTGTTTCCTTTTTAGTTTGATGTAACCAATTTGTCTCTTTTGTCTGTGCTTTTGGGTCATATTAAAAAAATCATTGCCAAGACCCATGTCACAGAACTTTCCCCTTGTATTTTCTTCTAGTGGTTTTATTGTTACAGTTTTCTTTTAAGTCTTTAATCCATTTTGAGTTTATTTTTGTGTATGTTGTGAGGTAAGGGTCTAATTTAATTATTTTCCATGGGAAATGCAAATCAAAAGCACAATGAGGTTTCACCTCACCCCGGTTAGAATGGCTCACATACAGAAATCTACCAACAACAGATGCTGGCGAGGATGTGGGGAAAAAGGGACACTAACCCACTGTTGGTGGGAATGCAAACTGGTTAAGCCACTATGGAAATCAGTCTGGAGATTCCTCAGAAACCTGAATATAACCCTACCGTTCGACCCAGCCATCCCACTCCTTGGAATTTACCCAAAGGAGTTTAAATTGATAAAGAAAAAAGCGGTCTGCACCCTAATGTTTATTGCAGCACAATTCACAATAGCCAAGACCTGGAACCAACCTAAATGCCCATCAATGGTAGACTGGATAAAGAAATTATGGGATATGTATTCTTTAGAATACTATACCGCAGTAAGAAACAACGAAATCCAGTCATTTGCAACAAAATGGAGGAATCTGGAACACATCATGCTGAGTGAAGTAAGCCAGTCCCAAAGGGACAAATACCATATGTTCTCCCTGATCGGTGACAACTGACTGAACACCAAAAAGGAAACCTCCTGAAGTGAAATGGACACTATGAGAAATGGTGACTTGATCAGCATAGCCCTGACTGCTAATGGACAACTTAATACATTATCCCTCATAGTATTTTTTTTTTTTGTCTGTTCTACTTAATATGACTGGTTCAATTCTGTAATTATCACACAGTTATTCTTAAGTGTTGAAAATTAACTGAAATGTGATCCCTGTTAAACATAAAAGTGGGAATAAGAGAGGGAAGAGATGTATAATTTGGGGCATGCTCGGGCTGACTTGCCCCAATTGGTAGAGTTGGAAACATACTAGGGGATTCCAATTCAATCCCATCAAGGTGGCATGTGCCAATGCCATCTCACTATTCCAAGTGATCAATTTCAGTTCACAATTGATCATAATGAAAGGACTAAGAGTCAAAGGGAGCACATAAACAAGTCTAGTATCTGCTAACACTAACCGATAGAATAAATAAAGGGGAGAGTGATCCAACATGGGAAGTGAGATACTCAGCAGACTCATAGAATGGCAGATGTCCTAAATAGCACTCTGGCCTCAGAATCAGCCCTAAAGGCACTCGGATCTGGCTGAAAAGCCCATGAGAGTATTTCAGGCATGGAAAGCCAAGACACTCTGGCAAAAATATCTCTGTGAGTGAGATCCCAGTGGAAAGAACAGGTCTTCAAAGAGGGAGGTGCCTTTCTCTGAAGGGAGGAGAGAACCTCCACTTTGACTATGACCTTGTCTAAACAAGATAAGAGTCGGAGAACTCAAGGGGCTTCCATAGCCTTGGAAACTCATGACTGGTGCATAGGGAGATTACTGATACCATAAACAGGAGTGTCAATTTGTAAAGTCAACAACAGGAGTCACTGTGCACTTACTCCTCATGTAGGATCTCTGTCCTTAATGTGCTGTACACTGAGGCTTAATGCTATAACGAGTACTCAAACAGTATATTTCACTTTGTGTTTCTATGGGGGTGCAAACTGTTGAAATCTTTACTTAATGTACACTAAACTGATCTTCTGTTAAAAAAAAAAAAAAAGAAAAGAAACTATCAATTCCCAACTTGACTCTCACTGGGATTAAACATGACAATAGGTCTGATCTGATTTCATCATCATTTAAAAAAAAATCATCTATTATTTTTCACTTTATGTTTCTGTGTGGGAACAAACTGTTGAAATCCTTACTTAAGGTATACTAAGCTGATCTTCTGTATACTAAGATAATCGAAAATGAATCTTGATGTGAATGGAAGGGGAGAGGGAGTGGGAAAGGGGAGGGTGGTGGGTGGGAGGGACGGTATGGGGGGGAAAGCCATTGTAACCCATGAGACGTACTTTGGAAATTTATATTCATTAAATAAAAGATAAAAAAAAATTATTTTCCATGGGGATATTCAGTTTTTCAAAGAACTTTCTTGATGAAATTGTCCTTTCCCTATTTTGTGTTCTTGGTACTTTTTGTCAAAAACTGAGGACTTTCTTATTCCAGTTACTAAAATAGTAGGATTTCATATTTCAAGAAAAAAAAGTCATTTATTTTTAAAGACTAATGAAGTGATTGTTATTGTTTAATCTTTTTAATTCTATACAGGCCTTTTTTTAAAAAAAGATTTTATTTTTATTTATTTGAAAGACAGAGTTAGAGAAAGAGGTAGAGACCAAGAGGTCTTCCATCCGCTTTCTGCAGAGTTATCTTGTGTCTGTTTCTTGTTGTCAGGAGTCAGCTTTCCAGGGCCTCCTGTTGTCCCCCAGATTTGATAGTATGCCCACCCAAGATGCAAAGAAGGAATCCTTTTGTGGGGAGCAACTTGGACTAGACTAAGTTACTGGAATTAAGACTTATTCTATGCATCTGCTCTCCCACAATATGGTGCTGAGAAGGGAGAAACAGCTTCTACACAGCTGCCTCCAGTTCAACCAATAAACTGTAGGACCTACTCCTGATTGGAGGAGAGCAGCGTACTCGGTGTGTGGGTAGCAGAGTTGGGATTGGTGGAAGAGGACTATAAAGGAGGAGAGAGACAACATGCACCAGGAACACCTGAGGAACACCTGTGCAGCCCCTGAGAGGGCCGGCCAGCGGTGTGCCGCTCCCCCGCGGAAGTGGGGAAAGTGGCTAGGGGGAACTGCCCTTCCACGGAGGTGGAAGGGTCGGTAGCCAACCCGGGAAGAACCAGCAGCAAACCTGGGGCAGGCCGAGCAGACAAAAGAACAGCGCAGGGTCCTGTGTCGTTCCTCCACGAAGATGGGGAGCGACATAATGGTGCCGTGACTTGAATATGAAGCCTAGGCAGGGTTATTGTCGTTCCTCCATGAAGAGGGGGAGCGACATAATGGTGCTGTGACTTGGATAGGAAACCTAGGCAGGGTTTAGTGTCGTTCCTCCACGAAGAGGGGGAGCAACATAATGGTGCCGTGACTCGGATAGGAAACCTAGGAGGGAAGAAACGGGAAGAAGTGGGAAAATACCGGAGAAGAGAGACTAGCAAAGAGCCTAGGGAAAAGCCGGATGGAAAAGGTGCCGGAAGAAGCTATCGAAAGCCTAGGCATAGACTCAGATATGGACTGTGGGAAAGAAGTTAGGATTTAAAGTGAAACCTAGAAGAAACTTAGACTTGGATACGGACTGTGGGGAGAAGCCAGGAGAAATGAGAGGGGAATGTTGTTGGAAGAAAAGTTACGAAACATACCGGGTAGAGAAAAATATGTTAGGGAGGATGAAGCCGCGGGGGCAGGCCGAGGCGGAGACGTAAGCTATCTTGGGATTGTCAAGTCAGCCCGGGGAACAAAAGGCGAAAATCTAAAAAACCAGAGGCGGAGACGTGGGCCAGGTTGGATTTCGCCAGGTTAGGCCGGGGAACTTGGACTGAATGCCGGTGGCGGAAACGTGAGCTGGGCTGTGTGATTCGCGGAAGCCGCCGCGTGCAGAGAGAGCACAGGGCGTGAATAGATAGGGAACGTGGGGCTGGCGCGAAGGCCGTGGTGCGGGCGCAAAGGGCGTGGAGACCGTGGAGCGCGCGAAGCCAAGCCGCGCAGAGCCGGGAAGCCGCCGCCGTGGGGCGAGGCGCCGAGAAGCTGCCTCGGGGCGGGCGCCGGGAAGCTGCGGGGATAAGAGAAACAGAAGTTTAGAAGTAAAATGAGAGAAATAGGAATGCTGGCAGATAGAAGTAAAATAGGAGAAATAGGAATGCCCGGAGGTAGAGAAATAGGGAAAAATAAGGCCTCCCCACAACACGGCAATGAGAGAGCTTGGATTTGGTCTGCCTGATTAGTAAGATGATAAGCACCTGTGGGCGGCTGCAGGTCACCGAAGACAGGCACGTTATCAACATCAATAAGTCTCCCCACAATACGGCAATGAGAAGGCTCGGATTCGGTTTGCCCGATTGATAGGGCTTGTAAGCACCTGCAGGCAGTTCTAGCAGAGCAGAGCATGCGCTGCAGGGCACCGAACTCAGGCACGCATTGGCACCTAAAAACCTCCTCACAACATGGCGAAGAGAGGACCCGGATTTGGTTTGCCTGATTGGTAGGGCTTGTAAGCACCTGTGGGCAACTCCAGCAAGCAGAGCAGAGTGTGTGCCGCGGGGCACCGAAGACAGGCGCGTATCAACGCCAAAAATAAAAAGAAAGGGGGATCTGTGGGGAGCAATTCGGACTAGACTAAGTTACTGGAATTAAGACTTATTCTATGCATCTGCTCTCCCACAATATGGTGCTGAGAAGGGAGAAACAGCTTCTACACAGCTGCCTCCAGTTCAACCAATAAACTGTAGGACCTGCTCCTGATTGGAGAGCAGCGTACTCGGCGTGTGGGTAGCAGAGTTGGGATTGGTGGAAGAGGACTATAAAGGAGGAGAGAGACAACATGCACCAGGAACACCTGAGGAACACCTGTGCAGCCCCTGAGAGGGCCGGCCAGCGGTGTGCCGCTCCCCCGCGGAAGTGGGGAAAGTGGCTAGGGGGAACCGCCCTTCCACGGAGGTGGAAGGGTCGGTAGCCAACCCGGGAAGAACCAGCAGCAAACCTGGGGCGGGCCGAGCAGACAAAAGAACAGCGCAGGGTCCTGTGTCGTTCCTCCACGAAGATGTGGAGCGACATCCTTTCTTTTCTTTCATGGTCCCATTCTCTTGACATTCCAGCCCCTCAGAATCTTGCCATTGGTAATAAAGGTTAAGATCAGAAAAGTTCCTCGGCCTTCTTGGGACTAAGTTGTCAGCAAGCCCTTTCCACAGGGAAGATGGAGAAAAAAGCCCTCCCTACTCATCCTTTCTTCCTCTCCATATTTTCATGAAATGAGGAATAAAAATAAAGCTTCTTTTCCAATGGAGACGTCAGGAGCAGGAGCTTTATTTTCCAGCAATAGGAGATACTTTGGAACTTGGAAGGCAGATGGAGTAGGAACTCATAATGGGGATTGACAAATGCTAAACACAATGATAGAAAAGTAGACGTTTGCACCTCAGCACCTGTCTGTAAGATGTTAGAACACCAGGGGTAAAGGTTAGCTATGAATCACTCGGTCTTACTTCTACTATTTCTTTTATCTAGTTTACCAGTTAACACTGTTCTTTATTATTTCTTTTTCCTCTTCCAACCAATTCCTGAACAAAGAGATCATCTTGCCTTTCTATTCCATGAAGATGTAGCAAATATAATTAATTGTTGAGACCAACCATACAGCCAACATTCTTTCTCAAATTCTTTCCTTTCCCAATTCCCCACATTAAAGTAGAAAGCAGTGGTAAAAATTCTATATTTGTACAAGTTCATGTGGACCAAGAGAGGGGAATAGAACACTTCAGGCTATAAAGATAATTATCATTAATTATCATCCAATTTTTCTTTGGAGGGCAAAAGTTGGAGATAGTGGGATCTTCTAGTTAATGATTCTTCTAGTTTAACTATCTATCTATCTATCTATCTATCTATAGAAAACATAAGTGAGCCCATGTGTTGAATCACGTGTTGAAATGCCTACAATAACTAGGATTGGGCCTTGGGGGCTGATAGCAGGAGCAAGGAACCCAATCTAGGTCTCCCACATGGTTAGTAGGGAGCCCAATTACTGGAGTCATCACTGCTGACTCCCAGGGTCTGCATTAACAGGAAGCTGAAGTCTGGAGCTGGAGCCTAGTGTTGAACCAGGTTTCCTACTGTGAGGCTAAATGTGCACTCTGCTGGGTGTCTTTAATAAGAGCTATCTCCATATGACTTGGTGGAAAGAATGCTTTTTTTTTTTTAACTTCTATTTAGCAAACATAAATTTCCAAAGTACAGCTTATGGATTACAATGGCTCCCCACCCCCCATAATTTCCCTCCCTCCTGCAACCCTCTCAACTCCCAGCTCCCTCTCCTATTCCGAAGAATGCTTTTTTGAAAGGGAGGATGCAAGTGAGTCTTAGTGATTCTTTTTTAGGTCTTCATATCGCATCTTAAATGAACAGTTTCTTTTTAGGATCTAGTTCAGTAGTTTTAGAGAGGTGAAAACTGGGGTCCTTTCCCCACCACCATAATCTAACAGAACTCCCATCTGAATAATGAGGAGGATACACATTTTATATATTTCTTATTTTCATGATTGCCGATGGGGCAGTGCCCTTGCCTGATTAGGTTTTATTATCTTCAACAACATGGGAACTTTCTTTTTCTTTACTAGGGATGCACATATGGGAGAGAGTATAGATGGGAAGTATCATGTTGATCCTAAATCTATACATATGGAGTACATGATAAATTTAGAAAAAATATTTAAAAATTTACAAATCTTAAAAAGGTTCTGCTATGGTCTGAATATTCAGTTTTCCTCCCCAAAAATCCATATTTTTTAAAGATTTATTTATTTATTTGCAAGTCAGAGTTACACAGGGAGAGGAGAGGCAGAGAGGTGGGGGCGTCTTCCATCCAGTGGTTCACTCCCCAATTGGCTGCAATGGCCGGAGCTGCACCGATCTTAAGTCATGAGCCAGGAGCTTCTTCTGGGTCTCCCACATGAGTGTGGGGGCCCAAGGACTTTGGGCCTTCTTCCACTGCTTTCCCAGGCCATAGCAGAGAGCTGGATCAGAAGTGGAGCAGCTTGGACTAGAACCAGTGCCCATATGGGATGCTGGTGCTTCAGTCCAGGGCGTTAACCCACTGTGCCATAGCGCCAACCCCCCAAAATCCATATATTAAAGACTTTATCCACAGGGTGGTGGTATTTAGAATCTTTGGGAGACAAGGCCTGGTGGGACATCCTTAGATCACTGGGCATGTGCCTTTGCAGTGTGGTCACTGATAGAAAGATGTTACAAAATCCTGAGTTGGTTGTAACCTCTCTTCCTATATCCTGGCTCAACTTATGATCCCTCCTCTGTATACACTCCACCATCCACCATCCACCATCCGCTGTGGGTCCCTTAGCAGAACCAATGCCTTTACTATACCATTTGGACTTCGAACCTCCAGAACCTATCTATTATATAAGGAGATTGTCTCAGTTCATTACAGTGATGTAAGGCTGATAATACAGGTTCATTTGAACATTTAGCACTTACAAATTTAGACCCTGAAAAAATAGAGTCCACTTAATTATGTATCTTCTGTTTCTTCATTTTGCCTATAGTGCTGCTTTCTTTTTTAAAAAAAGAGATTTATTTATGTATTTGAAAGGCAGAATTACAAAGGGAGAGGATCACTCCCCAAATGGCTGCAATGGCAGGAGCTGAGAAGGTCTGAAACCAGGAGACAGGAGCTCCTTCTGGGTCTCCTATTGGATACAGGGGCCTAAGCGTTTGGACCATCCTCTGATGCTTTCCCAGGCATATTAGTAGGGAGCTAGATTGGAAGTGGGCCAGTTGAGACTCGAATTGGTGCCCATAGGGATGCCAGCATTGCAGGCAATGGCTTTACCAGCAAGGCTATAATGCTGGCCCCATATTTTCTTTCTCTAAAGCTAGCAAATATGGGTTTTATATTTGGTGCAGCAGTGAAGACGCTGCTTGGGATGCCTGTATCCCATGTTGAAATACATAGTTCAAGTCTCAGTTCTGCTTCTGATTCGGTATTCTGCTAATGTGAAAGCTGGATGGCAGCAGATGGTGGCTCAAATGCTTAGGTCCCTACTCCCCACAAGAGATTTGGGTTGATTTCCAGGCTGCTTATTTTGGCCTGGCCCAGCCCCTGCTCTTGCTGGGCACTTCGGGAGTGAGCCAGCAAGTAGAAGATCTTTATCGCTGTCATATGCATGCATTCTGACTTTCAAATAAAAATGAATGATTAAATAAATAAATAAAATTTAGAAAAGATATTAGCAGATAATTTTGATAAAATATAGAGTCCATTACATGTTTTCTGTTTGTTTCTTCATTATGCGTAGTGTTGTTCTCACACAAAAGGAACAGGTACCTCCTCCACTGATTACTGTATTAGTTGGCACAGGTGAGAGATGCTAATTTCCATTCAGCTGACTCTCATCCTCCTCATAGGCAAAGATAAATATTAAGTGAATCCCTATTTGGAAATAGAATTATCAGAACCCCCTTCTGTCAAAGCCAAGGGCTGTCACAGATAATGCAGAAAGCTAGTGGTACATCAGCAGCAATGACAAGGTGACAGTGATCATAAACTTCCCTGAAAGAACATCAATGAGAAATTTACTGCAAAGGCTTACATGGAGAATAAAGGTGATTGAAGTTCTGCATTAAGATGCAGTGTCATCATCAGAATCTTGTTTTCTTGAGCTTACTGATACATTGATTTCAATCCCAGTGGTCAGTCATCTGTAAACTGTTAAGTCCCAAGAAAATTAACCTGCAATATGTGATGCTGTTTTGCTAAACTCACCTGCTCATAATTTCCTGTAGCCATTAATTTTAGACAAAAACAATGCTGTGACCGATACATGGACATGTCCCCGTGTTAAGAGATTTGAACTTGTCAAGCATTTTCTCAAACAAGCAGATGAAACCTGAGCTTAGCCGTTTCAGGAGCAGACGGGAACATCTAATGCACAGATGGAACCTGGAATATCTGAAACATTCATTTTCTGTTAATCTGTGGTAATAATTGTTATTTTAAATTTTTAATCCCAAAATGCTATGCCTGAGACCCATTTCTGCCATGTTATTGGTGTTCATTTATGTTTTCTTAACTACACATTTATGCATTTTTTTATGTGTTGACCCATGCTGCCTACTGAGGTAGTAGACATGGTTCCCATCTTGAGTAGCCAAGCATTGGAAAGATTATTGTTTAATAAATTGCAATGCAAAAATGGCTTAGAAAGACAAGCACAAGGATGCATGACATAGTGGGGGAGTGGAAAGAGCCTCTAGGTTATATAAGGTCTGAGCTGACAGCTGAGAAGTGAGCTGAGATTATTGGGCAACAGAGGGAACTGGATTCTAGTCAAAGATAACAACAGAGGGAAGATCCACAGCTGAGAACAAATAGATATGGGGTTCTAGAGAAACTGAGAAGGCCAGAGAGTCTACTTTTAGAGGAGGGTGAGCACCTGTGACAGTAGCAAACAAGAGGAGAAAGCAAAACTGAGTACTTCCTTCTAGGTATGAGTCTTATCCAACAGTATGTTTTGCTGCTGATTTCTCCATGTCAGTGGTTTCTCTTAATTCTCTTAAACATATATTTTGAAGGTAGAAGTTTTTCACTGGGATGAAGTCCAGTTTATCAGTTCTTTTGTTCACATGGATTATGCTTCTGCCATTTATCTAAAAAATCCATCACAAAGCCCAGTTTATGAAGATTTTTCCCATATTTTTTTGCCTAGAAATTTTAGAATTTTAGATTTTCCATTTAGGTCAGTAACTCATGTTGAGTTAATATTTATATTCAATATCAAGTTTAGATCATATTTTTTTTTCTTCATGGATGCCCCGTGTTTCAGCATAATTTGTTGGAAAGATTATTGTTTTTTTATATTTGTTAAAAAACAGTTATATAGAATCTCTGACTCATTCTACTGATCAATTTGTTTGTCTTTATCACACTGTCTGGATTATTGCAGTTTCCTAATAAACCTGGAAACCAGATCTTGCACAATGTTCTTCTCTTTCAGGGATATTTGGGCCATCACAGGTGCTTTACATTCCCACCTGAGTTTTAGAAACAGTTTGTTAATTTATAAAAGTTAGCCTGCTGAGATTTTGATTAGGAATCATCATCAAATCTATCAATTGGGAGGATTAACATGTTAATATTGAGTCTTCTGATTATAAGCAGAGCATATTTCTTCATTTATTCAAAAATTTCTCCCAAGCAGGCTTTGCAGCTACAGTGTACCTGTATTTGACAATTTTAAATTACACTAGATTTGTGCCATGCAGTTCACATTTGTGATAGAGTTATAAGTGATATTTATATTTAAAGTTTGAATTTCTGATTGTTTATGGCTAGCAAATAGAAGCACAATTAATTTTGTGTGTTGATCTTATATCCCATAACCTTGCTAATGCCTCTTTATTGTAGTGTTTGTAAGTTATGTCATCTATAAATACCCTACGTTTTTGCTTAGGACTCCCCCATTTGTCTTGTATTTCTTTATTTTGCATGTGCTATTGCACTGGCTACAGCCTCTAGAACAAAATATCAATAGAAATGGTGAGATCAGGGGCCATCGTTGTGGTGCAATGGGTTAAGCTGCAGCGTGTGACACCAGCATCCCATGTCAGAGCGTTTAAGTCATGGCTGCTGTGTTTCTTACCCTGCTTTCTGCTTCGGCATCCAGGAAGGCAGCAGAGGATGGTCCAAGTACTTGGCCCCTGACCCATGTGGTAGACCAAGCGAGTTCCTGGCTTTTGGCTTCAGTCCTGCCAAGACAAGGCTATTGGGGCTATGTAGGAAGTGAACTAGAGATGGAACACTCTCTCTCCATCTCTCTCAGTCTCTGTTTCTCTGCTTTTCTAATACAAACATATTTTTAGAAAATGGTGAGTTGAGTTATTGAATTATTCAATTATTCTTGATCCTAGGAGGAAAATATCCAGCCAACCACTAAATATGATTTTAGTTCAATGATTTATATAACTGCAATTAATTTTACTAAGAGAGTTCTCTTCTATTTCAAGTTACGGTGAGTTTTTCTTTAAATTCAGGAATAGATAAAATTTGACATTGTTTTTCTGCATCTATTGATGATAATTATATGATTTTCATTTTTAATTTGTTAACATTGTTAATTAAACTAATGCAGTGAATTATAGCAGTTGACTTACAAGTACTCAGCCAAATTTACATTGCTAGATTAAGCTCCATTTATTTGTGATGTATTTTTTATTTTACATATTGTTGGGTTCAATATACCAAATCTTTTTTAATTTTGTGCTTCTATTTCCTTGGGGAATGTTGATCTGTACTTTGCACTGTGTGTGTGTGTGTGTGTGTGTGTGTGATGTCCTTTTCTGGTTTTGATGTTTTGGCCATTCTGGACTCGTAATGGTTTGGGATATGTTTTCTTCTTCACAGTTTCTGGTAGGGATGTAGAAAACAGGTTTTACTTTTTATTCATAGTTTGGGAGATTCTTGAGTGGAGTCATTTTGGCCTGGAGGTTCTTTATGGGAAGAATTTTAGCTGGAAATTCAGTTTTAAAATAGATATGAAGATATTCATTTATCTATTTCTTCTTAATGAAGATTTGGCAGTTCGTATGTTTTAATTAACATATCCATTTCATCTCAGATGTCAGTTTGTTGGTATAGATTGTAATATCTCTTATTGTCACAATATAAGTAGAATCTGTGTTGATATCACCATTTTTGATTCAAAATGAGAAGCTAATTTGTTTCTTCTCTTATTTTTTTAAAAAGGTTTATTTATTTGAGAGGTGGAATTACAGACAGAGAGAGGGAGGTACAGAGACAGAAATCTTCCATTTGCAGGTTTACTCCGCACATGACTATAATGGCCAGAGCTAGACCGATCTGAAGCCAGGAGCCAGGGTGGGTTCAGGGACCCAAGCACTTGGGCCATCTTCCACTGCCTTCTCAGGCCATTAACAGGGAGCTGAATCAGATGTGGAGCAGCTGGTACTCAAACCAGTGCTCATATGGGATATTAGCACTTGATGCGGAGACTTAACCTACTATGGCCACAGTACTGGCCCCTTCCCCTCTTCTTGATCAGGTTTATTAATTGCTTTTAATCTCTATGAACCAGCTTCTGGATTAATTAATTTTATTTACTGTTTTTATTTTGTTGATTTCTACCACAACCTTTATAATTACTTCTGTTTGAGGGGTGGGAGGTTGTGTTGTCAATTTACTCTTTCTCTTCCTGTTTCTTAGGATAGAAGCTGAGGAGATCAACTTGAAATCTCTCCTCTAATACCAATTTATTACAACAGGTTTTCTACCAGTCTGCCTTAGATGCATGCTCTTTATTTTGCTATGTCGTGTTTTAATTTATTTAAACTATTTTACCTCTGTGCAGTTTTCTCCTGTTACTCCTTGCAAACTCTGCTCAGCTAGGTCTCCCCAGACTCTCTGCTTCACCCTTCACTCAAACAGTCTTCTTGGCTTCCCTTGGATTTTTCTTTATTGCACTGAGGTCTCAAAAGTCTTCAAAGTGTAAACTGGGACAATCATAGGGATCAACTCTGGATTTCAGTTCTCAGGGATCACTGAGCTTCATTCTTTGAGGCCCAGTGTCTTGAAAACCATTATTTCATTCATCTTCTGCAATTCTTTTGGTTATTTCCTGAAGGAAGGTACATTTGGTTCTCATTCATCTATCTTGGCCGGGAGCAGATATCACAACCTTCATTCCTATCACTTTCATCATATATTATTTCCTAGTCAGTCTACAGCAATACCTGTGCATCTGCTGCCCTCTCCAAGTTTTACCTTTCTGCCAGAGCAGTTTCCCTCCTCACCCACAATTCCAGAGTGATCTTCATGACTTCAGGGTAACATCTAAAAAATTTAATTTGGAGTCAAGACATTTTTTTTTTAAATTTTCCTATTGCCCTACTTCAACCTGCATCTCCCTCCAGGATTTCTGGGCTTACAGACCACTGCCTGACTCAGCAATTCTAAGTGTATGTAGTTCTTACATCCCCATGCTTTGGCACATGCTGTTCTTTCCCTGGGATGCCTCTGTCTCTAGGTCTTCCCAGAAGTTCGTACTCATACTTCAAGCATCAATCCAAACCTGCATTTTCTAACATCCTCCTCCAACCCCGCTACCTTGAATATTCTCCTTTATGCTTTCATTGTATTTTATACATATCTCCCTCCCAGCAAGCATCATATTTTAAATTAACACTTGTATATATGTTGTATTAAAATACTCTAGGCCATTGATAAGAAGCTATTGCCATTAGTAATTCATCTTTTGCACCTCATGGTTTCATGTCATCCTGACAATAAAAGGTAGTGAGTAGACTTACAGTAAGAGTAAGTCAAGGTGATATAGGCCTGAGTAGCAGCAGGTTTATGGGACATCACTGAGAGCCTGGGTAATAGTGCTGGGCAACTGAAAAGTTTTTCTTGTGTGTTTTCTCATAAATAGAAAGATACATACAGATGTATATGTATATATATTAAATGTTCATAACCATTTTAAGCACCTTGGAAAATATATTATTGACTGTAATGTTAACTATATTAATTATAATAATAAACTCAAGGTTTTTTTAAATATTTAAATTTTGATAATTCTGTTTATTCTTTTATAGAAATTAATCCTTTCCTACCCAAGAGTCACAAAAACTTTAAAAAATCACCTCAAAGACAATCAGGAAACAATAACAAATGTCTCAAATACAATCCTAAATACCAAGAGTGTACAGCTGTATAAAAATTGACAATAAAAAGACAATTCCTGGAAAAGTGAATCAGTTTTCCCTCTGGTGATATTATGAGTGATCTTTGTTATTAACGCCTGGAAATATCTCTGTTACAAGAAGGAAAGGCCATGAAGAGGAAGCATGTAGAGTTCTGGTAGTTGATTTTTCCTTCTTGTGCCTTTAAAAGACATAAGAAAATGTTAGTGCAGGTTTGAGCTTGACCATCCAGTGTTGTATAGCAGCCTGTTGACAGCTACTCATGCACTCCTGCTGTTCAGCAGAGAAATCATAGTCATACAGATGGAGAGGAAAAGTACCACTTAAAGACGATGCACTATGAAGTCACTATGTAAGACCAAAAGTTGTAAGGGGAATGGATTGCTTCAGATTATTCTCGTGGGAAGGTGGGTGGCCAGGAGCCATTTCAGGAAGAAACAGCAGAGGAAATTCAAGAGGTGAGTTCAAAGTCCCAGTTGGAAAGGATTGCTGTTATTTTATTATAACTTTAAGTGCTGTGCACACTGATACAGACACTCACTGAACAGGAAGGTAGGTGTTAAACCTGCAGGGGTTTAGCTCTCCATCTCTCCTTCCTTCCAGCTGGGGAGGTCCTGCAGGCAGCAGGGGTTAGTGTTCTCTGCACTGGTGTTGCCTACTACAATCACTGGAGCTGATACCCTGACTCAGCTTTCCAGCCCTGCTAAACTGTTCTTTGAGATGTTCTTGGCTCTTCCACTAGAACTACCTGCCTTTGTGTGTCGCACACTGTACTCATTTGGGCTCCTCACGCATTTGCTGCTACTCTTTGGTCGTAAGCGCAGAGCTGCACCACCAGGAATGCCAAAGGCTGCACATGGAGATGTATAAAGCCCAGGCCAAGACCTCATGGAGGTCTACACAACAGGTTGGCCTGGGGAGGAAGTGGTTGATATGTAACCCACAGTCTGTTATGAACAGGACAGGGAAATAAGAGCGCCATCTATAATGAAGCTCCTGTACATTAGAGTCTCACAGGGAACTGCTTATCAGAGCAGGTTTGTAGGTGGATTGGGAAAGGTGCCTGAGTAAGATATCTTCATATCATGGGATGCAGTTAGCTGCCAGTCTCAGAACATTAAGAGACAAGAGAGGGCATAAGATATATGTGCAGATGCCTTGGACATCTAGAGAAATTATATTTATTTAAACTTTGACAATAAAACCTGTCTTTTCCATTAATTACCTTTGTGGTTTCCATCTGACCCTAATGAGCATGTAAAGATTCTCTGTGTGATGTCTCTACAATTGTACCTAATTTACATTGTTTGAAAGAGTGGGGCTTTGTGGAAATCTGGCTGCTAAGACAAGGTTGAATCTTCTACCCTAAGAGAAGAGAACACCTTCAATTAGATCAGCAGCAAGAGCTGGAAGAGATGTGCAGGGGTCTCATTTAGAAGAAAGGGTGCGTCACAGAGACTACTTGCTTTCTTTTTCGTTCTGCAAAAGGTAACAGCAAACACCAGCTGCTAGGAGATTCAAAACAGAATCTGAGAAAAGTGGATTTTTAGACATTGCAGTTCTTCATAATAAGCTAATAGTAAAATGTTTTCAAAAAAGAAACCACAGAAATATATACTCCATAACAGGGGTTGAAAAAGATTTTGTCTCAAGAGCAAGTCTTTTATCTAAATATTGTACATTCCACACAAGTCCTTGAACTGTTAATATGTTTTAGTGGTTTAAACCATGTGGCATAGCAGATTAAGCCTCTGCTAGGACAGTCACATCTCATATCAGAACACCTGGGATTGAGTTCTGCCTCTACTTCCAATCCAGCTTCCTGCTAACACATACCCTGAGAGGCATCAGGTGAAGGCTTAATTACTTGGGCCCACACCACCCACAGGAGAGACCCAGATAGATTTCCTGGCTCCTGGCTTTGGCCTGATTCAATTCCAGGTATTGTGAACATTTGGGGAGTGAACCATCTGATGGAGGATATATATCTCTGTTGCTCTTTCACAAATAAATAAACTTAAAAATGTTTGTGGTAGATGTGAAAGTGAAATCTATAGAAATGCCAAGTGTTATCTTTTTTTTTTGTCCTCTGTATATCAGTTATCACAAATCAGGGAAAAGATCTATATATGTATAGTGGAGGTGGAGGACTGGCCTATTTCACTAAGCATAATAGTTTTCAGTGGCACCCATTTTCTCACAAAAGAAAGGATTTCATTCTTTTTAAAGGCTGAATGGCATTTCATAGTGTATATAAACCACATTTTCATCATCCAATCATCAGTTGATGGATGTCTGGGTTGATTCCATACTTAGCTATTGTGAATTGAGCTGTAATAAACCAATTTTGATCATACAAAAGACATTGGCTAAATTTGTTTAAGAATTCCCAGGTTCAGATAGGCATTCAGACTAATAGGTAAGAAGTTTGCATCTTTTATTGGAATACATGGGTTCAATGCTAACCACTGACTCCTGATTTCATCTTTTTGTTAATGTGCACCCTTGGAAAGCAGCAGCTGATAGCTGGAATACTTGAGTCTCTACAACCCATGTTGGGGAACTGGGTTGAATTTCTGGCTTCTAGCTTTGACCTGTCCCAGCCCTGATTGTCACAGGCACCTGAGTGAGTGAATCAGGGGAGGGAGTGCTCTCTGTCTCCCAGCCTGTCAAATAAAAATTTTATTTTTAAGAAAGGGAGTTCCCAGGTTGTCTGCAAGGAACATTGCACCTTCTATTTATGCTAGAGGGTTATTGTTCAAGAATCTCACTTTTTTCTTCTATATCTGTTATCTCTGAGTTATATGTGAAGTTTTAGCCTTCTCTGGGTGGTGACCAGCCTAAATATAAGAAATATTTTAAATATGCTAATATGACAAGAACTACTTGAGTTCTACATAGAAAACAGGGCTTTGTGAGTAATGTCTGGGAAGTTCATTCTCCTACTAAGATACTTGTCTCAAATTAATCACATCTGCTCCCACTGTGAATAGGCTGTACATCTAGTGGTTCCCAGTGCCTCCATTCTCCTCCTGCCCGAGGAATCACAGGAGAAAATGAATCTTCTTAGAAAGGCTACCAGGAAAATGATCAACTAGTCAGCATGTGGCCAGCTTTTTGTATCCTTCTCATAATAAAAGGAAAACCATGATCATTCAATGGCCACCAAGAGTCGTGTAATTATGAGCCTGTAATGAGGACTGATGAAGAGGCTCATGGTATCGTTTGGTGGTGAGAACGAAAGATAATGAGCACAGAGATGGCAGAGAAAGCAGGGGGTTCTGAGCCTGGAGTGTCAGAAGCATCAAGTTGGAGGACAATGACCTTTAGCAGGCTTCTTCCCACTCCATGTCGCAGTCACTGCACCTGCAAATGATGCACATGGTCTTGCCAGACCGAAGGGCTTGTGAAAATAAATAAGACCACTCAAAGGAGAACAAGCAGAGGCAATTTATTTGGAGTTTGCTGTAGAACGGTGTTGAGGTATGTGTATGTGTGTTTTGCCACCATCACTTGTGTTGGTAGAGATGCAAAAGCAAGTAGGGGAGTGGAAAGCTTTATAGCAAAAGAAGGGATGCCCTGGTAGGAGGTTGTTGGCATGGGGAAGCTGGAGGCAGCTAAATAGAAGCTGGCATCCTAGGGGATTGGTTTGGGGAGCCTATGTGGCTTTCTCAGACTGGTCCTGAGACAGAAGTCATGGTAAAAACTGTAGAAGTTTCAGTCATTGATCAAGCTTTCACTGTTGTGGGCCTGTGGTTTAGCTTCCCTGGCTCTTTGTTGTAGAAGTGGAGATTCTGAACATTGTTATTGCATATAGTCTGTGGAATGTTCAGTATTCTAGACCAGACATTTTCATGCATTAAATGAGATGCTGCCGCACACTCAACACTGCAGCACCTCATGCAAGGTGTGGCTTCAATAGACTATTGTTTGAAATATTATCAAATGAACAACATTGGCTGAATTACCAAGAAACTTGAGTGTGAGAATGATGAAAATTTTGTTTCAGGAATTTTAATCTGCAGTGTGCCGCAGAATTGACTCAAGGGAACAAGAGTGGCATGAAGCTAACCTTTGATACCACCTGGGTTGTAGCACCCCTAACAAAAACATGCTTGGCCCACACAATGCATTAAAGTGGTGGGAAAACATTTCAACAAGGCAAAGATTAATCAGGATTCTATTCAGCTTGTGAAAAATATATAGAGATAACCCAACTTATGACGGTTCAGTTTAGGCTTTTTCTACTTTAAGATAGTGTGATGATAATACACATTCACTAGTAACTCTACTTAGAATTTTGAAGTTTGGTATTTCCCTCCAGGCCAAAAATAGGTGATACCATCCTCTTCCACAATACTGGGCAATGGCAGCAAGCTGCAGCCCTGCCATCATGAGGGGAAGTAACTAATAACTGTACAGTACGCTGTTTTGTTAAATCATGATGTTTGGTAGGTTTGGTGTATCAAATGAATTTTCATTTTACTATAATTTTATTGGGATGTAGCTGCATTGTAAGTAGAGGAGCAGCTCTATTTTATTAAACCCATCTACAGGTCATTTCAAATCAATGGAATCACGTGCTTTACTGGGGGTAATACTGACATTTCTGTTCTGTGTCCTGTTTTTCCTCCCAGCTAATATAGAAACAGAAGTTTGTTTCATTGACTGGTTATCTGGGAGTTTATGATCTTTCTCATATGAAAGAAAAGGGAAAAAAAATAAGAACTCAATAATGAATAATGTGCTCCAGAAGGGGAAGTCCAGAGGGAAGGAGATCTTTGGAGCCAGAGGCTGAGATTATTGACTGGGAGGAGATGAGACTACTCATAAGTTTGAGAAAGTTACAGGTCCACGTTCAGAGAGGTGCTCTGCAAAGCACTTCATTTTTTTTCCTTAGTGAAGTCTGGAAAGGCAATTCATTGAGATGGGGGCAGATCAAATGGAATATTTCTTATTGGAAAGGCAGAGTTACAGGGTGGGTAAGGGGGGGAGAGGAGGAAATAGAGAGCGAGCAAGCTTCCATCCACTGGTTTACTCCCACAAATCACTACAACAGCTGTGGCTGGCTCAGGCTGAAGCCAAGAGCTAGGAGCTTCATCCTGATCTCCCATGTGGGTGCAGGGGCCCAATCACCTTGGAACATCTGCTACTGCTTTCTTAGGCCACTAGCAAAGAGGTGGAATGGAAATGGAGAAGCCAGAGTTCAAACCAGTGCCCATACAGGATGCTGAAGTTGCAAGCAGCAGCTTAACTCACTGGATCACAATGCTGGACCCAATGAAGAATATTTATGAGTGGTTATGTAAAAGTTTTAAAAACAACCACCTTCTGTTTTCCAGCCTTCTTGTCTTTGTTGACATTATTTTTTACTTTTTCCAAATTACCATGTAATATTGCAGGATATGAGTATTTGAGTACAAACTAGTTTATATTGTATAATTGTGAAGACAGAGATTGCAATTTGTCACCTTAAATTCCTTGATGATGTCTGACAATCAATGGTGCATAACTGAAATAGATTGATAGTCATAATTAGCAGAACTAGTATAAAAATATTCTTAGACTTTCATTGTTTAAAGACATAAAACTCATAATTACATAATGATCTGTTGATAAATTGATATTATTAGAGCATTCTGCCTTTTTCTGTGCCTTTTCTCCTAATTCTCTGCTTCGTAATACAAGTTATAAAGATTACAAGGGACTTTGACCTTAATTCAAATTATACTTTTGAGTAATTGCAATTTAAATTTACTGTTAGACATGAAAAAAAAACACTTAGATGCAATTGAGACATTATTTTTAAACTTTTTTTACTTTGAGGTTATTGTAGATTAGCAAGAAATTGCCAAGTTAATACAAATAATTATGGGTATATTTACCTGATTTTCTCTAGGAATGACAGCTAGCATGACTGTAATGCAATGTCAAAACCAGAACATTGCATTGCTGCAATCCGCTAAGCTTATCCAGTTTTCACTCGTGTGTGTGTCTCTGGATATAGTTCCATTCATTTTTATTGCATGTATCATGCCTGTGACCAGCATTGCAGTGAAGACACAGAAATGTCCCACCACTACCAAGATCTCAAAAAGTTCTCTATTTATGTGGCTCCTTTATTGCCATACTCTTCCTCTCTTCACCCCTAATTCTTGGAAACCAATGATGTCTAAGAATATTTTTTGAATTGAATTAAATAGTATGTAGCCTTTTGAAATTGCCTTTATTTTTACTCAGCATAATTTGATTGTTTCATTCAGCATAATTCTCTTGAGGTACATCCAATTCATTTGTGTCAACACTCTGTTCCTTTTTATTCCCAAATCATGTTTCATGGTGTGAATGGATCATGGTTGAACGATTCGCTATTTGAAGGACATTACATTGTTTCTAATTTTTCATTATGAGGATGAAGGCTGCTCTGAATAACATTTTTAAAAGAATTATTTGTTTATTTGAAAGTAAGAGTTACAGAGAGGGAGACCAAGAGAGAGAGAGCTTCTATCCTCTGGTTCGCTCCCCAAATAGCCACAACAGGCAGGGCTGGGCAAGGTCAAAGGTGGGAGCCAGGCGCTTCATCTGGGTCTCCCATGTGGATGCAGAGGTCCAAGCACTTGGACCATCTTCCACTGCTTTTGCATGCACATTAGTAGGGAGCCGGATTGGAAGTAGAGCAGCAGAGACTTGAACCGGTGCTTACTGGGTTGCTGGCAATGCAGACAACCCCTTAACCTGCTATTCTACAGTGCTAGCCCCTGAAAAACATTCCCACATATATTTTTGTATGGGCATAAGTTTTAATTTCTCTGAGATAAATGTCTAAGATAATAATATGTTTAGGGTTTGTTTGTTTGTTTGTTTAAAAAAAGGCTATTTTATTTATTTATTTGAAAGGCAGAGTTACAGATCAAGAAGGAGAAACAGAGACAGAGATATTTTCCATCTGCAGGTTTACTCCTCAAAGGCCACAATGGCTGAGGTGGGCCAGACCGAAACCAGGAGGCTGGAATTCCATTCAGGTCACCCACGTGGGCTCAGGTGGAATGCCAGCTCTACAATCCTTAAACCACTGCAACACAGTGCAGCCCCACTTTTCTAATCTTACCAAAGAACTGAACGTCCCCACACCGATTTGCTCTATAGCTTTTCTCCTTCTAATTCTATTGATTTTTGATACTATCTTTTTTTCTTTCCTTCTGCTTTCTTTTTTAAAAGAAGATTTATTTATTTATTTAAAAGGCAGAGTTACAAGGAGAGAGAGAGACTCCTAGAGAAAGCTCTCTGATTAGCTGGTTCACTCCACAAAGGACCAGAATGACCAGAGCTGGGCCAGGCCAAAGCCAGGAGTTTCATTTGAGTCTCCCACATGGTCGTAGGGGCCCAAGCACCTGGGCCATCTTCTGCTGCTTACCCAGAAACAACAACAGGGAAGTGATTGGAAATGGAACAGCCAGGATTTGAATTGTTGTTTTGCTAATTTTTCACTAATTTCTTATTATAAGAAGTTAGGTCATTGATAGAAGAAATTTTCTCTCGGGGTCCGCATTGTGACATAATGGGTAAAGCCTACAGTGCCAGCATCAGTGTGCTCAGGTTCAAGCCCTGGCTTCTCTACCTCCAATCCCGCTCCCTACTAATGTGAAGATGGCCCAAGTGCTTGGTTCACTACACTGGGAGATTCACAATGAGCCTCTGGCTTCAAACAAGCCCATCTGCAGCTGTTTCAGCAATGTGGGGAATGAACCAGCAGATGGGAGATCTCTCTATTTCTCTGTCTCTCCTGCTCTCTCTCTCTCTGTAACTCTGCATTTCAATATAATAATAATAAAGATAAATAAACTAAAAAAGCAAATTATATATATATTATTTTTGACAGGCAGAGTGGACAGTGAGAGAGAGAGACAGAGAGAAAGGTCTTCCTTTTGCCGTTGGTTCACCCTCCAATGGCCGCCACGGCTGGCACACCACACTGATCCGAAGCCAGGAGCCAGGTGCTTCTCCTGGTCTCCCATGGGGTGCAGGGCCCAAGCACTTGGGCCATCCTCCACTGCACTCCCTGGCCACAGCAGAGAGCTGGCCTGGACGAGGGGCAACTGGGACAGAATCCGGCGCCCCGACCGGGACTAGAACCCGGTGTGCCAGCGCCACTAGGCAGAGGATTAGCCTAGTGAGCTGCGGCGCTGGCCACCATTGGATTTTTAAAAAATAAACTTTACCTTTTTGGAAAACGTATAGATTTATATATATATAAAAAAGGGAAGATATTATCCCTCTGTTTTTCATTTTCATTTCATTTTCCTGACTCTTACTGGTTAATTTTTTTCTTTTCTTGCAATTAGATTTTTTTTTGTGAATCCAGATTTTATTTTATTTTTTTTAAACTTTTATTTAATGAATATAAATTTCCAAAGTATGACTTATGGATTACAATGGCTTCCCCCCCATACCGTCCCTCCCACCCACAACCCTCCCCTTTCCCACTCCCTCTCCCCTTCCATTAACATCAAGATTCATTTTCGATTATCTTAATATACAGAAGATCAGCTTAGTATACATTAAGTATGGATTTCAACAGTTTGCTCCCACACAGAAACATAAATAATGAAAAATAATAGATGATTTTTTTTAAATGATGATGAAATCAGATCAGACCTATTGTCATGTTTAATCCCAGTGAGAGTCAAGTTGGGAATTGATAATTTCTTAATTTTTTTTTTTAAAGAGGATCAGTTTAGTATGCATTAAGCAAGGATTTCAACAGTTTGCACCCCCATAGAAACACAAAGTGAAATATATTGTTTGAGTACTCGTTATAGCATTAAATCTCAATGTACAGTACATTAAGGACAGAGATCCTACATGAGGAGTAAGTGCACAGTGACTCCTGTTGTTGACTTTACCAATTGACACTCCCGTCTATGGCATCAGTAATCTCCCTATGCTCCAGTCATGAGTTTCCAAGGCTATGGAAGCCCTCTGAGTTCTCCGACTCTTATCTTGTTTAGACAAGGTCATAGTCAAAGTGGAGGTTCTCTCCTCCCTTCAGAGAAAGGTACCTCCTTCTTTGAAGACCTGTTCTTTCCACTGGGATCTCACTCACAGAGATCTTTTGCCAGAGTGTCTTGGCTTTCCATGCCTGAAATACTCTCATGGGCTTTTCAGCCAGATCCGAATGCCTTTAGGGCTGATTCTGAGGCCAGAGTGCTATTTAGGACATCTGCCATTCTATGAGTCTGCTGAGTATCTCACTTCCCACGTTGAATCACTCTACCCTTTATTTATTCCATCGGTTAGCGTTAGCAGGTACTAGACTTGTCTATGTGCTTCCTTTGACTCCCAGTCCCTCCACCATGACCAACTGTGAACTGAAATTGATCACCTGGAACAGTGAGATGGCATTGGTACATGCCACCTCGATGGGATTGAATTGGAATCCCCCGGTATGCTTCCAACTCCACCACTTGGGGGAAGTCAGCCTGAGCATGTCCCAAATTATACATCTCTTCCCTCTCCCATTCCCACTCCCATGTTCAACAGAGATCACATTTCAGTTAATTTTCAACACTTAAGAATAACTGTGCATCAATTACAGAACTAAACCAGTCATATTAAGTAGAACAGATAAAAAAACTACTAAGAGGGATAATGTATTAAGTTGTTCATTAACAGTCAGGGCTATGCTGATCAAGCCACCGTTTCCCATAGTGTCCACCTCACTCCAACAGGTTTCCCTCTTGGTGTTCAGTCAGTCGTCACCGATCAGGGAGAACATATGGTATTTGTCCCTTTGGGACTGGCTTATTTCACTCAGCATGATGTGTTCCAGATTCCTCCATTTTGTTGCAAATGACTGGATTTCGTTGTTTCTTACTGCGGTATAGTATTCTAAAGAGTACATATCCCATAATTTCTTTATCCAGTCTACCGTTGATGGGCATTTAGGTTGGTTCCAGGTCTTAGCTATTGTGAATTGAGCTGCAATAAACATTAGGGTGCAGACCTCTTTTTTGTTTGCCAATTTAAATTCCTTTGGGTAAATTCCAAGGAGTGGGATGGCTGGGTCGAACAGTAGGGTTATCTTCAGGTTTCTGAGGAATCTCCAGACTGACTTCCATAGTGGCTTAACCAGTTTGCATTCCCACCAACAGTGGGTTAGTGTCCCTTTTTCCCCACATCCTCACCAGCATCTGTTGTTGGTAGATTTCTGCATGTGAGCCATTCTAACCGGGGTGAGGTGAAACCTCATTGTGGTTTTGATTTGCATTTCCCTGATTGCTAATGACCTTGAACATTTTTTCATGTGCCTGTTGGCCATTTGGATTTCCTCTTTTGAAAAATGTCTATTGAGGTCCTTGGCCCATCTCTTAAGTGGGTTGTTTGTTTTGATGTTGTGGAGTTTCTTGATTTCTTTTTAGATTCTGGTGATCAACCCTTTATCTGTTGCATAGTTTGCAAATATTTTTTCCCATTCTGTCGGTTGTCTCTTCACTCTCCTGACTGTTTCTTTTGCAGTACAGAAACTTCTCAATTTGATGCAATCCCAATAGTTGATTTTGGCTTTGACTGCCTGTGCCTCCCGGGTCTTTTCCAGAAATTCTTTGCCTGTGCCAATATCTTGAAGGGTTTCTCCAATGTTCTCTAGTAACTTGATGGTGTCAGGTCGTAGATTTAGGTCTTTAATCCATGTTGAGTGGATTTTTGTGTAAGGTGTAAGGTAGGGGTCTTGCTTCATGATTCTGCACGTGGAAATCCAATTTTCCCAGCATCATTTATTGAATAGACTGTCCTTGCTCCAGGAATAAGTTTTAGATCCTTGATCAAATATAAGTTGGCTGTAGATGTTTGGGTTGATTTCTGGTGTTTCAATTCTGTTCCATTGGTCTATCCATCTGTTTCTGTACCAGTACCATGCTGTTTTGATTACAACTGCCCTGTAGTATGTCCTGAAATCTGGTATTGTGATGCCTCCGGCTTTGTTTTTGTTGTACAAGATTGCTTTAGCTATTCGAGGTCTCTTGTGCCTCCATATAAATTTCAGCACCATTTTTTCCAGATCTGAGAAGAAGGTCTTCGGTATCTTGATTGGGATTGCATTGAATCTGTAAATTGCTTTTGGGAGAATGGACATTTTGATGATATTGATTCTTCCAATCCATGAGCATGGAAGATTTTTCCATTTCTTAGTATCCTCTTCTATTTCTTTCTTTAAGGTTTTGTAATTTTCATCGTAGAGATCTTTAACGTCTTTGGTTAAGTTTATTCCAAGGTATTTGATTGTTTTTGTAGCTATTGTGAATGGGATTGATCTTAGAAGTTCTTCCTCAGCCATGGCATTGCCTGTGTATACAAAGGCTGTTGATTTTTGTGCATTGATTTTATACCCTGCTACTTTGCCAAACTCTTCTATGAGTTCCAATAGTCTCTTAGTAGAGTTCTTTGGGTCCCCTAAATACAGAATCATGTCATCTTCAAAGAGGGATAGTTTGAGTTCTTCCTTCCCAATTTGTACCCCTTTAATTTCTTTTTCTTGCCTAATAGCTCTGGCTAGAACCTCCAGAACTATATTGAATAGCAGTGGTGAGAGTGGGCATCCCTGTCTGGTACCAGATCTCAGTGGAAATGCTTCCAACTTTTCCCCATTCAATAGGATGTTGGCTGTGGGTTTTTCATAGATTGCTTTGATTGTATTGAGGAATGTTCCTTCCAAACCCAGTTTGCTTAGAGTTTTCATCATGAACGGGTGTTGTATTTTATCAAATGCTTTCTCTGCATCTATTGAGATAATCATATGGTTTTTCTTCTGCAGTCTGTTAATGTGGTGTATCACATTGATTGTCTTGTGCACATTAAACCATCCCTGCATACCAGGGATGAATCCCACTTGGTCTGGGTGGATGATCTTTCTGATGTGTTGTTGCATTCTATTGGCGAGAATTTTATTGAGGATTTTTGCATCTATGTTCATCAGGGATATTGGTCTGTAATTCTCTTTCAGTGCTGCATCTTTCTCTGGCTTAGGAATTAAGGTGATGCTGGCTTCATAGAAAGAATTTGGGAGGATTCCCTCTTCTTCGATTGTTCTGAATAGTTTGAGAAGAATTGGAGTTAGTTCTTCTTTAAATGTCTGGTAGAATTCAGCAGTGAATCCATCTGGTCCTGGGCTTTTCTTTGTTGGGAGGGCCTTTATTACTGTTTCAATTTCTGTCTCAGTTATGGGTCTGTTTAGGTTTTTGATGTCTTCCTGGTTCAATTTAGGCAGGTTGCATGTGTCCAGGAATCTATCCATTTCTGATAGGTTTCCCTGTTTGCTGGCATACAAGTCCTTGTAGTAATTTCTGATGATTCTTTTTATTTCTGTGGTGTCTGTTGTTACATTTCCTTTTTCATCTCTGATTTTATTGATTTGGGTCTTTTCTTTTTTTAGTTAGTTGGGCCAATGGGGTGTCAATGTTGTTTATTTTTTTCAAAAAACCAGCTCCTCATTTGGCTGATTTTTTGGAATGTTTTTCTTGATTCAATCCTGTTGATTTCTTCTCTGATTTTAATTATTTCTCTTCTCCTACTAGATTTGGGTCTGGTTTGCTGTAGGTTTTCTAGATCCTTGAGGTGAATTGAAACTCATCTATTTGGTGTCTTTCCAATTTCTTGATGTAGGCACCTATTGATACAAACTTTCCTCTTAACACTGCTTTTGCTGCGTCCCGTAAGTTTTGGTATGTTGTGCTGTTATCCTCATTTACTTCCAGAAAGTTTTTGATTTCTCTTTTGATTTCTTCTATGACCCGTTGTTCATTCAGGAGCATGTTGTTCAATCTCCATGTGTTTGCGTATGCTCTAGGGATTCCTGAGTTGCTAATTTCCAACTTCATTCCTTTATGGTCTGAGAAGCTGCATGGTATGATTCGAATTCTTTTGAATTTGCTGAGACTTGCTTTATGGCCTAGTATGTGGTCAATCCTAGAGAAGGTTCCATGTACTGCTGAGAAGAATGTAAAATCTTTAGCTGTAGGATTGAAAGTTCTGTAGATATCTGTTAGATCCATTTGGGCTATAGTGTTGTTTAAATCTACTGTATCTTTGTTGATCTTCTGTCCGGATGATCTGTCTACTTCTGAGAGTGGAGTATTGAAGTCCCCCAGTACTATTGTATTGGGGTCTAAGTCTCCCTTTAAGTCCGTTAATAAATCTTTTAGATAAACCGGTGCCCTGTAGTTAGGTGCATATACATTGATAATTGTTATATCTTCCTGTTGAATTGATCCCTTAATCATGATATAGTGTCCCTCTTTGTCTCTCTTAACAGTTTTTGTGGTAAAGTTTATGTTGTCTGATATTAAGATGGCTACGCCCGCTCTTTTTTCATTTCTGTTGGCATGGTATATCTTTTTCCAGCCTTTCACTTTCAGTCTGTATGTATCCTTGTTGGAAAGATGTGTTTCTTGTAAGCAGCAAATAGATGGGTTTTGTTCCTTAACCCAATCAGCCAATCGGTGTCTTTTAACTGGACAGTTCAGGCCATTCACGTTCAATGTGACTAATGATAAGTGGTACCTTTGCCCTGCCATTTGCCAAAGATAAGTTCTAATATATGCTTTGAATTCCCTGTGATCTTTTGCTGTGAGCTTTCCTTCCTTGGTTTCCTTCCTTTACCTTCTTTCATATTGATGACCGTGTTTCTGTGTTTCTGTGTGTAACACATCTTTAAGCATCTTTTGCAGGGCTAGACGAGTGGCAACAAATTCTTTCAATTTCTGTTTGCAAGGAAAAGTCTTTATTTCACCTTCATTCACAAATGATAGCTTTGCAGGATATAATATTCTGGGCTGGCAGTTTTTCTCTCTTAGTACCTGGGCTATATCTCGCCATTCCCTCCTAGCTTGTAGAGTTTCTGATGAGAAGTCAGCTGTGAGTCTGATTGGAGATCCTCTGAGAGTAATCTGACGTTTCTCTCTTGCACATTTTAGGATCTTTTCTTTATGTTTCACTGTGGAGAGTTTAATTACAACGTGTCGTGGTGAGGATCTCTTTTGGTCGTGTTTATTAGGGGTTCTGTGAGCTTCCTGTACTAGGATTTCTCTGTCCTTCTCCAAACCTGGGAAATTTTCTGCTAATATCTCACTACAAAGGCCTTCTAATCCTTTCTCCCTCTCCATGCCTTCAGGAACTCCTAGAACCCGAATGTTGGGTTTTTTAATAGTATCCTGAAGATTCCCGACAATATGTTTTAGATTTCTAATTTCCTCTTCTTTTCTTTGGTCTGACTGTATCCTTTCCTGTTCTCTGTCTTCTAAGTTCAATATTCTCTCTTCTGCTTCACCCATTCTGTTTGTAAGGCTCTCTATTGTGTTTTTCATTTGATCTATTGAATTCTTCATTTCAGTCACTATCACAGTTTCCTGTTGTACTAGTTGGTTCGTTTCATTTTGATTCCTCCTTAATATTTCATTTTCACGAGAGAGATTTTCTATCTTGTCCATTAAGGATTTCTGTAGTTCAAGAATTTGTTTTTGAGAACTTCTTAATGTTCTTATCAATTTTTTGAGATCTGCTTCTTGCATTTCTTCTATGTCATCATCTTCATAATCTTGAATTGGGTGTCTTTTTCATTTGAGGGCGTCATGGTGACTTCCTTGTTTTTATTACCTCGGTTTTTGCGTTTGTTATTTGGCATATTGGAGATATTTGGTTTCTTCACTGTGGTGCTTTTTCTTGTTATACTATGACTCTAGATTAACTGGACTATCTGTTTTTGATGGAGCCTTAGGGCTTGAGATGGGTGTGGCCTGAGAACTCTGTTTGGTGTGCCAAAGGTGACACTCCCAGGTTAGGCGTGGTAAATCTCTCTCTCTCTCTCTTTTTTTTTTTTTTTTTGATTCAAAAGGGAAGTAATTCCACACAGCTGAACGAAGTTGGAGGTAGTTAGCAGGCAAATGATATACCCAGAGGAGCCAGAGATCGGAAGCTCTTTCCCAAGGACCCCACAGGGAATCTGTTCGGCCCTCAGAGTGGGCTCAAATTCTCCTTCAGTCTCCCACTGGGTTGCCAAAGTTACAGAATTGTAGCGTCTCTGGAGAGTGCTCACGTGAATTCCGTGAGTTCTCTCCCCCACCGTCTCTTTTTTCACAGTCTCAGTTCAGTAGCACCACAAATTTACTAGGTCCTAATCTCCTGTTAATTCGCTCCGCCCAGAGTCAGGTTTTTCTGCTAGGCTCAGGGCCGGTGCAGACCTGAGGTCGCTCTGCTTATGATGTATGTCCAAGATGGCGCCTGCTCTTTGTCTTGCTCGCCCTTGAGAGGTGAGCGGAGAGAGAGAAACCCGTGTCCATACTAGTCACCCCCTTTTTTTTTCTCTCTCTCTCTCTCTTCCAGTTAGCCTGGTGAACTCCCCCCCCCCCCGGGGGGGTCGTTCCCTCTAGTCTCCTCTCTCCGCTTGCCTGCCGGTGTCTCAGGCTATTGAGGTTCGGCTCACCTCGCGTTCCAGCGCTGGTGTGTTGAGTCTGCCACTGGTGTAGATTTTGATTGCTATACAGTGTTTTTTGAGTGTATTTTAAATAGTTGTTTTCAAGTGATTTCTCTGGAGTTTACATTATATACACACAACTTTTTAAATATGGTGTTTTGTGCTTTTTCTGGTTTATATGTTTTTATTTTGATTTCTATGTAGAAGGCTTATTTAAATTAGATATATTTACTCTTTATGGTAGATTTATCATAAATATTTCCTATTTATAGGATAATACATACAACAATATTATAAATTTTGCTTTAATCATTAAACATCAGTTTTTAAAAAACTGAAGAGGAAATGATTGCATATTATATTTAATCACACTTTTACTTCCATTGTTTCTTTTTAATTTTTCATGTTCCAGAATTCCTGTTTTCATCATTACTTTTCTGTTTGATAAATTTTACTTAGCCATTCTTTTATGGTGGATCTACTTAATGATCCTTCATTTGTGAATGTTTTGTTTTTATGTTTTTGTCTTTATTTATTTTTAAAAATTTATTTATTTGAAAGGCAGAGTTACGGGGGCTGGCGGGGGGAGAGAGAGAGAGAGAGAGAAAGAGAGGTCTTCCATCTGCTGGTTCACTTCCCAAATGGCCACCAAGGCCATAGCTGGGCAAAATCTGAAGCCAGGAGCCCGGAGCTTCTTCTGGGTCTCCCACACAAGTACAGGGACCCAAGCACTTGGGCCACCTTCTGTTGCTTTCCCAAGCCACAGCAGAGAGCTGGATTTGAAGTGTAGCATCTGGGACTCGCACTGGTGCCCATATGGGATGCTGGCATTGCAGGCAGTGGCCTTCCTCACTCCACCACAGCACCAGCCCTTGTTTTTATTTTTATTCCAAAGGGTATTATTTTGCTATATAGAGAATCCTGGGTATTAATTGCTTTCTGTAATCACTTGAAGATATTGTGCTCTTTCCTTCTGACCTTCATATTTCGAATGAGAAATCTGCTGTCATTCAAATCATTGTTTCTCACACTTAATGCTCATTTCTCTCCAGCTCTTTTGAATATGCTTCTCTGCATGGGGTTTCCAGAAGTTTGATTTTAATGTGTCTTGATTTGGATTCCTTTGAGTTCATCCTTTCTGGCGTTTTCTCATCTTCCTAATCTGTACATTAATGACTGTTGCCTAACTTGGGAAGTTTGATCTATTATTTTAAGTACTTTTTCTATTTGTTCTCTTTCTTCTCTTCCTCCTTGATACTAGTGATACATGAATGCATTTTACATATTTTTTATAGTATCACATGTCCCCAAGGCCCCATATTTTTTCAGTATATTTATGTTGTAAGGATTGAGTAATTTTTTTATTCCATCTTCAAGTTTACTGATTCCTTCCTCTGCCATCTCCATTTTTCTATTAAGCCCTTCCCCTGCATTTTAAAAAAGTTATTATATTTTTAGTTTTAAAGTTTCCAATTTGTTCTATTTAATATCATATATTTTATTTTTCTGTGACTAAGTTTTTTCATTTCTATAACCATGTTCTTAATTTTCACTGAAGCGTTTTCTTTCTTTTTTTTAACTTTTATTTAGTAAATATAAATTTCCAAAGTACAGCTTATGAATTACAATAGATTTTCCCCCCATGACTTCCATTTTCATCATGACTATTTGAATTTTTATTAAATAATTCCAACATCTTGTCATCTGACTGTTGTTTTCTTTGACTGTATGTTCCTATTCAAATGTGGCAAAAAATAACCTAAATGAAAGATCTCTGTGAGTGAGATCCTGGTGGAAAGAAGGGGCCATCAAAGAAGGAGGTACCTTCCTCTGAAGGGAGGAGAAAACTTCCTCTTCGATTATGGGCTTATCTAAATAATGGCAGATTTTTTGGACTCAAGAGGCTTCCATAACCTTGGCAGCTCATGACAAGAGCCTCGTGTAATCACTGATGTCATATATATAATATATATAATATATCCTCCAAAACACATATGTTGAAAACTTAATTCCCATGCAAAAGTATTGAGTGGTGATATGTTTAAAATGTTATTAGGTCATGAGGACTCTTAATGATTTTATTGTAAGTGTGATTCAGATATTGCAAGTTTTGGTACCTGATAAAGGTGAATTTGCTTCTCTCCAGCTCTTGAGCTCTCTTTCCTTCTTCCATCATGTGATGATATCATGAAACCTCTCTCCAGATACCAGTGCCATATTATTATATATCCCAGCCTTCAGAACCTTAAGAAGTGAATCACTGTTGTTATTAAATTACTCAGTCTCTCCTGCTATAACAATGCGAAATGGACTCAAATAGGATCTTCTTGCTGCTGAGTTGGGGTAGAAGTCCAGGATTCCCAGTTGGCCTCTGCTGGCACCACGAAGGAGTTGGGGGCACATTGTTCCTTCCAGACATTTGCTGATGGGGTTAGGGATGTGGCATCAATATTTTCCTAGTATTTCAATGGAGTAAGGGGTTTATTATCCAAAAGCTTTCTGTCTCTCTAAGCTACTCCTTTCTTAAGCCTTTGGCCTAGAGAGCAGGCTTTTCTTGGGGAATGTTTGTGCCCATTAACATTTCCAGTTTGCAGGCTTCTCCACAACTATATTTGGGATAGAGGAGGCAAAAAGGAAGTTCTCTACCACGCTAGTTCATGATTTCTGAGATTCCTTGCTCATCTGTCTTCTCCTTACCTTTCAGAAATTTTTTTTTTTTAGTCTCTGTGGTTTTTCGCTTTACTTAGTAGGAGAGATAAAAATAGCAAGTCTATTCTATCTTGTCCAGAACTAAATGTTCTCAATCAAGCCATTTTTGTGGTCTCAGAAAATCAGATGACAAAATAAGCTGTATACAAGTATTCTCTTCATTTGTATTAACAGCTAGGGTTTTTTGTAAAAAGGTTAGACTGCCCACTTGATGTTATGCATTACAGGAACATATTTAGAAGCAAAATTATAATGTGCTTTTGTGGGAATTTAATTTTTTTCAAAAATCTAGGATTTCATTTAAAAATTACCCAAATATTTTCCAAGTGATCCTTGAAACCAAACACATGAAAAATAAAATCATGGTCAATTTTTCTTCTCTACAAGATAAAATAGAGAAATAAACAAAAAGTATCATCTATTTACTTAGGAACAGACATTAGGATAGTCTCTCTGTGTGACATTTCTTTCTGTCTGTCTTTCTGTCTCACACACACAAAGTCCATAGTAACAGAGGAAATATCACCCTTAGCCTTTTATTTTTATTTTGAGAGCCAGGAACCCAGCAGGGCACAAAGTAAGGCTGCAGCACTTGGGAGAGCCTGAAAAGCCCTCACAGGGTAGGATCATCAAGATATGACTGGTGTTTCCATGGAGATAAAATATTACTGGCCTACAGGCTGCAGATAATTTGAGTAGTAATCTACAGGCAGGACTGCTGCTCTTTTTCTGTATTTTGCTGTCATCTATAACTTGAAAGCAAAAATCACTTGTATTTGTATTGTTGACAGCTTTGAGAACACAGGCTGCTTGGGAAAAAATCTATGTTTTATGGAAATCATGCATGTTTTTTTCTTCTTCTTCAGTAGTTGACTTTTCAACTTGTTGAAAGCATAGATTGAATTAGTGATGAATCCCAGGCCTTTGTTCTAATTTATGCCTCCTTTTCTTTTCGTACTGATGGCTTCTTTATCTCTGGATACAATAAAACATGTTTCTTCTATTCCATAAGACTCTATGAATGGCAGTTGCCTTGGAGATTTTTGTCATGAGTAAATCTCAAAGCATATCAACTTGCTCCTCCCTCCCTGGTTCTGTTGTAAATTCAGGAGTTTTAGAGACCAAATGTTTTCTACCGTGTGTCTTCTATATTGTAGTAGCTATACTTTACATCTTCCTTATATGAATCTGCTCTGCTTTGAGATGCATGTATGTGCTTTCGTCATTGTCCACACTGGCCATATTATTTGTAATATGGCATCCAAGGTGGGAAGTAGAGGATAGACTCTGTAACCAATAACTGAAAGAGAAGAAAACTCATTTAACATCCCTGGACCTCATTTTCTCATTTTTCCATCATAAAACAAGGATTATGTTTTCTAGGGAAAAATTTTGTTGGACTTTATCAAAAGTTTTTTAAGGGGCCAGCGCTGTGGTGCAGTGGGTTAAAGCCTCTGCCTGCAGTGCCAGCATACATATGGGCTCTGTTTCCAGTCCCCACTGCTCTACTTCCAGTCCAGCTCCCTGCTAATGCACCTGGGAAAGCAGTGGACGATGGCCCAAGTCCTTGGGCCCTTGCACCCATATGGTAAACCTGGAAGAAACTCCTGGTTCCTGGCTTCGGATCGACTCAGCTCTGGCCATTATGGCCATTTGGGGAGTGAACCAGTGGATATAAGAATTCTCCCTCTCTCTCTATGTCTCTATTTTTCTCTGTAACTCTTTCAAATAAATAAAGTAAATCTTTTAAATATCTGAAACTTTATATTGTTTTGAATTATCAGAGGCATTTTAACAACTCTTGGATAAGTAGAAAAATAAACATACTAGGTATTACTAAGTGAGAAATGTAAAGAAAGCATTTTGTGACATGTTGTGTAGATATGTAGCCTATTAATTAGCATAAGGTATTGATGGTATAATTGCAGAGGCAATGTAGATAGGTAAATAGTAGACATCAAGGCTTTTTTTTCCCCTGGTCCTATTTCTATTTACAGAATTTTTATGTTCTTCAGTGAAGAGAAGGATTTTGAGGGAAAAATGGATCCAATTATCGTTAACATCCACAAGGAAGATAAGTTCCTACTTGGCAGAAAGTGAATTGTTGTGTCAATAGACCTTCTGCCTCATTTCTTCTCGGAGTAGATCTGTCTCTATCCGTTGCTTCATTCACTACTCAATTCTCTTGTTATGCACAGTACATTTGCTGAGAGTTCAGACAGCCAAGAGTCTCTATTACTTTTGTATAATTACACAATGCTTGGCCTATAGTAAGATGTTTAGAAATATTTGGCTAATTATTAAATTAGATTGAAATCTTACTTTGTTTAGAAATAATCTGCTAATTGGTGTGGGCCTCACTTGGCTTGATAGTTAAGCTGCTGATTAGCAAGTCTATGTCCCACATCAGAGTACCTGTGTTCCATTCCTGGCTTTGCATCCTGGCTCAAGCTTCCTGTTAAAGCAGGCATTGGGAGATAGTAGTGATGGCCCAAGTAGTTGGATTCCTGTCACCCGTGTGGGAGAGCTAGATTGATTTCCCGATTCTTAGCTTTGCTCTCATACCACCACATATCTCCTGTTTTCAGCATTTGAGGAGTACCCAAGTGAATGGGAGCATGCTCTCTTTCTCTGTTTCATTTTCTTTTTTTTATGGATTATTATTCTTTCTTTTTTTAAAACTTTTATTTAATAAATACAAATTTCCAAAGTACAACTTTTGGATTATAGCGGCTCGCCCCCCCCCCCCCCAATGAACTCCCTCCCACCCGCAACCATCCCATCTCCCGCTCCCTCTCCCAACCCATTCACAACAAAATTCATTTTCAATTATCTTTATATACAGAAGATCAATTTAGTATATATTAAGTAAAGTTTTCAACAGTTTGCACCCACACAGAAACGCAAAGTGTAAAGTATTGTTTGAGTACTAGTTATAGCATTAATTCACATAGTACAACACATTAAGGACAGAGATCAGTGACTCCTGTTGTTGATTTAACAATTGACACTCTTATTTATTATGTCAGTAATCACCCTAGGCTCTTGTCATGAGTTGCCAAGGCTATGGAAGCCTCTTGAGTTTGCCAACTCCAATCTTATTTAGACAAGGTCATAGTCAAAGTGGAAGTTCTCTCCTCCCTTCAGAGAAAGGTTCCTCTTTCTCTGATGGCCTGTTCTTTTTTTTTTATCTTTTATTTAATGAATATAAATTTCCAAAGTACGACTCATGGGTTACAATGGCTTCCCCCCCCCATACCGTCCCTCCCACCCACAACCCTCCCCTTTCCCACTCCCTCTCCCCTTCCATTCACATCAAGATTCATTTTTGATTATCTTAATATACAGAAGATCAGCTTAGTATACATTAAGTAAGGAGTTCAACAGTTTGCTCCCACACAGAAACATAAAGTGAAAAATAATAGATGATTTTTTTTAAATGATGATGAAATCAGATCAGACCTATTGTCATGTTTAATCCCAGTGAGAGTCAAGTTGGGAATTGATAATTTCTTTTTTTTTTTTTTTTTTTTTTTTTTACAGAGGATCAGTTTAGTATGCATTAAGTAAAGATTTCAACAGTTTGCACCCCCATAGAAACACAAAGTGAAATATATTGTTTGAGTACTCGTTATAGCATTAAATCTCAATACACAGCACACTAAGGACAGAGATCCCACATGAGGAGTAAGTGCACAGTGACTCCTGTTGTTGACTTTACCAATTGACACTCCTGTCTATGGCATCAGTAGTCTCCCTATGCTCCAGTCATGAGTTTCCAAGGCTATGGAAGCCCTCTGAGTTCTCCGATTCTTATCTTGTTTAGACAAGGTCATAGTCAAAGTGGAGGTTCTCTCCTCCCTTCAGAGAAAGGTACCTCCTTCTTTGAAGACCTGTTCTTTCCACTGGGATCTCACTCACAGAGATCTTTTGCCAGAGTGTCTTGGCTTTCCATGCCTGAAATACTCTCATGGGCTTTTCAGCCAGATCCGAGTGCCTTTAGGGCTGATTCTGAGGCCAGAGTGCTATTTAGGACATCCGCCATTCTATGAGTCTGCTGAGTATCTCACTTCCCATGTTGGATCACTCTCCCCTTTATTTATTCTATCGGTTGGTGTTAGCAGATACTAGACTTGTTTATGTGCTCCCTTTGACTCTTAGTCCTTTCATTATGATCAATTGTGAACTGAAATTGATCACTTGGAATAGTGAGATGGCATTGGCACATGCCACCTTGATGGGATTGAATTGGAATCCCCTGGTATGTTTCCAACTCTACCAATTGGGGCAAGTCAGCCCGAGCATGCCCCAAATTATACATCTCTTCCCTCTCTTATTCCCACTCTTATGTTTAACAGGGATCACATTTCAGTTAATTTTCAACACTTAAGAATAACTGTGTGATAATTACAGAATTAAACCAGTCATATTAAGTAGAACAGACAAAAAAAAAATACTATGAGGGATAATGTATTAAGTTGTCCATTAGCAGTCAGGGCTATGCTGATCAAGTCACCATTTCTCATAGTGTCCATTTCACTTCAGGAGGTTTCCTTTTTGGTGTTCAGTCAGTTGTCACCGATCAGGGAGAACATATGGTATTTGTCCCTTTGGGACTGGCTTACTTCACTCTGATGGCCTGTTCTAAACGCTGGGATCTCACTCACAAGAGATCTTTCATTTAGTTTGTTTTTTTTTTTTTTTTTTTTTTTTTTTTTTTTTTTTTTTTTTGCCAGAGTGTCTTGGCTTTCCATGCCTGAAATACTTTCATGGGCTTGTTAGCCAGATCCGAATGCCTTAAGGGCTGATTCTGAGGCCAGAGTGCTGTTTAGGACATCTGCCAGTCTGTGAGTCTGCTGTGTATCCCGCTTCCCATGTTGGATTGTTCTCTCCTTTTTGATTCTATCAGTTAGTATTAGCAGACACTAGTCTTGTTTATGTGATCCCTTTGACTCTTAATCCTATCATTATGATCAATTATGAACTGAAACTGATCACTTTTACTAGTGAGATGGCATTGGTACATCCCACTCCTTGGAATTTACCAAAAAGAATTTAAACTGGCAAATAAAAGAGCTGTCTGCACCTCAATGTTTATTGCAGCTCAATTCACAATAGCTAAGACATGGAATCAACCTAAATGCCCATCAAAAGAAGACTGCATAAAGAAATTATGGGACATGTACTCTATAGAATACTATACAGCAGTAAAAAAAAAATGGAATCCGGTCATTTGCAACAAAATGGAAGAATCTGGAACACATCATGCTGAGTGAATTAAGCCAGTCCCAAAGGGGCAAATATCATATGTTCTCCCTGATCGGTGACAACTAACTGAGCACCAAAGGGGAAACCTGTTGAAGTGAAATGGACACTATGAGAAACAATGACTTGATCAACCCTTGTCCTGACTGTCGAGGAAAAACTTACTACTTCATTCCTTTTAGTATTTTTTTGTTCTACTTAATACTATTGGTTGAACTCTGTAATTAACACACAATTATTCCTTGGTGTTTTATTTAACTGAAAAGTGATCCCTGTTAAATATAAGAGTGGGAATAAGAGAGGGAAGAGATGTACAGTTCAACACATGTTCAATCGGACTTGCCCCTAACAATAGAGTTAGAAATGTGCCAGGGGATTCCAATTCAATCTCTGTCTCATTTTCTATCTCTTGTCACTCCAATAAACAAATAGAAAATTTAAAAATTAACTCATTAAAAATAAGTCAGTATAAGTGATCATAGAATATGAAGCTAATCTTTATTTATTAAAGTGCAGATGAAATGAACTCTGCATTCACTTGTATCCACTCATCAAGCATCTCCTAAGATCTTTCCTGCATAGTAGAGCACCGACCTCTCCTGGGCAGGACATGCCACTTGCCACAAGACAGGCACTGGCAACAGAGTTAATCCCTCCTCCCAAGTGAAGCCGATTGTGGTTCCGTCTGGTTGAAGGCCCTGATAACCGAATCATTTTGTTTCTCTAGGCCTGGATGCTTTGTGTTTAATTCCCATTTGGAAAACCTCAAACAGCTTGATATTCTCCCTGAAAAAGCTGACACAGGGACACCGCTCCCTAAGTCTGTGGCTTGTGAAGAGAGTACTGACAAAGGAAACCCTGTGAAATGTGGGCAGAAAGCAGTGATAGAAGAGAAATTTATAGCTCACAAGAGAGAAGGGTTAGAATTGAATCTCAGTAATCAGAAAAATTAAATGGAAATTGTTATATGGACATGATATTGTTGGTATTTTCAGTGTTTGGAAACATGGGCAACAAATGTTAACTCAAGGAATCTAGGGAACTCAAATGCTTTAGGAGAATATTCTCAAATTATGACTAATAGATATCACATTTCACTTCAAGTAATGGAAATATTATAAGGAGTAACTTGGAAAAGAACAGAAACATGTTATATTTTAATTAGTGGATCAATCATCTGTGTAAGGGTAAATCTTTCCATTTTAGACTCCTCACTGGCGCTGTCTTGATTCCATGCCTCCTCATCTTTTTCCTGGATAAGTAGATCCCGGCCTCAGGGCTACTCTGTTCCTTGTCATCATACCAGTCTACAGTGCAATTCTAGAACTGGGATTGTGGTAGCCAACTAACATGATCAGTGGTTACCAAGTTAGAGAACTCCACAGTATTGTATTCTACTGTTCTTCGGTGGATGGTTTAGAAATGTCAACTACATCTTATTGGTTGATGGTATTCAGTTCTTCCAAATCTATGTCATTTTTCTTCTTGCTAATTCTATCAATGTTTAGAAGTAGTTTGAATCCCCAAATTATATTTGTGAGTTTATCATCTTTAACCTTTGTGTTGCATGTACTTTTCAACTCAATTATTTGTTTCATGTTTAGGATTATTGTCTTCTTGATGGATTTAGCTTTTTATCATGATGTAATATCCCTCTTTATTCATGATTATCTTTGCTCTGAGCTCTGTTTATCCATTATTAAGAAATGAATCTACTTAAATCTCTCCAAGGGTGGGCGTTTGGCAGAGTGTTAACAGCATGATTTGAGACACCCATATTCCCAGTGTGGGTTTGAGTCCCAGCTCCACAATGGATTTTACCTTTCTGCTGATGTTCAATCTAGGAGGCAGCAGATGATAGCTTAAGTAGTTGAGTCTCTACCACCCACATAAGAGGAATGGATTGAGTTTCAGACTCCTGGCTTTAGTTTGGTCCAGCTCTAGCTGTTACAGGAACTTGGGGAGTGAACCAGTGAATGGAAGATCTCTGTCTCTCTTCTCTCTGCCTTTCAAATAAAAATGTAAACAAACAAACAAATATTAAATCTCTGTGATCCACCGAGATAAGCAGCTATTTAGCTACCTGGGGACAAAACACGACACTCCTTCAGGAAGGTCTTGTAGCTCTGACCTTTTCTTAGTGAAACTCTAGAGCCACATCATGCCATGGTGTATTATGACAGCTAGTATGATGATATGGAGGCCAGGAGAGAGGAGGAAGGCAAAGAGGAAGGTCACAGATTTGGTAACTGAAAATAACTACTCGTGGTTTTCATGAGTTCTCCCTGTTCCAGAAAATGAAGGGATATTTCTGGGAGCCCCAAAATTTGCAAACCCAGGCAAAAGAAATAGAAAAATAGATGGTATTATTCTTACTAACTTCAATTTAAATCCTGACCTGACCTGAGTGAGCAAATGAAGTAATTCATAGGCTGTCATCTCTGGTAGTTATATTTTAAGATAATATAAAAGTTTTATTGTACAATCATGAGTAAAATTAATTTAATAAAGCTCATCAATGCAAACATACAGCCTTCTTATAAATGAGAGACTCAAACTTGACTTTCAGATATGAAGGTTTAATTTAATAAAATGTGTATTTGTTTCAGTTTAGTAATTGCATATTTTTGTTTGCATCCGTACTTAAAGAAAATTTCATTTAGTATTAAATAGACTAAAGGTTAATGAATCTGTACTGCCTTCGAGGAAGAAGGTAATTTCATTGTAACTGACACTGTGTATTGTCAGCTGTCACAGTGAAACAAGGAAGTCACAACATAGGAAGTAATTATTGCAGGGCTAATGAATCAGAGAATGATAGGCTTAAAGAAACCTCTGTGATGACCTCTTCCTTCTCCAGATTTTATGGAGTTGGAGCTGGAGGCTGGTGAGGAACATAGACTGAGACTGCCAACTAAAGATGGATGGGTCAGGGAACATGGGCCCTGCAAGCCGTCTCCAAGGAAAAGGACAGGGAGAAAGTTAATTTCTCAGTTATTTTATCTTTATCTCCTTAAGGTAGTGATTTCAATTATTTGATGGAATTTGCCATTCCATGGATTAAGAGCCTGTGACTATGAATTAATCAAAAAGGATAAAAACAATTGAATTCTGAAAGAATGTGTTTCAAAAAGTTATTAGGGAGCATTAAAGAGGTGTCTTTTCCATACAAAATAATAACAATAGCTCACCTGTCAAAATTAATAAATTATTTAATTTGAGCCACCAAAACCAATTTTTGTAGCACTTACAAATGCTTCATGTTTAAGAGTTTGCATTTTTAAACTTTTGAGAAAAGTTTGCAGGCTGATCATGGATTACACTCAACACAGTCTATCAATAAACAGCTTTAAATTATGTGAGCAAATTCCCCCAGTTTAATGAGTAGAATTATTGAACTTGGGAATTCAAATGACTTGTTTTTGTAAGTAACAGGAATATTTTAATTATGCCTCTGAAATACACTGACCCATTGCAGGTCACTTTATTATGAGATTTATTACACTAAAAACAAAATGAAAGTTTTTGGTTAGATAGCATATATGAGAAATATTTGCAAACAAATGGTATTCACTACATTAACATTAAAAAGAGTCAGCACTATTAGATAGAAAGACTGAGTCAACCAGAAGACCATGTTGGTATCAACAATATATTTGAATATGGGAACATTGTGACCATTCCAAGGGAAGGAAGGCAGGAAGGATGGTAATTTTTGGTGAAGACAGCAATGAATCAGGGAACAGACCTCCAGTGAGAGATACATCTTATCTTTTAGTAATTTTGCATCCAGAATACATTGAAGTGTTAAATAACATCTTGGGGATCTTAGTTATTTTTATCCCTAAGAATTTGTTTACATTAGCAGATGAGCTGCAAATGGAAATCTTTAGATATCCTACTCTATTGAACATCAAGTTCCAATTAAATGTAAACAAATACAAAATTTCAGGCATTGGACAACATTAAAAATGATTTACTCTTTCCTATGAAATGCCTTTATCAATTTTTTTCTCATTTTTGGAACAATGTACCAGCTAAATTACTTGGTTTGATATGGACTTCACAACATCTTTATTTGGTTCCTTTTGAGATTCAACACCAATGAGCTTAATAAGCTGGCTAAACTTGATTCTCATTGTGTTAGTTTTTTTTTTCTAGTATCGAGATGAGCAGCTATTCCATATTAATAACTTTTCCATCATTTAATGAGAATTGCATTCATGAACAGACATTGATCATCATCCATATCTAACCGTTGCTTTTTGTAAGTTAAATAAAACAAAAAGAAGTATTTGAAAAATTGTTGACCTTTCCTCAGCTATAATAAGGATATTATGAAAGGCTTTAAGGATATTATAAAATGCTTTGAGTTAAACAATGTCTGGTTTTGATGCATGATAAAGTTCTATAATAAAAAGAATGAAAGATAGTTTGCTTTGGTAGCAATCTTCTTTCTTTATAAGCATTTATCTTCTTGTGGACATGAAAATGTCACTCTTCATATAAATCTTTCCTCTTTCTAAATAGATTTTCAAAAGCAGGAAAAAGCTTAATCTATGAAATAGACAACAGAAAAATAAAATGCTTGTACCAGAGTACTAAAGAAAATTATTTATTCATGTCTTTGTGAGCTTTTTCATGAGTCATGAATATGTTCGTATGTACATATGATTTCTGTCACATTTTGTGTCATATGTAGCTCAAATTCTGCAAATATGAAATACATTTCATGACTATCTCTGAAAATGGGTACCTTTACATATTTATTTTCAATGATACCTGAGGTGAAAGTCTTTCTGCTTAGATTTTAAATCTGGTTAATTAAAAATTGTTTTTTTCTTAAATATTTTTAAAAATAAATTTTAAATTGATCATTTCAAGTAACTGTTGATAATGCTATTAGTGATGTGAGAGGTTTGCTTAATTTATATTTTTTCTTTGAAAAAAGAGAAATTGAATATTTAATATAAGGTGAAAATCACTTTTGTTAACCTCCTAGTTGCTATCCCCACTGTTCTACACAAAATCAACCACACTCAAGGTTTTCATGTATATTTTCAAATAATTATTTTAACTTCCATTAATTAGCTGTATTATGCATAAAGCCTATTTATTTATTTGTATATCTTCAGATTTACATAATTGTCTTGACAGTCCCTGAGGTCTTTTAGCTTCCAGTTGTCACACTGGAACTTCATGTTCCATAATCTCTCCATGTTGATATGTACAGGTCTCAGTAATTAATTTAACTGCTTTGCAAAATTCTTATATTTTCTGGATCACAGTTCAGTTAGGTAATTTTCCATTCTGTGTTTCCACAATTTAAATTATGAAACCAAACAATCTCGTCCACATTTCCAGTGTCCATACATGACAGATTTTTCTAGAATAGTCATATATGAAAAGTTACTTTTTAGAAAATGTGAAGAACTGCTTTAAATCAACTAAGTAGATAAAAGGAAAACACACTAGAAATGTGGGCCAAGGAGCCAGTGCGGTAGTGCAGTAGGTTAATCCTCCACCTGCAGCGCATCCCATATGGGCTCAGGTTCTAGTCCCGGCTGCTCCTCTTCCAATCCAGCTCTCTGCTGTGACCTGGGGAAATAGTAGGAGATGGCCCAAGTGCTTGGGCCCCTGCATCTGCATGGGAGACCAGGAAGAAGCTCCTGGATCCGGCTTTGGATCGGTGCAGCTCTGGCTGTTGCAGCCATTTGGGGGGTGATCCAATGGAAGGAAGCCCTTTCTCTCTGTCTCTTGTTTTCATTGTCTGTAACTCTACCTCTCAATATAAATAAATAAATAAAATCTTTAAAAAACAAAACAAAACAAAAAAAAAGAAAAATGGGGCAAAGATTTGGACAAGCCATTTGGACAAGAGATCTTTTGAATCAGCAATTACTGATTTACTAAAACAAAGAAAGAAACATCGATTAGGCAATGGTGAACCAATATTTTTAGATGAACAGTGAAACAATATTTGCATTATAGACTTCACATCTTTCTTTCTTTTTTTCTTTTCTTTTCTTTTTTTTTTTTGACAGGCAGAGTGCATAGTGAGAGAGAGAGACAGAGAGAAAGGTCTTCCTTTTGCCATTGGTTCACCCTCCAATGGCCGCCATGGCTGGCGCACTGCAGCCGGCGCACTGCACTGATCCGAAGCCAGGAGCCAGGTGCTTCTCCTGGTCTCCCATGAGGTGCAGGGCCCAAGCACTTGGGCCATCCTCCACTGCCTTCCCTGGCCACAGCAGAGAGCTGGCCTGGAAGAGGGGCAACCGGGACAGAATGCGGCACCCCGACCGGGACTAGAACCCAGTGTGCCGGCGCCGCTAGGTGGAGGATTAGCCTAGTGAGCCGCGGCGCTGGCCAACTTCACATCTTAAAAATATGACCATACTATAATCAATACACAATTATTCTTAAGTGCTGAAACTTAACTGAAAAGTGATCACTGTTAAATATAAGAGTGGGAATAAGAGAGGGAAGAGATGTGCAATTCGGGACATGCTCAAGATGATTTACCTCAAACGGTAGAGTTAGAAACATACCAGGGGATTCCAATTCAATCCCATCAAGGTGGCATGTACCAATGCCATCTCACTAGTCCCAGTGATCAATTTCTGTTCACAATTGATCATAATGATAGGACTAAGAACCAAAGGGATCACATCAACAAGAATAGTGTCTGCAAATACTAGCTGATAGAATCAAAAAGGGAGAGAATGATCCAACATGGGAAGTGAGATACACACAGACCCATAGAATGGCAGATGTCCTAAGCAGCACTCTGGCCTCAGAATCAGCCCTTAAGGCATGTGGATCCGGCTGAAAAGCCCATGAGAGTATTTCAGGCATGGAATCCAAGACACTCTGGAAAAAAAAAAAAAAAAAAAAAAAAAAAAACTAAATGAAAGATATCCGTGAGTGAGATCCCAGTGGAAAGAACAGGTCATCAAAGAAGGAGGTACCTTCTCTGAAGGGAGGAGAGAACTTCCACTTTGACCATGGCCTTGTCTAAATATGATCAGAGTCAGTGAACTCAGGGGGCTTCCATAGCCTTGGCAGCTCATGACAAGAGCCTAGGGTGATTACTGAGGCCATAAACAAGAGTGTCAATTTGTTAGGTCAACAACAGGAGTCACTGTGCACTTACTCCTCATGTAGGATCTCTGTCGTTAGTGTGCTGTACATTGAGATTTAATGCTATAACTAGTACTCAAACAGTATTTTTCACTTTATGTTTCTGTGTGGGAGCAAACTTTTGAAATCTTTGCTTAATATATGCTAAACTGATCTTCTGTATATAAAGAGAATCGAAAATGAATCTTGATGTGAATGGAAGGGGAGAGGGAGTGGGAAAGGGGAGGGTTGCAGGTGGGAGGGACATTATGTGGGGGAAGCCATTGCAATCCATAAACTGTACATTGGAAATTTATATTCATTAAATAAAAGTTAAAAAAAATATGACCATAGAAAATTCTGGGTGATAATGTGCAGAAATAGGAAGTCCCGTATCTTCCTGAATGGAGTGAAATTGGCAAACTACTTTAGACAATAATCTAGTAATAATCATTTTGAAATGAGCTAAATGTTTATACTTTTGCCCATTTCTAATTATGCCATTTCCATTGCTAAAATTTTTTGTTAAAATGTTTTTATTTATCCATATACAAACCGGTTCTTCATCTTTCATTTCAACATAATATCATTTTCCTTGAGCCCCTAAAACTTTGTCATTTCTTTTTTTTTAAGATTTATTTATTTATTTGAGAGGCAGAGTTACAGAGATAAGGGTGAAAGAGAGTTCTTCCATCTGCTGGTTCACTCCCCAGATGGTCCACAATGGCTGGAGCTGGGCAGATCCAAAGCCAGGAGTCAGGAGCTTCTTCCAGGTCTCCCACATGGACGCAGGTGTCCAAGCACTTGGTCCATCTTTCACTGCCTTCCAGGCCATAGCCAAGAGCTGGATGAGAAGAGAAACAGGGACAAGAAAGGGTGCCCTGTGGGATGCCAGTGCCACATGCAGAGGCATAGCCTCCTGTGTCACAGCACTTTATCATTTCTTGAAGTGCAGGTTTCTTGATTATTAATTCTTTTAGGTTTCCTTATCTAAATTTTTTTATTTTATAGAAATCTTTAGAGGATATTTTCACCACATATAAAACTCTTGGTGGGAAGTTTCTTTCAGGGTTTTTTCTTTCATTGTTTCAAGTTGAAATCATTATTCTCCCATATATCATATATCATGTACTTCTGGGGGTGTTCAGTGATTCTTATGTACCAGTTTAAGATTTTGCTCATCTAAAATCTGTATTTTTTGGCTGGCGCCATGGCTCACTAGGCTAATCCTCCACCTGCAGTCCCGGCACTCCAGGTTCTACTCCCAGTCGGGCCGCTGGTTCTGTCCTGGTTGCTCCTCTTCCAGTCCAGCTCTCTGCTGTTGCCCAGGAAGGCAGTGGAGGATGGCCCAGGTCCTTGGGCCCTGCACTGCATGGGAGACCAGGGGGAAGCACCTGGCTCCTGGCTTCCGATTGACACGTAGCAGCCATTTGAGGGGGATGGGGTGATCCAATGGAAGGAAGACTTTTCTCTCTGTCTCTGTCTCTCTCTCACTGTCTAACTCTGCCTGTCAAAAAAAAAATTCTGTATTTTTTTCTTCTGTCTGGTTTGCTTATACTTGTACATTATTTCTTCAAAATTTTCTTCTTATTTCTACCTCTCTCCTCCTTCTTCTGAGACTCCACTTACACAAATATTAGAATCTAACAAGTCCTTGATTTTCTGTACATTGTATTTTTCTGCAAACAGAATATTCTATCTTCAATTTCACTAACACTTTACCTTGTCATCTAAACTATTCTGTTAATTTTCCCTGTTTTGAATGCAGAACGTGACACAACCACCTAACTAAATTACACATGTGTAAATGCTCCAACAAAGAAGGTAAAACTCACTGACTTAACTTTACAAGTAAGCGGCATGTGTAAGACTGGAGACAAAAGAAATTACAGTTACATGAAAGAAACTACAGCTGTACAAAAGCATTATGCCTTAGTTGATAAAGCTGTGGCCATGGAGATGTGTTTCAGCAATTCTGATACCACTATTCAGTATGCTAGTCTTGAACAGTTATGAATAGATTGCAAATGGTGAGAATGTGATTTCTCATGGTTGGCATGGGAGTTTAGAGATAAGCTGGAATGATGTGTGTGGCCGTAATTTAGAGTTGGAGACCTCAACATGAACTCATTTTTTGCTTAATATGGATGATAACATACAGAAATATGAGATAGTACTCATACATACACACACAGAGCATTTTAAGAATTTCATGAAAGAACAGAATTAAAAATATAGTTTTATTTTGGTGCACAAATATTTAAATTTGTGTATAGTTTACATTTTGTCTAAATTCATTCATTTGAAAGAGAGAAAGAGAGAGAATTACCATCTACTGGTTCTCTCCCTTAATGTCTGCAATAGCTAAGGCTGGTTCAAAGAGGGAGCTCAGACCTCAATCCAAGTCTTCCACATGGGTAGCAGAAACCCAGCTGGCATCAAGAGCTAGCTGAGCTTGTGGCAACCACCAAGTCAATGCAGTATGATGTATGGCATGACCATATTGGCCAGTGTCTTAACTGCTAGACCTAACACCTGCTCCCTCCAGCATAACTTTTTCACAATGCTCATTTTTTATGACTTTTTTGAAGATACCTGGTATATGTCCTTGTACTGTTAACAAGCATAACCTGGAAAAATGGCACCCCAGCAATTGCAATCAATCTAGTACCTATATATTGGCTTAGAGTACCAATCTCCAACAAAAGGAAGCAGGGATATTTGGCAAAGTGGCTGATTCTATGTATAAAGAAATACATGATTCTGTAATACTTAATAATACCAGAAAATTAAAAAGTGCCAAAATAAAGCAAAATGAAAAACATATTAGTGTATATATGTCAGAGCCAACTGAGAGAAGTCTCAGTAGCTCAAGCTATGTATACATAAAGCCATGTTGAATTATAAGCCAGACTATAGAATAAATATCCCTGAGTCCATACTAATGTAAATAAAAGTTCTAATAAATGAAAAAAAATGTGTAGAAGAGACAAATCTTCTTTACAGAGAAATTCCAAATAATTTATATAGATATTCTCTACCAAGAAATAGAAATTAACCACACTTTTTCTTCACCCCAAACACCTACAGCTGAATACAAGTTGTACCTAAGGATTTTCTTACAAATAAAAGGAACAAAAACTAGCTTTTTACAATGGATAACACTTGCAAACATCATCTCACCCAGGTGACTGAGGCTAACATTCACAGTGATAAGCCAGGTTGACAATATGTACCTTTGGTGTGTGATGAGAGTGACACTTTGCCTCTGGCATTCTCTCTAAAATCATGATACCAGTGTAATCAACAGAAAAAAAAAAAAAAAAAAAAACAACCACAACAACATCATAATGAACAGAAATGCTATAAAGTTCCTGACTAGTCTTCCTCAAAATGGTGCAGGTAATCAAAACAAGCAAAATCTGACCAATTGTCACAACTAAAGGAAGCCTAAAGGGACATGATGACTAAATGTCCTGGCTGGATCCTGAAATGAAAAAAGGTATTAGGTGAAAAGTAAGGAAATTGGAATCAAGTATGGGCTTTAATTAACAATAATGTATAGAAATCAGTCCATTAATTGTAGCAAGTATACTATACTAATGTAAGATGTTAATAAGAGGAGGTACTAGAAGCAGAGTATTTGAGAACTGTGTGCTGCCTTTATGATTTTTCTGTAAATCTAAAATGTTGTACACTTTTTAAATATTAAGAAAATGAATAATAAATCACAGAAAAGTGTACTGAGAGGTTGTTTTATTGCACAATGAATTATAACTGCGCAATAACAACAGAAATTCCCTAATTCCTTTGTGCTACTTCTTTCAGAAGTTACTGAAAGAATAATATTCACAAAGAATTTTACACAATGTGTGCGTATTCTGTATTCTTTGTTAAGCTGTTTGCACTTAACAGTTTTCAAGGTGTTCAACAATCCCATAACTAATTTTTCTAAAATTAGCCCGTATCTATGAGAGTCGATCAGTGGTAAATGGCTCTGGATTCCAAATGAAGGCAATTGTCTGTGTAACTTTAGATATCACTTATATTTTTAGGATGTCATTTTTGGCACACAGCAGGTTAAGCTGCCACCTGCAGTCCAGAATCCCATATCAGAGGGCTGGTTCGAGTTCCAGCTGCACTGTGTCAGATCCAGCACCTTGTTAATGTGCCTGGAAAGGCAGTGAAGGCTGGCCAAAGTGCTTGGGCCTCTGCCACTCCTAGTTTCAGCCTGGCCCAGCCCTGGCCATTGTGGCTATTTGGGGAAACAACAGATGGAAGATTTTCTCTCTCTCTCTCTCTCTCTCTCTCTCTCTCTCTCTCTTCCCTCATCATTCTGCCTTTCAAATAAATAAAAAAATCTTAAAGAATATTCAATTTTTAATTCACTATAGGTTGCTATGACTCTTAATGCTTAGCTTATTAATATCTGTGCCATGCTTACCCTTGACTTTTGTGGTCAACATTAATCATTGAGATCATTTCCTTCTATGATCTCTCTCCATGAAATTGACTCCTGGTGAAATCCATCAACATGGCAGCAGAGGTGCTTTTTATAAGTCAGCAATTTCCATCTAACTTTAAGATCAAAAACTGAATTAAAAAGTTGTAATCATGGAAGGGTACCTGGTCTGTTGGATAAGATGCCAGTTAGGATGACCACATCCCATACTGGAGTTTGAGTTCAGGCTCTACTCCTGATTCTAGTTTCCTGATCATATCTATCCTGGGAGGCAGCCGTGATAACTCCAGTAATTGAGTCTGTGCCATCTGTGTAGGAGACCTAGGTTGACTTCCCTTCTCCAGGCTTCAGCCTGGCCTACACCCAACCATTTTGGGCATTTGGAGAGTGAACCTGCACTTGGAAACTCACTCTCACTGTCTCTCTCCCACTCTCTCTTCCTCATCCTTTCCCTGCCTTTTCAATAAGTTGATGAATAAATAAAGTACCATCCCTTTCAGAAGTTTCTTACTGAATGATAGCATTTTATAGAAAATGAATATTTTGTTCTCTTCTAGTATTCCACATTTTGTCAAAAACCATTGAACTTTAAAGTGAAGTTTAGAATGACTGACTATATTCTCAGGGGCCTAGAAGAAATTATAGAGCCAGAATCATGAACCCTCTTGATTCAACTGCATATGTGTGTCTAGACATAGAAGAATCTGGTCTTTTATTCTTTGTGTGTCCATGATAAACTTGGCTGTGAATCAGATGTGTGTGTGAGAGAGAGGGTAGGAGGGTGCCTCCCTGTGTGACTGAAACTTCAAATGTCACTGAGACATGTGCACACTAAGATTAGAACAGGTTGTCTGGCTGTAATTGTTTCCTAAATAATCCTTCACATCAATTAGCTGAAATGAGGACTGGGTCTCGGTGAGCAGAAATGAGAAAGAAGCAACAATTTGAAAACCAACTTTCTCAAATTGTTACCATGGCTACCAGGACGCAAGCTATTTCCATCACAGCAGCAAACAGAAGTGCTTTCGGAAAAGGCACAAAAGGGAAAGGAAATCAGGACTATTTCCATAGCAACAGAGAGATCTACTGATGTGGATAGACTACATTCGTTTCCGCCTAATATTGATATTAGTCATAAATGATTTTTCAAGAGTGGATATGAGTGTGTAAGAGTATAGACAACTCTGACCCAGAACTAATGGTTTAAAGCACAAGACAGAAACTACATTCATTGAATATGAATATAGGTTTGGGGGTGATACTATGAATTTGGATGACTGACACTTTTGCAATTTAAGGAATCACTGCTACTAATGTTTCCCTTTATTTGCTGCAAAATCATAGGCAATCCTTCTCTTAACCCATTTCTACCCCAGAAGGATGTGTGTGAGATATAGAATAAGCAGACATTAAAGAAGTAATGTAAATAGATTTAGGATGCATGGAGGGAATCTGAATATAATTGGAATATACATAGCAAAGATCTGATTAACAATATGTATATTTGATTTAGCAATGTTTATTGGGAGGAAATGCTGAAAGGAATTGAGAGAAGAGCAGTTAGAAGTTAAAATTGGAGAGTAAAGGAACCTTAGGAATGATGTATGCTCAATCAGCACATGAAATATTAAAAGGCATTCATTCATTCATGCACATATTTATTAAGCATCTACTGTATGCCACATACTATTTTCAATACTTGGAACATATTAGTGATCTAAACAGACAGGAGCCTATATCCCAGTGGAGTTGTATTCTCAAGGAAACACATAGACAATAAAAAATAAAGATAATAAATGTGTTTGTGTGTGTGTGTGTATGTGACAACTGCTATAAAATAAAGCAAAATTAGCAGGATTTAGGATGGAAGAGTTGTATTGAAATTCAGCATAGGAGTTCAGAGTTGGCCTCTTGGAGCAAGTAGCATTTGAGGGACTTAGCTATGCTAAAGGTCTGTGGAAGAACATTCTAGTGGGGGTGCTGGGAGGACTATTTTCACAATATCACCTGCCCAAATAATGGCAGATCCAGAACAGAATCCAGCAACTGCTGTTCTTTTTCTGTTGTCTTTGTCTTCCGTCTTCAGCTCTGTGCACCAGTAGAATTTCCTATTCAACTGTTCAGTTGTCCCAACTGTTCTCAAGGGATTATTCTTGGACCCAGAAGCATTCAGCATCAACTGGGAACTTAATAGTTATGCAAATTCTCAAGCTCTGCCCAAGAGTTAAATAATCAAACACACGGAGGGTGGGGTACCACAGCTTTTGCTTTAACAAGCTCCCTCAGATCATTCTGAGAACCATGCTCTGAATACAGGGCACAGTCTCTTCAGTGACCCTTCTCACTTATACAAAATCTTTAATAAATGCGTCTCAATTTGCCAACTACGTTGTTGCCAGACTGACTCAATGAGGTCCATTGTCTGATGTGCTCTGCAAGCCAAATTTAGAGATACTGGGTTTTGCAACAGGACAGAATTTATTTATGTAGCTGACCAGCAAAGAAGGTAGGGGCTTCTGCTCCCAACTGCCTCCATGTCTGGCTCAAGGAAGGGGCTTATATAGGCACAGTAGCAAAAGCTGGGGAAATCTGGGAGAGGGACTTGGGCTTTAGGTAGCATCCTTGCTGTGTCTTTGTCCTTGCTGTGTATGTGCAGATTCTGAGCTGGCTTGGTCTTGTAATCAGCAAAGGATGTATTTGTTAGTATCCTGTATCTTTCCATCAGCAGACTTGGTGTTCTCTGTCCTGTCTTGAGTGAAGAATTTCCTTTACAGACAAACAGGAACTTTTCTCCAGAGAACAATTACAGGTGGTTACTGACAGTAACAGGGTTGAGGACATTGTTTGTCCTGTTACTGACAGGAGAAAGGAAGCATTCAAGAGAGTCATGGGCTTTTTATTTGGGGGAATTCTGTTACACTATTGTTAAATAGTGTATATTATATTCCAGTGTAATTGTTTGTAAAAAAAATGTGGTGAGAATAATTGTTCCAGAATGGAGAAAACATACCTGTATTATGTGGGAGGACAGAACCCAGTGAGGACAGAAAGGCTGCTCAAAACTGAAGATATGGCCAGGTGCTGTCGTGAATAAGAACAAATGTGGGAACATCCAGCTTAGGGCCATGTCACCTTAAGGAATACCTGGTGAAGAGGTTGTTGATGGGTTTAGACTGCAGAAGTGCTAGCCAGCCATACAAGGATGAGGGTGAAAAGAGGAGATCAGGGTCCTCCAAGATGGGGTCTGGTGAAACCTATGAATTTGTTGGTGCAATAAAAGAAATGTGCTAAGGTGCTGGCATTGTGATGCATCAGGGTAGGCCACTGTTTGGGACACCACATCCCGTATTAGACTCATTTTGAGTTGTGGCTACTCCGCTTCCAATCCCGCTTCCCGCTAATGTGCTGGCAAGCAGAGGATAATGCTCAAGTACTTGAGTTCCTGCCACCCTTGTAGGAGACCCAAATGGAGTTCCTGGCTCCTAGCTTCAGCCTGGCCCAACCCAGGCTATTGTGGTCACTTGGGGAGTTAATCAGAGGATGGAAGATTTCTCTATCTTTCTCTATCATTCTATCTTTAAAATAAAGAAATAAAAACTCTTTTAAGAATAAAAAATACTGAGTTGTACTGAAATTAATTACAAGGACAGGAGGATGGTAAAAGGAGAGATAAGAGAAATTAATCAATTAATAGCTGCAGGCCAAACCAACACAGGACTGTTAACATTGGAACCTTGAGTTTCAGTCCATCACAGCTAACCACCAGGGCCACTGCCCAGTTTACACATGATATTTCCAGGTGGTCAGGTTAACCCCTACCAATTCAGAATCAATAAGTGCTTCTTCTTATGGACTGCCCTCCCATGCCAATGCTTCCTCCCATCCCCAGTTTTGAATGATTCCATCCTTTTATCTACAGCCCATGTGAGTTCAATGTGAATAATCTATGCCTTTCTTCTCCAAATTTTCATTATAAAGTGCACTGAATAGTGGGCAGTTTTAACAGATACCTAGCCTCACTGCTGGTAGTTTTTGGAGACTTATTCCAGGACCTGGTCCTTTTCCTGGGTTACACTTGGAATGGTTCAGTTAAAACTTTTATTCCAGAGATCCTTTGGTCTCAGTGGTTTTAGTTTGACAATTCCGAAGTCTACCTTGGAGTGAAAAGTGGGATAGACAATAGACCTGCCTTGAATCCAATTCCTAAAAATCAGGAAATGCAAGCAATGGGAAGGAGTAAATAAAGCTATCACTATCTGCAGATGTCAAAGGACAAAATTCACAACCATGTGATGATTTTAATTTGCTTTATTTTATATTCTAAAATTGAGCGACACTTGATATCATGCAATTGGTGTCCTCAAGGGCTGAGCAGAAGTTGGTTTTATAGACACAGAAAGACAAAAGAAAGTAGAAACAATGAATGAAAACAGAAGGCCATTTCAAAGTTATTGTTAGGCTAATCCCCCGTCTTGCAGTGCCAGCACACCGGGTTCTAGTCCCGGTCGGGGCACCGGATTCTGTCCCGGTTGCCCCTCTTCCAGGCCAGCTCTCTGCTGTGGCCAGGGAGTGCAGTGGAGGATGGCCCAAGTACTTGGGCCCTGCACCCCATGGAAACCAGGGTATGTACCTGGCTCCTGCCATCGGATCAGCGCGGTGCGCCAGCCGCAGGGCGCCGGCTGCGGCGGCCATTGGAGGGTGAACCAACAGCAAAGACCTTTCTCTCTGTTTCTCTCTCTCTCACACTGTCCACTCTGCCTGTCAAAAAACAAAAACAAAACCAAAAAAAAAACACAAAGTTATTGTCCTTGTAAGGCAGGAACAGGGAGACTGAACAATAGCAAAGTGACTGATTAGTTACCAAATGATTATGTTAGGGAGTTCTGTCTGTTTTGTGCCAATTGAACTGGCCTGCTTGGAAAGTGTGGCCCTTACCTCTCTAATCCTGATTTCTCAGGTCAGTTTAGTTTCAGGTTGGACAACTTTAGCGTGAATCACTCCATTTTGATTTTTATCCTGGTCTGGGGAGGCCCAGTGCAGGAGATTAGTTCAATGCTGTAATTTTTATTTAACTCGGATGACATAATTAGTCATCAAGATGGCTCCTGGAGGGGGAGAGTGAGGACCTCAGCACACCTTCTCCCTGGCAAAATCATTACCTGGAGGGCATGAGAAACGTGTGCATGCACACAGACACAGTTCTTTACTGTCTCTGGGGCTTCTCCAGATCATCCAGAAACAGCACGTGGAGACTCATTCATTCAAGAAAACCTATGACATCTCAACAAGAACAAGAGTCTGTAGCATTTGAGTCGTCCCTGCCCCCACCCCTACCCTTTCCCAGCCTCATCATATGAAAGCTCTGAATCAGGCATTGTTCTATGGGCAGCTGCATCCATTAAAACAGGGTTCCTCTCCCCTGAGACCCCTGCCTGGGATTACAGTTGCAGCCTGGGATGGGCAAGCAGAGTTGGGGAGATGTTTCTCCACCGGCCTGCCTCTGGGCAGAGTCTCTACACCTCTTCAAGGGACCTGGGGTGAGGGGGAGGCAATGGGGCCCTCTGATTTTCCAGAGTGGCTCTCGGCTTCTGAGTCAGTGCTGGGGGAATTCATAGCCCCCTGGCTTCTAGGCTTGCCCTTCCTGGCCTGGAACCTGCACTCTGTGAAGGAGCTGTGGCAGGAGATTGACAGCCCTGGTATTGTTGGCCTTCCATGCCTGAAGGAGAGCTCTGGTCCTATGAGCAGGGGCCTAGGTGGAGAAGGAGTGCTGTCCTCTCACTTGCACATGCCTTGAAGACCTGCCTAATGAGAAATACTAAAGATAATCTAGGCTAAAACCAAGTGACCCTAGATAATAATTCATAGTCACGTAAAAAACAACAAAGGCATCAGTAAAGTTATATTATTATGAAGGACAGAGTAAGTGTATACTTCTCATCTCTTAACTGACATAAAAAGCAATTGCATAAAGTAGCATGTATAATTGTGCATGCTTATAACACACAGAAATGTAACATATGACAATAAGACAAGAGGGGCAGCTGGGAACAAAACTATATTTAAGAAAGCTTAGTGACACCACATGTAACTTGATTCTTTAGGGGGGATAAAAGAAGTAGAAATGGTAAATAAGATGGATAATATAATAAACTCTGTAAATATTAACTTAATTTCCTTTCTTCCTTTCCATATGTTAAACCTTGATATAAATACCCTAAGTACTAAGATTAGTAAAAGATAGGAGTAGATATTTCACCAAAAGTTATATAAGGGATGACAAACAGGCACACTGAACCATGTCCAACCTCCTCAGCTATTAGGAAAATGTAAATTAAAACCACAGTAAGAGATTGGCACCTACATATTTTAACTGTGGAATAGATAAAATAAAAATATTGAAAAAAGCTAAGATAGTTAAAAGGGTAGAGTAACTGAGGCTTTTGCAAATTGCTGGTAGAAATGCAAAATTATTCAGCTATGCTGGAAAACAGTTTTGCAGTTTCTTCTAAATTTAAATTTGTTCTAAAATATGACCTAGGGGTCTACTCCTGGAAATTCATGCTAAAGAGATAGAAATGTATTCCCACATAAAACCTATACATTAATATTTATAGCAGCTTTATTCATAATTTCTTGAAACTTGCCTTCCATTGGTGAACAGGTAGACAAAAGGGCACAATTCTACAATGGAGTAATATTTATAAAATGTATGAACTTTTGATACATGTTACAACTTGAACAGATCCCAAAGACAATATGGTAATTGAAAGAAACCAGATTCAAAAGGTTAAATCTTAAATGATTGCATTTATATGACATATCAAAAAATATAAAGCTGGCAAATGAATCCACAAACAGATGACTTCAAAAGGGTATCAAAGGAGTTTTCTTGGAATGATAGAACTGTTTTGTGTCTTGACTATGTTGATAATTACAAAAATATGAGGATGCTTCAAAAAGGTTGTTTAAACTGTGAATTATGAAAAAATTACATGGATTTCATTTTTTTGCCCCAAAATAACCTTATCTTTTAATTCCATTTTTCCATGAACTATATGAAATTCCTTCATATATATGTGTGGGGATAAGATTAATGGAACTTCATGGTATATCAGTGGATAAAGTTACTGTATGATAATATAAAAGTAGAATGAAAAAATGTTAATAGCATTAGCAATATTGAACATCTGAAAAAAAATTAAAGATGCATCTGTATCATTAGTTATAGCATGTTATTGAGCGACATCAAAAGACATAAATAAATATATATTTATGTTTATAAAAATCTGTGTTTATGGATTGGGAGATTCTAATTGGAAACAAGACAATTATCAATAAATAGATTTGTAAAGTCAATGCAATCCCTGTCTAATTCCCAGTGGTTGTGCATGTATGTGTGTGTGCAGAATTATAAGTTGATTCTAGAATATATATAATATGCACAGAAATGATTAATATACTTTTGAATAAAAACATCAGTTGGCTCTCTGGATATCAATATTTATTACAAAGCTATAGTGATTAGAATTGTGACATTGATTCAAGGCACATTAATAAGTCAGTGAAGCCTGTTAGAGACCAAGCATGTGGGTACAATGGGTTTATGGCAAGCATGGTGTTGCAGAACAGTAAGGAAACATGGTCCTTGCTAGAGTTTGGGTGTAGTTTCATTTGTTGAAACTTTGTGAGGGACAAAGGTTAGAAAGTGAATCCTACTGTGGTATTTCAAGGACAGGGCAGGGAGTGGGCTTTGAGAAGTGATTAGGATTAGATAAGATTGAGCATGCTCAATCGGACTAGCCCCAAATGGTGGAGTTAGAAACGTGCTAGGGGATTCCAATACAGTCCCATCAAGGTGGCATGGACCAATGCCATCTCACTAGTCCCAGTGATCAATTTCAGTTCACAGTTGATCACACTGGTAGGTCTAAGAGTCAAAGGGATCACACAAACAAGACTAGTGTCTGCTAATACTAACTGATCGAATCAAAAAGGGAGAGAACAATCCAACATGGGAAGTGGGATACACAGCAGACTCATAGAATGGCAGATGTCCTAAACAGCACTCTGGCCTCAGAATCAGCCCTTAAGGCATTTGGATCTGGCTGAAGAGCCCATGAGAGTATTTCAGGCATGGAAAGCCAAGACACTCTGGCAAAAAAAAAAAAAAAAAAAAAAAAACCAAACCCTAAATGGAAGATCTTTGCGAGTGAGATCCCAGTAGAAAAAACAGGCCATCAGAGAAGGAGGTGCCTTTCTCTGAAGGGAGGAGAGAACTTCCACTTTGACTATGACCCTGTCAGAATAAGATTGAAGTCGGCGAACTCAAAAGGCTTCCATAGCCTTGGCAACACATGACTAGAGCCTAGGGAGATTACTCACACCATAAACAAGAGTGTCAAATTATTAAGTCAACAACAGGAGTCACTGTGTACTTACTCTTCATGTGGGATCTCTGTCCTTAATGTGTTGTCCAATGTGAATTAATGCTATAACTAGTACTCAAACAGTATTTTACACTTTATGTTCTGTGTGGGTGCAAACTGATGAAATCTTTACTTAATATATACTAAATTGATCTTCTGTATATAAAGATAATTGTAAATGAATCTTGATGTGAATGGAAGGGGAGAGGGAGCGGGAGATGGGAGATGGGAGGGGTGCGGGTGGGAGGGAAGTTATGGGGGGGAAGCCATTGTAATCCATAAACTGTACTTTAGAAATTTATATTTACTAAATAAAAGTTTAAAATAAATAAAAATAAAAGATTCATACAAAAAAAAAGGATTATATAAGATTATCATATTGAAGCCCCTTGTTATTGAATTCTGATGGCTCTTTAAGGAGTTGGAGAGAGACCCAGAGAGACACATACATATGTACCCTGCATGTCTTTTGCCGTGTTAGACAAAATACACCTCTATTCTTTGTAAAGTAGTTTGCCTGAGGTGCTTTATAATAGTAAAGCAAAATTGACTATTGTGGCCCTCTCAGGAATAGTGGTGAAGTCGCTGGATATCCATACAACAGGCACAGAAAACTGAACTGGCTACTTCCCCCAAACTCAACTGTGGTACAATAAAGATATAAATTTTAAAGGCAAATCAATAAGGCTTCTGAAAGTAAATAAATGGTGATATCTGTATCACTTCAGAAATAGAAATGTCATCTTTACAGAAATAGAAAAATACTAAATTCATATGGATACACAAAATACTCCAAGTAGCTAACCAACATTGAGGGAAAAGAACATAGTTGCAGGCATCACATTTAATGATTTCAACAAATGTTATAAAGCTACAATAACTAAAACAGTGTGGTTTAAAACAGAAACAGTCATACACAGACCAATGGCATAGAGTACAGCCCAGAAATCAATCCATATATGTATGAGGGTACTTCAAAAAGTTCATGGAGAATGGAATTAAGCAATAACTTTATTTCAAGGCAAAAATGTTGAAATCCACACATATGAAAAAAAACTCAAAAGTTGATAAACAGGCATATTATGAAAAAACTATAATGAATTTCAAAATTTTTTACATCAAAATAAAGATCATTTAATTTCATTTTTCCAAGAAATTTTTGAAGTACTCTTTTTTCTTTTTTTAATTGCTTTTTAAATTTTTTTAACTTTTATTTAATAAATATAAATTTCCAAAGTACACCTTTTGCATTATAGTGGCTTTTCCCTGCCAAAACCTCCTCCCACCTGCAACCATCCCATCTCCCGCTTCCTCTCCCAACCCATTCTTCATCAAGATTCATTTTCAATTATCTTTATATACAGAAGATCAATTTAGTATATACTAAATAAAGATTTCAACAGTTTGCACCCACACAGAAACACAAAGTATAAAGTACTGTTTGAGTACTAGTTATAGCATTAATTCACATTGGACAACACATTAAGGACAGAGATCCTACATGGGGAGTAGGTGCACAGTGACTCCTATTGTTGACTTAACAATTGAAACTATTATTTATGATGTCAGTCATCACCCAAGGTTCTTGTCATGAGCTGCTAAGGCTATGGAAGCCTCTTGAGTTTGCCAACTCCAATCTTATTTAGACAAAGCCATAGTCAAAGTGGAATTTCTCTCCTTCCTTCAGAGAAAGGTATCTCCTTCTCTGATGGCCTGTTCTATGTGCTGGGATCTCACTCACAGAGATTTACTCTCATGGGCTCTTCAGCCAGATCCAAATGCCTTGAGGGATTATCCTGAGGCCAGAGTGCTGTTTAGGACATCTGCCATTCTATGAGTCTGCTGTGTATCCCACTTCCCATGTTGGATTGTTCTCTCCCTTTTTGATTCGATCAGTTAGTATTAGCAGACACTAGTCTTGTTTATGTGATCCCTTTGACTCTTAATCCTATCATTATGATCAATTATGAACTGAAATTGATCACTGGGACTAGTGAGATGGCATTGGTCCATGCCACCTTGATGGGATTGTATTGGAATCCCCTGGCACGTTTCTAACTCTACCATTAAGGGTAAGTCTGATTGAGCATGTGCTGAACTGTACATCTCCTCCCTCTCTTATTCGCACTCTTATATTTAACAGGGATCACTTTTCAGTTAAATTTAAACACCTAAGAGTAGTTGTGTGTTAATTAAAGAGTTCAACCAATGATATAAGTAGAACAAAAAAAATACTAAAAGGAATAAAGTAGTAAGTTTTTCCTCGACAGTCAGGACAAGGGCTGATCAAGTCACTGTTTCTCATAGTGTCCATTTCACTTCAACAGGTTGCCTTTTGGTGCTCGGTTCGTTGTCACTGATCAGGGAGAACATATGATATTTGTCCCTTTGGGACTGGCTTATTTCACTCAGCATGATGTGTTCCAGATTCCTCCATTTTGTTGCAAATGACTGGATTTCGTTGTTTCTTACTGCGGTATAGTATTCTAAAGAGTACATATCCCATAATTTCTTTATCCAGTCTACTGTTGATGGGCATTTAGGTTGATTCCATGTCTTAACTATTGCGAACTGAGCTGCAATAAACATTGAGGTGCAGACAGCTCTTTTATTTGCCAATTTAAATTCTTTTGGGTAAATTTCAAGGAGTGGAATAGCTGGGTTGTATGGTAGGGTTATATTCAGATTTCTGAGGAATCTCCAGACTGACTTCCATAGTGGCTTAACCAGTTTGCATTCCCACCAACAGTGGGTTAGTGTCCCTTTTCCCCACATTCCGCCAGCATCTGTTGTTGGTTGATTTCTGAATGTGAGCCATTCTAACCGGGGTGAGGTGGAACCTCATTGTGGTTTTGATTTGCATTTCCCTGGTGGCTAGTGATCTTGAACACTTTTTCATGTGCCTGTTGGCCATTTGGATTTCCTCTTTCGAAAAATGTCTATTGATGTCTTTGGCCCATCTCGTAAGTGGGTTGTTTGTTTTGTTGCTGTGGAGTTTCTTGATCTTTTTGTAGATTCTGGTTATTAAACCTTTATTGGTTGCATAGTTTGCAAATATTTTTTCCCATCTGTTTGTTGCCTCTTCACTTTCCTGACTGTTTCTTTTGCAGTACAGAAACTTCTCATTTTGATGTAATCCTAATTGTTAATTTTGGCTTTGACTGCCTGTGCCTCCGGGATCTTTTCCAAGAAGTCTTTGCCTGTGCCTACATTTTGCAATGTTTCTCCGATGTTCTAAAGATCAATAGCTCAGAAGCTATTAGCCCAGTTTTAATATTTCTACAAATGGCCAACATATTGATGCCTCTCCAAAGGTTCAACAAGTAGATATTTCTCTAGATGGCCAACAGGTATATGAAAAGATGTTCAGTGTGGTTAATCATCAAGGAATTGTCAATCAAAGCAAGGATGAGATAGCACCTCACACATGTCAAGATGCTCTTATCTAGAAAGCAAAAGTCAGCAAATGTTGGCCAGGATATGGAGAAGATATCTCTATACTGTTGTTGGAAATTCAAAATTAAATAGCCATTGCAGAATATGATATGGACAATCCTCAAAAAATAGAAAATAGAAGTACTGTATGATCCATCAACTCATTTCTGGGTGCTTTTTCAAAACAAGTGAAATCAGAATATTAAAAGGTAATAAAATCAACCCATTTCTGCATATTTATTCAAAACAATTGAAATCAGAATATCGAAGAGTTAATAGCATTCCAGTATCCACTATAGCACCCTTCATATCCAAGATATGAAAACAAATCCCTTTTTCAGATGAATGGATAAAGAAAATGTAATCTATAGTACAATGGAATATTATGTGGCCTTACAAAGAAGGAAATCATGAAGAGTGATGGATGAGCCCTGTTAAATGACATAATCTAATCATGTAAGGAAAAACTAGAGTATGATTCTACTTACCTGAAAAATCACAGAATACAATGCAGGTTGTCAGAGCCTATGTAGAGAGGCCAATGGGCATAAATTCTCAATCATTTAGGATGAATAAGTTTTGGAGATCTATTGCACAACATTTTCCCTGTAGTTAATACTACTTATTAACTATGTACTGCTTATTAATTAAATTAATTTATTAATAATACTTATTAACTAAGTTAACTTTTATTGATTTTTAGTTTTTAAGGAAGAGTTCATGTTGTTTTTATCACAATAAAAGAGCAAACTTTTTAAAAAGGCTGCCAATAAAGTAAATGAACTAAAAATTAAACTTCATTAAGATGAATGTCTTTTATCCAAAAAATCATTAAGGGGGGGAAGAAAGCTACAGAGCAGTTGAAGTCATATGCAACATCTGTAACTGATGACAGAGATTAGCATGGCATAGAAATGAACCATTCCAGCTTGTGCCACATGCTTACTTTACATAGTCTACATGAATCATAGATTAAACCGTGCAACACCATTAGCAATCAGAGAAGGCAGAATGCTTCAGAATAGGTTAAAAAATACATATTAAATACAGAACCACAGATCTGGAAAGCTCATTGTAGTTATCTTTCATACATATGTAACTATTGCAGTAGGAAGATCTGGCTCAAAACTCATTAGTGTGTTTGAAGGAACTTCAGAAAAATCTATCATATGGAGATATTCTTATTATCATTAGTGTTCCAGTCTTGAGCAGTTGGCAAATTGGAACCTGAATACTAAACACTCTCCCTGAAAGCATTCTTCGTCTTAGGGCAGCTGACATAGTACTTTTATGCAGAGAAATCCTTTTATCCTATGATAATATTTAACATATTCACAAAATGTGTTCATTATGCAAATGTTAACATTTTGTAAATAACTAAAATGCCCCTAGATTTAGATGATGATTTCCTAGGAAATCCTGTATTTAGACTATTTGAGTATATATTTCATTTGACTTCTGTTTTGCTTCTTTTTAATATTTATTTGAAGATTTATTTCTTTATTTTAAAGGTAGAGTTACAAAGAGAGAGAACGAGAGACAGAGAGAGGTCTTCCATCCACTGGTTCACTCCCCAAGCAGCCACAATGGCCAGAGCTGGGCCAATCCAAAGTCTCGATCCAGGAGTTTCTCCTGGGTCACCCAAGTGAGTGCAGGAGCCCAATACTTGGGCCATCTGTGTTGCTTTCTCGGGCATATTGGCAAGAAGCTGGATCAGAAGTGGAGCAGGCAGGACTCAAACTGGCACCCGTGCATGATGCCAGTATCACAGGTGGTAGCTTTACCTGCTATACCATAACCCCAGCATTAGAAAAAAAATGTTGAACTGTCTCCTGGTTGAAAAGAAAATGCCTCTCTCCATTGACACCATCTTTGGATAGAAAATTGGGAAAGTCATGAAAACAACCTCACAAGGTTGTTGAGCAAGGTAAGGAAATGCTCGTCACAGGATTGGAGCACCTACCTACTGAGGGCTGCTTATTCTTTCAGTTGTTGAAGACTGGAAACCGCAGTTAAATTCTGTTTTTCACTCATCTGTGAGGAGACTTTCAAATGTTCCTGGAAAAATGGAATTAAAAGATAATATCCATTTCCCATGAACTGTTTGCAGAGCCCTCATACCAGACGAATTTCCCTGAATAAGGTGGATTTCCATTCATTTTAGGAGACAAGAGTTTCCATCGTGACATTCCGTTTCCTTCTAGCTACAGCTGTCAAACTAGGAGTGTGGTTTCACAAAATGCTGTTTTCGTCTCTACTAGTTTCTGTGAGAAAGTGGAGAATTTTGGTATACTCTTTTTCTATGAAAGTTTCTAAAATAAAATATTTGTGGGAAATCTGAAAAATTTATTTATAAGAAGATCAACACTTTATGTTTCTGTGTGGGAGCAAACTGTTGAAATCTTTACTTTATGTATGCTAAACTGATCTTCTGTATATAAAGAGAATCGAAAATGAATCCTCATGTGAATGGAAGGGGAGAGGGAGTGGGAAAGGGGAGGGTTGCGGGTGGGAGGGACGTTATGGGGGGGAAGCCATTGTAATCCATAAGCCGCACTTTGGAAATTTATATTCATTAAATAAAAGTTAAAAAAAAAGATTAACAAATGTCAACAGTATCTTCATGTGATGCTATGAAGTTGTATTTAAATAATAAAAATCTTCTCTCTTGTGCTAGCTTGAATCTCTGAGCTTATAAAGTTTGTACTGCCTTGATTGACTTATTTTGATCCTGCTGGGTCAGGGAGTCTGAGTTCTGGAGCATTTTAGAGCTCCAGTCCACTTTTATAATCATTTTCCCTGGTCCATGCTTGTCCATTTCCTCCCTCTTCTTTGCAGTGCTACCTCAAGTTCATTCTATGCTTCTACCTTCTTAGCCCTGCATCATAACCCTGATCCGATGACCATCTTCACTGATACCTCCTAAAGGTGTCCTGTCTTCCACAGGGTTTGTTGAGAGTCTAGACTCATTTCAGAGTCACTTTGGAAATAGCCTCTGTAATCTTGAAGGGAGGTCAATATTTTCGTTTTGGGCAAACTTGCTCAGGATAAGACTGTATTTGCATATTTAAATAGTGGACACATAAGATGCTAGCCTGGAAACCCTCATTGCCTGAGTCTACCAACAGTTCTCTTTAACTTGATGTCTTCTTCTTCATTGGCCAGAGGCAGCCAAACTTCCCTAAGAAAGTGTTTATTGAGAGAACTCACTGGCACAGAGCCCTTTAGAAAACTGGCAGATGTCGCAAGGCAAGGATAAGAACCTGCTTTATAGTCCATCTAGATATTTTAAAAAGGCATATTTTAGTCTGAAGCAAAAATGTGATTTGGTAATGAACTGGAACTGAGAGAGATCACCAGCTGTGACTGTCTCCATGCCTAAGTCCATAGTAAAACAGAATATTTAGTATGAAAAGAAATTATTTTCACATATAGAGGTCAAACTAATTTAAATACAAAATTTATTTGAGAGACAGAGAGACAGATAGTTCCTGATCACTGACACTCTTCAGATGCCCACAACAATCAGAACTGTGCAAGAACTAAATCTACGTCTCCTCTGTGGATAGCAGGGACCCAGTCACTGTTAGCCCTCGCTGCTGCCCTCATTAACAGGAAGTTGGAGTCAGGAGCTGGAGATTTTGGACCCAGGCACTCCACTGTGGGATGCAGATGTGCTAACTGGCATCTTAATCACTTAGCCAAATGCCCACTTTGGTCAACCATTTTTGAGCTAAAAAAAATGATGGAAAAGTCTTCTTGAGATATACCACATAGGACAATCATTTTCCTGATTTGGAGATGGTTGACAAGAAAGAAATGAAAACACTTCTCCACATCTTTTCTTCACACAGTTTGAATCCAGCACTTTAAACACAACTTACCATATCCAATGCCTGCTGTATTAACTAAGGACGTTAAAGATCTCTACGATGAAAATTGCAAAACCTTAAAGAAAGAAATAGAAGAGGATACCAAAAATGGAAAAATCTTCCATGCTCATGGATTGGAAGAATCAATATCATCAAAATGTCCATTCTTCCAAAAGCAATTTACAGATTCAATGCAATACCAATCAAGATACCAAAGACATTCTTCTCAGACCTGGAAAAAATGATGCTGAAATTCATATGGAGACACAGAAGACCTCGAATAGCTAAAGCAATCTTGTACAACAAAAACAAAGCCAGAGGCATCACAATACCAGATTTCAGGACATACTACGGGGCAGTTGTTATAAAAAAGCATGGTACTGGTACAGAAACAGATGGATAGACCAATGGAACAGAATAGAAACACCAGAAATCAATCCAAACATCTACAGCCAACTTATATTTGATCAAGGATCCAAAACCAATCCCTGGAGTAAGGACAGTCTATTCAATAAATGGTGCTGGGAAAACTGGATATGCACATTCAGAAGCATGAAGCAAGACCCCTACCTTTCACCTTACACAAAAATTCACTCAACATGGATTACAGACTTAAATCTACGACCTGACACCATCAAATTATTAGAGAACATTGGAGAAACCCCACAAGATATAGGTACCAGCAAAGACTTCTTGGAAAAGACCCCAGAAGCACAGGCAGTCAAAGCCAAAATTAACATTTGGGATTGCATCAAATTGAGAAGTTTCTGTACTTCAAAGAAAACAGTCAGGAAAGTGAAGAGGCAACAAAAAGAATGGGAAAAAATATTTGCAAACTATGCAACAGATAAAGGGTTGATAACCAGAATCTACAAAGAAATCAAGAAACTCCACAATATCAAAACAAACAAACAACCCCCTTAAGAGATGGGCCAAGGACCTCAATAGACATTTTTCAAAAGAGGAAATCCAAATGGCCAACAGGCACATGAAAAAATGTTCAAGATCACTAGCCACCAGGGAAATGCAAATCAAAACCACCCCGGTTAGAATGACTCACATTCAGAAATCTACCAACAACAGATGCTGGAGAGGATGTGGGGAAAAAGGGACACTAACCCACTGTTGGTGGGAATGCAAACTGGTTAAGCCACTGTGGAAGTCATTCTGCAGATTCCTCAGAAACCTGAATATAACCCTACCATACAACCCAGCCATCCCACTCCTTGGAATTTACCCAAAGGAAATGAAATTGGCAAAAAAACAAGCTGTCTGCACCTCAGTGTTTATTGCAGCTCAGTTCGCAATAGCTAAGACCTGGAACCAACCCAAATGCCCATCATCAGTAGACTGAATAATGAAATTATGGGATATGTACTCTATAGAATACTATACAGCAGTCAAAAAGAACGAAATCCGGTCATTTGCAACAAGATGGAGGAATCTGGAACACATTATGCTGAGTGAATTAAGCCAGTCCCAAAGGGACAAATATCATATGTTCTCCCTGATCAGCGACAACTAACCGAGCACCAAAGGGGAAACCTGTTGAAGTGAAATGGACACTATGAGAAACAGTGACTTGATCAGCTCTTGTCCTGACTGTTGATGTACAATGTAATACTTTATCCATTTCAGTATTTTTTTTTTGTTCTAGTACCATTGGTTGAACTCTGTAATTAACACACAATTATTCTTAGGTGTTTAAATTTTAACTGAAAAGTGATCCCTGTTAAATGTAAGAGTGGGAATAAGAGAGGGAGGAGATGTACAATTTGGGAGATGCTCAATCGGACTTGCCTCAAATGGTGGAGTTAGAAACGTGCCAGGGGATTCCAATACAATCCCATCAAGGTGGCATGTACCAATACCATCTCACTAGTCCAAGTGATCAATTTCAATTCACAATTGATCACACTGATAGGTCTAAGAGTCAAAGGGATCACATAAACAAGACTAGTGTCTGCTAATACTAACTGATAGAATCAAAAAGGAAGAGAACGATCCAACATGGGAAGAGGGATACACAGCAGACTCATGGAATGGCAGATGTCCTAAACAGCACTCTGGCCTCAGAATCAGCCCTCAAGGCATTTGGATCTGGCTAAAAAGCCCATGAGAGTATTTCAGGCATGGAAAGCCAAGACACTCTGGAAAAAAAAAGAAGACGACGACCTAGATGAAAGATCTCTGCGAGTGAGATCCCAGTGGAAAGAACGGGGCCATCAAAGAAGGAGGTACCTTTCTCTGAAGGGAGGAGAAAACTTCCACTTTGACTATGACCCTGTCAGAATAAGATCGAAGTTGGTGAACTCAAAAGGCTTCCATAGCCTTGGCAACTCATGACTAGAGCCTAGGGAAATTGCTGACACCATAAACAAGAGTGTCAAATTGTTAAGTCAACAACAGGAGTTACTGTGTACTTACTTCTCATGTGGGATCTGTCCTTAATGTGTTGTCCAATGTGAATTAATACTATAACTTATACCGAAACTGTATTTTACACTTTGTTTTTCTGTGTGGGTGCAAACTGATGAAATCTTTACTTAATATATACTAAACTGATCTTCTGTATATAAAGGTAATTGAAAATGAATCTTGATATGAATGGAATGGGAGAGGGAGCGGGAGATGGGAGGGCTGCGAGTGGGAGGGAAGTTGAGGGGGGAAGCCATTGTAATCCATAAACTGTACTTTAGAAATTTATATTTACTAAATAAAAAAAATTAAAAAACAAGACACCGGCATCCCACATCAGAGTTCTGGGTTTAAGACCTACATCAGCTTCCACTTTGTTTCCTGTGGATATGTGTCCTGGGAGGCAGCATGTGGTGCCTGAAGTCCATAGGTCTCCACAATTCATGTTGGATATGCGATTGATACTGTGAGGATTTGGGGAGTGAATAAATAGCTAGAAGATCTCCTGTCTCTTTTTTTTTCTCTGTTTCTATCTCCCTGCTTTTCAAATAAAAGAACTTTAAAAAAATTCCCAGAGTCTAAAATCCTAAAAACACAATCTGAAAATCTTAAAATCCTGAATGTTGAAATCCTATAAACTGAGAAAAAGGCTGTGGTAGAGTTGTATGTATCCGCTGAAGGGCTTGGTTGCGTGATGTAAGGATGAAAACTTCACTTTGAAAATGGGTCATTTGTCTGTGTTGGCATTCTTTCCAGCAGAAGACATTCCAAGAATTAAAGCATATTTCCTGAAGAAGTCAACAAATTACTGGCTGGCTCATAAATAATTATGTGCCTAAAATGATAAGACACATACGAAAGGGATGTTGTTCCATCATCAGTGTTGTTTCTACCACGAGTGTGGTATGTATACAAGTGCATCTGGAAAGGATTGATCAAACTCAAAACTATATATATATATATATGTATATATGTATGTATATATATATAGGAAATACTCAAGTAGATGTAGGTTGCTTCATAGATGAATTTTAAAAACAGTAGCAACATGTAGAACATGAATGTGAACATATTCTCTGAAGATATCTGTGTTCTGAAAGATAAAAAGCAACTATTCATCACAAAGGAAGACTTCAAAATATGGTTAATGATTGTGAAAGTCAGACAACTCTTAGGGACTACCTCCAGGCAATTGCCCATCATTTATCCCTGTATTACACTTTTATACTCCTATGGCAAATTTTCTTTTTAGTTACTGTGTTTTTTAAAAGTTTTCCCTTCTTTTGGATTGCAGCATTTGTTTTTATAATTCAATATTACTTATGAATTGCATCTTCCCATCATTTCCAATAGCAGAGGAATAAATTGTGTAAAGACTTTCAGAGAATTCTACTTGCTTGAGTGCATTTGTTCAGATTTGACTCCATAAAAGGGGATCTTGACTCTTTGGGCAACTGCCTATTAAGTGATGACTCACTGCAGTTTTTGATTGATCTTGATAGGTTGCCATTCACAATATTTCAGACAACTGCAGTTATAAAGCTGAGTGCACAGTATTACCAGCCATAGTAATGTTTTTATATATGTGTTTATATATTTCACTTTTGGACCTATTTCTGCATTAGTATAGTGCATCTACTCACAAATGTTACACCTGTCTGACTGTCATTAATATATCTTATGCTAATGGTTACAGAAGTACATATGTTGTTATTGCTTATTTACAGAGCAAAGTAGTCTGTGAAGTATGGCATGATGCTTTTTATGTTTTCTTGAAAATTTCTTTCAAAAATGTAAATATATATCTCTTTGTTGTTTTAAAAGATTTATTTATTTGTTTGGTTGAAAGGCAGAGGGAAAGAGAGAAAGGGAAAGACAGAGAAATCTTCCATTCAATGGTTTAGTCTCCAAATGGATGTAGCAACCAGGGCAGGGCAAAACCAAACCAGGAGCCTGGAATTCCATCAGTCTCCCGTGTGGTAGCAGAGATCCAAGTCCTTGGGTGATCATCTACTGCCTTCCCAGGCACATTAGCAGGAAGCTGGAGTAGCTGGAACTTGAACCAGTCCTCAGATGTGAGATGTTGGCATTGTAAGCACATGCTTAACTCACCGTATCACAATACTATTCTCTATATACCATTTTAAATATTTTAATTTTTTTTCTATAATGACATTTTTGGGATTTTGGTTTTTCAGAATTTTAGAATTTAGGTTATTTTGGTCTTGGAATTTTGACAGTTATGATTGTGTCTTTTGAGATTGTAGCCCAAACACATTGTTGTGAGGTACACGATGTCACTGATATTTTCATTCAAGTGTCTGCTTTTATTTCATTGAAGGTGTGGTCATGATTTTTGTATGTGACTGAAGTGCCATCAGATTTATTTTTGACTACCATGATGTTTTCATCATTTGAATTTAATCTGTTCTCTACAATAGAATTAATAGCAATTGCTGGATAACAGAGACTATATGTGTCTTCATATGGGATTAATAATGATTTAATTTCAGCCCATTCAGAAATTCCATTTTTCCCAACTGCCAATAAAACAATCTTAATAATCCAATAAGGATATCTACGTATTCTATTGCCTACGAATTATATTTTTGTTCTGCATTGAGAAGACATGTGGTACTATAAATGGAGAAATAATATTTAAGAGATAGTCAAGATACTATCTAAAATTGGACCCAGATTTTCAGTAGATGTAGGAGCTGTGTTGGAAGAAGTGAATGAAAGGGCATGAAGATGGAGACTACACACATAATGTTATGTTTGAACTCGCTATGTGACAAGCCACCCAAACTTTGAGTTTGTGTCATTCCTCAGGTTTTTTGAATTGGGTGTGCAGGTTGTCTGTGCTGATTAGGCTGAGGCTGGCCAATTGAGGATGACCTCAATCTCCTGTCTGGGCATGGTATGACATCGGCTGAGGCTGTGACTGTGACAGAGCAGTGTCTCATCTTCAGCAGGCTGGTCTATACTCCTTCATTGGATGTTAGTTGCAGAGGTGCAAAGAGCAGTAAGCTCTTTCCAAGTTCTTGCTGCTGTCTCATTTGCTATTAAACGGCCATATTAGGCTATGGACACAATAAGGAGAATTCTTACAGCTGTTTTGCAAATGGTACAGTATGCACTTTCACTTTGCTGTTGTTCAGATGTGATTTGTTCTCCAAAAGTTAATGCACTATTGCTTGGTCTCCAGTATGTTAGTGTTAAAGAGGTCTAACTTTAAGTGGTGAGACTTTGTAGATGGTGATTAGGTCATTGGGACTCCACACTCATGGATGGGTTAATGCTGTCTCTTGAAAGTGGATCAGGTATCAAGTCACTGTATTATTTTCCACAAGAAGAGATACATATAAGCAAGTGTGCATCTTCCCTGAATCCCTCTTCCCCACTCACTCCCACCATTGTGATGCCATCCACCTTGGGGCCATGACAAAACCATGTCAGTACCATGCTCCCGATTCTCCTAAACTGTATGCTAAATACATCTCATTTCTTTACAACGTATGAAGAAATGTATTTTGTTATAGCAACAGAAAATAGACTAAGAAAACACCTTAGAATCATCTGCCACTTGAAGATTTACCTAATGTGTATGTACACATTCAGTACACCAGTAAATCTGAGATAAAACACGTGAGCCATTATAAGAAATGTTCAGAGAGTCAAAGTTTGTGTAGAAGGGATAGGTGATTTTTTTTTTGACAGGTAGAGTTAGACAGTGAGAGAAAGAGACAGAGAGAAAGGTCTTCCTTTTTTCCGTTGGTTCACCCCCCACAATGGCCGCTGCGGCCGGCGAACCACGCCAATCCGAAGCCAGGAGCCAGGTGCTTCCTCCTGGTCTCCCATGCGGGTGCAGGGCCCAAGCACTTGAGCCATCCTCCACTGCCTTCCTGGGTCACAGCAGAGAGCTGGCCTGGAAGAGGAGCAACCGGGACAGAACCAGCTTCCCAACCAGGACTAGAACCCGGAGTGCTGGCGCTGCAGGTAGAGGATTAACCTAGTGAGCCGCAGCACCGGCCGGGATAGGTGAATTTTTAAATGGGAAACCTGAAGCTGCCAATACTGTGTTTGAGAACAAACACCATGGAAACCTTTGGATAACTTTATATTTTGCTCTTGATGTGTTATTTTCTTTGTTTAAGATATTTAGCTTCAAAATGATATAATGTTTGTGTTCACTCCTCACTTGGTCTTTACATTAGTCTGCTCAGGCTGCCGTATCGCAGTTCCATGGACAGATGACTTAAACAGCAGGCATCCATTTCTTCATGGTTCTGTGGGCTGGAAGTCTGAGATCAAGGTGCCAGCAGTGGGGTTTCCTCTGCAGTTTCTTTCCAGGGCTTGCCGATGGTAGTCTACTCCCTGTGTGGTCACATGACCCTTCTCTGTGTCTGTGCCTCAATGTCCTCTTCTTATGATCGTACTGGATTAACTTAATCGTACTCATATTAACTTAATTACCTCATTAAAGCTCTGATTGTAAGACAGTTACATTCTAACATACAGAGGAGTACAACTGCCACATATAAATTTGGGGGTACACAATTCAACCCACAGGAGTCTCCTTGAGTTTTCTGTAGCCACTTCTGCACATACTTCTATAATAAGCTGCTCTCTGCTTGAAACGGAACCTAAAAAAAATGGATTTTTTCCTTTGAATGAGGAAGCATGCATGTAGAGGATACAGATGCCAAAAGTACAGCTGAAACAGAAACAAGGGTAACTGTGGCCTCCTAGCATTCAGGTTTGAGGACATATGTGAGCATAGTTGATGGATAAAGGGCGCATAGACACTGAGAGTGGAAGGTTGGAGTCCAGGGAACAAGCTGAACCCAGCGGAGCTGTGCGCTTCCTTGTATGCTAGAGAGGAGGCTCCTGGGGAGGACAGTGGCCAGCAGGGTCCTTGTGGCTCCAGGCAACTCTGAAGAGAGGACAAAGAACAGAGCTACTTTATATTTGAGGGATCAAGAAGCAGCAATTGAGATAGACGTTTGCTGATGGTGCTCAGGCACTTGAGGGTTGAGCTCCTATGAACAAGTCACTGTCTCTAATTTAAAAGCATGCAGTGTCGCTCCCCCTCTTCGTGGAGGAACGACACAGGACCCTGCGCTGTTCTTTCATCTGCTCGGCCCTCCCCGGGTTTGCTGCTGGTTCTTCCCGGGTTGGCTACCGACCCTTCCACCTCCGTGGAAGGGCAGTTCCCCCTGGCCACTTTCCCCACTTCCGCGGGGGAGCAGCACACCGCCGGCCGGCTCTCTCGGGGGCTGCACAGGTGTTCCTCAGGTGTTCCTGGTGCATGTTGTCTCTCTCCTCCTTTATAGTCCTCTTCCACCAATCCCAACTCTGCTACCCACATGCCGAGTACGCTGCTCTCCTCCAATCAGGAGCAGGTCCTACAGTTTATTGGTTGAACTGGAGGCAGCTGTGTAGAAGCTGTTTCTCCCTTCTCAGCGCCATATTGTGGGAGAGCAGATGCATAGAATAAGTCTTAATTCCAGTAACTTAGTCTAGTCCGGGTTGCTCCCCACAGATCCCCCTTTCTTTTTATTTTTTTTTTTGGCGTTGATACGCGCCTGTCTTCGGTGCCCCGTGGCACACACTCTGCTCTGCTTGCTAGAGTTGCCCACAGGTGCTTACAAGCCCTATCAATCAGGCAAACCGAATCCGGGTCCTCTCTTCGCCGTGTTGTGAGGAGGTTTTTAGGCGCTGATGCGTGCCTGAGTTCGGTGCCCTGCAGCGCATGCTCTGCTCTGCTAGAACTGCCTGCAGGTGCTTACAAGCCCTATCAGGCAAACCGAATCCAGGCCCTCTCATTGCCGTCTTGTGGAGAGACTTATTGGTGTTGATTCGTGCCTGTCTTCGGTGACCTGCGGCCGCCCACAGGTGCTTATCGTCTTACTAATCAGGCAGACCGAATCCAAGCCTTCTCATTGCGGTATTGTGGGAAGACTTATTGATGTTAATTCATGCCTGTCTTCGGTGACCTGCGGCGCATAAGCTGCTAGCCGCCCGCAGGTGCTCACCACCTCCCTAATCAGGCAGACCGAATCCAAGCTCTCTCATTGCCATGTTGAGGGGAGGCATTATTTTTCTCTATTTCTCTATCTCCGGGCATTCCTATTTCTCCTATTTTACTTCTATCTACCAGCATTCCTATTTCTCTCATTTTACTTCTAAACTTCTGTTTCTCTTATCCCTGCGGCTTCCCGGCGCCCGCCCCGAGGCTGCTTCTCGGCGGCTTCCCGGCTCTGAGCCGCTTCAGCCCGCACTTCTCTCATCTGCGTGGCCTCCCGGCATCGCGCGCACCGCGGTCTCGGCACCCTTTACGCCCACACCATGGCCCCGCGCCAGCCCCGCGTTCCCTATCTATTCACGCCCCGTGCTCTCTCTGCACGCAGTGGCTTCCGCGAATCACACAGCATAGCTCACGTTTCCACCGCTGGCATTCAGTCCAAGTTCCCCGGACTAACCTGGCGAATTCCAACCTGGCGGCCCACGTCTTTGCTCCCCGGGCTGACTTGAAGAATTCCAAGCTGGCTTACGTCTCCGCCTCAGCCTGCACTCGCGGCTTCATCCTCCCTAACATATTTTTCTCTACCCAGTATGTTTCCCTAAGTTTTCTTCCAACAATATTCCTCCCTCATTTCTCCTGGCCTCTCCCCACAGTCCGTATCCAAGTCTAAGTTTCTTATAGGTTTCACTTTCACTTTCAACCTGCAGTCCGTATCTGAGTCTAAGTTTCTTCTTGCTTTCACTTTAAATCCTAACTTCTTTCCCACAGTCCGTATCCGAGTCTATGCCTAGGCTTTCGATAGCTTCTTCCGGCACCTTTTCTGTCCGGCTTTTACCTAGGCTCTTTGCTAGTCTCTCTCTCTCTGGTATTTTCCCATTTCTTCCCTCCTAGGTTTCCTATCCGAGTCACGGCACCATTATGTCGCTCCCCGTCTTCGTGGAGGAACGACACAGGACCCTGCGCTGTTCTTTCATCTGCTCGGCCCTCCCCGGGTTTGCTGCTGGTTCTTCCCGGGTTGGCTACCGACCCTTCCACCTCCGTGGAAGGGCAGTTCCCCCTGGCCACTTTCCCCACTTCCGCGGGGGAGCAGCACACCGCCGGCCGGCTCTCTCGGGGGCTGCACAGGTGTTCCTCAGGTGTTCCTGGTGCATGTTGTCTCTCTCCTCCTTTATAGTCCTCTTCCACCAATCCCAACTCTGCTACCCACATGCCGAGTACACTGCTCTCCTCCAATCAGGAGCAGGTCCTACAGTTTATTGGTTGAACTGGAGGCAGCTGTGTAGAAGCTGTTTCTCCCTTCTCAGCGCCATATTGTGGGAGAGCAGATGCATAGAATAAGTCTTAATTCCAGTAACTTAGTCTAGTCCGGGTTGCTCCCCACAATGCAGCAGACAACACATTTCTCCCTTCCATTAGTGAATTAACTCCCAGACCAGGAAGCAGAATTATAGTCAGGATTTAACAGGTAGCTTTATTTAAAGGTCTATGATCTTCACAAATTGGAAGAACACCTTGGTGGCCCAGGAAAGAGAGTCCCCTTACTTGGTGGAAGGGGAAGGAGACTTTGTGCCACAGAAAGGGATCATGGGGCAATGTTATCATTCTCTGTGCTGGAAATGCAAATTATTATGCGAGATAGCAATTAAAAAAAAAACAGGGCAATGACAAGGGAGAAGGCGATGGACCATTATACAAAGACTACAGGGAGATGGTAAAACAACCTAGGAGACTGGCTGAGGGAAGACACAGATAAGAGGTGTCTGGGCAAGGTGTGAGGAGGGAGGGATGTGTGTGCAGGATGTTGAGCCAATGTGTGCCACATGATAAATGTTGTAATGGGTTTGTAAGCACACAGGTCATAAGGCACTATGAGTCTCATGCAGAGGAGTTCTGTAGACTCTGAGTACCTATCACACATTTTTTAGTAGCAGTGGTCATTTTAAGCATAGCATCTGATGGATGCTTTACAAAGTTTAATCTGAAAGTAGTCAGTGAGTGGATAATACCAGAGGAAGGAGGACTGTCCAAGGGAGGGTACATTGAAAAGACAGGTAGCTGGGAGATGAGACAAATGTCCAGAGGAGTTAGGAGAGGAGCCTGCTTCTTCAGGCTCTTCCCCCTTCCTCTTTTTTTTTTTTTTTTTTTTTTTTTGACAGGTAGAGTGGACAGTGAGAGAGAGAGACAGAGAGAAAGGTCTTCCTTTCCCGTTGGTTCACCCCACAATGGCCGCTGCAGCCAGCGCGCTTCGGCCAGTGCACCACGCTGATCCGAAGCCAGGAGCCAGATGCTTCTCCTGGTCTCCCATGCAGGTGCAGGGGCCCAAGCACCTGGGCAATCCTCCACTGCACTCCCTGGCCACAGCAGAGAGCTGGACTGGAAGAGGAGCAACCGGGACAGAATCCGGTGCCCCGACCAGGACTAAAACCTAGTGTGCTGGCGGCACTGCAGGCGGAGGATTAGCCTATTGAGCCGTGGTGCTGGCCCCGCCTTTCATCTTTCACCCACATTGGTCTGCTTGCCTTTGGATGGATCCATATCTCACTCCTGACCTGTTGTGTTCCCCATCTCAAGGGCTGATTCCACAGGCTGCCTTTCCAAGGACCTCCAAGTGAGAGGTGAAAGGCAAAAGGTATGTGATCATATCCTCTGCACACTGGTCCAGATGGGTCAACCTTGGGTCCACCTGGGAACCCTGCCTCAGATCCTCCACCACCATACAGTTCCTAGGTCTTTCCAGCCAGAGGTGAGTTTACCATACATTTTAGAAATGAAGCTTCAGGGGCTGGCACTGTGGTGTAGCAGGTAAAGCCAACGCCTTCAGTGCTGGCATCCCATATGGGTGCCAGTTCTAGTTCTGGCTGCTCCTCTTCCAGTCGAGCTCTCTGCTATGGCCTGGGAAAGCAGTAGAAGATGGCCCAAGGCCTTGGGCCCTTGCACCCGCGTGGGAGACCTGGAGGAGGTTCCAGGCTCCTGGCTTCGGATGGGCGCAGCTCTGGCCATTGCGGCCAATTGGGGAGTGAACCAGCGGATGGAAGACCTCTCTCTCTCTCTCTCTCTCTCTCTCTGCTTCTGCCTCTCCTTCTCTCTCTGTGTAACTCTTTCTTATTTATTTATTGACAGGCAGAGTTAGACAGTGAGAGAGAGAGACAGAGAGAAAGGTCTTCATTTTTTCCATTGGTTCACCCCCCAAATGGCTGCTACGGCTGGTGTGCTGTGCCGATCCGAAGCCAGGAGCCAGGTCCTTCCTCCTGGTCTCCCAGGCGGGTGCAGGGCCCAAGTACTTGGGCCATCCTCCACTGCCTTCCCGAGCCACAGCAGAGAGCTGGACTGGAAGAGGAGCAACAGGGACAGAACCGGCTTCCCAACCAGGACTACAACCCGGGGTGCTGGCGCCGCAGGCGGAGGATTAACCAAGTGAGCCTCAGTGCCGGCCATCTGACTTTCAAATAAATACATAAATCTTAAAAAAAAAAAAAGAAATGAAGCTTCAATGCCCCTCCCTTGCAGAAGTCCCTTCTTAGACCCTGCAGAAGATCATAGCAGTAATCACCTGGTCTTACTTGTGTGTGTGTTTGTGAAATGTACAAGTGCAAGATATTTTAAACAAGGCTGCTGTCTTGTTCCCCTCTGATTTCCCCTGTCACATATTCTGTAAACTGCTGCAGGCAACTTTGGACCCAGCTAGGGGGAAGTGAGCTGGAGAAGGCATCAGGACATGGTTAGTGGAATGTGATACATGGTGACTTCTGTAGGCAATGAACTTCACCATCCTGTGACTGTTTCTCTAAGTCCCAGTGCCAGTTCTGTGTGTGATATGGAGGAGCAACCTGGCATAAAAAATTAAGTTATTTTTCCAATTTAGCAGAATCCTAAACATGCACACAATATTTCTAATAACGATTTATGAGTTGAAGTAAACTGAACAATTATTTATACGAAAATATTTTGTTTCACTGTGCTAAGAGAAATAATAACATTTTTATTCTTTCTCTTTGAAAAACAATGTCATAATGTTGCTGAAAGATGTGATCAAAGAGTCTGCAGCCAGAAGATGTAGGGGGTAAGAGCATGATGAAGGCTAGTCAGTTACTGTGTTACCAGATCCATTATTTTCTGAATGTTGTGAATTTTTGTACTATTTGCAACTTTAAATAATTACCATGTGTTTTCTCACTAGAAATAACTATTTGTTTATAATAATTATTATTTATTGTGATATTGTATTTATAATTTCATGTCATTTAAAAGAGCCCTATATTTCTTTTTTTTTTAACTTTTATTTAATGAATATACGTTTCCAAAGTACGAATAATGGATTACTATGGCTTCCCCCCCATGCCGTCCCTCCCACCCACAACCCTCCCCTTTCCCACTCCCTCTCCCCTTCCATTCACATCAAGATTCATTTTTGATTATCTTAATATACAGAAGATCAGCTTAGTATACATTAAGTAAGGATTTCAACAGTTTGCTCCCACACAGAAACATAAAGTGAAAAATAATAGATGATTTTTTTTAATGATGATGAAATCAGATCAGACCTATTGTCATGTTTAATCCCAGTGAGAGTCAAGTTGGGAGTTGATAGTTTCTTTTCTTTTCTTTTCTTTTTTTTTTTTTTTTTTTTTTTTTTACAGAGGATCAGTTTAGTATGCATTAAGTAAAGATTTCAACAGTTTGCACCCCCATAGAAACACAAAGTAAAATATATTATTTGAGAACTCGTTATAGCATTAAATCTCAATGCACAGCACATTAAGGACAGAGATCCTACATGAGGAGTAAGTGCACAGTGACTCCTGTTGTTGACTTTACCAATTGACACTCCTGTCTATGGCATCAGTAATCTCCCTATGCTCCAGTCATGAGTTTCCAAGGCTATGGAAGCCCTCTGAGTTCTCCGACTCTTATCTTGCTTAGACAAGGTCATAGTCAAAGTGGAGGTTCTCTCCTCCCTTCAGAGAAAGGTACCTCCTTCTTTGAAGACCTGTTCTTTCCACTGAGATCTCACTCACAGAGATCTTTTGCCAGAGTGTCTTGGCTTTCCATGCCTGAAATACTCTCATGGTCTTTTCAGCCAGATCTGAATGCCTTTAGGGCTGATTCTGAGGCCAGAGTGCTATTTCGGACATCTGCCATTCTATGAGTCTGCTGAGTATCTCACTTCCCATGTTGGATCACTCTCCCCTTTATTTATTCTATCGGTTAGTGTTAGCAGGTACTAGACTTGCTTATGTGCTCCCTTTGACTCTTAGTCCTTTCATTATGATCAATTGCAAACTGAAATTGATCACTTGGACTAGTGAGATGGCATTGGTACATGCCACCTTGATGGGATGTTCAAGGTCATTAGCAATCAGAGAAACGCAAATCAAAACCACAATGAGGTTTCACCTCACCCCGGTTAGAATGGCTCACATTCAGAAATCTACCAACAACAGATGCTGGCGAGGATGTGGGGAAAAAGGGACACTAACCCACTGTTGGTGGGAATGCAAACTGGTCAAGCCACTATGGAAGTCAGTCTGGAGATTCCTCAGAAACCTGAAGATAACCCTACCGTTCGACCCAGCCATCCCACTCCTTGGAATTTACCCAAAGGAATTTAAATTGGCAAACAAAAAAGCGGTCTGTAGCCTAATGTTTATTGCAGCTCAATTCACAATAGCTAAGACCTGGAACCAACCTAAATGCCCATCAACGGTAGACTGGATAAAGAAATTATGGGATATGTACTCTTTAGAATACTATACCGCAGTAAGAAACAACGAAATCCAGTCATTTGCAACAAAATGGAGGAATCTGGAACACATCATGCTGAGTGAAATAAGCCAGTCCCAAAGGGACAAATACCATATGTTCTCCCTGATCGGTGACAACTGACTGAACACCAAAAAGGAAACCTGTTGAAGTGGAATGGACACTATGGGAAACGGTGACTTGATCAGCATAGCCCTGACTGTTAATGAACAACTTAATACATTATCCCTCTTAGTAGTTTTTTTGTCTGTTCTACTTAATAGGACTGGTTTAATTCTGTAATTAATACACAGTTATTCTTAAGTGTTGAAATTTAACTGAAATGTGATCCCTGTTAAACATAAGAGTAGGAATAAGAGAGGGAAGAGATATATAATTTGGGACATGCTCAAGCTGACTTGCCCCAAATGGTAGAGTTAGAAACATACCAGGGGACTCCAATAGAGCCCTATATTTCATTACCATCAAGTGACAAATCCTGGCCCTGTTCTCACCTTGGCCCCCACACTGGGGCCCAGGCTGCTGAGGACTTAATAGAAACCTCACACAGTGCCTAGCATGGAGTAAGACCTGAACAGTGTGTAAGTAAAAGATGCTCAGTAATTAGAGGAGCCCAAGAGAGACTGTAGCAAAGGTTCATCCAAGGAGGGCCCGACCTCAGGGAAGCTCCATGGTGCTCAGAGGCAGGGTTACAGTCTATTCCTGGAGAAAACTGGATGCCAACTGCCAAAGCTCTGTCCTCAGGACAAACCTGAGGAACAAGCATTTTAGAAATCCCAAAAATAAATTTGTTATGCTTCCATGTCTGAAAGGAAGACATAGAAATGGTTGTATTCTAATCGCTACATACAAGCAGGATACATTTTTAGGGAAGAGATCTGAGCGATGCACAGTTGGCATGGGTCTATGATTGTTGTTCATGAGAACAGCCTGTGGCTTTTACTGACATCCAATCTCACTGAAGCCAGGCAATGTGCTGGAGAATTGCAGAGTTGAAAAGAAAGACAGCTGCCCCCGGAAGTATGTGTCTCCTGTAACCATGGATCTCAAAATCCCCGTAGAGTGCTCATCTGTCATTTTCCCACTTGGAAATGAAGAGGAAAGTGTGAGGAAATAATTTTTGGAAGTTACAGATGGATTATTGTTAATAAACATAATTTTTCTTCTGTTTTATCAAAATACTTCACATGTTGCAGTAATTCGTGGCTTATTTAGGAGTCATTAAGCTCTCCAATTACTAAAACAAATGAGCACAAGCTTTCTACCATCAAGATGGCTTAAATGGGGGGGATTCTGCACATTTTTCACCTGTTGAATTTGTGAGTATTTCAGACACTGTTATCGCAGCTATTTTTAGATTGTAGAAGATATTGTATATTTTAAAAATTTTTTAAAGATTTATTTATTTTACTTAAAAGTCAGAGTTACACAGTGAGAGGAGAGGTAGAGAGAGAGAGAGAGACAGAGGTCTTCCATCTGATGGTTACTCCTCCCCAATTGGCCACAATGGCCGGAGCTGTGCCGATCCGAATCCAGGAGCCAGGAGCTTCCTCCGGGTCTCCCACACGGGTGCAAGGGCCCAATTTCCTCCGGGTCTCCCACACGGGTGCAAGGGCCCAAGGCCTTGGGCCATCTTCCACTGCTTTCCCAGGCCATAGCAGAGAGCAGGACAGGAAGTGGAGCATCCGGGTCTCGAACCGGTGCCCGTTTTGGATGCTGGCGCTTCAGGCCAGGGCGTTAACCCACTGCGCCACAGCGCTGGCCCGATATTGTTTATTTTTAAGCAGGCATTGAAAGAATGCTCTTTCCCTTATGGCAAAAGGAAGGATGATTAATGCTATCATAAATAAAGTTTCTGAGAAAGAAAAATAGTTCCCTGTGGGTAGGAAGTGTTTCTCCAACATTTAGTCAAAGGCACACACAGCAAAACATCCACATAGGATGCTTACTCTTAGGTCCTGGTGTCTGGCAGGATTTGAGAATAAAGAAGAGCATGCTTCTCTCCTCCTGTGCCCCCAGAACATCCTGGGGTCCTTTCCTCTAGGAGAGAGCCAGAGTAAGGGGGTGAGAGGAGTTCACACTGGGCTCTCCAGACCTCAGCCTCCAGACTGGGTCCTGTATCCTTCATGAAGAATCCAAACAAAAAATCCTTTACAATGGTAGAAGATAGAGAATGTGAGAAAGTAAGACACAGAGATGAATGTAGGAACCAGCGTTGTGGCATAGTGGGTAAAGCCACTGCCTGCGACACTGGCATCCCAAATGGGCACTGCTTCATGTCCCGGCTGCTTGTCTTCAGATCCAGTTCTCTGCTAATGGCCTGAGATAGAAATGGAAGACGGACCAAGTGCTTGAGCCCCCCGTACCTGCATGGGAGACCTGGAGGAAGTTCCTGGCTCCTGGCTTCGGATCAGCCCAGCTCTGACCATTTAAGAGAGTGAACCAGTGGATGGAAGACCTTTCTGTCTATTCCTACCTCTGTCTGTAATTCTGCTCTCAAATAAATAAATCTTTAAAAAAAATGAAAGTAATGAAAATTGTGAAAGGCTAACAGTAGGCCTTTTTATCTATTTTTAAATTGCATTCATTTATGTGAGAGAGAGAGTGCTGCTACCCACTGGTTCATTTTCCAAATGCCTACAATGGTGAGACTGGGCCAGGCCAAAGTTGGGAGCTAGGAATTCAGGTGGGTGGCAGAGACCCAACTTCTTGAGCTGCGCCTTCCGGAGTCTATTTTAGCAGGTGCTTGGGCATCCTAACTTGTGTTCCCACCATTCCTCCAAGCATCTGCCCTGGAAATGCAGAATTTTAGAGTTTGAAGAATCCTCCATTGAATCTAATGCTCCTGTTTTACACATGGGGAAACTGAGGCTAAGGAAGGTAAATTACGCCAGACTTTATATACCGGATGCACATGGAGAACACTTGCGCATTTGAGTTCTCTCTCACCCATCATGGAATCTAACACATTTCCGCTGCAGCAGCCCCTTTCAGGTCGTATTTAGGAAACAGATTTTGTTGTTTTGTTTTGTTGTTGGTTTGCTTTCTTCTGTTTTTTAAATTTTTCTATTAATATTTCTAATTTTTTCAATGCGATTCGTAGATACCATCCTGAGAGTAGAATATTTGCTTTCTCCCTCCCTCCCTCTCCCCCTCCCTTTTCCCCTTCTCCTCTTCACTTTTGAGATAACATATCTTTAATTTACATCACATTCAAAGGCTTAATGCTCCAGTAAAGAGTTCAACAAGTAAAATGCAAAAGGACCCTGGTTTAGTGGAAATGTCATTTCCCACGTGATTATTGGTTATAGCCCTTGCCTACGTTTCTGCTAAACTAGGAAGTCAATTTTGACTGCATAGTTCATAATAATTGCTACTTAGCTGTGTGACTGAATGGAGGTTACTTAATCTTTTATGGCTTGGTTTAAACCCCATGGAAGGAAGGGTCTTACTGTGTCTCGGTAACCCAGGTGCCTGATACAGAATGCACCTGTGCCTACTAGGAGGGACTTTAGGTCATGCCTCCCATCTTGCTGTATGGTTTGCCAATTTCAAATCTACATTTAAAAGTGTTTTAAGATGAAAGGATATAAACTGTGCATTAGTGGGGATGGAAAACAGGGAAGATTGGGAAAGAAAGGACAGTGTTATTCAATTATGCTTCAGTAATGAATAGACCCATTCCGAAGGTTTACTTGGAATTCCTGAAATAAAAAGTTTTGAGACATTGCATATCTGTTAACATCCTTTAAGCTTTCTGAATTTCATTTTCTATGGAATAATATTGAGGTTAAACAAATAAGATTTGAACAATTTTAGGTTCTTTCCAAAATGCATGTATGACCTTTATAAGGAATACTGATCACTCTTATTATTGATCAGATTGATCAGTCCCAGCTATGCTTGTGAGAACCCTTTCATTCTTCTCTCCTCATTCCTTTATGCAATAAGTCAACATTAAAGGGAAGAAGGCAGCAACATTTGTAAGTACCTATATGTTTCACAATGGCCATTCTCACATACTAAATTTGATTTTAAGTACTGAGTATGTTCTTTGTGCTAATAAAGCCTGTTATACATTTACACAGAAATCATTATCATATGACCCAAATCCTGTCACCAAAAGAAAGGAAGGGGGCTATTCACTTCATGCAGTGTATTTGGTACTGCAAAATTTTTATTTTCTCAGGGATGCATTTGAACTTGCTGTTCCCTCTTCCAGGAGCTACAGTGTTCCAATATCTTCCTGTGTGGCTTACTCTGCACCTCTCCAAGGTCTTGGCTCTAAGTTATTTTTAGCGCCTTCTTAAGTCCCTGGCACCCCACATTCCAGAACCCCTCTCCTCCTTCTTGATTGTGCCAACTAGGACACACTGGTGATTGTTTTTCTCATGAACTGCTCTGGGTAATTCTTATCCACAGTGTGTATCTAACAAAACTCAGCAGGATCTCTGCCCCATGCAGTATCTCACGGTTTGAGAAGAAGCAAGTGAATCCCATGTGGACTCTTCAAGTGCCCTCCTGGAAATGGCACCTGCTCTTACGCTCCTTTCTCACCTTATCATATACAAGTGACCACACCCAGCCCCATAAAGGAAGGGGGGGAGTAATTCTACCATATGCCTTCAAGAAGGGAAGCTAGTATTTGGAAATAGCTCCAGTCACCACCATGATCTGTATGTAGCAGCCAAATCTCATCCCCACTCCCCGTGGAAAATACACTTCTCCCTTCTTCAAGGTCAATCTCACCTGAGCCTGAGGTCAGTGTGATATCACATGCAGTTCACTCCTCCTGTCTCTGAGTAGTGCATCCAAAGATTCAACCAACTGTGGAGAGTTCCAGGAACCCACCCCTGCAGGTATGAAAATCCATGGATTCTCAAGTTCCTTATATGAAACTATGTAGCATTTGCATAGAACCCACACACATCCTTCTATATACTTTAAATTATCTCTAGGTGAGTTGACACCAACACAATGCAAATGCTGTGAAAGTAGTTGTTATACTGTATTGTTTAGGGAAGAATGAATGACTCAAAGTCTGTAGATGTTCAACTGAGTTAGAGATAACATTTTTCAGGAATATTTTCTGTCTGCTCTTAGTTGAATCTACAAATGCAGAACCTACAGATAGGGACAGGTGACTGGAAGGTAATTTGATCCTATCAGCCCTCAATAGATGAGCCATAGCTTAACTCTTTTCCTTGAGCCATATCTGCATGATTAAAGACTTAATTTACTTAGAGGCTTTTGCCATGGCTTTGATCATTTCCTCAAAGCTCTTCAATAGGCTTTTGACACTCAAAGCAATTGTCTCTGAGCTTTTCTGATGGAGATGAGAAACTTTTGCCTCTTCCAGCCCTCCCATGCCCTGAATTTGCTGTATCTTTCTTTTCTGTTTCATAACTGCTTTCAAACTGCCTGATTCTTTTCTGAGATAATTTCTTTCCTGTGATAACCTACCAAGCACAGTCAATTGCAGTCATCACATGCAAATTAGCATTCTATTTCCAACTTCTGCCCAAAGAGTCACATGCTCATTAGGTACCCATTCCACCTTATTACTATAGGTGTCAGTTTTGTAATCCATTTCATCCATGCAGGACACCTGCTCTCAGTCCCACATCCTTGAAACCATTTGTTCTCCCCAAAGTCCACACTACCTGGTTTAGTTTTGTTTCAGAACTTTTTGAGTCCCATTTTTGTATCCTTCACATGTGCTAGGTTATATGTCAAGAAATAACACACACAACACACACACACACACACACACACACACACTTCCTCTCAGATCCTTCTTTCCTGTGTGGTTATGGACTTCCAGGTGGTCGGTGAGAGGCGTGTGCATGTTTTGAAAGCCAGTAAAGAGGCAGAGGTTATTAATTCATTGTCATTGGGCCAGCACAGGAATTGCGGGGCCCTGTGTTTGCTGAGACATCACACAGCTCCTCTGGGGAGCCTCTGCTGGAAATCTGCTCTCAACTGCTGCTGCCTGGGCATTGGCTCCCCCAATGCTTCAAAGCTTGCACACCACTTAGATTCCTTGTATTGTAATTCCTCCCACACCGAATGCTCAAATGCCTTTGTCCTCTCAAGAGAACTCTGATACAGAGCCTTATGTTTCTGTGTGCTCGTTATGACCATGAGGCACGCTGTATTTTTACCCTAGCTATTTATCAGTGGCCTGCCTTCCTGCCTAGGATATAAGCTCTATGAAGGTAGGGCGTTTTCTTGTTGGTACAGCACTGAGGCACTGATGGTTTGCAGGGCCTGGCATTGTCAGAGCAACAAAACAACAATAAATGAGTGGATTTGGTAATGAACAGCCAGTTGACTTGTCTATCTCAGAAAAGGTCTTTCACTGGAAACTCAATGGGAGGATAACTGTGGGATTTGTTGAGAACTACTGACTTGACACTCAACTACGAAAGATATTGATTCATTGAATAAGTAGCCTCTTTGTCCTTTCTATGTTAGACTTAATGATGATTATTTGTACTATGACTAGGGGAATGGCCTCTGAAATGATCTAGCCAGCCTAGAGATACTTCTTTAGGCTTCGTAGTGTCACTCATGTTCCAGTTGTCTGATGGTCACAGCAAAGTCGCATTGGGCACTGGGAGCACTGGAACAGCTTTGCCACTGTAATTTGAACACTTCCAGCCTTTTGTTGGAATCAGAGTTTGGCTTGGGGTTGTTCTGTCCATTGTTCTTTGTTGCTTATGTCTTACTTGTCTTTTTATTTTGGATTGTGTTGCTTTGCAAAAGTCTTGAGTAAAAGTAATAATCTTAATATATCAGATAATATTTATGGATTATATATTCTATGCCTGGATCTAGTGGTTTTTTGTTTAATCTTTTTATTTTTATAACACCTTGAGGAGGTAGATGCTACTATTTTCTGCATTTTATAAGTTAGAGAACAATGGCTGAATGGGTCATACTGCTTGTCAGGGCTTGGACTGTGATCTGAATTCGTACTCTGAGATATATTTCAAAATACATTTATATATTTTTATTTCAAAGTATATAGGATATTTCAAAAAGATTTTGGAAAATAGAATTTAAGGGATCACATGTTCCACAAGATTTGTGAAGACCCCTTATATTGCACCATCTCTCTTGGCCTCCCATCATACATTAAATATATGTTGCAATTTAACACTTACAGAGCATTATGTTATATCATATATGTGACCACATTATTGACTAATCACATGGGCTATCATTTGTTGAATGCTTTCCATATTAAGCCAGTGCTAAGCATTAATAGAAAGAGAAGTGGGAAGGTAAGAATGTAGCTGTTGAAGAAAAACAAACTTTTGACAAAGAAATGAAAGCATATAAAAATTCACTAATTGGACTGCCTTCCTTCTCCTTTTGCTCTATTTCAGGAATACCAAATTGACATATTTTTTGCTCAGACCTGGACAGACAGTCGCCTTCGATTCAACAGCACAATGAAAATACTTACTCTGAACAGCAACATGGTGGGGTTAATATGGATCCCAGATACTATCTTCCGCAACTCTAAGACTGCTGAGGCTCATTGGATCACCACGCCCAACCAGCTCCTCAGAATTTGGAATGATGGAAAAATCCTTTACACTTTAAGGTAAAATGCTGTGTGGATTTTTTTGATTGACACATAATGTTTCTATGTGTTTATGGGGTACAGTGTGATACTTTGATACATGTATGCAGTGCAGTGATCCAGTCAGTGTACTCAGCATTTCCATTCCTTTCAAATACTCCTCAGTCTATGTTTTGGGAAACCTCAGATTGTCCTTCCCTATTTATTTTAAAATATATCATAAATTAGAGAGTATAGGTTTTCTATTGTGCTGTAGAACACTAGAACAAATTCTTCCTCTATAACCATGCAAATCTAAGCATGATCTAATTTTGGAGCAGTAATTTAAATCATTGTCAGGGTAAGACCCTATTCTCATCTCTAAGTTCTATTCCCTTTCATTTGACATAAGACAGCATCTTGAAAAGTTTGTACTAATGCCAAGTGTGTAAAAATAAAGGCATACAAATGATATGCCATGAATATAAACTCATTCCTTCATCAGAATCCATTTCTGCTAGAAGTGGCTGTGAAAATTATAATTGATGTCTTTAACTCCTGGGTCCACTCAGCTAGGAAAATGCAGATGTGTAGGAGTCTTGATTAACAAATGTAATTATAGCCAAGTTTAAGACCACAAGGAAAAGGGCAAAGTTGGCATTTCCCCAACACATCCTTAAGGGAAGTGACACAGAAACCCAGAAGACTTGCCAAAGTCACTGCTGGGAATGGGTGTTAGGAATTTGTCCTAAGTACACATCTCTACCAGTATGGTCTGAATGTGCTTGAGCCCATGGTGACATCTCTTAGCAATGGGACACCCCTCAGCAGCCCTAGCACCCAGGAGCAGGGCACACCCCTAGCTATGTCCTCTGAGGGACGTGAGATTCATTGTACTCTCCTGTCTTCCTGCATCTCCCTGTAGGACTGGGCATTCTCCTTTCTGACAGTCTCTTTCTCCACCTCTCAAGACACTAGACCTCCTGCCAGTGCCCTTAGCACTGCTTCTCCTGGTTCTGCTCTTTCTAGCTCAGGACGTGGTGCCTGTCACTTCATACCTCTCTGCTTACTTAGCTCACTCGGTTGTGTGACTTTAAAGCTGTATTCATGCTGAGGATCCCACCTGCCCATCTCTAGCCCAAAATGTTCCTTCTGGGTGCTAGGTTCTTGGAGTCATCAAATGCAATACAGGACAGGGAACGTGATTTGTATCCTTCCTCTGGCATAAGTCCCTACTGCCTCCTAGTTCAGTGACACCACCATAAGCCCTCTGGATTACCTTTGCATCTAGAGCCCTGAGTGCTCTCCTCTCTCACCTTACATCCAGTATGGGGAGCTTTTAATTATAGGTGATTTGTGGCCACAAGGAGAAATCTGTGCCTTCTAATGTTAAACAAGTGTCCCCAGCACAAATATAGGATCAGATAAACATAAAAATAAGCAGCTTAGAGAATTTTAAAGTTTCAGAGAAATAATAATTTTGCCAGGCAGGGAACAACAATAACATAAAGGCTACCACAGGGAGCTCTAGTGATGAAATAAGTTGAGAGAGCTGGAATTTGTAAAATGTGTTCCCCTACCAATCTTAAAGCAGTAGAAATGAGATCCTGAAATGAATTGAGTTCAGCAAACAAGAGTGGAGACGTGGGGGGTCCTGAATCACAGGGGTCTCTGCTCTGGGAGGATGCAATGTAGCACATGGTAGAGCCACACCCACTTCTTGAAATAGTTGGGAGTTGTCCAAATAAGAAATCTACCTTCAAATGGATTAATATGAAATTATACCTTGTTAGAAAAATACACTGGATTCAGAATGGAAGTAAGGGTGCAGGCATTTGATGGGAGTAATTAAGATGCAGTTTGAGTCATCACCATCCCATGTTGAGATGGCTGAGTCTGAGTCCCTGCTCCACTTCCAGTTAGATCTCCTGCCGATGTGCCCATAGCTTCCCTCTGCTGTAGGCATCTGGGGAGTGAACCAGCATATGGAAGGTCTCTCTCTGTTGCTCTGCCTTTCCAATCCAAATAAATACAAATTTAAAGAATGAAGGGAGGATTTAATTCAGTTGAAAACAGCTTGAAAATGGCCTACATATAACAACTGGTTTCATTTGTCTCTAGTCTCACTCGGCTTGTATTTCTAGACACAGTTTGGAATATCACTATCTGGAATTCTCTCTGATGATGATAATAGTTAAAAGTAAAATCAAAATAACATAATATCAGTGCAATGAAAAGGGTCTCCCTGACTGAGTGATGTAGTTGCCAGGAATGAATTGCACGGGCCAGACCCTGCACTGAGTGAGCTGCCCTCTCTCCCCTGCACTTTGGTGCCTTAACTGCCCTGATGTCCTTGCCTGGGGCCTTTGCTGTGTTGTCGCTGACCCAGAGTGATGCTTGGCTTTTCGCACAGGCTCACCATCAATGCAGAGTGCCAGCTGCAGCTGCACAACTTCCCCATGGATGAGCACTCCTGCCCGCTGATTTTCTCCAGCTGTGAGTACCAGTTCTGTCTGGGGGTATCCATGCTGTGAAGGAATGTCTGGCCTGATGCAGGTGTCTGGGAAGCAGTCATGGGATTTGTGACAGTGTTGCGGCTCAACCAGAGAAAACTGATCATGGTTTTGGTGTCAGCCACATGGGTGTTTAGGCTGTATTACATGGAACCCATGTTACAAAATATGTAACTTTGATAAAGCTGTGGCAGCTTAATCATTATTAGTAATAATTTACGATTCAGAAATTGATGAACAATTGACTTACCAAACACTTTTATGCTAATGAGTTGTGCATACTATTTCAAAGTTACAAAATTATTTTGCAATATTTGTAAGCTTAAATAAAGTACTTATCTTTCAAATAGAAGGATAAAAATTTCCCTTTAAACATGCTTCTATTTGTCTCATTAAATTGTTGTAGGATTTAAGTTTTCAACTGATTTTTATCTTCCAGTACTTTATTTATGATCAATATCATAGCTAAAGAGTAATCATTTATAAATTCTTAAACACAGCATCTAATAGTAAGTACAAGGTTTTTCATAAAAATATCAAATATAAAATGTATTTGCTACTTATAAAGCTTTTAAGTAAAGGTCAAGATGGAAATGCATCTGTTGAATTTATGATGGTTAATTTTAAATGTATTAATCATAAGTACTTATGTATGATTCATAAGAATCCAATTACTTTAGTAGCTTTCTTTAAAATTGCATATGCAGTATGACAAACAAATCTGATGAAATCGCAGGGAGACTTTTTGTGAAATGATAATGAATGAACATATATTATAATTCATTTAAATTCAGAAAAAGGCAAGAGGGGGAACACAATTTCAGTGATCTCTTAAGGTTTGGAAAAAGTTTCAGAATTTCCAGAATAGTTTGATTAATTGTAAACATACTTAAATAATATCTCCCCCAAACTATATTTTTTGATAGCACAAATGTTCAGTGCCTGGCAGGTTGGTGCTAATGTCTGTGTCTGGTAAACTTATCTGTGGAGTCCTTGGGACAAGAAGTTCTCTCTTTGCTTATTTTAAAAGCTATGGAAACATCCAAATTATCTGGGGCTTTGTGAATGAGTTTGTTCTGCATGTATATAATGTTTTTGAGTGACTTGTCCACTTCATTGTTTCTTAGAGAACCTAAGCTAGTTACACTGAAACTCCTAATGGTCTGATATGAACTAATCTATTGTGTTTGTGATTTCAATTGTTAATTTTGTCATTATTAGGCATTCTATTTTACTACTTTTTTCTAATATTCTATCCAATTTTCATAATCTTTGATTTCTAAGCCAAAGTTTCAATAGCATCTATTTATTCAAGTTTTTTTCTGAAAATACTAGCATCTATGGGAGCAATTTGTATAATTTGTTGTTCAGTCATTTGTTTGAGTTTTTGTTTCCTGGAACTTTTCTGTGGCTTGCATTTAAGATGGTTTCTTTTAAGGACAATTTGTTCTGCTTCTGGCTGGTTTCTCCCTTTATTTTTATGGTTAAATTCTCATTTATTAAACTGAATAGCACTGATTGTTGTCAAATTTACTACCAAGCACACATTAGCAGAAGTTCTAAACTTAAGCTCCTAATTCACTACCAGTTGGTTTGAATTTTGTGATGATAGCTTCTTTCATAAATACTTATTATGAAGGCATAATTTTCATGCAGTACAATATACCCGTTCATTGAGTCCTAAGAACTTCACACGCCTGTGTAATGATCACCACATGCCTGATGTAGAACGTTCTTATCAGGAAAACATATTTTGCTTTTCTGTTCTTCCCTCTGCCAGAAGCTGGCCATGGGATCTCATTTCACAGAGTGTTTTTCCTGAGTTCCCTGGCTGAGATTTCCTCCCTTTCAGGCCCAGGCCCAGCCTTTACGTGGGGTTTCTGATGAGCACCACCATTCTGCGGGACGCCAGCCCTGCTCCTGTTCCTGCCCCTTCCATGTGTGGGGCCCTCAGAAAGCCAGATCCTGGCCGTCAGAGACTGGCAGGGCTCCTACACACACGCCAGTGAGAACACTCTCCCTGGAATCCTTATTTCCTCCTCATTCTGTCATACTTTTAAAATGTGCTTAAATATTTTACAAAGCCTTTAAGCACTCTGTTCCAAGAGGGGATTTTCTGCACATGGGGCTTGTGATACTGCCAGAAAGAAAAGTATTTATGTGGATTGTGTTTTAAAAAGATTTTTATAGAAATAATTTAAATTTTAAAGAGTACTCACACATACCATTCATGGAAACACTACTTTAAAACTTTATTAGTCAATGCTTCCTGGAATTAGTTGGAAATTAGCACAAAATGGCAGGACCAAGGCTGGTAGAATAGCAAGAAGGGTCTGTTGGACTCATCACATCTGTTTCCATGTCTCTGGTGAGGTGTGGTGGGGATGTGCTCGGTATAAATGTAAGGTCTTGTAGAGGTTGTTGGAAAGTGACATTTTTTAAGACATGAGCAACTAAAAGCTATTACATCTAAAAATCAAGGAATGATATGGTATTTATGCTTAGCAACAATTAAAATAGATTTATAAGAGCTAAGAAGTAACGATGTAAAACACTATATTCTATTAGAATTACCAGAATGCAAATACTGACGACTTCAAACACATAACAGTGTGGAGAATAGGAGCTCAATAGGAACGCAATACTGCTGGGAATACAAATGGTGCATCCATTTTGGAAAGACAATCTGGTGATTTCTTAAGCAATTAAACATATTTTTGTCATATTATTTAATATTCATGCTTCTTGGTATTTATCTAAAGGAACTGAAAGCTCATGTCTATACACTAACCTGCAAATTATTATTCATGGTGTTGTTATATTGGCCAAAATGCCCTTCATTATGTGAATGAGTAGACAAATGGTGGTATATTTAGATGAGGGAATATTATTCACCCTAAAAAATAAAAGTTTTTACCCAAGAAAAGATGTGGAGCAACCTCAGAAACATACTGAGTGAAAGAAACTAGTCTGAAAAGGCGTCGTCCTGTACAATTCCAACTATATGACATTCTGGAAAAGGTAAAACTATGGAGAGGATAAAAAGGTAAGTTGTTTCCAGAGGTTATGAAGAAGAGAGAAATGAATAGGAGCAGCACAGAAGTTTTTAGTGCAGCGAGATTGTTCTATATGGTACTATGATAGTGGCGATTGGCATCATACAATTGTCAAAACATAAAATGTGCAACACCAAGAGTGAGCACCGACGTTTACCATGAACTTGCGGTGGTAATGATTGGTCAAGGTAGCTTCCTTGGTTGTGGCAAATATTCCATTTTCATGGAGGTTGTTGATAGTGGAAGAGGCTATGAGGGGAGGGTACATGTGAACTCAGGACGTTCTGTTTAGTTTTTCTGTGAATCTAAAAGTTATATTTTTTAAAAATTCTAGTAAAAAGTAATACCAGAGGTAGATAAATCAGTTAAGGAATGAATCGCAGTCATAAATAATAATGCCTCATAAAACCATTTTATTAAATAAAAATACCTTGGAATTCCCAAATATAAAACTGTGCTTTAAGGTGTAAATGCATTGAAATAATTTATATGGATAGCATTAATTTATGTGAATGGGGCTCACTGTTTTTAGGTGAGAGTAATAACACTGTTTAATGAAAACATGTACTGACAATTTAGCACTAAGGAAGAGAATTCTACCAATATCAGTTTGGAATCTAATTTATTCCCATATAAAGAATGGGAAAATGATGATCATGATATGAATAAGCAACTAAAAATGAAGTGGTGATCTTGTTTGTGAACAGTTGCCTTACGCTCTCGTGATACTTTAAGTCGGAAGCTTTATTTGTTTCTATTGAAATTTTGAAGCAGTAACAAAATTGAACTACAATTTGTATTTTCTGTTATACAAACAACTACCCAAAATGTGCTATATAATGACTTAAAGTGATCATGGAAAAGACTGTGTAATACCTTTGTACGTATTAAATGATTATCTTGTGGAGAATAGAAGTCTAATGCTGGTGACTAAGCCAGGTCTACATACTATCTTGTTTTGTTTGTTTCTTTGTTTGGTAAACATTTATTTTATTTACTTGAAAGAATTACAGACAGAAAGGCAGGGTGGACAGCAAGCTAGCCTCCAACCTCTGGTTCACTCCCCAAATGACAATAATGGCTAGGGCTGGGCCAAACCTAAGTCAGGAGCCAGGGCCAGGAGCCAGGTGCTACTCTGGGTCTCTCACACGGGTGCAGGAGCCCAAGCACTTAGACCATCTTCCACTACTTTCCCAGGCACATTAGCATAGAGCTGGATTAGAAGTTGGGCAGCCAGGACTCAAACTGGCACCATGTGGAATGTGGGCACTGCTATGCCACCATGCCAGCCCCCTGAACAGTATCTTGGTACAAATGTATTTTGATGTGAATTCTTTTTTGTAGTATAAACAATGATGCATGGGTAGTCTTGGTGGGGCTATCTGACTGGCACAAGCAAAACTCACAGCAATGACAATTATATAAAATTGTCCTATATATGCAGAGATGATATCATAGCATATATAGGTTGCTTAGTTTTATAAATCTTTATTGTGTTTTAAATTTTATGTTATTGAACAATTGAAATTTTTACAATAATACTTTAATTTTTAAAACTGTGTAGCCTTTTTTAAACAGTGAATTTAAGAATCATGTTTTTAAATTTCTAAAATGTATGAGGACTTATGAGGTCATGTTAAAAATTTATTAAAAATTAAAGTATTTAAATTTAATATATATATGAATAAATTAAAAACGAAATCTTCCATCTGCTGGCTCATTCTCCAAATGTTGCAACAGCCAAGTCTGGACTGGGTCAAAGCCAGGAGCCATGGACTCAATCCAAGGTCTCCCATGTGAGAGGCAGGGACCCAGGTACTGAGCCTTCATTGGCTGCATATTAAGGTGCGCATTAATAGGAAGCTGAGATTGCATGTGGGACTGGGTCTCGGTCACTGGAACTCTGATATGGGATGCAGGTATCCCAAACAGCATCTTAACTGCTGCACTTGATCTTAGCCAAAAAGCCGAGAAGCGACTGCATCTTAACTGTTGTGTCAAACGGCAGCCCCAATCTTAGTCTTTTAATTCTTCATTTCCCCAACTTATTTTGAAACTGTTTTTCCTGTTGGTTTTCTTTGGGATAAATAGCAACATTCTAAAATAATGCTCCTCTTTGGCTGATTGATCAATATGTATCAGTGTGAACTTCATTTTACTCATGATTTTGCTCCAAAATATACACCTTTAATTAAACAGTACACTATACATAGATGTCATCATCTGTTTCTGCCAAGTGCAAAGTCAGTGACGACATCCTAAGAATGCCAATGGTGGAATTCTCTATCATTACTTTTTCAAAGAAAAGATTCTCTCTCTCTGCTGTTTCTTTTCTCTCTCTCTAAAACACACCACACACACACATACACATACACACGCACACTCACATACACACATACTCACATACCTTTTATTTAAACTGAGGATTTGGGGGACCTTGAAATAATTTTTTCTGCAGTTTAGTTTGAGATCCAGAAAATTATACTTGCAAAACCAATTTCATTGAAAATGGCTCAAATTAAATTAGGACCTAGAATGAAATCCCAAAGTGGATATGTCAATTCCTTTATTAATCTTTCAACAATAAAAAAGTTAGCATTCCACTGTCTGCTATTTATTTTGCAGCATTAAACCCTGAGACACTAGTCACGTTAATGCATGGTGCTATTTCTATTGGGTGTTCATGTGACCATCATTAGTTTACATTTCAGTCATACAGTGCAGAAAGCATTGAAAATAACAAAAGTATTCATGCTCTTGACTTTCATTAGACTTTTTTTGTGTGTGTATCATCAGAATTTCCATCTTAAGTTTGTTAAAATTACTTGGTTATGATTTTTTGAGTTAATTCCAAGGTTCAGTATACCCATGTTTACTATCAGCTCTCTCCATGTGAACAACCACCAAGCTTTGTAGGAAAGCATTTCAGGTGTCAGGTATAGATGCCAATCACTTGGCATTCACTGTGATAACCAGACTTGTCAGAAGGGGTCAAACTAATTTACATTTATTCTCCAGGAAGCTTCCTGATTATATAGAACATAGAATGCTTATCTTTAATTCCCTGCTACAACTGTATATCTCATTACCTCTAATGAGTTATTTGCTTTGTTCTAGTAATGCAGAAGCTGACTAATATACTATCAAACAACAAATAAAATGGTAATTGATTTCTGAAGTTCTATTAACCTTGAAAAATTAACCTTGACCTTATACAAAAATTAACTTCAAGTGGATTAAAATCTTAAACTAAAACCAAAATACAAAAAAAAGATCTATTAAAAATAAATAGGAGAGGGCCGGCGCCGCGGCTCAATAGGTTAATCCTCCGCCTGCAGCACTGGCACCCTGGGTTCTAGTCCCAGTTGGGGTGCCAGATTCTGTCCCGGTTGCCCCTCTTCCAGGCCAGCTCTCTGCTATGGCCCAGGAGTGCAGTGGAGGATGGCCCAAGTGCTTGGGTCTTGCACCCGCATGGGAGACCAGGAGAAGCACCTGGCTCCTGGCTTCAGATCAGTGTGGTGCCCTGGCCGCAGCGTGCCAGCCGCAGCAGCCATTGGAGGGTGAACCAATGGCAAAAGGAAGACCTTTCTCTCTGTCTCTCTCTCTCTCTGTCCACTCTTCCTGTCAAAATAATAATAATAAAAAAAAGGAGAGAAATCTTTACAACCTAAGACTAGTAACATTTTTAAACTTGACACCAAAAGCAGATTCATAAAAGAAAAACTTGTGAGATCTTGTGAAATGGAAAACTGGTCTACCAAAAACCTTGTTAAGAGATTGAAAAGACAAAGGCTGGACGCTCTTCTCTTCTCTTCTCTTCTCTTCTCTTCTCTTCTCTTCTCTTCTCTTCTCTTCTCTTCTCTTTTCTTTTCTTTTGTAAGACCATAGTGTTTTCCACCGCAACTGTACCATTTTACAATGCCATCAGCAATGCACAAGGGTTCCAATTTCTCCACATTCTCTCTAAGACCTTTGTTTGCATTTTTGTTGGTCCATCTTAATGGATGAGAGTTGTGTTTCATTGTGATTTTGATTTATATTTCACTAATGCCTAGTGATATTCTAATACAAGCTATAAGAATGATGGTTTGATGAATACTATGATTTTGAAAACATCGTGCGGCTGGCCCCGCGGCTCACTAGGCTAATCCTCTGCCTGTGGCACCCGTATCCCGGGGTTCTAGTCCCAGTTGGTGTGCTGGATTCTGTCCCGGTTGCTCCTCTTCCAGTCCAGCTCTCTGCTGTGCCCCAGCAGTGCAGTGTAGGATGGCCCAGGTCCTTGGGCCCTGGACCCACATGAGAGATCAGGAGGAAGCATCTGCCTCCTGGCTTTGGATCGGTGCAGTGCGTCAGCCGCAACATGACATCTGTAGCGGCCTCTTGAGGGGTGAACCAACGGAAAAAGGAAGATCTTTCTCTCTGTCTCTCTCTCTCACTGTCTAACTCTGCCTGTCAAAAAAACAAAAAACAAAAAACAAAAAAACCATTGTGCTAAGCGAAATTACCTGCCCCCACAAATAAAAGGACATGGTTCTGCCTATATGAAGTACCAAGAAAAAACTCACAGAGGAATAAAGTAGAAGAGTTTTCATTAGGGAATTAGAAGGGGAAGGGGAGGAGAGAATGAGGTTATTCATGAGTACAGTTTCTGTTTGGAAGGATGAAAAAATTCTAGAAATAAAGTGTGATGATGGTTGTAAAACATTGTGAATGCACTTAATGCTACTGAATTGTATACCTAATGAGTAAAATGGTAAATTTTGCATAATATATATTTTAATATAACTTAAAATATATACTAAAAACTAAGCAAAAACAGTCCAGTTAAAAATTGATAAAAGAAATAAGTAGTTCTATCACCAAAGATGATACACAGGTAAAAATAAGCACTGAAAAGATATTAAACATATTTAACTTTTTGTAAATTAAAACCACAATGAGCTATCCCTATGCACCCATTAGAATGGCTAAAATTAAACAAAAATGATGCACCAAATACTGGCAAAGGATGTGGAAAAATTGCATACATTGTTGGTGATAGTGTTTGAAAGCTTCTTTTAAAACTAAGAGTGTACTTACCATGTGACCTATTGATTGAACACTTGGACATTTAATCACAGGGGAATGAATAATTATGTTGACACAAAAAGTTGTCCATACAATGTTCATAATATTTTTATAAAAGCTAAAAAATGGAAACAATCATCATATCCATAAATGGATGAACTATTAAGCGAAATTTTGGTACATCCTTGAGATGGAATACTACTCAGCAACAAAAATGAAGAAATTACTGATGCATACAACACTGTGAATGAATCACCATAAGAATCAGAGCTGATTGAAAACTACCAATCCAAAAATGTTATGTATGTGGAGTCTTCAAAAAATTAATGGAAAAATGCATATTATGGAAAAACTAATCATAGGTGTCAAAAATTTTTCCAACAAAATAACCTCCCACTAATTTGTTATAAAATATGTGAACAGGAACTAGTCTGAAATATTGAAAAGAATAAGACATCAGTTTGAAAAATACCCTGTCAGAGCAATATGAATACTACTAAGCTGAAGCAAGAGCATACGTTAAATTTATGGTGACGCGTGGGTCAAAGAATTGTGAAATCACTGATACTTTATGGAAGCTTTATGGGGATTATGCCCCCAAAGAAATCAGCAATTTAAAAATGGATAAATCACTTTAAAAAGAAACAAAATAATGTTGAATATGAGGCCCAGAGTGGCAGACAATTCACATCAATTTATGAAGTAAAATCTTCCTAGTCATGTACTAATTGAATTAGACCAGCAATTAGTAGCAGAAACAATAGCCAACAATATACAGCTCATTTAGTTCAGCTCATACAATTCTGACAGAAAATTTTTCAATATTCCAAGCATTTTCTTTTTTTCTTTTCTTTTTTTCTTTTGACAGGCAGAGTGGACAGTGAGAGAGACAGACAGAGAGAAAGGGCTTCCTTTGCTGTTGGTTCACCCTCCAATGGCCGCCGCGGCCAGCAACCGGGACAGAATCCGGCACCCCGACCGGAACTCGAACCCGGTGTGCTGGCGCCACAAGGCAGAGGATTAGCCTAGTGAGCCACAGCGCCGGCCCCATGCATTTTCTTGATAGATGCCCAAACTGTTGTGCTCAGATCAACTACAGAATAAAAAAGGAGAGCTGTTAATGGAAATTTTAAACAAGTGAAATCAAAAGATGAAGGATTTATTTGAAGAACTCTAACAGGAAATGAGATTGATTTTACCAATAGAATCTGGGGACAAAGCACAATCAAAGCAATGGCTACCAAGCGGTCAAAGTGGTTCAAAGTATAATGGATCCGTTCAGAGCAGATGTCATGGCAACAGATTTATGAAATGCACAAGGCATTTGCTTGTTGAATTGCCAGAGAAAAATAACATCTTCTGTTTATGAAAATATTTTGAGAAACTTATTCAAAGCTTTAGCAAAAAATGCCCAAGAAAACATCACCAGAAAATCTTTATCCAGAATGACAATATTCCTACTCATTCTTCTTATTCCAAAAGGCCAGTGTTGTGAGAGTATAAAAGGGAAACTATTAGACACCCAGTTGCCATCCTGATTTGAATTATTCTGACTTTTTTTTTGTTTCATGTGGTAGACCATATGGGAGACCTGGATAAAACTGCTGGTTCCTGGCTTCAGCCAGGCCCTGCCATGGTCATTGCAATCATTTAGGGAGTGAACTGATAGATGGAAGATCTCTGTGTGTGTGTGTGTGTGTGTGTCTTTGAGTGTGTGTTTGTGTCCATCCTTATCTCTCTGTGTAACTCTGCCTTCTAATAAGTACATAAATAAATCTTGTTTTTTAAAGATGACACTAGATACATAGCAGTCTATGGATTCAGCACAATCCAGGTAAAAAATCCACGTGGTTTTTTTTTTTAATTGGCAAGATGACCCTAAAATGTAAATTATAAAAATTCACTATATAAGACAATCTTGAAAAAGAAAAAGTTGAGAAGGCTCACATATCTAATTTCAAAATTTACCACTCAGGTACAGTGATCAAGAAAGTGTGGTGCATAGATGGACCTGTGGATCAATGGATGCAAATTGAGAGTCCTGAAGCAAATCAATGCACTTACAATTAATTGATGTTTGACAAGGGTGTCAATAAAATTCAGTGGGAAAAAATAGTCTTCCAACACTCATTAGACAAATGGGTATGTGCATGGAAAAGAATGAAGTTAGATCCCATTTCATGCCGTAAACAAAATGTGAGGGCCAATCTATAAAACTTTTTGAAGATACTGAGTAGAAATATTTGTGACTTTGGATCATCTTATGGTTTCTCAGACAAAACACCAAAAGTGCAAACAACAAAAATAATGATATATTTTAATAAATTAGTGTGAACTAATTTAATACTATGTCTTACATACCCATGTATGCTTTATATCCATAGAACACTTCGATGTGGAGTGGCCACATCTCAATTATTCAGTATCCTAGCCTCATACCAAGGAAAGTGTGTTGTTGGAAAGCAGTCCTCCCAGAGGACTTTGAACAACAATCATTATGTCCTTAAAATGTATGTGTTTTCCTCAATATCAATAGCATTTTTTAGGTCTCTTTTCAAAAAAAAAATGTTTTTCCCATTTACTTCCAACCCCTTCCTTAATACCACTCTATGTCCTGTAGGCTCTCAACTGTAGATTTGGAATCCAGCTATGAGATTGATCTTCATTAACTTAAAAAAAATCCATAAAAATTTATGCCTCTAGGCAAATGTACACATATGTATGTCAAATCTAAGTCTCTCACACAAAAGAATTTTCCTGATTCAAATAACTTGATTCAAATGCATTTCTTTGCTAAGTCCTTGACTATGCTTTCACTATTCACTGTTGGAGACAAAAGCAAAAATAATGGATGGAAATATCTTCAAGGCCAATAGTATGCTGTGATGTTGTCTATATCATGAGCATTGATGTGTTTTATTACTATGATGGTTAGATACTAAATACAATCACCCTTAGTATCTGCAGGAGTTTTGTTGCAGGACCTTCTTGTATACCAAAATTCATGGGTGTTCAAATTCCTTATATAAAATGAGCATTTACATATAACCTACACGCATCTTCCATGTTAAATCATCTCTAGATTACTTGTGATACCTAATACAGAACCTAAACGTAACTTCAGTCATGTGAGTTCAGCGTAGTACTCAGGGCACTGCAAATGCAACTTTGCACTTTGGAAGTTTCTAGCACTATTATCTGAACATTTTTTACCTATGGCTGGTTGAATCTATAGATGTGGAACCCATGGACACATGGGATGTGGGTGTCTTCAAACTAAGGAATACTAGTCACATGTTTATTATCTCCCTGCTCCTTAGGGGAGGTTCTGCCACTAAATACACATGCCTGCTCCCTAGCAGGGCTGCTCAGGAATGTCAAATCAGCACTCCAGACTGCCCCTTGGGAGGGCTGATCTGAGAATGACATCAGCATCTCTTATTTCCCTGATTCAAGCATCTTAGAATGTTATCCATTCAGTACATTTCCTGTCAACATACAATTAACCAGGAACTTGGTTGGAAGAGCTTTGGAGATTGTTCATCCCCATGCACTGATGTCCCAGCATCCTTCTGCATCTTTCTTTTGAGAACATACTGGCCATAATGAGATGCCAGAAATCCATAGGGCAATAGAAACCAATTAAAGAAGACCCAGTTCCCCCGATGCAGTACTTCTTTTGTCTCAAGTTTACATTCATTGGTACTGAATAGACTCTGGTTTACTGTGCTCACATCCTTCCATGGCCAAAAGGTCTGTGAACTATGTTGATTTGGGAAATGATTCTTAAAGGCTCCCAGGAAGCTCACATTCCAAGTCTGGTGCTCACTGCCTACAGAGAGGCGTTATCTGCATTTTGTCATGGGTTTTGTGTCTTCAGTGCAGGTGGTCAGGCTGATCAGGTCAGGAATATTGCATTCTGCTGTATCACTTTAGCTTCCAGCAACATGCTATTGGTATGCAAAAGTACAAACAAACCAGCAGAGGCTTATTTTCAGGAGCCACCAATATCTCCTTTTTTCCTTTATGTGCTTCGGGTTAAGTACAGTCTAAACCTTGTTGAGACCTGGAGAGAGAACCAAGAGCTCTCTCATCCAAATGCTGTGTGACGTGTGTGTGTGTATTAAATTAAGCCAATTTTTAAAGTAATCCCTCTGTTCTCTTCCTGCTGTCCAAGTACATAAAAGAGGCTGGTTGACTGCCGGCTGGAGCCTCCTAACAGGTGGGGCTTGCCTACCATGTCTTGTGCTGAGGTAGGGCAGGAACACACTGCTCCTTGAGAGTCCTTTCTCCCTGCGGTGCTGTGAGTGAGGAGGACCTTTGTCATTGTCTGTCTTTGCCCACCCCACACTCATGGTGCTTGCCCCTACCTGTTCTCTCCCAGTCTCCGCCTGTCCCCGCCTTCCCATTCCCGCAGACTTGCATACTTGGGGGTCTGGGGCTGCCAGGTGCAGATGATCAGGCTGACTGTGCACGCCTCATACACTGACAAGAGTGGAGTTTGCAGCAGGAAGGAGTCTGCGTGGCAAACCACTGCTATCCAGAGTGGAGGTTCCCTCTGCACAGTCTTGAAGGTGAGTTATTTTTATTGCTATTTAGGTGAAGCAATTTGTTTAGAGAGGTTGAGTAGTTGGTCATGGCATTGCTAAGACAGGCCAACTGGAATGAGGACATCCTGCTCCTGTCACTCTTGAGGTGACCCTGCCTGCCCTGTCCGAGCAGATCCCTGCAAGCATCATGCCCTTTCTTCAGCACCCCACAGTGGATGGAGGGAAAGAGGGCTGGGGCTGGAAGGTTGGAGAGGGTGACCTTTCAGTGTCCCTCAGATCTTATCACACAGCCACTAGCCCTCTCCTTTTGTATCTGGGAGCTTTCTTCACTTTTCTAAACCTCACTGCTCTCATCTGAAAGATGGAGTAACAGCAGATTTCTAAATATGGAAAAGACTCTAGCGTGCCCAGTATAGATTCTTATTTGATTTACCCAAGGGTGTAGATGTCCATTAGAGTGCCATGGCTACATATGCAAAAGCACATGTGAGGGACGTAGGTACAGTTTCTCTGTGACTTTGGGATTCCAATGGGAGTACATGATGGACACACTCTATAAAGGGAAGGTCCTTTATGGTTGAGAAACAGTCAAACCCTCATTACACCATCAGCCTTTTATATTGGGCTTACATCACCATTTTGAAAAATCTGCCCAACAATGTCAGTATAGTTGTGCAAAGGATTGCTTGCAAACGTCAGATGCTGTGAGGGTCAAAATGAAGTCGTCAGGTGAACACTGTGGTGCAGCAAGTTCAACTGCTGCTTGAGACACTCACAGCCCAGGGCAGAGTACAGGTTTAAGTACTGGCTGCTCATCGCTTCTCGGCCATTTGGCTAAGATCAAGTGTAAGTACTGGCTCCTTTGCTTCTGATCTAGCTTCCTGTTAATGTGCTTAGGAAGGCAGCAACTGATGGCCCTAGTGCTTGGGTTCCTGCTGCCACATGAGAGACCCAGATGGAGTTTCTGGCTCTTGTCTTCAGCCTCGCCCAGTCCTGGCTATTGTAGGCATTTGGGGAGTGAACCAGTGGATTGAAGATATTTGTGTGTTTTTGCCTCATTCTTTGCCATTCTGCCTTTCAAATAAAAATAAATCAAACTTTTTTTTAAAGATAACTTTTCCCAGGAGATAGCTTCCATCCACTGGTTCATTCCCCATATAGCCACAATAGCCAGGGCTGGGTTAGGCTGAAACAAGGAGCCAGTAGCTTCATCTGAGTTTCCAGCGTGGGTGGCAGGGATCCAAACACTGGACCATTTTCCTCTGCTTTTCCAAGGCCATTAGTAGGCAGCTGGATAAGAAATAGAGCAGCCTGGACACAAACTGGTACCTGTGAGGGTTGCCAGCATAGCAGGCAGCGGCTTATGCACTATGCCACAATACCAGTCCCTAAATCAATCTTTGAAATTTTTTTTTGGAAACCAGGCATGTGATTGACATTGTCCTCTCCACAGAACATACGATTTTAAGGAGAGCCCTTAGCATTACTGAGATGTTTGATCCATCAAAGGCAAATTTTACAAAAATATTGAGGTCAGAAAACCTTCATGTTTCTCATGTCTTTCATGAAGCCAAATTTGAGGTCTGCAAAGATGGAGCCAAAGCGTCAGCAGTAAAAGCTCCAATTCCAGTCACAGGGTCTTTACTTCCTCAGACCTTTCCTGTTTTTTATCCAATAGAATCCAAAGACTGCTGTCTTACTCATGGGGCAGACAAAACCCTGAGAGTTAACAAAAGAATCATGTGAAGCAAAGGTTACTTTTCTATGAGAGAAGAGTTCTTTCCTACATCTTTCATATTTCTGTTACATATTTTTATATAGCATTTACTTTGCTTTTGGATAACTACTTCTTAGGTACAGAGACTCAATGATGCAAGCTTTTGTGTTTTGGGGAAGTGTTTTGAAAGGAAAGAGGGCATGAAGGCTGGAATGCTGTTCTGAGAAATGAGCTGAAGGGTTTCGTACGCCTGGAAGATTCTTTAATCTACTGAAGAGTAATGTAGATTGACAACCCTCTTGAGTATTGACTGCCTGGGTCAGGATTTTTGTTTTGTTTTATATGGGGTTTTCAAAAAACAATTTCATTAGTGTGATAGAGGAAAAGGCATTTAGTAGTAGCTTGGAGTTTTTAGGAGAGAGAGGGTTTTTGTTTGTTTAGTTTGAGAGGAGAGAGAGAGAGAACCCACCCATTGGTTTATTCCACAAATGCACATACTGAAGCATGAACTCAACACAGGTCTCCCATGTGAGCAGCGGAACTTGATCACTTGCGCTGTCACCACTGCCTCCCACAGTCTGCATTTACAGAAAGCTACAAGTGGGAGCCGGAGCCAGGGAGTGAATCCAGGCAACCCGATATGGGATTTCTAACTTTGTCTTAACTGCAAGGCCACAGGCTCACCCTTCACTTGCCTTTTCAATTTTTTCTTTTTCTCCCATTTTTACCCCAACCTAAGTCTAGTAAGCATTATTTTAGGGAGTACACATAGCTAATCTCCAGCCTCTTGTGTTTTGTTTTGCTGATTTATAATCTATATATTAACTAAGATAAAGTTTAAAATCATTTTAAAAGTTAAATTTGAACCAAGCATAATGTCAGGGAATTCTAGACACAGGAACTACTCAATGATGGAACCTGGGAACCCTCCACTTCCCCATGATGCTTATGTCCACATATTATTATGTGCCACACACTGCTCTGAGCTCTTACAATCATCAGCTCATTTGATCCCTATAAGGACCCTGGAGGCCCTATGTTTCTCAACCCTTTCATAACTGGGAAACCAAGCTGGAGAGGGAGGTCATCTGCCCACAACACCTGGAAAGCAGCAGCTATGGAGTCTGTGCGCTTGATCCATGCACCACACAGCTCCAAAGATGCCCCTGATTGTTATGATCACCGTCACTGTTACTCTGACTGCAAGAGGATAATTGAACCAGAAAGAGAAACTCAGGTCTCAAGATATGAGATAACTTTCTGGAGCACAGCTCTGCCCCATTAAACCATTTTAGAGGAAAAAAAAAATATATACATATGGTACTTACTTTTTATCTTTGACAAATGTGTCAGCTGTAACCATATTGCAGCCAAATAAATTATTCGAAAAATGTCATCACTATGGCAGTGATGTTGGAGATGTCTGAGAACTCTGGCTGGTTGTCAGAGTTTTAAAAGGCAATGCCTCTGTCTCCCAAGGTAATTAATTTGGTAGAGAAATAAATGCCAGTTAGTAAATCTCAGTGTCAGCATGTCTGGGGCCTGCCACTGCTGCGTTACAGCAGTTCCAAGGCCAAATCCTGCAGTACCTCTGGGCTGATCCAGGCCCAGTACCAACTAGTGGGTACCAATCCCTCTCCTGTGCTTGCATTTCCTGTCAATCTACAAAGAAGCACATCTGACCCCATATTCTCACCTGTCATCCTGTTGTACAGATGTGAAAACTGAGTCTTAGAATGCAAATGCTGGTGCAAGCTCATACAGTCAGTGTGTGATAGGATAACCATGTGAATGTGTCTCTTCTCCAAGTCCCAGGTTCTCTCTTCTGAACCAGCCTTTGTCTGGAGCAGTTATTAGCTGAAAAGAACACACGTCTGGGGCATTCTAGAAATGTGTTCTCTACCATCTGTGTCCACTTCTGGGCCACTGCCTTCTAGATACTGAGTCAGATGGTTCTGCATGAAACAGATATGCTTTTTTTTTTTTTTTTTTTTTTTTTTGACAAGCAGAGTGGACAGTGAGAGAGACAGAGAAAGGTCTTCCTTTGCCGTTGGTTCATCCTCCAATGGCCGCCGCGGCCGGCGCTTTGCAGCTGGCGCACCGCGCTGATCCGAAGCCAGGAGCCAGGTGCTTCTCCTGGTCTCTTATGGGGTGCAGGGCCCAAGCACTTGGGCCATCCTCCACTGCCTTCCCGGGCCACAGCAGAGAGCTGGCCTGGAAGAGGAGCAACCAGGACAGAATCCGGCGCCCCGACCAGGACTGGAACCCTGTGTGCTGGCGCTGCAAGGTGGAGGATTAGCCTAGTGAGCCGCGGCGCCGGCCCAGATATGCTCTTAATACAGGTTTTTTTTTTTTTTTTTTTTTTTTTTTTTTTTTTTTGACAGGCAGAGTGGACAGTGAGAGAGAGAGACAGAGAGGAAGGTCTTCCTTTTGCCGTTGGTTCACCCTCCAATGGCCGCCGCGGCCGGTGCGCTGCGGCCGGCGCACCGCGCTGATCCGATGGCAGGAGCCAGGAGCCAGGTGCTTTTCCTGGTCTCCCATGGGGTGCAGGGCCCAAGCACCTGGGCCATCCTCCACTGCACTCCCTGGCCACAGCAGAGAGCTGGCCTGGAAGAGGGGCAACCGGGACAGAATCCAGCGCCCTGACTGGGACTAGAACCCGGTGTGCCGGCGCCGCTAGGCGGAGGATTAGCCTAGTGAGCCGCGGCGCTGGCCCAGATATGCTCTTATCACAGAACAGCACTTCCACCTCAACTGCTCTGGCTATTTAAAAGCTGCACGTTGTTTCTTGCTTTGCTTCAGGGTAAAAACCTCCAAGGGTTGGCTCCAGGACTACTTGAGTAAGGCCAAGGTGGTGTGCACAGCAAACAGTAACACAACAGAGGACAGGTGTTTGTTGCAGCAGTGAAGCTGCCCTTTGGAATGGAATCCCTGGGATCGAGTCCCAGGTCTGCTTCCGATCCAATAACCTGCTAATGCACAGCATCTGCTAGTGCACAGCATGGCATGCAGCAGATAAAGGCTTAAGTACTGGAGTTCCTACCTACCCATATGGGAGATCCAGAATGAGTTACAGGCTTCTGGCCTTGGCTGTTGTGGGTCTGTGGGGAGTATACCAGCAGATGATCTCAATCCCTTTCAAATAGATTAATAAATATTATTGTAAAACACAATATAGTAATTTGCCCTTGAATTTGCCCTTGGTATTTCTACCAAACATAAATCCAATGCCCTACTTATCCACCTGAAGATCTTTCTTCCCCCTTCAGGATTCCTTGTCCCCTTGCTCCCTAGTGACTCCATTGCTTGGTGCTACTGGCTTGTAGGACCATTCATAGTTAGATATGCTAGAGAAGAGATTAGATTTCCATTATTTAGGAGAAACTGCCAGTGACCCATCCCATTTTTCAGCTGATGCACCTGTGGAGTCAGGGTGAGACGGTCATGGAGTGCTGGAAACCCTTGCAGCAACCCCTGTGGTGCTTCAGCAGTGAACCAAGAGCATCTCAGACAGACAGGTGCTTTGCTGTCGATTTAACAGCAGGAAAACAATGGAAATCAGACATCTGTAAGCCAAATAGTTTCCCCTGCTGGGCCATTGAGCCATAATATAATTGACAAAATGTCTGTCAATGCATTTTGATTATAAACTGCTCTTTCTGTATACTTAGTCAATACTTTAAAAAAAAGTTTAGTGCTGCTAATTTTTGGAGATGAGGGTACATGACTTCTGTAAACTACTAAATGTCCCATTCATGGTAGGTGGTTGATAGATATTGGTTCTATATAGGGACTTTCCAAAGTAAGCAATTTTTGTAATAGTTCAAGGTGATGCAAGTCATTTTGGAGAATGCCATTGGCTAAGTAGATGATTAGCTCATTAATGAGAAGATATGCTACTACCTATTCAGAGCATCTTACATCAGAAAACTCTAACGGGGCCGGCGCCGCGGCTCACTAGGCTAATCCTCCACCTTGCGGCGCCGGCACACTGGGTTCTAGTCCCGGTCGGGGCGCCAGATTCTGTCCCGGTTGCCCCTCTTCCAGGCCAGCTCTCTGCTGTGGCCAGGGAGTGCAGTGGAGGATGGCCCAAGTGCTTGGGCCCTGCACCCCATGGGAGACCAGGATAAGTACCTGGCTCCTGCCATCGGATCAGCGCGGTGCGCCACCGCGGCGGCCATTGGAGGGTGAAACAATGGCAAAGGAAGACCTTTCTCTCTGTCTCTCTCTCACTCTCCACTCTGCCTGTCAAAAAATAAATAAATAAATAAAAAAAAAGAAAACTCTAACGTCACATCTAGAAAATGAAACAAACAAAAACACATAGTTGAAGTATATTCTTGATTGGTTTTCATTATCTAGAAATAGAACCAAAATAATATTTTTATAAGAGCATGGACAGAGGACATAAGGAATATTTTACACGTGTCAAATGGACAGCATTCCATTCCCTTAGACATTTCTTTTCTCTGAATTACCAAGATCTAAAAAAAAATTAGATGTCTCTATACATTTTATCCCTTTTGTTGGAGCTGTGCCAGCAAGGAATAAACTGTGGCTCAAGACACAGTCTTTGGGCTTGAATAAAAGGAAAATAATAGTTGAGAAAAAGGGAATGACTTGTTTCAAGGTTCTATAAATGCATTTGACGCAAAATTCTTAGTGATGTACTCATATTTCCAGAAATCTAGTGAGTGCTGGGATCTTGGGCCCTCTTTTTATGAATATTGTGATCTGTTCTGAAGGGGCAGGGGTGTGAGGAGCATTCTGAATCTTCTGATCTTACTAGGTTTATTCTGACATAAGACACACACTTGCATTATGTATGCAGAATAACAGAGGCATTGGAGCCTCTCTCAGGCCTGGTTTTGAAGAGGGATTTCCAGGGGCCAGCAACTTGGTGCAGCAAGTAAAGTACCACCTGTGATGCTGGCATCCCATATGGGCACCAGTTTAAGGGCCGACTGCTCCACTTCTAATCCAGCTCCCTGTTAATGTGCCAGAGAAAGCAATAAAGGGTGGACCAGGTGCTTGGACCCCTGCACCCACATGGGTCTCTCTCACTCGCTCTAACTCTTCCTTTCAAATAAATAAGTAAGTATTTATTAAAAAAAGAAGAGGGATTTCCATAGATAGAATTTAAAGTGACAAGATCAATAAAAATATGCTTTGTGATTTCATGGAGAACTTTTGGCTACATATTTGAATTGGGACAAGCCATGCTGTTTACTAGTCTTTTTTGTCTTTTTAATGATTTATTTAATTTATTTATTTGAAAGTCAGAGTTGCACAGAGAGAGGAGAGGCAGAGAGAGAGAGAGAGAGAGAGAGAGGTCTTCCATCTGCTGGTTCACTCCTCAATTGGCTGCAATGGCTGGAGCTGCACCAATCCAAAGCCAGGAGCCAGGAGCTTCCCCTGGGTCTTCCACTTGGGTGCAGGGGCCCAAGGACTTGGACCATCTTCCACTGCTTTCCCAGGCCATAGCAGAGAGCTGGATTGGAAATGGAGCAGCCAGATCTCGAACCAGTGCCCATATGGGATGCCGGCACATCAGGAAGGGCGTTAATTTGCTGCACCATAGCACCAGCCCCCTTACTAGTCTTTCTAAAAAATTTCACTAAATTCTCTGTAATGATACATTGATATTGGGCAAAGCTGAGTATCTCTAATATTCTCTCAATTTAGCTGAATAAAATACTTTGAGTGTTTGTAAGGATAGGTAGTTTTTATAATAAAGTGATTTTGATCATTATATAAAATTCTATAAATATTTATTAAGAGATTTGAAGTCACAAATTGATGAATTTATGTAGATTTATTAACTAATTGGAAAATTGCCAGTTGATAAATGATTCTTATTGATTTAGATGTCTTATCTGTGGCATATAATAGGTGAGTAAATTTCTGTATTTCCTGAGAGGGGTCTTGAAGTATAATGATAACAGTGAATTTTTATATTTTTACTGTTAAGTTACTTCAGTTTTATCTCATCTATTTTTATGTTCTTTAACTAGGTACATACAAATATAAGGAATTAACATCTCTATCATGTAATATCACTGTCTATCTCTGATAAAATTTGCTTGATTTCTGCTTTGTTTGAAATTACTATAATCATTCTATTTTACTTTTGGTTAGTTAGCCTAGTATATCTTTCTCTATCATTTATTTATTTATACATTTAAAAAACTTATTAATTTATTTATATGAAAGGCAGAGTCGAGTGGGAAGAGAAAGAGAGAGATCTTTTTTTAAAAAAATATTTATTTTATATATTTGAAAGACAGAGTTACAGAGAGAGGTAGAGACACAGAGAGAAAGAGGTCTTCTATCCACTGGTTCACTCCCCAGATGGCTGCAAAGGCCGGAACTGTGCCAATCCGAAGCCAGGATCCAGGAGCTCATTCGGGGTCTCCGATGTGGATGCAGGGGCCCAAGGACTTGGGCAATCTTGTATTGCTTTCCCGGGCCATAGCAGAGAGCTGGATCAGAAAATGAGCAGCTGGGACTAGAACCGGGGGAGAGATGGATTGGAAGAGGAGCAGCCGGGACTAGAACCAGTGACCATGTGGAATGCCCGCACTTCAGGCCAGGGCTTTAACCTGCTGCACCACAGCGCCAGCCCCGAGACAGAGATCTTCTATCAGTTGGTTCACTCCCCAAGTGGACACAAAAGCTAGGTCTGGGCCAGGTTGAAGCCAGAAGCCAGAACTCCATCCTGGTCTCCCACCTGGATGACAGAGGTCTGAGCGTTTAGGCCATCTTCCACTGTCTTCCCAGGTGCATAATTAGGGAAGTAGAGTAGCTGGGACTCAAACTGGCACTCCGATTTGGGATGGCAGCATCATACATGATAGCTTAACCCACCACACCACAATACCCCACCATCATTTATTCATTTTTGGAATACACACACACATAGAGAGGGAGAGGGAGAGAGAGAGAAAGAGAGAGAGAGAACACAAACTCCCTTTCACAGATTCACTCTCCAACACCTGTAATGGCAGTGGGCTGGTCAAGGCCAGCAGCAAGAAATTCAATCCAGGTCTCCCTCATGGGTGCCAGGAACCTGTTTGAGCCATCACCATGGCTTCCCAAGGTCTATATAATTAGGAAGCTAGAATCAAGATCCAGAGATGGTGGCCAGCATTGTGACACAGTGGGTTAAGCTGCTTCCTGCAATGCCAGCATACCACAGGAGCACCAGTACAAGCCCTGGTTTCTTCACATCTGACCTAGCTCCCTGCAAATGCTCCTGGGAAAGCAGCAAAAGATGGCCCAAGTACTTGGGCCCCTGCCACCACTTGGGAGACAGGGCATTCCTGGCTCCTGACTTCAGCCTGACCCAATCTTGGCCATCACAACCATTTGGGGTGTGAACCAGCAGATGGGAAGTCTCTCTCCCTATCTATCTGTGACTTTGACTTTCAAATAAACTAACAAATCTATTTATTGATTGATTGATTGATTGATTGACAGGCAGAGTGGACAGTGAGAAAGAGAGAGAGACAGAGAGAAAGGTCTTCCTTTTGCCGTTGGTTCACCCTCCAGTGGCCACTGCGGCTGGCGCGCTGTGGCTGGCACATCACGCTGATCCGAAGCCAGGAGCCAGGTGCTTCTCCTGGTCTCCCATTGGGTGCAGGGCCCAAGCACTTGGGCCATCCTCCACTGCACTCCCGGGCCATAGCAGAGAGCTGGCCTGGAAGAGGGGCAACCGGGACAGAATCCGGCGCCCCAACTGGGACTAGAACCCGGTGTGCCGGCGCTGCTAGGTGGAAGATTAGCCTATTGAGCCGCAGCTCTGGCCCAAATCTTTTTTTTTTAAAGAGCCAGAGATAGGTGTTGATCCTACACACTGATATGAGATGTACATGTCTTAACCACCAAGCCCAATTCTCTTTACCTCTCCAATCTTTTAATTTTAATATGCTTGCATCATTGTGTTTAAAGTGAGTTTCTCATAGAAAACTCAATGTTGGAATTTTAAAAAGCATCTACTCTGATTATCCCTTTTACAGCATTTACATTTAAAGTGTCTACCCTGTGGCCAGTTATTTTCTGTGATTGGCATTGGCTTCACCTCTCCCTTTCTCTGTTTTCTCTGGCTTTGGGCATTTTATGTGATTGCATTTTAACTTCTCTTTTAGATCAATCATACTTCTAATAAAAATAATGTAATTATATTTTCTTAAGTTAAAATTAAAATTCAAACTTTGATTTTTAACAAAACAGTTGAACTTGGAGATAATATACTGCTTTATGTGTGGTACAGGAAGCTTAGTAGAGAATTGCCAATCCTTTTATCCTGTCCATTGTGACATCACTGTCTATTTTACTTATCTGTATGTTGCTATCACATTGTTACTATTATTTCATTAAATAATTATCTTTTACAACAATTAACAAAAAGAAAATATTTATTCTTTGTATTTCTGTAAAAACTATTTGATGTTTTTACCTATGTACACATTTCAGAATGATTCAATTAAGTTAATTAACATTTCTATCACTTCATCAATTCATCATTGTTGGGTGGTGAGAATATTAAAATCTATTCTTTTGAAATTTTGAAATATACAATGCATTATTATTAGCTACAGTCACCTTTCAAATAATATTGTTGAAAGCCAATCATGTTCTATTCATTAAAAATAACAAGAGGGGACCAGCATTGTGGTGTAGAGGATAAAGCCACCGCCTGTAACACTGACATCCCAAATGGATGTCAATTCATGTTCCAGCTGCTCCACCTCCTATCCAGCTTCCCTGTCTTTGGAAAGAAGCAAAAGATGGCCCAAATGTTTGGGCCTCTGCCACCCACGTGGGAAGCTCGGATGAAGCTCATGGCTCTTGGCTTCAGCCTGGCCCAGCCCTGGTTGTTGTGACCACCTGAGGAGTGAACACGTTGGAAGGTCTCTCTCTCTGTCTCTCCTCTCTGTGTAACTCTGCCTCTCTAAACAAACAAACAAACAGACAAACAAATAAATGTTTCTAAAACAAGACATCAAGAGATATAGGCCTTAATAGGGAAATCTATGTTAATCTGGCTCTGAATCTGTATTTAAGGTTTGCTATAGTTTTGGGTGCCAGAGCATCTTGTATTTGTCTTCCCTTTTGAATTGAACTACCCTAAGTACTCTCCCCTAGAGAGAAGATGCACTGTTTAGTTCTTTCAGCATTAATCCACTTTGCTCTACTCACATCTTATTGGTATTCTGATAGGTTTGAGCAATTACAATTACAGTCATCCCTCAGTATTCACAGAGATTGGTTCCTGGATCCCCTACAAATAGATGGATGCTTAAGTCTCTTATATAAAATGACCTAATATTTGCATGGAAATCTACACTTTATACTCCTGTATACTTTAAATCATCTCCAGATTACTTATAGTACCTAATAAAATGCAAATACAGAGTAAATAGTAGTTTATACTGTGTTGTGCAGGGAATAATGATAAGAAAAATGTCTCTATAAGTCCGTATAAATGTAATTTTAAAAAAAACACAGTTTTGATCCACAGTTGTTTGCATCCATAGATGTAGAGTCTGTGAATAAGAAGGAACAATATCGTGGTGTTTAGATGGAACCGTGTTTCTGGTCTAGACCCTTCATGAGTGTTTCTCTGGTGGCATATGATTCGATTCCCCTCACCCTCTTGCTGTCATTTCCTTCACTGGTTACAATGCCCTAAGTCTAGCCCCCAAAGCCTTAATCCTTTTTGACTGTGCCCCACCCCCTCATGTGGAATAGGAGGGCTCTAGGCAGGCTGGAATGGGAAGGATGTGGCTCCAGTAAAATCTTTTCCCTGCTAGAGTATTCTGTGTTATGGCAAATGCCCTGTAGCTGTTTCACAATGATTTAGCCTAGCCTCCCCTACAAGAGGAAATGAGTGATCTTACTTAGACATTCACTTTGAGAATCCTGTGGGCCTACGAACATGTTGGGGGAATCCCCTGAAGGCTGTTCAACCCACCCCAGAAGTTTCTGAGTCTCAGGCTGGTTCATACCCAGCCTCCAGGTGTTCATCAACAGAAGTATGCCAGTGTTCCTACCCATTTACAACTCCTGGTGCTTCTGCCCTGTGACCCAGTTCTCTGATGGGCCCAAGAAGAGTCAATAATTTTTAAGTTCTTCTGGCTTTTTCTTGTTGTAGGGAGGGTTTGACAACTTCCTAACTCTTGTTATGTTGGAACCAACACCAGAAGTCCACTTGTATGATATTTTGGAAATAGTTAATGTTTAAGAATCAGGGATTTTTGAAGGGCAAGTGTCAATGAAACTTGAAATCGAAGATGATTGCAGAGTTAAAGAGATGCCATGTGTTCCATTAATGGTTGGAATCTGTAAGGATCTCCATGCTGGTGCAGTAAGAATTCAAGATGCTTGATATTTGCCCTCAAGGACCAGAGTCCAAAAGAGCATGTTCCTAAGAATGCTAGAATACTAGGAATTCTAGGTATATGATCTGAGAATACTAGGTGGTATTTAATGAGTGCTTAGATGTGAGACACTGATTTAAGTGCTGTATTTATGTATTTAATGAATTAATCCTTGAATCAAACTAAGATGATTGTTACTATTTTTCTCTCCATCTTTCACATAAGGACTCTCAGGGCCAGGGTGTTTAAGTTGCTCAAGGTCAGGGTATCCTCACAATTCTAAAGCAAGCTCCAGACCTCATGCTCTCAACCACTGTACTTTGCCTGTCTCCAAATAATATGTCCAGATAGTTTGTCCATACTCATATACAATAATGCAAACATAAGGGAAGTAACATTTCCTCTGACACTTTAGAGGGAAATAGATTCCTCCTGTCATGGGAAGTCAGGGGAGAGCTGACATGCTAAGTTATTAAAGTTAGGATTAAGTGGGCAGCATGGTTGCAGGGGTGTTTGGAGGAAAGGAAAAGATGGAGAAACCCGGGAACTCACAGTGTGCAGTGAAAATGATAGAGAAGCAGAATAGAGATTGAGACTGGAGCATCTGAAGGTTTTTTTTTTTTTAAGTTTTTCTGAAGATATAATGTTGAGAGCTTTTAAAGTAAGAAGTGATAGGACCACAGATATATTAGAGAAAGATTAATGTGTGGTAGAATATAGGAAGACTTGGTGGGCTAGATGTCTTAGTCTGGTCATGTTGCTAAAACAAAAGATCTTTAAATGGCTAATATATAAACAACAAAAATATATTGTTCACAGTTCTGAATAGGAAATCTAAAATCAAAGTGCCAGAGGACTCAGTCTGGTGCAATCTTGCATGATGAAAGGGGCAAATAAACAACAAAACCACACTTAGGCCTCTTACATGGGTACAAATCCCATTCATGAGGGCTAGGATCTCATGACCTGCTCATATATATACTTTCCAGAGGCGCTACTTGTATCACCAGAATATTGGTTATCATATTTCAGCATGTAAATTTTTGAGGGACATAAATATTCAGACCACAGCAAGAAGGAAGAGAACCAGACATTCCAGATATGTAGTTGGTATTAGGTGGTTGTTTTAATGGGAGTGGAGAAGGGGTGTGTGTGCAAGAATTGACAGGGATTGGTAAACAGTAGAATTTGAAGGCAAGGAAAGGAAGGAGCTGAAATTACTACAGTATCGTATGATTGGAGAATGATGAAAAAGGTTGCAAGTGACAAAGTTGTATCTGTCTATCATCTATCTATCTAAAACCAAATTTAGAATGAAATATGTGCCTTCAGAGGAGAACCCATCAAATGGTCCAACAGTTTGGGTTGTTATTATTAGTGGGGCTTGGAAATAAAATGAACCTTGAACTTCCCAGCAGTCACAGAACAAAGGGAATGGGATCTGCTGTAACTTTCTCAGGAGAGCATTTGTGCCCTTCTTTCAAAGAGACACACTGCTATCAAGATCAAAATCTAGAAATCATTGAACTAAAATACATGAAGCCACGAGTATTGTGAAAGACGATGTCTTTAGCTTCCACTCCCTAAAATACCATCGCAGAAGCTATTGAGATGGAATATCTCTTTGAAGGCTTACAGCATTGGAACATGTTGACCAATTGTTGAGTCCATCTTCTTACAGATACTCCCAAGGGTCTTCCCTTACTGTTAGGCCATGATAACAAAATCTTGCCTGATTGCACAGCCTTGTGGAAAGTTTTTGGCACTTCAGAGTTTATCAGGCTATTACAGAAGAGAACTGAGAAGCATTCAGAATATGTGCCTTCGGAAAAATGTGCCTTCCAATGAAATAGTTGTGCTGGATTCTGTGTCCAAGAAACAGATTCTTCCAGGCTTTTCATGGAGTTGCAGAACAAACTTTGTCCTTTTGTTCTTATCTCACAACATCCTTTAGTACCCTATTTTTTTTATCAGTGACAATACCAAAAAAGCAATCAGAAAAACAACCTTCTTATCAGTATTCGTTTTTGGCAACTTAGTAGCCAAATGATGAATGGATTGGGCTTGAAGTTTTCCCCTTTGCACACATACACATGAATCTGTTCAGAGAAATGACCACTGTTGTCATTCAGTTATTTGCTACACACTTTCCCAGACACCATTTTACCCTTCAGGATTCCTCCCCTGCCCTGCCTCTCTCCTCTCCTCTCTTCTCTCTCTCTCTCTCTCTCTCTGTCTGTCTGTCTCTAACATACACACACACACACACACACACACACACACACATGCATAAATGCAATCATATAAGTAAGAAATGAAAAAGGTGCCAGCATTGTGGCACAATGGGTTAAAGCCCAGCCTGCAGTACAGGTTTCCCACTGCCAAGTCCTGGCTGCTCCACTTCCTACCCAACTCCCTGCTGATGCACCTGGGAAAGCGGTGGAAGATGGTCCAAGTCCTTGGGCCCCTGCAACAGTGTGGGAGACTTGGAAGAAGCTCCTGACCCCTGGCTTTGGACCGGCCCAGCTCCAGCCACTGTGGCTATTTGGGGAGTGACTCAGGAGATGGAAGATCTCTCTCTGTCTCTCTCTCTCTCTCTCTGTCCTTCAAATAAATAAAATAAATCTTTTAAAAAAAGAAATTATAAAGAGAGGAATTTTCAAGCTTGAATATGCCTTAATGATCATCTCACATCTTATCTGAGACTTTCATTCCATTCCTGGGAAAACAAAGGCCCAGAGAGATTCCACATGCTTCCCATGGACACACATCATTGTCATCTGAGATGAGAAACCATGTTTTCTGACTTCTTGTCCAGTGCTCCCTTCACTGTTCAACTTGAGGAAGAACTATAGGAGTTAAAATTCAAAATCAACTCAACAGTTACATTTTTTAAATGGATATCAATAAATAAAATAGGAACATTTTAGGTTGATACAAAGATGTGTAATACATTTGCAGTGCAGATGGAGGTCAGAACAATAATATGGATAGAACATGGTTGTCCTTTACCCACATCAATGGTTGTAGGCTCTTTGCCAATTTTTTAACACTTAGAAAAATGAACCAGGAAATCCTACTTAATGTAATCTGGGGTGCACCAAGCAGGTCAACTGTCTTCTATTTAGTATTAAAAATATAGGCTTGTTGAATTCTAAGAATGGGAGTACAAGGCTATGGTAAATGTGTCTGAGATCAAGAACTATGATCTCTGCTATTCATGCTTAATTTCTCATTGACCATTGAGACAGGCATGCACATCAATTCATTAAGCCAAGGAGAACAGAGGCTAAGAGGTCACCCAGCTCAAGGCCTCATACCAGGATGAGGTAGAAAACTACATGTGAGATTGGTCTGGGCCCTGCATCAATGGAGTTGAACTTGAGATCCAAGACTGAGCAATGGTGCTTCGTGTCTTTCCTGTGCTCCCTTCTTGAGATGGATATGGGACTGTCGTAATGGAAAGCAGGGCACAGTTGGGAGCATAATGGAGACACTACACTCATAGATTACCAGGATAAAGTAAAATAAATCACAGTTGTTGTGTGCCTAGGAGAGACCACAGCGTATGCTGGGGCTCAGTCATTGACATCTGTATTATGTTGTATGATTCTACTTTCACTGGCACAAGGAAATTGAGAGGGAGTAGACAGCTTGATGGTCGGGTGTCTGTAGGATATTTCATGTGTAACATTGACAAACCACCCAAACATGTTCCTTCATGTTCTTTTCCCTGCTCATTAAATACAAACTCTGTCTTTGCAAGCCTGAGAATTCTCCCTGGTATTTCACTTTCCCTCACTTCCTTGTACCTAGTCCCTGCATTCTTCAAGACTCTCCTTCCATGCTCAGTGGCCACCCAATTGTAGCCTGGGCAAGTGGCAGCATCTTAGTGTGGTTGTTTGCACTTGCCTCTTGCCATCACGTGGACGCCTGCACTCTGTACTCAAAAAAGCAGCTGGATGGACCAAGCTATATTCCTGTAATTGCCGTTTATTTCACTGAGAAAGTAAACCAGGTCCTTACTACGGTCCTTGAGGCTTCTTTGCCTCCTGATCAGTCACTTCACTGGCTCCTATGGAGGCTCAGCCACATACCTATTCCCCACACATGCCAGACACACCTGTCTTGGAACCCAGCATCAACTCCTAGAAACCTCTTCCCATAGTCATGTGCATATTTTTAAATCACTTTCTTCAGGCTTTAGCTTCAAGATTACCACATCCAAGGACCTTCTCAGATTCTCCTATTTAAAGTAGTGCTCACCCTGCACCCCTAGATTCTGAGTTCTTCCCCCTGAGATCCAAGCATGCTCATGCTCTGTGCTCACTTCCTCCCCCAGTCCAACACAGCACCATTCAGGCAGGACTTTGCTCTACATTAGCCTGCACCTCTAGACCCTGTAGCAATACGTGGTACTGTCAGGACTCAGAAGTAAGGAAAGGGTTTAATGATGTAACTGTATAATTCTGCAGTCAGATAATTTTTGCTCAGATCCAAGCTTACACCAAGCAGGTGGATGGCTTTTGGCAATTTATTGTCTTTCTGAGACTCCATTTTATATCCTAAAAAATTAAGATGAAGTTCGAGTTCATGTAATATGGTAATCCATCTCTTGACATGTAGGAAGCTGACAGCCTTTGTTAGTTATCATTGGTACATTGATTAGCCATGGGAATAATACAAGTTCCTGGCCATGTCCTCTCCTCAAAAGAGAAGGATGGAATTCAGTGGAGAGCAATGGTCACTATATCCTTGCATTCTTTCTAATTAACAACAGCATATCCTTCTCCAGTATTTTGACTACAGCTATGAAAATTGTACTTTCAAAGGAAAATTACATTGACAAAACTTACTGCAATACACATGAGAAACTCTAGATATATGTGTTCATCCATGGGAAAATATTAATTCTTAGATTTTTCGCCTATGGAGTAAAGGATACTTTTCTTGGAAAAACAAATCATTCTCATTATTTCTCAAGGTAATAAAGAGTTTAACCAACACAAATACTCAATAGGCAGAAATGGGTTAAATAAATCCTGATGTGTCATTACCAAAAAACAAAAACAAAACCAGGCTGCATACTTTGAATATTATACTTATGATTTTTATTCAACAACATGAACATAGACATAATGTTGACCACAGCAGCAGTCACATAGCCCATGTGTGTATTTGATATGTAAAGATAAGTGATGAAGAAATAGAGCACAGTGTTAATTGTAGATGGATATATGGGTACTCATTATAAAATCCTCTGAGCTTTTCTTGTAGTTTGGAATTTTCATAATAAAAGTCCTAAAAATGATACCAAAGAGTAGAAAATTAATCTAGTTGTTTTTTTTTTCTAAGCAAGGCTCCAGCAGTAGGTATTTTTTTTTTTTTTATTTTTTGACAGGCAGAGTGGACAGTGAGAGAGAGAGACAGAGAGAAAGGTCTTCCTTTGCCGTTGGTTCACCCTCCAATGGCCGCCGTGGCCGGCGCGCTGCGGCCGGCGCACCGCGCTGATCCGATGGCAGGAGCCAGGAGCCAGGTGCTTTTCCTGGTCTCCCATGGGGTGCAGGGCCCAAGCACCTGGGCCATCCTCCACTGCACTCCCTGGCCACAGCAGAGGGCTGGCTTGGAAGAGGGACAACCGGGACAAAATCCGGCGCCCCGACCGGGACTAGAACCCGGTGTGCCGGCGCCGCTAGGCGGAGGATTAGCCTAGTGAGCCGCGGCGCCGGCCCAGCAGTAGGTATTTTGCACAGCAGTTGATATACCACTTGGATGCCCACATCCCATATAGGAGTGCCTGGGTTTGAGTCATGGCTCTGTTCTTGATTCGGTTTCCTGCTAAAGTCACCCTGAGGGGCAGCAGGTGATTCCTTAAATACTTGAGACCCTGCCCATCTATATGGGCAAGCTCAGGGATTTGGCCTGACTCAGCGCTGGTTGTTGAGACTATTTGGGGATTAAACCAGAGGATGGGGGATCTCTGTCTGTCTCCCCATTTCATCAGCTCTCCTTTACTCCCAACCTCCTTCCTTCTACTTTTCAAAAAAGTAAATAATTAAGATTGTATTATGTTGTGCTCCATTATAAATATTATCCATAATCAAAGGGTTCTTCATTGTGTTTAATGCCCATTCTTTCTTTCAGTCTTCCCTAATACTAACAGATTATTCTTTAAAATGTATTCTTCCCATTATGCCTAAGACACCATTCCTTGAGTAACTGAATCTCTTAAGATACATTGAACTTCATGGTAGCTACATTAGCAGCCACATGTAAATACACTGGTATAAGGTACAGAACTTCTAGTCCATAAGCTCACAAATGCACCAAAAGTACCATGAGTCTTATGCAAAATTCTTAAAAAATATGAAGACCGCCGGCACCATGGCTCACTTGGCTAATCCTCTGCCTGCGGCGCTGGCACCCTGGGTTCTAGTCCCGGTTGGGGCACCGAGTTCTAGTCCCGGTTGCCCCTCTTCCAGGCCAGCTCTCTGCTGTGGCCTGGGAGGGTAGTGGAGGATGGCCCCAGTGCTTGAGTCTCTGCACCCACATGGGAGACCAGGAAGAAGCACCTGGCTCCTGGCTTCAGATCGGCGCAGCGCCAGCCATAGCAGCCCTTAGGGGAGTGAACCAATGGAAGGAAGACCTTTTTCTCTGTCTCTCTCTCATTGTCTATAACTCTCTCTCTCTGTCTCTCTCTCTCACTGTCTAACTCTGCCTGGCCAAAAAAAAAAAAAACATTAAGACCCCAAAAAGCTTTTATTTATGTGAGTTACCACTATCATTATTTCCTGTATTAGAATATACCACTATGACATTTAAAAATATACACTTATTAAAAAATAACAAAAAGCCTACATCAGTATCATATTTTTATAAAATAATGGTATTATCAAAATAATTTAATGAGCACAGTGCTATTGTTTTATGCTTTTGCAAATATCTTTATAACTGGCTTAATGAAAGATGGTTTTCATATCTGCTTCTGCATCCAATCTGTTGTGATATGTAATTTCAACTAAAGAAAATCCAGCCTGCGGCAGATATGCAGTTGCAAAATGAATAAGTTTATTATTAGACTTTTCAGATAATGGTTGTTATTCTCCTTTGATAGCACACCAAACTTGACAAGCAGTTTCTTAGAGTTTGGTTGAAATGGGGAACCTGAAACTATACCAAGGAACTATTCATACATTGTTATGTTACAGTCTATTGGTCTGTATTGCACTTTGAATGTATGTTCTGTCCATGATTTTGTAACATCATACCATGGTACTGTGTTTATACAGTTTAATCTAACTATTGACACACTATCAAAAAAGACTGCATTTGTTAATACCCCACACAAAGCTCATTAGGAAAGTATTTTGAGTATTGAGAAGCTGTCAAACATGTAACGATTTAAGTTTTTCAAAATTCCAATTTCCACTTGAAATCTCAATGTTTAGTACTGGCAACAAATACTGTTAATTGTTTTTTTGGAAGTGACAGACTTCGTTCACCGTCAAGAAAATGGCTACCAAACACTCAAGTCTGAAACTAACCATAGTTTGTTGCTTTTACCAGTGAAAATCCATTTCGTAAGAAAGGCTTTGTCCTTAAGCACTCTGGATTTAAAGATAACTGTGACTGAGTCTAAGTCCTTTGGCAAGGCTGCTCTGAGAGCTGCTCCGTCGGAAGACTCTCCTTCCCAGCTCCAGGAAATGTTACTCTGGTGCAAACCACACTGAGTCAAGATGGGGAAAGGAGTAGAGAGAGAAGTGCTAGCAGTTGGTAGCTTAGGGATCAGCAAGTCATGAGGATGAGCTTAGACATGCCCAACTTGTCTCCCAGGGGAAGGCTGTGCCTTAAGCTAACAGAGCTGATGGAAGCCCTTCATTCTGTCTGGGTTCTTCCAAGATCCAAAAGGAAAACAATCTAGGAGCACTTGGTATGTGAGCACTTTCAAGAATGCAAAGCCAGCGCTGTGGCTCACTAGGCTAATCCTCTGCCTGCGGCGCTGGCACTCCAGGTTCTAGTCCCGGTTGGGGTGCCGGATTCTGTCCCGGTTGCTTCTCTTCTAGTCCAGCCCTCTGCTGTGACCAGGGAGTGCAGTGGAGGATGCCCCAAGTGCTTGGGCCCTGCACCCACATGGGAGACCAGGAGGAAGCGCCTGGCTCCTGGATTTGAATTGGCGCAGCACGCCAGCTGTAGTGGCCATTTGGGGGGTGAACCAACAGCGAAGGGAAGACCTTTCTCTCTGTCTCTCTCTCACCGTCTAACTCTGCCTGTCAAAAAAAAAAAATGCAAAGAGAAAGTACTGCATAAGAATAATTTCTTCCTATTCAAACACATAATATAAAGAATCTGTTATTGGTGAAATGTTTTGTGGCCAAGAAGGAAAGGGTATTTTTTCTCTTAATGTACATGGTAATGTAGGAGAGACTGGTTGCTGGTGCTCTGGTAGCTTCTTGGTTTGTGCGTCCTGAAGCTCCTGAAGGGCTAGCTCTCTGCCCCAGTGGGTACAAGCAATGTAGAGTCTCACTTCTCCTGGGAGAGGGGTGCAGTCCTGGTTAGAGGGTCTAGACCCTGCTGCACTGGGCTGTACTTTGCTGGGACCTGGAAGGAGATGGGAAGACTCAGATGCAAGAGCTGCAGTGTCCCCTTCTGGTGGATGTGATGCACTGCAGGCTCCCATTGACCCCAAAGTTTGGGGTGAAGCAATAGAAACTGGAAGCAGGTGTCCTCCCTCCGGCTGCTCTCATCCGGCGTGTCCCAGAGGCTGCTCAGTTTCAGATCCCCCCTACTTCACAAGAGTGACCGAAATGCAGCAGTAGGGTTGGCCCACCCTCCCAGTGTGTCTACTCCTTTATCTCTGTCACAGTCAGAACTTCTTTCTTTAGAATTTCATGCAATTAAAAATATTCTTATTGCATATTGTTATTCCTCCCTTTCAGATTTTTTTTTTAAATTTTAATTTTAATCAGATTTTAGCATTTCCCACAATAGCCTGTAACTAAAATTTAATTTAATGAGAACTGATTTTTTTTCTTTATTTTCTCAAGTCATCAGATTAAACACAAAACAAAGCAGGATAAACATCACAATTACATATCAGCAAGGATATTATAAATTCTGATTCTTATGAGGCTAAGGAAACAAACAGTTACAGTCTGCTCCACAATTAAAAACATAATAAAACCTAAAATAAGAAAGAAAGCATTTGATGACTGCTGTATACTAAGTATAACTGTTCCTGCAGACCGTTCTGTTATGCACCTATACGTAATAGTACGTTACATTTGTTTGGACATTTACTATATATCTAGTCTCATCAATCTTTATCTCAAGCCATCATTCAGATCATTCTTCTCTGTAAGAGAGTCACAGCAGAAGCTTATGTAAGCCAGACAGTCATGCCAAGATTATCTGAACATCCTTCTAAAGCCTTCAAGTTCTGACTTAGTTCAGATACAAATATTGTCATATGTGTTTTTCTTCTGTTTCTTTTTTAAGCTATCTGCTTCATTCCTCAATGCAGATTTTATGTTTTGAGTGCCAGCTACATAGGAGACCTGTGCTGGAGTCTTAGGGCAAGGTGAACCTTGAAACCTTGCCTTTAGGGGCAAAGCAAAGAACATTTCCAGGGTACAGCCTGCTCTGTTAGATATTCGGCTATGTGGGCCGGCCCGCGGCTCAATAGGCTAATCCTCCGCCTGTGGCGCAAGCACACCGGGTTCTAGTCCCGGATGGGGCACCGGATTCTGTCCCGGTTGCCCCTCTTCCAGGCCAGCTCTCTGCTGTGGCCCGGGAGTGCAGTGGAAGATGGCCCAAGTGCTTGGGCCCTGCACCCGCATGGGAGACCAGGAGAAGCACCTGGCTCCTGGCTTCGGATCAGTGCGATGGGCCGCAGCACGCCGGCCACGGCAGCCATTGGAGGGTGAACCAACGGTGAAGGGAAGACCTTTCTCTCTGTCTCTCTCTCTCACTGTCCACTCTGCCTTTAAAAAAAAAAAAAAGATATTTGGCTATGTGAAGGGATACACATACACTACCAGCAAAAGGGAGCACCAGACACTCCTAACAAGGAGGAGATAACATGCAGGTTACAGCTGAGACAGCCATGGCCTCTGCAGACAAGCTTCTCCTAGGGCTATGTTAGAGAGAGCCTGAGAAAACAGACTTAGACCCAAACACTGTTGAACTAGGCAGCCCTCAGTGGCAGCCCCATTCTATTGGGTTCCAAAAATGAGCTGAAGGCAGGGTTTTACAGAATGGTGTTTAATGGAACTTGACCATGGCTTGTTTCAGAGGCAGTATTTCCTTGGATATTCGACTGCTCTGGATCCAGAACCTAATAAGTTCGTCAGAAGATATTTCACCCAGGAAATCCATGGGCCAGCAGAAAGTACATCCTCAGAATGTTTGCTTGTTTCAATGACAATGCATGAGAAAGAGATTTGATTAACATGAGCCACCCGTGGAGGGTAATTTCAAATAGCCATTCCACAGCTGTCCAGAGACCCCAGAAGCTTTCTAGAATCTGCGACTCATGTGAGACTTTGCCTTTGGGTGTGTTCCTTAGGTCAGTTACTCTTACCTGCATTCTTCTCCCTTTGCAGCCACTATATGTACTCTGCCGAAAGTGGGTCTCCTGCTTCAACGTTGACTCCTGAGAAGCTCAGTATTGCCACAACAATCCTAACTTCCTGTCTGCTTCTGGGCTGAGGAACCCGTGTTCCTGGGTCTTCTAGAGGAGTGTATGAGATCCTCCCTCAATCTCTATGAAATTTCACCTTCTGAATGCCCCATGTAGCCACTCATCAGGGAACTCTGGACTTCCTGCTCCAGCATTCAGAACGGAGCTCCACCTCTCCCAAGCAGTGTGAGCTTGAGCAATTTATTCTGGGGCTGAGTTGAGGCTTCAGTTTCCCCAGCTGCGAAAGGCAGGTAATAAATAACTGATCTCAGCAGGACTTTGAGGGTGACATGAAGTCCCCTGTGTAGATGCCGAGGCACAGTGCTTGGCAACAAGCAAGCCTGTGGTGCCTGTGATCTGTTAGGATTGTGTTCAGCTCTCCCAGCTGCATGGGGCTCAGGGGAGCAGAGTCCTCCTTCTCAGTGGCTTGGGTTCCAAGCCTTTGAAGGGAAGATGTCTGTGTGGACTCGGAGCTCGTGAATTCAGCACAATACCTGGAGTTGCGGCATCGTCCAGGAGACCTTCCCCAGTACCCCTCCTGTTCCAGGGTGCATCACATTTCTGCGTCTTGGGTGCTGAAGTCTGTTTACCTAAAAGGTAATCTGGAGGCAGGCTGAGGTGTATGTAATGTCTTAGGATTCTTCCCAGGATGACGCTAATACATTGAGACTTAGGACTGGATTGGTGTTTTCCCCCAACACTCTTTGATTCCAGAGTAAATGTTGAAAAGAACAGCATGCTTTTCCTGGGTAAACTTCCATGAAATTGAATTTAACAAACACCAGCGGGGTAAGCTGTTTGCTCTGCCTTTCACCTGCATGGTTTCCCCTTGCAGAAGACCAGAGATTTTGCCTTCCAGCTGAGAGTCCAGGGGCAGTGGTGGCATTTTTACAGGATTGATCACTAGGGCACCAGCCTTCCAGGAGGACTGGTGGTCAACAGTCTGCAGGAATGATTGGGCAGGCAGTTCATTCAGGCTAATCTGCTTTTACAGAAATGTCACTTGCTTTATTTTATGAACCTGAATCTAGCCATCAGCTGGAATCAGGCTAACAGAAAATGATGTATCAATTAAGCCACATTACAAGATTTCCCATTTAATCTGTCATTTTAACATTTCTGAAATGATTGTAGCCCTGCATCTTTAAATATTAGGACTTATTTAACTGATGTTCAGTAGCTCCTTTGAGGGTAAACTGATAATCTTTTTATTCACTTTTGAGAAAATGTCAAGTTAAAAACATTAATATACTGACACACATTTTACATACACACATGCTCCAGTCACCTTCCTGGTTCAGATCTTATTTTGTTTAATGATGATAAGCATAAATTTTAATCATTCAAAATGACTTGCTATTTGTTTACATGCATTTTATACTAGATTGGATGCTTTTTTCAGCTATTGAATTCCTCAGAGCTCAAATAGGTCAATTAAAACATGCATACAGAATATTAAAAGCATAGAAGAAACATTGCAAAATGACATTGTCTACTGTCATTTTTCTGTTTTGCTCTTTATCAGGAACACGTGGAAGCTGATTTCGGTTTGGTGACAGAATTAGGTTACCGCATAGAATATAGGTGCTTGGTTCTATCGAGAATGAATTTTTACACAAGGTATGCACCCCAGTAGGCTTCATCTGTGAGATTCAATCATGGAATTCAGAAAGGTATTGAGGTTTGAACCAGTCTGTGAAGATATTCTTTGGAATATTAAAAAATTGAGAAGATAAAAATGTGTGACCTTCGAATTCTGAGAAAGAAGCAGTATTCAAAGTACTAGTTTTTGGCAAAGGAAGTAGCTAAAATTGATTATGCCTCTGTCAATTGCTAACATTTCTTAGTATCCTAATGCATGAGAAGCCCTTTGATGTAAAACGCTGACTTTCTATCTAGCACTTAAAAGCATGAAATACGTACACATGATGAAAATGGTACCCTTTTTTGTGATTTCATCATATTACAGGAAATAAATTTTCATCAGATGGACTTCATTCTGTATGCTGTGATGCTCCTTTGGATGCCTTTCACTTAATATCAACATCATGTTCAGAGTTAATTTATTGTCTCTGTTTCCAACCAGCTAGGGTTTACCTGTACGTTTCAGATTTCAAAGCCAGATTCCAGGACTTCAAATGAGCATCTGCCCAAACAATAGTTTACTGGGAGCTGTCAATCAACCATATGCAACACTTTGTTCTGTAGGATTCTCAGGGATGAGAAATTACATTTGAATAAAGCAAGTAATTATATTCATAAGCAGCAGTCTAGGAAAATAATAGGACATTGCATATTCCTACAAACCACAGAAACATTTGAAATGACACCAGTTTTAAGGGCTTACAAACTTGTACATAATTTGTTAAGGTTCTTGTGATCTTTCCAGCTACCATTAAAGGCTTTTCCCTACTAAGGGGACAATTCCACACCTCCTCATGTCAGTCTTTCTTCACAAGCATTTCTATCTGGCATGGAGGGCTCAACTCCCCTTATTGCAAGGTGAAGTCAGCAGGAATACTCTGAGCATGTCCTGGTTTAAATTGGATAAAAATGTAGAGAGAGGCTGGTCCCTTTCCATGTGGGAGTCCTACCCAATAGAATCCCGGTCCAGCTAAGCACAGAACATTGTCAGAAATCTCAAAACATGAGTTGAACAAAGAAAGGAAAACTGTCAGGCTCAAAAACAGAGGCACTGTAGGGGCAGGCATGCCGTACAGCAGCTAACACAGCCCCTGAGACATCATGTGCCGCACCTGAGTGCCTTGATTTGAATCCTGGCTCTGGCTCCACCTCTGATTGCTAATGCACAACCTAAGTGGCAGAAGGCTCCAGTACTTGAGTCCCTTGCTCCCTTTTGGGAGACCTGGTTTGAATTCCAGGATTTGGGTTTTGACCAGGTACAGTCCGTGCTGCTGCAGCAGCTGGAGTGTCAGGTGCTCCTATCCTGAGAAAGGATGTGGACTGGAGCAGCAGGATACTCAGCACAGTAGCAGGAGTGTGAGGTTGGGAAGGGTGTGGACCCATTCACTTCTTTAGCACGTGCTGGCATTTAAGTACCAGCCACTAGAACCCCTCAAGGTTCTAAGCATGACGGAGAGATGGCTTACCCAGCCAGATACAGACGTCATGGATCACAGTGTATGAGCAAAGAGAGGGAGACCATTAACAATCAGGCAGTGTGAAAATCCACTAAGACATCATGAACAGAAAAGTGCTATAAAGGAAAAGAAGTAATAACTGGAATGGAGTGAGCAAGGCATGGTGACCGCATTGTCTTCTTTAAGGTGGTAACAGATAAGCTTATGTAAAATATGCAAAGAGATTCTGTGAAGACCTGGGGTTCAGTATCCCAGCTAGAAAGCTGGACAAGTTAGAGCAAAAGCAAAAGTTGGTCACTGGATCCAGGACTTTAGTTCAGACTATTTTTAAATGGTTGGGTGACTGAAGGGATTTCATTTTGCCTAAGAGAAAACAAAACAAGACAAAACAAAAAATACCACAAATGAAGTTAAAATATTTGAGATCAACATTATCTACACTGATGTTCTTAGATTATTACAAAGTGCTGGTAGGCCTCTTTGTCACACCACTTATCTTCTTCTCTATTAGACAGGTCTGTGATACAGGGATGGGCACTCCAGCCTTGCTTAAGCCTGGCTCTCAGGACTTGTACCTGTTTTTCTACATCAGTAAATCACTTAGAAGACAGAGGCCAGGCTTCCTTATGACTGCAATGAACCTGATGGTCTGACTCAGAAGTGGCAGCCAGGCCAGACAGAGATGGCCAAAGTGGCGGGATTGGGCCGCTTCTCCTCTGCACATTGTAGGAAGCCTCTAATTACCGTCCTTAAGGATGACTAAACACCTGGCTTGCAGGTGAGGAAGCTATATTGCAGAAGTTGTATGACAAAAGCAGAGGCTTCCAAACTAGAAAAGAAGTAGATTATAGGACCTATCCAAGAGACATAGGAATAAAAAATAAAAAGCCAGGATTGCACACTTGAGGTCAATCATTGCTAAAGCAGTGCTACAAGATGAGTTATCTTTTATAACTGGAGTTTGTTGAGGGTTGAGAGTAAAGGATAAAGGTTGGAAAATCCGATCAGTAATAGTGAAGATTTTTTAAAGCCAATGAGAGCCTTCTTCCATGATGCCATAAGAACAGAATCATGGGATTGATCTGGGAGTGGGGCAAGAGGAAGGTTGTATGGGAGCCAAAATGACAATGTTTCAAGCAGGATGAAGGAAAGATATCTTTTGAAACCTCAGAGAAGTGGAGGGCTCCATACATCATATACATATTGGAAGCTTGGTGAGATCTATGTATACTTTTATCCCTCCCTAGGACTTAACCCTGATCCTGAATAGGTCTAATACTTGAGCTGATTCTGGTAGAGGTCTTGAAAAAGTATGTCCATTTATGTCATTAAGGTACCAACCACTTCCTATGTGGCAGACACAGTTGTCATTCCCCAACACATCTACTGGCCCTGGCCACACAGGATAGGGGTTATGTGTTGAGGACAAATATGATCAGACCTCTGGGTCTGACTTAGCCCCGCAGTCTTTCAAGAATGCAATTGCACTTCACTTCCCTTTTCCCAATGTTTTCTCACCTCACAGGGACATTTTTCTCCTCTCTCTGCCTTTTATATAACTATGCAATTTTCAAATCAGTCATAGGTGAGTTATCAGTGATTCTTCTAAAGGATAATAGCGTTCAAAATTTTGACTTGACTGCACATCAAGAGTTGAACTTTTTTTTTTTTTAGAGGTAGTTACAACAGAGAGAGGGAGAGACAGTGAGAAAGGTTTCCATCCTCTGATTCACTCCCCAAATGGCTGAAACAGCCAGAGCTGGGCCATTTTAGAGCCAGGAGCCAGGAGCTTCTTCTGGGTCTCACATGTGGGCACAGGGGTCAAGCACTTGGGCAACCTTTCACTGTTTTTCCAGACCATAAACAGCGAGCTGGATTGCAAGAGCAGCAGCCAGGACACAAACATGCTCCCATATGGAACACTGGCACTACAGGTGGAGGCTTAGTCTACTACACCACAGTGTCAGCCCCATAGTGTTGGATTTTCTTTGACTTTTCAGACATGAGCAAATGGAGAGCAGCAGCAAGGCTCTTGCAGTGTTAGACGATGTGGCCAACCTGATCCGCAGTCTGCCTTCTGGGGCTATTCAGTTTTAGACCAGGAATGTGGGATCTGAGGGGTACCTCTGTTGTTTCTAAGTGACCAAAATGAATCTTCTTTTAAAAGAACAGAGAATTGGGGCTGGCGCCATGGCTCACTTGGTTAATCCTCCTCCTCCAGCGCTGGCATCCCATATGGGCGCCAGGTTCTAGTTCCAGTTGCTCCTCTTCCAGTCCATCTCTCTGCTGTGGCCCGGGAGTACAGTGGAGGATGGCCCAAGTGTTTGGGCCCCTGCACCTGTGTGGGAGATCAGGAGGAAGCACCTGGCTCCTGGCTTCGGATTGGCATAGCTCCGGCCGTTGCAGCCATTTGGGGAGTGAACCAATGGAAGGAAGACCTTTCTCTCTGTCTCTGTCTATAACTCTACCTGTCAAATAAATAATAATAATAAAAAATAACAGAGAATTAATGTTGGTGTCAAAAAAGGGAAATTGACAAAGAACAGTCACGACTACACACAATATCATTATGCACGCACATGACTGTACATGCAAAGTTTGTTCACAGTCATCTCAGTAAACATACACCAGATTTTTGCCATTGTATTAAACTTGCATATGGAAAGCTCCTTCTAGTTTAATATATTTCAAGACAGGAACCAAGTATACAAATTGCTTCAAATTAAAGGGATCAGTTTTTTTCTTTAAAATTTATTTTGCATGACAATCGCCTGGCTGAACTATGCTCAGGCACCATGTGCATGTTGTTCTTTGGACATTAATCTGATTTCACAGGGTACCTTGTTCCTCTGCAAGTCCAAAGGCAGTCCCAGTTTGACTCTGGTCAATGATGAGGCACTGCGGTATTGCCTGGACAACCTGGGGTTCAATCATGGGAGCTGCTTGTTCTTCGAGAACATTACATGTGAGGAACACTGAAATATGACTACATGGAGATACTATTCAAATATCATTGGTGAAGGCATGTCTCCATTCAGGCAAGAAAGTTATAAACATATTCCCTGCCCTATGTAGATGAATGATTTTTATCTGCAGTTTTAGATTACCACTGTGAGTAGTTCCCTTAGTAACTCCCAGAGAGTAGTGGAAAAGAAGAGAGCTGGACATTTTCCAGAACTGTGGTTTTGTCAGCTTTCCTGCAGTGAGATTGACTTTAAGCAAATTATCAAAAAGATCAGCCTAATAATTTGGCTACCTCCTGATTGTTTAGTGCACTTCCAGAATATTTACTGTCAACTCAAAGGTAATCATAATACAGCAATGTAAATAGAACAAAGCTGTCAATCTACTGTAAAGGAAATGTAAATGGTAGCCCGTATAATCCTACTGTTTATTTCATAAGAATTATCTTTTTATTTAAATTAATTTCAGTATTACAAGAAAATTGCAAGTTTAGGACAATTTTTTGTAATTTTCACTCACATTCCCCCATTGTTGCTATTTTACCACACTTGCTTAATTTGTTTTCTTTTTCTACACACACACACACACACACACACACACGTTCACACGCATGCATGAAACATTTTTTTCTTTGCTGATCCATATGAAAGTTGCAGATATATTGTCTCTATACCCTTAAGTACCTTAAAGTTATATGTATTTCCTGAAGTCCAGAACATATTTATAGTTAAGTAACACACACACATTAACCTTCCATCCCACATTTACTAGACCTGGTCTAGGATGACAAGTAGTGTTTCCTTGTTCTTTTTAATGTCTTTTAATGTAGACTGGTTCTTAAGTCTTTCTAAGACACTGACTTTATGGAAGTAGACAAGCCAATTGTTTGATATAATATTCCTCAGTTAGGGGTTTTGTGATGTTTCCTCATGGTAACACTTGGGCTGTGCATTTTTGGCTGGAGACCAGAGGAAATGCTGGCAGCATCTCACATCAGGGGACTCATGATGCCAGCTTGTCTCCTCATTGGTCTTGTTAATGTCTTGTTAAGACAGATCACCAGATTTCCTCGTGATGAAATTATTTTTTCTGTAGTTAATTATTACCGTGGAGGTTGTCTGAAGACATTCCTGTAAGGATGCAAATATCACTGTCATTAGCAACTAGAGAATCAGAGACTCAGAAGCTACACAACTTATCCAAAGTCACTTATTCAACTGGAGTGATTCCAGGAATTCAGTCCATGGCTCAAGTCAAATTTTAAACTATCTTCAATAATCTGGAAAAAGAAAGTAGAAAATGCAAAAATAAAGTACTTTTTTTGCATTGATTGGTAAGGCTTATTATTCTTTCTCAAAATTAATGACATATTAGATTTTGATTTCTATGTAGATATAAATGGAGGAGGGTCTCCTTTTATAGCAGTTTCTTTTCAGCAGCATCAGAGGAGAATGGGAAGAGAAAATGAAAACTTGGCATATGGAATAGTTCCTAGAAGGATGGACAGAAAGCTCCTTTAAGGTTTAGGTATCAGAATCCAAAGACAACTCAAGAAACACCAGAGTGAGAATGGATTGTTTTTATAGTTTAAATTGAGGACATACAATCATTTAGAATGGGAGATGGTGGAGGAGGACTTATGTGGAGCAAATGAGGGGACTGTGAATATCAGGGCCCTGTTAGCCCAGAGCCATGCAGCCCTCTGGGCTTCATACTGCCAACCCAATGCTCTATTCTTACTGCATATGTAGAAAAATCTTTGGGGAAAGAGAAGAATGTATCCTCTGATAATTCAGGGTGAAGAAAAGAAAGACATATCCTATTATCTTTGATTAACCTGAGTTATCTAAACTTCTTTTTTTAATTTTTAGAATTTGAGAGAGGGAGAAAGGGTGGAGCACTCACCCACTTGTTCACTCCCCAAATGTTCACAACAGGCAAGGAAAAGCCGAAGTGGGAGTCAAGATCTGGAAACACAATCTAGGACTCTTACATGGGTGACAGAAACTCAATTACTTGAGTCATCACTGTTGCTTTCTAGGATCTCCATTGACGGGAAACTAGAGATCTGTTTAGGAGGCAGAAGTGTGGTATAGCAGTTAAGATGCTGCTAAAAGGGCCTGAGTTTGAATTCGAGCTCCACACTCAATTCCAGGTTCTTTCTAATGCATACCCTGGGAAGCAGCAGGTATATGCTCAAGTATTTGGGTCCCTGCCACTCAGGCAGGTGATCTAGGTTGATTTCACGGCTTCTGACTTAAGACTGGCCCAACTTAAGCTATTTTGTTCATTTAGGAAGTGAACCAGAAAATGGGATAGATTTCTTTTTCTTTTGCCCTTTCTCTCTCTCCCTTTCTGCCTTCCCTCCTTCCCTCCCTCCTTTCCTCCTTCTCTCCCTATCTATCTTTCTATTTCTTTATCTCCACATCTCTGTCTCTCAAAAATATAATTTTTTGGACAGGCAGAGTTAAACAGTGAGAGAGAGAAAGAGACAGAGAGAAAGATCTTCCTTTTTCCATTGGTTCACCCCACAAATGATTGCCACGGCTGGCGCGCTGCGCTGATCCGATCCGAAGCCAGGAGCCAGGTGCTTCCTCCTGGTCTCCCATGCGGGTGCAGGGCCCAAGCACTTAGGCCATCCTCCACTGCTTTCCCAGGCCACAGCAGAGAGCTGGACTGGAAGAGGAGCAACTGGGACAGAATCCGGTGCCCCGACCGGGACTAGAACCTGCTGGCGCCGCAGGTGGAGGATTAACCTAGTGAGCTGCGGATATAATTTTAAAAAATTTTAAGAAATATATGTTGAGAATGATGGATGAACAGCTGTATAGATGATGTAGTCATGCCACCACAAAGATGATGTGGCTATTCTGAGTAAAAATTGGATGGGATTCTGGGAATATCTTCTGTATATGAAGATGCCAGGAATAAAGTCAAGACATGCAGGAAAAACCTTCCAGATGTGTGTAATGGCCAAAGTCCCTCTGGTCCTCTTCTTTTATCATTAGGAAGCCAAGGGTAGGTTGTTCCCTCTGTCTCTTCCTCTTCAGGAACTCACATGAGGCCATCATTGCACACCCCTTTAGTACACCTGAATCAACTCAAATTGGATTAATGGAATTCAGCAGTGAAAACAGCATGCTTATGTGGAAGTAGACCTTGGGTTAGCCGCTTATCATCTCAGGTCCTCAGCCTCCACATGTATTAAATGCAGAATTTAGATTATCTTGGAGTTTCTTTCAGTTTGACAACCACACAGATTGAATTAGGCATTTATCAGAGTTAAGAGGGAATCCCAGTAGAATAATACAATGTGTAGGTGGCCAGGAAAGAACTGCTAACCAGCTGGCCAGCTAGCTACTTACCCTGCTCAGACAACAGCCTGGAATAAACATTTTACAGCTTTTCCTTGCTTCAATTGTGCTGTGAACATCACAGACCTGAGGTTGCTGGTCGCCTACCTGTTTGGATAATCTCCAGATTGCTTGGTGAAATTTTTGTGTTGCTATTCTTAAGAACTGAGCAGCAGACTCTGGGCTCACACACTGTGCTTCGCCCAGCAGACTCAGGTGGATGGTGTAGGGTATTGTAACATGAACCTGTTTTTACCCTGAAATTCCAGGAGACCACCTCAGAAGAAGAGCAGATGCCTCCAGCTTCCTTGGCCTCTTGTTTAACATGACCACATGAGTTATCCCATGAGTTACACTTCAGTAAAGCAAACCTGCAATGAATTTTAATTGTGTGGAGAATAACTGAGCCTGGCAAAATGAAGTGGGCACCTAGGTATATTACTCTCCTGCCATGTTTATTATAATAAGTATCTGGGTGTCCCATATACTGAGATGCTACAAGAATGTGGGATGTTTTTTCCAGCAGTGGCAAAAAGTGGATGCACATCCACGGTCATATTGTCAGAACTCACTTGTTATTTCTATTGCACTTAGTGTCTGTGACACTCACTGCTCTCCTGTGACACTTGTTAATCAGGAGGCCAAGCTAATAGGGAAAAAACAAGCAGTGTTAGGTCTGCTGTTGAGTTTTGAAGTGACTCAGGTGCCCTCATCTATCAACACAATTACATAAGCATCCGTATTAACCAGTGTTCCCAACCAGGACCAGCTGCCATTGTCTGGAACTCCTAACAAAATTAGAAACATAGAATATTTTGTGAAAAATAATACTACTTAGACCACGTGTTTGCCTAGGGCTAAATTAATGATTAACCATCGACAGACTTTGTCAACAATGCTGTCTCTTTTCCCTCAGACAATGAACATTGCATTTTAAATTTTGTATCATGCTTCACAAGTATGTCTGCACTTTCACAGTGTGAATTAGTCACTGGTCTCATTTAGCCTAGGTGGGAGGGTGCAAGTAAATTTGTTGAGTAAATCCCTGAGAGTAGTCTATAAAGGGAAGATAATTTAGAAATAGGAATCCGCTCTGCTAGAGGGAAAAGCAGACATTTTTATCTCCATATCTTTCTTTCCCTGTACTTTGTAGTATCGCGCTGCCATCTAGTTAATAATGCAAATCACAACACAAGGGCACCATTTATAGTTAAGGTTAAATGATTTTCCAAGGCTGTTAATGATCAAGTGCTAGGGGCAAGCTGTACATGCAACATGTTTCCACAGGTTCTGACCCACTTTTTGCTCTGTCCAGCAAGTCTGTGTATTTGTGAGGAAGCACAAAAGAATTAGGGAGGGATTGTGTACTTCCCCACATCTCAGTTTCATACAGCTAATTATAATGAATTTGTCATTACACCTGCATTACTTCATAATATGTTAGACAACACAAAGTAGTGCTAAATAGACTAAAGCTCTATCTTAAGAGCATAGCAAATAAGTGAGATGAAGTACATGTAATTTAGCAATGTTTTTAATTAGATTGGTGATGAGCAAAAGAGTATAATGGTTCTTTCTCTTTTTGAAAATACCAAAAACCACTCTCGGTAAATAGCAATTCAGTGTATGCCTTAGTGACTTTTAAGCATACAACATTTCATATTAATAAACTTACAATATAGTGATATTTTATTAAGTTAATAAAACCTAAAATTTTGAACATTATTTTCAAATAAAGGCAAAAAACTATAAATAAATAAGATCCCCCAAATATTAACTTCACATTTTCAGCTGTGCATATTTCATAGTATATATATCATTGTTCCTAGAGTTGATTTTTATTTTAGGAAAAGAAATAACTAAAATAATATCAATTCTTAGATAAGGGCTAAAGATGATGCTTATATTGTTTTGTTATTAGGTTTTTAATGGCCACACTTTTTTCATAATAATGAACTCCTTACAACCTTAGTTTACTTCTTAAGATATAAATCTACCATTACATTTCTTTTTTTTAACTTTTATTTAATAAATATAAATTTCCAAAGTACAACTTTTGGATTATAGCAGTTTTTCCCCCCATAACCTCCCTCCCACCTGCAAACCATCCCATTTCCTAATCCCTCTCCCATCCCATTCTTCATTAAGATTCATTTTTAATCATCTTTATATACATAAGATCAACTTAGTATATACTAAGTAAAGATTTCAACAGTTTGCACTCACACAGAAACACAACATATAAAGTACTGTTTGAATACTAGTTTTATCATTAATTTGCATAGTACAACACAGTAAGGACAGAGATCCTACATGGGGAGCAAGTGCATAGTGACTCCTGTTGTTGATTTAACAACTGACAGTCTTATTTATGACATCAGTAATCACCCGAGGCTCTTGTCATGAGCTGCCAAGGCTATGGAAGCCTCTTGGGTTTGCAAACTCTGACCTTATTTAGAAGGCCATAATCAAAGTAGAAGTTCTCTCCTCCCTTCAGAGGAAGTTACCTCCTTCTTTGATGGCCCATTCTTTCCACTGGGATCTCACTCACAGAGATCTTTCATTTAGGTCTATTTTTTGCTACAATGTCTTGTCTTTCCATGCCTGAGAAACTCTCAAGGGTTTTTTAGCCAGATCCAAATGCCTTAAGGGCTGATTGTGAGGCCAGAGTGCTGTTTAGGACATCTGCCATTCTATGAGTCTGCTGTGTATCCAGCTTCCCATGTTGGATCGTTCTCTCCTTTGTAATTCTATCAGTATTAGAAGACACTGGTCTTACTTATGTGATTCCTTTGACACTTAATCCTATCGTCATGATCAATTATGGACTTAAACTGATCATTTTAACCAGTAAGTTGGCATTTTGTATCTGCCAACTTAATGGGATTTGGAATCCCCTGGCACATTTCTAGCTCTACTATTAGGCTACGATTACATTTAAAAAGTTGCTACTGAGGCTAGTGCTGGGGCGTAGCAGGTAAAGCCACTGCCTACAGTGCCCTCATCCCATATGGGTGCCAGTTCGAGACCTGCTGCTCCACTTCAGATCTAGCTCTCTTCTGCGGCCTGGGAAAGCAGTAGAAGATGGCCCCTTGGGCCCATGCACCCACATTGGAGACCTGGAAGAAGCTCCTGGCTCCCGGCTTTGGATTGGTGCAGCTCCAGCCATTGCAGCCAATCGGGGAGTGAACCAGTGGATGGAAGAACTCTCTCTCTCTCTGCCTTGCCTTCTCTCTCTGTGTGTATCTTTGTCCAATAAATAAATAAACCTTTTTTTTTAATGAGCTACTACCATCACTGAGGCTATTTAAATGGTGGAGCTCAAACACTGCCTCCTGTTTGAATCCTTCACTCTATATACCTGATCCCCGCTCTCCCAGCCCTCAGCAGAACTCTGTGCTGCTACCTCTCTCCAGTTCACAGTCCATTGTACCTGAAGGTTGTCACCATACTGAGTTCCTTGTGGGCATCTGCCATACCATGATCAGTACTTCTTGTTTGCATTAGAGACTCGCAATTACATCATCTGTGGCAAGATATTGTCCCATCTGGGTTCAGTTACCATCACTTGCAAATGAGTTATGTTTACCCTGACCTACTTTACATGATTGAAAGTGGAAGGACATATGAAATATAGTAGGAGAAGGGTGAACTATACTAAAAGGATCACAGACTGAGGTTGAGGATTCTCAAATTCTGATTCCTTGATCAGGAAAAACTTCTTAATCTTTCTCAGTGTTTCTACTTATGAAATAAGGAACTTGAATGATATGTTGCTAAAATATGCTTTTCAAAATTTAAAAAGGTGACTACAAAACAAACACAGCAAATATTGTAATCAACTCATTGATAAATGAGGAAATTAATAAGATAGTGATATCAGTTAAAGCAGCATTTAAGAAGCTAAGAGTTTACAGAGTATTTAATAAAGAAATGATGGGGCTGGCATTGTGATATAGGAGTTTAAGTCACTTCCTAAAGTGCTGTCACCCCAAATGGGCACTGGTTTGAGTTCCAGCTGCTTCACTGCTGATCCCGCTCCTTGTTAATGCTCCAGGAAAGCAGTGAAGGATGGCAAAATTCTTGGGCCCCTGCACCCACCTGGGAGACCTGGATGAAGCTCCTGGTTCCTGGCTTCAATCTCAGCTAGTCCTAGCCATTGTAGCTATTTAGGGAGTGTAGAACCAGCAGATGAAAGATCTCTCTCTTTCTCTCTGTCTCTTACTCTCTCTCCCTCTAACTCTGCATTTCAAATAAATAAATAAATTTTAAAAAGATAAAGAAGTGACAAAAATGCTGTGTTAGATATAAAAATAGTAAATTCCTATGGGAAATACATAGATTTGGGAGGTATCTTTTCCTGCCAGAAAGAAATTATTTGAATCTCACGGAACAAAAATCTCTTAAGTTTGCAAGTAACTTCACAATGACTGCTGGGATATTGAATCAATAATCTTAACAATGTTCACTAAAAGAATTCTTCCAACTAAAAAATGTTGTGAATCAATATCAATAATATTTAATTACATTAGGGGTAATTCAATTACTGACACAAATTGTATTGAAAATCTGAGCTTCTACAACTGCTAGCATTTAAATTGGTATGTGTTTGTTAACCCTAAGTATTAGAAGTAAATAATTTTTTCTTTTAAAAACTTAACTAAATGTGAGTAAACATGTTTTATAAACATTCAAATCACAACGAACACATGAATAAAAGTAAATATCCATCAATTCCTCTCCTGCTCAGGTCATCTTTTGCCTCTTTTCTGAAGCTGTCATGTGCTGGCCACAGTCTCTTTGTAATGTTTTTTTAAAGATTGATTTTATTTATTTGAAAGACAGAGTTACAGAGAGAGGTAGAGAGAGAGAGAGAGAGGTCTTCCATCCACTGGTTCACTCTCCAGATGGGTGCAACGGCCAGAGATGCGCCAATCCAAAGCCAGGAGCCAGGAGCCTCTTCTGGGCCTCCCATGTGGTTGCAGGGGCCCAAGATCTTGGGCCATCTTCTACTACTGTCCCTGGCCATAGCAGAGAGCTGGATCAAAAGAGGAGCAGCAGGGACTAGAAACGGTGCCCATATGGGATACCGGCACTTCAGGCCAGGACATTAACCCACTGCGCCACAGTGCCGGCCCCTCTAATAATGTCAATAAACTACAATTTAATGCCTTAATATTTATTTTGCTAGTTATTTTCTAATCTCAGGGGAATTACCAGCACCTGTTTAATTCTTTAATTTTCATAAATGACAATTTAATCATCCTTGCCAAAAGGAGTCCTGATATATCCTAGAATTTTCTATTAATACACAGATGCTTCTTTACTCAAGTTGGGTTCCATCTGGATAAACCCATTGTAAGTTGAAAGTATCATCATATCAGAAGTCAAAAGTTCATTTCCTACATCTAACCAATATCCCTGATGAACATAGATGCAAAAATCCTCAATAAAATTCTGGCCAATAGAATGCAACAACACATCAGAAAGATCATCCACCCAGACCAAGTGGGATTTAATCCCTGGTATGCAGGGATGGTTCAATGTGCGCAAATCAATCGATGTGATACACCACATTAACAAACTGCAGAAGAAAAACCATATGATTATCTCAATAGAAGCAGAGAAAGCATTCGATAAAATACAACATCCTTTCATGATGAAAACTCTAAGCAAATTGGGTATAGAAGGAACATTCCTCAATACAATCAAAGCAATTTATGAAAAACCCACAGCCAACATCCCATTGAATGGGGAAAAGTTGGAAGCATTTCCACTGAGATCTGGTACCAGACAGGGATGCCCACTCTCACCACTGCTATTCAATATAGCTCTGGAAGTTTTAGCCAGAGCCATCAGGCAAGAAAAAGAAATTAAAGTGATTCAAATTGGGAAGGAAGAAGTCAAACTATCTCTCTTTGCAGATGATATGATTCTTTATTTAGGGGATCCAAAGAACTCTACGAGACTATTGGAACTCATACAAGAGTTTGGCAAAGTAGAAGGATATAAAATCAATGCACAAAATCAACAGCCTTTGTATACACAGGCAATGCCACAGCTGAAGAAGAACTTCCAAGATCAATCCCATTAACAATAGCCACAAAAACAATCAAATACCTTGGAATAAACTTAACCTAGGACGTTAAAGATCTCTACGATGAAAACTACAAAATCTTAAAGAAAGAAATAGAAGAGGATACCAAAATATGGAAAAATCTTCCATGCTCATGGATTGAAAGAATCAATATCATCAAAAAGTCCATTCTCACAAAAGCAATTTATAGATTCAATGCGATACCAATGAAAATACCAAAGACCTTCTTCTCAGATCTTGAAAAAATGATGCTGAAATTCATATGGAGGCACAGGAGACCTCGAATAGCTAAGGCAATCTTGTACAACAAAAACAAAGCCTGAGGCATCATAATACCAGATTTCAAGACTTACTACAGAGCAGTTGTAATCAAAACAGCATGGTACTGGTACAGAAACAGATGGATAGACCAATGGAACAGAATAGAAACACCAGAAATCAATCCAAACATCTACAGTCAACTTTTTTTGATAAAGATTCTAAAACCAATTCCTGGAGTAAGGACAGTCTATTCAATAAATGGTGCTGGGAAAACTGGATTTGCACATTCAGAAACATGAAACAAGACCCCTACCTTTCACCTTACACAAAAATCCACCCAACATGTATTAAAGACCTAAATCTATGACCTGACACCATCAAATTATTAGAGAGCATTGGAGAAACCCTGCAAGATATAGGCACCGGCAAAGACTTCTTGGAAAAGACCCCAGAAGCACAGGCAGTCAAAACCAAAATTAACAATTGGGATTGCATCAAATTGAGAAGTTTCTGTACTTCAAAGAAAACAATCAGGAAAGTGACGAGGCAACCGAAAGAATGGGAAAAAATATTTGCAAACTATGCAACAGATAAAGGATTAATAACCAGAATCTACAAAGAAATCAAGAAACTCCACAAGATCAAAACAAACAACCCACTTAAGAGATGGGCCAAGGACCTCAATAGACATTTTTCAAAAGAGGAAATCTAAATGGCCAACAGACACATGAAAAAATGTTTAAGATCACAAGCCATCAGGGAAATGCAAATCAAAACCACAATGAGGTTTCACCTCACCCTGGTTAGAATGGCTCACATGCAGAAATCTACCAACAACAGATGCTGGCCGGATGTGGGGAAAAAGGGACACTAACCCACTGTTGGTGGGAATGCAAACTGGTAAAGTCACTATGGAAGTCAGTTTGCAGATTCCTCAGAAACCTGAATATAACCCTACCATACAACCCAGCCATCCCACTCCTTGGAATTTACCCAAAGGAAATGAAATTGGCAAACAAAAAAGCTGTCTGCACATTAATGTTTATTGCAGCTCAATTCACAATAGCTAAGACCTGGAATCAACCTAAATGCCCATCATCAGTAGACTGGATAAAGAAGTTATGGGACATGTACTCTATCAAATACTATACAGCAGTCAAAAACAATGAAATCCGGTCATTTGCAACAAAATGGAGGAATCTGGAACACATCATGCTGAGTGAAATAAGCCAGTCCCAAATATCAGAAGAAATATCATATGTTCTCCCTGATTGGTGACAACTGACCAATCACCAAAAAGGAAACCTGTTGAAGTGAAATGGACACTATGAGAAACAGTGACTTGATCAGCCCTTGTCCTGACTGTTGATGTACAACTTAATACTTTATCCCTTTTAGTATTTTTTTTTGTTTTTCTACTTAATACTATTGGTTGAAGTCTGTAATTAACATACAGTTACTCTTAGGCATTTAAAATTAACTGATAAGTGATCCCTGTTAAATATAAGAGTAGGCATAAGAGAGGGAGGAGATGTACAATTTGGGACATGCTCAATCAGACTTGCCCCTAATGGTAGAGTTAGAAACGTTCCAGGGAATTCCAATTCAATCTCATCAAGGTGGCATGTACCAATGCCATCTCACTAGTCCAAATGATCAATTTCAGTTCACAATTGATCATAATGATAGGTCTAAGAGTCAAAGGGATCACACAAAAAAGACAAGTGTCTCCTAATACTAACTGATAGAATTAAAAAGGAGAGAATGATCCAACATGGGAAGCGGATACACAGCAGACTCATAGAATAGCAGATGTCCTTAAACAGCACTCTGGCCTCAGAATCAGCCCTGAAGGCATTCAGAGCTGCCTGAAGAGCCCATGAGAGTATTTCAGGCATGGAAAGCCAAGACACTCTGGCACACACAAAAAAATGACCTAAATGAAATATCTGCGAGTGAGTACCAGTGGAATGAACGGGGCATTAAAGAAGGAGGTACCTTTCTCTGAAGGGAGGAGAGAACTTCCACTTTGACTATGACCTTGTCTAAATAAGATCGGAGTCTGTGAACTCAAAAGGCTTCCATAGCCTTGGGAACTCATGACAAGAGCCTAGGGAGATTTCTGATGCCATAAACAAGAGTGCCAATTTGTTAAGTCAACAACAGGAGTCACTGTGCACTTACTCCTCATGTAGGATCTTTGTCCTTAATGTGTTGTTCAGTGTGAATTAATGCTATAACTAGTATTCAAAGAATATTTTACACTTTATGTTTCTGTGTGGGTGCAAACTCTTGAAATCTTTACTTAATATATACTAAATTGATCTTCTGTATATAAAGATAATTGAAAGTGAATCTTGATGTGAATGGAATGGGAGATGGAGCGGGAGATGGGAGGGGTGCGGGTGGGAGGGAAGTTAAGGGGGGAAAATCCATTGTAATCCATAAGCTGAGCTTTGGAAATTGATGTTTATTAAATAAAAGTTTAAAAAGAGAAATAAAATTATTGTTAGGATGAGAGTGAAGATTTCCAAGCTCTGTACATATTGGACAAGCAACAAGAAACCCTCCTCTTGGGGCCAGCACTGTGGTGTAGTAGGCTGAACCTCTGCTTGTGGTGCCAGCATCCCATATGGGCACCAGTTCCAGTTCTGGCTGCTGCTCTTCCAATGCAGCTCTCTGCTTATGTCCTGGGAAAGCAGTAGAAGATGGCCCAAGTGCATGGACCCCTGCACCTGCAACAGGAGACCCTGAAGAAGCTCCTGGCTCCTGGCTTCAGATCCGCCTGGCTCTGGCCGTGATTGCAATTTGGGGAGTGAACCAGTGAATCTAAGAGCTTTCTGTCTCTCCCTCTCTCTGTAACTCTACCTCTCAAATAAATAAATAAATAAAATATTTTTAAAAAGAAATACTTCTCTTTCAACTCTCTCATCCCAGTATGCTATCTGATTACATGTAGGGGATGAGAGAAAGGGAGGCAGACATATCTATTAGGGCTCAGAATTTGGGTTGAGTTGATGGAAGTATGACTTATTTATAAGCTTTCTAGTATAAATTTGGCCTCCTGGCCACCCATGTCCCAATTATAAAAGTACTGAGAGGTATTTATTATTTCAGGACATAATTTATTAATGTTCAATGCTGTTATTTTAATTGCTTCTATATTCTCTATGACAAATAGAACTGCATTCATAAAAGTTTGTTAAAGATTAATCTATACCTAATTATTGTCTTTCCAAGACTCTACACTCCATTTCACATTTATTAATTACCTACTATGTGTGAGGAACTCTTCCTAGAACTAGAAATAAAATAGTAAAGAAAATAGATAAAACTTCCTGTCCTATTGGCCTGTTCATCCCATATTCTCTGTTAGATTAGTCAATAGACAATTACATACCATATACAATATACCACATGAAGACAAAGTGTGTGAAGAGAAATAGATTATGGAGATGACAGTGAAGGGAGGGGGGCTCTTTTAAGTAGGGCAGTGGTAGCTAACTTGATTATGTGCCAAGAACATTCAGGGAAGAAGAGAAAAATCAATTGTAAATATCCTAAGGCGGAACATACTTGGAACAGTGAAGGCACAGCTGGAAGTCACCATATGGCTTTCACTTTGAGTGAAGGAAGGAGCCATTGTAGAGAGTTTTTTTTTTTTCTTTTCATTATAGAGTTGAGCAGAAGAGAAATATGACTTGCATAGTGCTTTAAAATATTTACTATGACACTGTGTGGAAATTAGCTGGGAGAAGAACAAGGGTACATGCAGGGAGGCCAGGGGAATACAAGAGATGATGGTGGCTTGGATGAGTAGGTTTCAGAAGTGAGGTATTTAGGGATTCTGAATATACAAAGGGTCTTCAAAAAGCTCATGGAAATGTGTGTTATAGAACACTGTGTTTGCATTTCAAAGCTTTTAGAACAAAGTAAACTAATCCTTTAATTCTGCCTTTCACAAACTTTTTGAAGTCTCCTCTAGGGTAAACATATAACAAATACTATTTTGTAACAGATTGAATATGTGATGTGAGCAGAAAGCAAACTCATGGATGAATCAAATTTTTATTTACAGAGATGAAGACCACTATGGGTGGAATTAGTTTTGGTGTAGAGTTCAATAAAAAACCAAGAGTTCTATTTGTGGAGTATTAAGTTTCTGATATTTGATGGACATCTATGTGGAAATTCTGTGTGTGGTCACATATATCAGTTGTAAATTCAGTGCAGAGATTCAAATATAAGTTTGACAGTCATTAGTAAACAGTTGGAATTTAAAACCATGAACTGATGAAATCATCCAGGATACAAATTAAGGATGAGAACAGACTACCTGAAGATTGATCTCTAGGACACTCTTGCATCAAGATTTGGAGAAAGTGAGAAAGCAGCCAGGGAGATCAAGAAGTGGTCTGTGAACTCTGCTGATACACTGGAAGCCCCATCCTGGCAAGCATTTAAAAATGTTCTTTTTAAACTCTTTCTTAGCTGGTGTATATTTATTTTTATATGAATACAATACCTCAACTTGAGATTTGCTCATTATTTAGCCATAATGGAGACATAAAATTGTTTTGCCTTTCTCCCCAGTTATTAAGGACCACCTTCCACTTGTTTAATCTCCACCAGAAAGGCTGTGCATAACTTGACAGAGCTGAGTGTGAAGCTCCTGCAGTCCTCCACAGAAACTGAGACCACAACTCTGGGCTGCAACTCTGGCAAATTCACTTATCCCTCAGTTTCCCTATCTGAAAGTGACCATTCATTTATTGTCTAGAACAATTCTGATTTGTGCTGGTTTCCCATTCATTTGTCCAGTTTAGTGTTTATTTTACTGTTATTTGTTTTTAATGAAATATAACATCAAATGAAATATTTCTAACAACTTAGTCAACTATGCCAAGCGAAGTAGTACAAGAGGAAGATACAAGATCTGCAGAGAAATGATTCTTGCCTTATAAAATCTTACTGAGTATGCAGCATTATGCAAAAGTATGTCATTTTCCTCATTATTTGTTTAAGAAATTGTAGATAAATTAAAATAATAAATATGCTTATTACTTCTTAACAAGTGCTTACAAGCTTGAAAGAAAAACAAAATGAAAGATAACTACAGGATTCCATATTTTATCTTCATCATGTCACAAAGCAGAGTGACGAATTCAGCAGTAGGATCAGTAGGATGTCAGCTGAAGCCAAATGACTAATTTTGTATTGAATATTATACTAACTTTCTTTAAGAACCAGTCTTAATTAAAGACCACATAACAATTTTTCACAATAAATTTCTTATGCCATTTTTAATATTAATTTTAATGTGCTCAACAAATGGACAGTGTTTAGTTTCACTTAGTAGAAATGCAACATGTAAGTAAAATGCCATGTTTATGCTTAATGATGGCTGCATGTCTAAAATGTGAGAACTAAAGTCAAGTCATCTCAGCGACTAAAAACCACAAGGATACAACATCACTACAAGCAGCATGGAACTCAGATCAGGTTTCTAGAATCTACAGCTTTTCCTGAATAAATGCAGAGCAAGTATCACAGATAATGATTTTCAGAATATTAAAAGCTAGGCCGGCGCCACGGCTCAATAGGCTAATCCTCCGACTAGCGGTGCCGGCACACTGGGTTCTAGTCCCGGTCCAGGTGCTGGATTCTGTCCCGGTTGCCCCTCTTCCAGGCCAGCTCTCTGCTGTGGCCCGGGAAGGCAGTGGAGGATGGCCCAAGTGCTTGGGCCCTGCACCCCCTGGGAAACCAGGAGAAGCACCTGGCTCCTGCCTTCGGATCAGCGTGGTGCGTGGCGGCCATTGGAGGGTGAACCAACGGCAAAAGGAAGACCTTTCTCTCTGTTCTGTCTCTCTCTCTCACTATCTACTCTGCCTGTCAAAAAAAAAATCTAGCAAAAGCCTAGAAAATAAATCTCAAGGATTGCATTCAAGTAAATGATCAATCTACGTTCTCACAAAACTCACCTGCTGACTGAAAAAGGTGAAGGAAGATATTTTAGTAAAATGATTTTTGGAAATAAATGAGAACAAACACAAGTGAAAAATAAAAGATACAGATACACACATACACACACAAGTGTTTTAGAAAGGAGTTGGAGTGAGTCAATTTAATCAAAAGAATAGTTTAATTCATTCTTCAGATGCATTATGAATATTCAAAGAACAAGGAATCATAAAAATCTCAGCTGTTTGGTTCTAATTAATTATTTAGTAATGTTCTGTGCCTTAGATCATCATCATTAGTCTGAATTACAGATTAATGCTAAATGTACAAAATGATGATGAATAGTCTTGTTGATAATACAAGTAATAGAAAGGGCTCTAATTTATTAAATCCATAGTATTTATAAATTCCTGCACTAAAAATTGTACATGGGATTTGATTCTATTATTAACATTTTAATTTAAACTTACATTCATTTTTACATTATTTCATCACTTTCTAATTTTTGAATTTTAATTGTATTTTACATTTCAACTGGAGTATAATTGGAATACAGTGAAATTTACAGATCATAATATTCAGTTTAGTGAATTTTGATACTTATATATATCTATGTAACCACCATACAACAACTATGTATGCATAGAATGTCTATTACCCCAGAAATGTTGCCCCTTCTCCCTTGAGTGTTAAGCATATCTTTTTATTCTGATGGTTTGATATTTTGGGGATTTCCTGACATTGGAAGTGACTCTGCTCCCAGGCCTGGTTAACTAATTCCTAGAGACAGCAAACACTCCCAGAAGTATGCTTCTCCTACATAAACCAACTAATCCCAAATTCATACCCAATCTTCTTTTTAGAGCTCTCCCAGAGTTCTCATCTCACACTAGGGGGCCAGTATTACATTTGAATTTCCATAGTGACTTATAACATTGGCTGTATTTGCTATACTTATTTTGCATCAATGTATTTTATTGGGTGAAATGTTAGTCTATTTTCTAATTACATTGTTTCTATTTTTTGAATTGAGAGAGTTCTTTACACATATGTACACCTATTGTTTATTAGAATGTGATTTGCAAAAATTTTCTCCCAATTTGTATCTTATGTTTTTCTTTGGATAACAATGCCTCTCACAGAGAATTTTTTTAATTTTAATGAAATCTAATCCTTTTTTTTCTTTGATAAATCTCGATTTTGTGTCAAACCTACCAACTCTTCAGTTAACTCATATGCCATCAAGATTTTTTTTATGTTCTTTCCTATAAATGTTATAATTTAATGTTTTACATTTAGATCCATGATCAATTTTATTTTTGCATTAAATGAGAAAACTTTAAAAGTTTATAGAAAATTGAATTAAAAATGAGTTTATTCTGGTGCAAAAATTTTTGAAAACCCTGCATTTGCTTTTCATAATATACATTTTCCACAAAATTTTTTGAACCCCCCCTCATGTAAGATGTGAGTTTTAGGCGAAAGTGAACTTTTACCTACCAGTTTCAATTAAATTAAAATGTTTTCAAAATCCTTTTCTAAACTTTTAAACACCATACATTGAAAAGATTCTCATGTCTTCATTGAATACCGTTTGCACCTTTGTAGAAACTTTTTGGCTGTATTTAACTTGGTGTATTTCTGGAACTTATTTTATTCCACTGAGTTTTAAGTTTATCCCTAAGTTAATTCTATATTATGTGAGTATTAATTAATATATGTATATAGTAAATTTTTAATTAGGTAGTGTAATTCCCTAACTTTCTTCTTATTTTTCAAAATTGGCTTACTTGCCCTTTGGTTTGGAACATGTAAGTATTTGAATCAACTTTCTTACATTGATAAAGAATTCTCTTGCCATTTTGAGAGTAATCATATATTGTTAAAGGTCCCTGGTGTAGCAATTTTAGTGTACTTATGTAACTTATCATGGCCTATGAACCAAAATTTGTCACTGTAAGTCCACAGTAGAAACCTTCCCAGCACTTCAGACTCTTCATCTGCTGTCCCACCTTTTAGGATACAGTTGTCTGAAATATGTCTGTTGAAACACTGGGAACTGCATAGGACAAGGTATATTTTTGCTTCCATCATCAAAAAAAAAAAACTCAGGAGAAGATTAGAAGTTTACTATGGTAACTTAAATATTTGCTATTTTATTTGCCTTTTTAAAAAAAATTCCTGATGTTCCAAGTTTCCTTTTGTTGTCATTTGTTTCTGGCTAATTTTCTTTAGCAAATCAAGTGAGTATGATAGCAACATATTGTTTTGTTTTCCTTCATCTAGGAATGTCTTTTTTCACCTTCAGCATTAAAAGGTATTTTTCCTAGGTATAGAATTCTGGGTTGTTAGTGTTCCTTCAGCATATGACATTTTTACACCACTTCCATTTGATTTCAGTGATTAATGACGGAAAAATCAGTTTTCATCTGACCAGTTGTTCCCCTTAGGTAATGCCTCATCTCTAGATGTTTTTATGTATTTTCCTTTTATTTGTTTTGGGAAGTTTTGTTATTATGTGCCTAAATATACATTTATTTTGGTTTATATTTTGAGAATTTCTTCACCTTCTTGATTGTGTAAATCTATGTTTTTCTTAGCAATATTGAGAAGGTTTTAGTTACTATTTTTCAAAAATCTCCTTTTGTATCAAATTTTCATTTCTTTGTTTCTGAAATTCCATTACACAAATATTAGTTGTTTTTTGAAAATAATATATCAAAATTTAATGTCAGCTAGAGAAATAGACAACTTGATAGAAAAAAATTATGCATCACATCAAACATGAACCCTTCCAGTCAGTCTTCTCTAAAAATTTCGTTAAGGTATACAAATTTCATATATGTCCTAAATACAGATTCAGGAACATAGTGATACATCTCACCCTAACTCCCCTCCCACCCATGCTCCCACCTTCTTCCTCTTCCCTCTCATATTCCCATTCTTAACTTTTACAAAGATCTATTTTCAGTTAGTTTTATGCTCATAAGATTAACCCTACACTAAGTAAAAAATTCAACAAATAGTATGAGAAAAAAACACTGTTCAGCAGTTGAGACAAGAGCTGTAAAAAACATCTAATCTCAAAATGTTAATTTCACTTCTATAGATTATCTTTTAGGTGCTCAGTTACCTCAAATCAGGGAAAATACATGGTATTTGTCTTTTTGCTACTGGCTTATTTCACTAAATGTAATGGTTCCCAACTGCATCCATTTTGTTGCAAAAGACAGGATTTAATTTTTTTTTACAGCTGATTAGTACTCCATAGTGTATATTTACCATAATTTCTTTACCCAGTTAATAGTCAATGGACATCTGGGTTGATTCCATCTCTTAACTATTATGAATTGTGCTGCATTGTACATGGAGGTACAGATAACTGTTTCATATGTTGATTTCTTTTGCTTTGAGTAAACTTTCAGGAGTGGGATGGCTGGATCATGTGGTAGGTCTATATTCAGATTTCTGAAGTATTTCTATACTATGTTCCACAGTGGCTGCACCAGTTTACATTCCCACCAACAGTGTACCAGGCTACCTTTTCCCCCACATCCTCACCATTATTTGTTGTTTGTTGAATTCTGTATGAAAGCATTCTAACTGGAGATAGGTGAAACCTTACTGTGGTTTTGATTTGTATTTCCCTAATGGCTAGTGATCCTGGGCATTTTCTGAAGTGTCTGTTGGCCATCTGAATTTCGTCTTTTGAATAATGCCTGTTCAAGTCCTTTGCCCATTTCTTAACTGTATTGTTTGTTTTCTTGTTGTTGAATTTCTTGAGTTCTTTATAGATTCTGGATGTTAACCCTTTATCAGTTGTGTGGTTTGCAAATATTTTCTCCCATTCTGTCAGTTGTCTCTACATTGCTGAGTGTTTCTTTTGTGGTGCAGAAGCTTCTTGGCTTGATTGTAATCCCATTTGTAAATGTTGGCTTTGATTGCCTGTGCTTTTGGGGTCTTTTTCAAGAAGCCTTTGCATAGAGAGTTTCATTTTGACAAGTTTAAAGAATGTTCATAATTGTTGAGCTTTTTTGAGCATTTCCTTAAAGTTATTTCATAAATTCATTGTATGCATTCATGGTGTTGATGACTGCTGATTGTCTTTTCTCATTACAATTTTGAGTAACATGTTTTTTTGGGTTCTCATTTTTTAATGTGGTGAGTAATTTTGGCTCATATCCTGGATATTTTAAATATGAAATTATGAAAGTCTTATACCTTACTTTAGCAAGAAATAAATATGTAAATTTCCAAATATACATTCTAGACAACAATTGTGGGCTGTCTTATGAATGTTAAATTTATTTTTGAAGCCTATTCAGCACTATTCTGGCCTGTCCTACATTGTACTACCTAGAGGTCATTTGTACACAAAAATTCTAGTTCATTTTCTGAAGCATTTTTAAAAATGTTAACTGTAGTTAGTTTCATTCATGTACCAGCTGGGTTTGTGTCCAGGACTTAAAACAAATATATATTTAAGTATTATGTTTTGATTTCATCCTCTCTGTGGGGGAAATGGGATGTAGACTCTTTGCTGTTTGCTAAATGCACAGTCTGGTTGGATGGCAGGCCTGTGTCCTCGCGTCATTGACTCTCAAGAGGGAGATAAACACCACTTCTGTTCATGATAGTACAGACCTGGTTTCCATGATAGTGCTCTACCCATAATCTCTTAGCCTCTGGTGAAGAGAATAAGGAGCAAAGTTTCCTTTTTGGTGTTCACTTGGAGTAATGCAGGTGTAGCTCAAAGACTGCTGTCCTCAGGTCACTCTCTTCCACTTCTTTTGAGTAGGACGATGACCTTTCTTGTGTGCATGTGTATGTATCAGAAGCCACTTGCCTTACCAAGGGCAGGGTGCTTGATTTCCCAAGCAACGTATAAAGGAAGAATAAATACAAAATCCCAGGAAACTCTTGAATACCAAGGTCCCTAGCCAGTCTTTTTGGCTTTCTTTTTGTAGGGTTATTCCTTTTATGAATATACTGAAATGCATTTTCCTTTTCCTCATAGCTAAATATCTATCGTTTTAATTTTTCTTTATTATGAAAAGGCTGTTGTAATCAATCTTATTTAATTTTAGGGTATATATTCTCATTCACTTAGAGAAGTACCTAGAATAGAAATTCTAGGTCACAGCATCTATATTAAATGACACATACGTATATAAATGTAGAAAATATATGTATTTAAAATTTATATATAAATTAAGTGATATATATTCATATATATATATATAATTTATTTACTTTTCCTTGAAGTTTTAGAAATTTAGACCAAGTTTAGAGGAAGGAGTTTTAATAAAATAGTGGTACTGTTAGTCCAATATGCATAATTAGACATAGTATTTAGTTCAGTTCTCTCCATATTCCTGCCAACATTACTGAAACATTTAAAAATAAAATAACTTCATAAAAAGTATTTAATTATTAAAGCAAATCATTGATGAAAGTATGGAAAATAAAAGTTAATGTAATATTATTTAGTAGTAAAGTTAAATGGTGTGCATAGCTAGTGGTCAAGCTGCTATTTGAGATGACCAAATTCCATATCAGAGTACCTAGGTTTGGGTCCTCACTTTGCTCCCAATTCCAGCTTCTTGCTTATGTGTACTTGAGAGGTAGCAGTAATGGCTAAAGCGATTTAGTCTCTGCCACCCAAATGAGAGATCTGTGTTTTCAGTATCCAGCTGCTGGCTTTATCCTGGCTCAGCCGCAGCCATTGTGGAGGGTTGTGAAGCAGTGGATGGGAGCTCTCTGTCTGTCTCTTTGTTTATATGTGTATGTGTATACTTCTCAACTAATAATTACAAATGAATAAATATACCATGATGTCATTTATTAACAAGAGTAATTATAGAACAATATTATACTTAATGAGAAACTTATAACATTTGAATATATATGATGATATTATAAAGATCATAGATTGTTTACGTGATGATAGCCTTTATAGAAAGTGAAAGCAGAAAACAAACTACACACACACACACACACACACACACACACACATGGCTGGGAACAGTGAACATCAAGGTAATTATCCCTTTGAGAGTATGTAAGAGAGTGCGTTTTGACAGACTGAATATTTAGATGTATGTTGCTACAGAAGTACTACTTTTTGGTTCAAATTAGATTTTTAAGGAACACTTTACACTGTTAAAATATCTAATGCATAAATTTAAAATTAGGTTTTTGAATGGACCAATGAAAAATACATGTGTTGATTATGATTCATCTGGACATGAAGCATTCTTAAAAGAAATGAAGTAATTGGAAGGTAGATATATAGGAAGGGATGGGAGGAGGGAGAGAGACAAGGGGGGGAAGAAAAGGAGAGAGGGAGAGGGAGAGAGAGATGAAAAGTAAACATTGATGGAATTGTGTTGACTGAGATTCAAACATTGTTTGTGGATCTCAGCACAAGCAAGGCTAAAGATGACTCACTTCCAACAAGGTCTTATAAAAGTTTCATCATGATCCATGGCACTCTGCAACAACAGGAGTGGTTCCTGGGGATGTTTAGAAGAAATTAATTGAATGGCTCTGGGGACCTGTGATAACACTTCAAATGATATTCGGCCATAGCGTCTTAATCCTATAAGACAGGACTGTAAGTAACATGGAAGCACATTGAGTCTAGACAGACTAAGCAGAGAGAATTGACTACATATCATAGACTTCAGGAAATCAGCTTAATTCACAAAACAGGAAACATTAGAACAATTAATTATAGCAGAGAGACCTAAGAAGGTGCTCCACCCCTAAAAGCTCTAATAGGTACTGTCGTTCCTCTGCGAATGGGGGAGCGACATAATGGTGCCATGACTCGGATATGAATCCTAGGAGGGAAAAGGCGGGAAAATACCGGGGAGAGAGACTAGGGAAGAGCCTAGGGAAAAGCCGGACAGAAAAAGTGCCGGAAGAAGCTAGCGAAAGCCTAGGCATAGACTCGGATACGGACTACAGGGGGAAGCTAGGAGAAATATAAGACTGAAAGTGAAAGTGAAAGCTAGAAGAAACTTAGACTTGGAAACGGACTGTGGGGAGAAGCCAGGAGAAATGAGAGAGAAGTATTGTTGGAAGAAAGCTAGGAAAAGTACCGGGTAGAGAAAAATATAAGCTAGGGAGAATGAAGCCACAGGGGCAGGCCGAAGTGGAGACGTAAGCTAGGTTGGGATTCGTCAAGTCAGCCCGAGGAGCAAAAGACAGGAAGCCAAACCGAAAGCGGAGACATAAGCTAGGTTGGAATTCGTCTGGTTAGCCTGGAGAACTTAGACTGAAAACTAAACCGGTAGCAGAAACGTGAGCTAGGCTGTGATTCGTGGAAGCCGCTGAGCGGAGAGAGCGCATGGGGTGCGAGTAAATAGGAAGCATGAGGCTAACGCGGAGGCCGTGGGGCGGGCACAAAAGGCACAGAGACCGTGGAGTGCGCGCGAAGCCGGGAAGCCGCGCAGATAAGAGAAGTGCAGGCTGAAGCCGCGCAGAGCCGGGAAGCCGCAGGGATAAAAGAAACAGAAGTATAGAAGTAAAATGAGAGAAATAGGAATGCTGGCAGATAGAAATAAAATAAGAGGAATAAGAATGCCCGGAGATAGAGAGAAATAGAGAAAAATAAAAAAGGCCTCCCCACAACATGGCAATGAGAAGGCTTGGATTCGGTCTGCCTGATTAGTGAGGCGGTAAGCACCTGCAGGCAGCTCGAGCAGAGTATGCGCTGCGGGTCACCGAAGATAGGCATGTATCAACACCAATAAAAGCCTCCCCACAATACGGCAATGAGAGAGCTCAGATTTGGTCTGCCTGATTAGTAAGGCAGTAAGCACCTGTGGGCGGCTAGCAGAGTATGCGCCACAGGTCACCGAAGATAGGCACGTTATCAACACCAATAAGTCTCCCCACAACACGGCAATGAGAGGGCTCGGATTCAGTCTGCCTGATTAGTAAGGTGGTAAGCACCTGCAGGCAACTCTAGCAGAGCAGAGCATGCACTGCAGGGCACCGAACACAGGCACGCATCAGCGCCTAAAAACCTCCCCACAACATGGCGAAGAGAGGACCCGGATTCGGTTTGCCTGATTGGTAGGGCTGTAAGCACCTGTGGGCAACTAGAGCAGAGCAGAGAAGAGTGTGAGCCGTGGGGCACCGAAGACAGGCGTGTATCAACGCCAAAAAATAAAAAGAAAGGGGGAACTGTGGGGAGCAACTGAGACTAGACTAAGTTACTGGAATTAAGACTTATTCTATGCATCTGCTCTCCCACAATATGGCGCTGAGAGAGAGACCAAACAACCTCTACGCAGCTGCCTCATCAGTTTGATAAGCTGCAGGAGCTGATCCTGCCCTGATTGGAGGAGAGCAGCATGCTCGGCATGTGGGTTTCAGAGTTGGGATTGGTGGAAGAGGACTATAAAGGAGGAGAGAGACAACATGCACCAGGAACACCTGAGGAACATCTGAGCAGCCCCCGAGAGAGAGCCGGCTGGCGGTGTGCCGCTCCTCCGCAGAAGTGGGGAAAGCAGTAGGGGGTGCCGCCCCTCCGCAGAGGTGGAGGGGCCGGCAGCCAACCCAGGACGGCGTCGTTCCTCAGTGAGTGAGGGACCGGCAGCTAACCCGGGAAGGGCCGGGCAGAAAGAACAGTGCAGGGTCCTGTGTCATTCCTCTGCGAATGGGGGAGCGACAGGTACTATAAAAAGAAACAGATTTTTGGAGAATTGAATGTATGAATGCTAAATTTTCAAAAATTATGTTTCAATTAAAAATAGAATAACAATTAGAAAACACTGTGATGTGGTATGGTTAAAGAAGCTAAAGATTCTTACAGAACACAGAAAAATAAAGCAACCTCAATGAAAGAGTTAGTTACAGGAAATAAAATCCGGATTTACAGAGAGAGAGTGCTAGAGACGGATAAAAGACTGAGCTCAAGCTAGAATAAAGTATTTGCCTTGCAAATAACCAACAAACATTTAAACTTTAGAAAAGATTAAGACTTCCTAAATAGGGATTAAAAGACAACATAATAGAAAAATAGTCAAAAGACATGTAAATGCATAGAGCTCATACTTGTTAACCAGTGTTTCCTATTCTCATAGCAAAAAGGCTAAACAGTGTTTTTTATGAAGAATGGTGGAGAACAATGCCTTTTACCATGTAAGATACTTACATAGCAGCCGTGTTCTTCTGGAGATATGGCTCTATCTTTAAATGGAGAAAGTTTGCCTGTGAGTGAGTCCCTCATGGAGGAGAGATGAGCTAGAAATGTGGACAGGCAGGTAATGAGGAAAGAAGAGACTAGAGATGGAGACAGACAGACATCCTGAGTTCATCCTCTTCTTAAACCATACCTGGCCATGATTTTTCTACTTATACGATCCAGTAACTTATTTTTTGTTTGCTTAAGTTAATGTGTATATGATTTTTTGAACTATAATTGAAAGAATCCTAACTTATATACTTCTTGAACAGAGCAGTATCTCAAATCAACACCTGAAGGATGCCAATAAAAAATACAATGCAACAGGGAAGTGTGTATATGATGTAAACAGGACAGTCTCACACACACACATATACACATAAGGAAGCAAATAGAAAGTCAATACAAAAATATGTTTCATCTCACTAAAATAGAAAATGTAAATAAAAGCAACGGAATGTTGCCATTTGAAACTATCAGATTAGAACTAAATGAATTGTTTGCAAGTGTCCAATGGTGAGTATATGTGTACAGGAGCTTTTTAAACAGCATAACTCAGCATAATCATGTTGAGAATAACTTGATATTCAATGCTGGTTTCATTTAACTCAAACATCACACTTCTAATGGGAAAATTTTCCTTGTACCACAGAGGACAGATTAGGTACTCATGTAAATAAGTGCTTATTCAGCCAAATTTTGTACCAATGAAACCTCTGCTATCTGAGTCTAAATGCATTGTGTTGTTAAATGATGTACGTTCTCAGAAAAACAGCTTCCTGCTTGCATTTCATCATTCAATACATACGCTTGGCCTTGTAAATTAACATCTCGTTTCTGATCAATCTCACAATCCAACGTTGATTGGTAAAATATACACTTCAAATATTCACACAATAGTTATCACATGTACTCAGAGTAGGATGTCAAATGAGACCCTAAAGTAGTAAATTGAATTAAACTTGATAGAAAATGCTTGGAAACCATTATACTTAGTGAAATAAGCCAGTCTCAGAAAGACGGATATCACATGTTTTCCCTGATCTGATGTAACTAATTAAATTACCCAAAATGTAGTGTATTGGAGTGAAATAGAAATTTTGAGATTCGATGTCCTTTGTCTCTTCCATTGAGGAACAGTGTTTTTTTTTTTTTCTTTTAATACTATTTGTTGAACTCTTTTGCTTAACATACAGTTAATTATATGATCATTAAGTAAACTGAAAATAGATCTTTGTAAAAGTTAAAAGTGGGAATGTGAGAGGGAGGAGGAGGAAGGATTGGAGCGTGGGCAGGAGGGAGGGTAGAGGGGGAAGTGCCACTATATTACTAAATTTGTATGAAATATATGAAACTTATATAACTTAAATAAAATTAAAAATTTGATAGAAAATGCTTAGCAAACAATCAAATATTTGGGTTCCACTTTTCCCTTTGGCAAAAATAATCAAAAAGACATGTGGTAAATCCTCCTTTATGACTGAATTTAAAGGCAGTGCAAAATATGGAGGCATAAAACTGCCTGTTATAAAAATTGTCATAAAGTTAGGGAAATAGGCAAATAATTATTTGAAAACAAGGAATGTAATTTATCTTGTATTTTATGCTAACTTTTGTGTGCCAGGAATCTATTAAAGAATGAGTACAAGCATAAATGTCAATGTTCAAGGTATAAATTTCCCATGATGCTCAAGAGTGGTGTTTGCTATTTTTAATTTTGTAACTTTTGAAATGTTAAATCGCCATCCTGATAATTTCAGTAGGAAAATGTAGAACAATAAATCCTTTATTGAATAGTGCTCCCCAAATAATAATACTTAATGATAAATTTTGTGTCTTTGATACATTACACCACTGTATTGTGAAAACATACTACTATTGTTTATTGCTACCGTTTGTTGTGTAAAATTTAAGTTTAACTTCACCAGAAATATGTTATAAACGGTGAATAGCTTCTAGTTTTTAATGTTCAAGTTAGAAATGGGTAAATCAAAAACTAAAGTTTGATAATTTTTTTCCTTTGAAGTACTGAAGTTCCAATGGTTATAATTTTATTTGTTTGAGGTAACAAACATGGAGTAATTAGAATATTATTTAACAGCATGGTACTCCCTAATGAACTCTAAAATATCTACAGTTCCCAGCAATAGAAATATAATTGATGATCTGTGGGAGTAAGGCCCTCTTGCTTGTTACTGTCCTCACACCAATAGCAGTGCACCCAGGTGATCCTGGAGTGATTGTCTACTTCTTGACCCACGTGTGTTCCTATTCATTTCTGTAAGTGTCCCAGGGTAAGTCAGGTCAGAACCAAACATTACTCCAGGGCTGGTGCCATGGCTCACTTGGTTGGTCCTCTGCCTGTGGCGCTGGCATCCGGTATGGGCTCCAGGTTCTGGTCCTGGTTGTGCCTCTTCTGGTCCAGAATACTAGTTTTATCATTAATTTGCATAGTACAACACAGTAAGGACAGAGATCCTACATGGGGAGCAAGTGTACAGTGACTCCCGTTGTTGATTTAACAATTGACACTCTAATTTATGACATCAGTAATCAGCTGAGGCTCTTGTCATGAGCTGCCAAGGCTATGGAAGCCTCCTGAGTTCGCCAACTCCGACCTTATTTAGACATGGCCGTAGTCAAAATGGAAGTTTTCTCCTCCTTTCAGAGGAAGGTACCTCCTTCTTTGATGGCCTGTTCTTTCCGCTGGGATCTCACTCACAGAGATCTTTCATTTAGGTCATTTTTTTTTCCAGGGTGTCTTGGCTTTCCATGCCTGAAATACTCTCATGGGCTTTTTAGCCGGATCCAAATGCCTTAAGGGCTGATTCTGAGACCAGAGTGCTTTTTAGGACATCTGCCATACTATGAGTCTGCTAAGTATCCCACTTCCCATGTTGGATCACTCTCTCCTTTGTAATTCTCTCAGTTAGTATTAGCAGACACTAGTCTTGTTTATGTGATCCCTTTGACTCTTAATCCTATCATTATGATAAATTATGAACTGAAACTGATCACTTGGACTAATGAGATGGCATTGGTACATGCCACCTTGATAGGACTGAATTGGAATTCTTATTTTTAAAAAATTTCTTACTTTCTGGCACTACAGGATACGCTAGGCTTATCTTATATATTTCTTATCACAGTCCTAGAAGTAGCCATTTTTTTAGAGCTCTGGTTTTCTTCATTGGAAAATGGTATTAGAAATCAAGAGCTCAGTTTAAAGTGTGCTCACTTATCATGGGGTGTTCTTATTTTTAAACCCTCTCAGCTGACAGAGAAAGAAAATGTAGGCATGTGTAAACACTTATGTATATAATAATAAATATTTATAAATTTTCCTATCTGTGTTTTAAGCTAAATGTGCGCTCACCCTGAGTTCTATAATTCTAACCAATTACCATGTGGATCATATAATCAACTTAATTTGTTTAATTTGCAAAGTCTAGAATCCTGGATCCCACCATATGCCATCTGTTAGCTTAATTTTCAGTTCCAGTATACATAGGTATTGGTTTCAGAATTACTAGTGCATACTCACATGGAAACAACTTTATCAACTATACTATAGTATTAAATGCAGGTCCTTTTTTTCTTTCTGACTAGCAGACTATACTCAGACCAATATTTACTTAATTCAGCACATTTATCCCCCAGTCTCCTTCAGTGAGATTATTTCATATGTTTGTAAGTTTGTTCGTATTTTGTTACATTCTTCATTCCTTCCTAAGATCCCCTAAACTCCTAAGTGATTTTTTCTTTTTCAATTCTTTTTTTGTATTTGTTTTTACTTTATTTTTTCATCTTAATGTGATATGAATACAAAGAGAACAAGTTTAAGATAGTTCATAAATAAAATTCTAAGAATATAATTATATTCCCTTCTTCCCTCTCTCCTCCCTCATGCCTCCCTCCCTTCCCCTTCCCCCTTCTTCCTTCCTTTCTTCGTTCCTTCCTTCCTTCCTTCCTTCCTTCCTTCCTTTCTTCCTTCCTTCCTTTTCTTGGTTTCTGAGATGATATATTTTTAATTTACTTTACCGTCAAGGGCTTAGTTGCCCATTAAATAAAGTTTAATAAGTAAAAAGATCCAAGTTCATTGGGAATATGGGCAAGGGCTATGAACAGTAATCAGATGGAAAGATGGCCATTTCACTCATATACAGTAAATTTTAAAATAATCACAGACCATTGAAACTATAGTAGTACAGCATTCTTAACCATTGGTTTGACAAAATGCAAAACAAAGTTTGGTAAAACTATATGTGCAACAATACTGATGCACAAGGATTTCTTTCTTTCTTTTTTGTTTTCTTTTGTGTGTTTGTTTTATTTCTTAATTTTAAGTCCTACAAAGAACAGAGAATATGTGATATTTGTCTATCTGTATCTGATTTATTTCACTCAACACGATGCATGATGTCCTCTGGTTGCATCTATTTTGCCTCCAATGGTTGAATCTCATTCCTTTCTATAGCTAAATGATATTCCAATGTGTGTGTGTGTGCGTGTGTGTTCTTTGTGCATTCATGTGATGACTGACACCTTCGTTGATTCCATATTTTGTCTATTGTGAGTAGTGCTGCCGTGCTACTATAAACATGGTGGTGCAGGTAATCCTTTCATGCAACGTGTTCGTGTCTTTTGGGTATATACCCAGTAGTGGGATGCTGAATAATACTGAAAGTCTATTTCTAGTTTATAAAGAAATCTCCATACCATTTTTCATAGTGATTGCACTAATTTATGTTCCCACCAACAGTGTATAAGTGTTCCTATTTTTCCACATCTTTGCCAGTATTTGTTACTCTGTCTTTCAGATAACAATCATTTCAGATAATAGCAGGGTGAGGTGATATTTCTTTGTGCTTTTGGTTTGCATTTTCCTGACAGCTAGTGATGCTGAGCATTTTTTCCACATATTTGTTAGCCATTTGTGTTTCTTCTTTTCAGAACTTTCTACTGAGGTCATTTGCCCATTTCTTAACTGATCGGTTGTTTTTTCATTGCTGAGCTGTTTAAGTCACTAATATATTCTGGGCATTATTACTTTGTTGGATAGGTAGCTTCCAAATATTTTTTCCCATTCTGTTGGATGTTTTTTCACTCCCTCTTGATCATGGGCTTCTTTAAACATTGTCCCTGAGACACCAAAGAGTGTGTTTCTTTTAGCAATTTCAGTTGTTACTATTATTTTACTCAACCCATGCTTGTGAGGTGGTAAAATGTGGGTTAAGAAGGACTTTTTATAAACTTCCAGCTAACTCGAGTACTTTGCTGGGTCTGTCTCTGGAGTGAGACTGTCACAAGTGTTGCTGTAGTTTTTTGTGTGTGTGTGTGTGTGTGTGTGTGTGTGTGTGGGTCTTTTTCTTTTTGGCCTCTCATGCTTCCTTCCTGACTGAAGTGTTCACAGCTATTTCCTTAGTCTGGATCTAATTGACAATATTCCCACTCTATTCTCTTTATTGAAACAGGAAGGCTAGAGGTAGCTGGAGTGGGAAAAAGCCCTTTCCCCAAAGTGGATAAGAGTTGGTTTTGTTATGATGAAGATTCTGGGTGTGTTTCATATTGATTATAAGATGACTTCAGCCTGCTTCCCTCTACCTTCCCATTCAAGGTCAAGAAGTATTCATTCATGGATATTTGCTGTAAACACCTGAGAGCTCCTTGAAGGGAAACCTGCAGAAAGTTGGTCTCTCATACTGGTCCCAGTGAGTTTCTAATGCTTACTGTTGTCCAGCTCAGCCAACACATTTCATCCAATTACTAAGCATCCCTACCATTCAATGACTCAGGTGTCTTCTGCTCTGGGTAATCTCTTTCAACTAATTCCCTTTGAGTGTGCCTGACTCCCTAGGTTTCAGGGTGATGGTTTACCTAGCAAATTCAGTTTCTGATGAATCCTGATTTTCACTTTGTCCTGGTTTTTCCTGTGATATAGACTGGTAATAGTTTCCATGTTCTTCACATACTGGGGTTCAATACTTAATATTTTAAAATAAAATAACTTTCTTACTTTGTAGAATTTTTGTGTATACATATATATGTATACATATACATATACATATTATACATAATCTTTATTCTTCCAAATTTTCACCAAGCTACAGATGGTCGTCTACAGTAGCCTGAAAATTTGAGGGATGATATCACATTTCTTTTTCTAATCTATGACGTGCATTAATTAATAGACTGTATAGAAGGAGATTCATGAGTGAATGTGCTCCCTTCTTTCGCCTGAGCAATGAAGAAGGCCCTAACTTGTATGGCTTTAGTTGTCTGTGACTAAAGCAGAGAGGCAGGTGATGAAAGAGGTGATATATTCCCAACAACCTCTTGGTGCATCTATCCTGAGTTGTTTGATTAAACCCATGATAATTAAGGTTAAAGCAAAGATTCCTAGAATGAGTTTTCCTATTAATAAACTAGCAAATTTTGGCAGAATATGTTTACATTTCCGTAATATACTACAAGTCTCCTCAGGAATATAACAGGAACATAACAGGAGAGGGAACTGAGAAGTCAGAAATCATGAGTATTTCCTGTGCAAACACTGGGTTAGAACTTGGACACCAGACTCCACCAGAAGCCCCTTGTGGTGAGCAGTGGCAGAGAAAAGGCACAGCTCTCCATGCACACACACACACACACAGACACACACACACACGAAGAGGTATGCTCAGAGCATAGCAAAGAAAGAGACTCAGTTATGCTGAAACGTTAAGAAGTACATACTTGATGTCTCTCTCTCCCCCTTTCTTCCTCCCTTCCTCCCTCCCTCCCTCTCTCCCTTCCTCTCTCTTTCTTTTACATTTATTGGAAGAGAGGAGTAGTATGCATTCTGATGATGTTTAATCAGAAAATAGACCGTGCCGTGACAATGCATATCCTGAATAATTTGTTTCAAAAGTGATGAAAATGCAAATCCACTCTATTCTAGGTGTTTTCAAGAATGTAACTAGATGTATTTATATCATTTTAAGAAGAAAACTACATTGTAAAGCTGAGGATATTTTTTATGTCCTAATGAGAAGAGAATATACCAGAAATCCAAGTAAAGCAATTACTGTCTTGAATTTCGCTATTTTTCTGTGGGTATTAACCACACTCTTAAGAGTTGATCACAATAGGAGTGACCTTAGGAAACTTAGTCAGAAAATAAATTACATTACTTGAATGATTTGGTTTGTAAATTTGGGCAATTCTTTGCATGGTTTTGTTTTCTTGGCTTTATCTTGGTTATGCCTGGATGTCTTTGTTAATACTGGTATGAGATGATCTGTCCACAGAGCTCTTAGACAAGGAGGAGTCTCTAGGAATAGTCATAATGGCTCTTTGTAATGTGACTAATTATGAACATGTATGATCTGGTGTCATCAAACACCAGCTTCCTGTGAACCTTTCTCGTTTATCTCATTGATGTATTTCACATCTAAGTTAAAGAAAATCTTGAAGAAAAAATGTCCTCTTTGCTCATAGAATGGTAACTACATGAATCTAATTTTAAATAATTATACTTTCTACTAATTTTTTCTTGGAATCTGTTTAGTATTCTTGGAAGTTTCTATGGTTATTTATTAGATTTTTATTAGATATTGGATACATTTTTGGAAGGAAATAAAGGTGTTTTATTTTGTTTTTACTTTTCATCAGGGTACTATCTAGAAGACTTTTACAGAATATAGATATCCTAGGTAAAGTGCCATATTTTTTAGAGAGGGCTATGTTTAAAAGAAAATATAGGCCTGAAAATTAAGAACTTCAAGTAAAATGAAAGAATGGTTAGCGTTTTTTTCCCTTTCTCTACTTCCAATCCTGGTAGAGATGATTACAAACTCCAAAGTGAACAACAGAATGTGATTAAGCTGTTTTCTTTGCAGTTGATGATGTGTGTTTTAGCTCTTGACATTCAAAATTAAAATTATATTTTTGTTTTTAATGAAAAATAAACCCCATTAATGTGTTTTATGCATTTATTTTTACCAATTTAATGAGTGCTCCAGAGGAAGTATGTAGTAGAATTTTGTTAGTGATATTACTTATAGAAATTTTGAGTAGTACCTCTAATTTGAATGGTGTATTAACATAGAAACAATAAATATGAATGTATATGCAATTTTTATGTAACCATAATTTTTATTTTTGATACTAGCCCTCTAAGGTAGCAAAATAATTTATATTTTATGTTGGAACTTTTACCAAATGCCTGCTACTTATGATGGAATGCATCTTCTGTCCAACTGAAGTCTACCTTTCAGTTATGCAGTACAAGTGGGATTAACAAAAAAGTGTTCATAACTTTGATGTCCAATATATTTTTAAAGGTTTATTTTTATTTGAAAAGAAGAATGACAAAGATAGAGGGAGGGAGAGAGGGATTGAGAGATGGGGAGAGTAAGGGGGAGAGAGACGCTCACACACACATTTATCTTCCATCAAATGGTTCACTCCCCCAGTTGTCCACAACAGGTCTGGGCCAGGCCAAATCCAGGAATCAGGAACTCCATCATGGTCTCCTATATGGGTGGCAGGGGCCCAAGCACTTGGACTACCTTCCGCTATCTGCAGGCACATTAGCAAGGAACTGGATCAGAAGCACAGCAGCCAGGACACACACCTGCCCTGTTGATACAGACATCGCAAGCTGCAGCTTAACCCACTAGGCAACAATGCATGCTCCTCCATAAGATATTTATGTGTACTGAGCAGCAGAACTACATTCTTAATCTGATTGAAAGACGGTGGTCACAAGTTAGTCCAAAAGTTCCATTGGTTAGCTTACCCCTAATTGCCACCCATTCTCTTTCTGTAATGATCACCAAGCCTTGCTGGAACCCATCTCAGTGTCAGTAGAAGTCAATCACTTCCATCTTCTAACTAGACACCAGAAAGAGCCAAACAAATTTCTGTTTACCCTCCAGCAAATTTTCTGATTTTATTGAATATAAAATGATCCCCTTTAATTTGCTGCTATAATTGCAGATTTCATCTACTTCTAGTGAGTTATTAGTCATATGTCCTTAGACTTGTATTCCCTATTAGTTCCAGAAGTTCTCTACTATATCAATTTTCTCAAGGCTGCAAGTCCACACACAGTAGGCACTAATAACTATTTTTGACTCTGTAGTCCATGTTTAATGTAAATGGGAAAACATGTCCATGAATTGTTCCTTTAAAATAATTGGTAATTTCCCCCTAAATTCAACAAAGATTTTCCTATGTTTCTGGTAAAATGGAATAAAATGCATTTGGCCCTGAATATTCCTAGGTTCTGCACCTGAAGATTCAACCACTTAGGAATTGAGATATTCCAGGAAAAAAGATGTGTCAGTATTAAACATGTAGATAATTTTTCTTTCTCTTTTTCCCTAACTACATAGTATAACAACTATTTATTTGGCAGTTACATTATATTAGGCATTTGTAGAATTTACTTTGTATTAGGTATTATGAATAATGTGGAGATGATTTAAAATATACAGGATGAGGCACGTAAGTTGTATGCAAGCACTCTAAGGAACTACAGCATCTGAAAATTGTATCCTCGGGGGCCTTCGAAACAATGCCCCAAAGAAACTAAAGGACAACTGTGCATACAAATATCCCCCAGATTTAGGCTCTGGAAATGCAGTGTTTATGAGGCATAAAAGGAGACAGTTACTCTATCATTCATCTTGGGAATATTAATTGCCCAAGAAATAGGCAGGTTTTTAAAGGAAATTATGTCTGATAACTAAAGTGGCATCAAGATGTTTGTTCTCAGCAGCCATTTCAACGGGGACAGCTCTTGCCCAGCCAGTGGGAAAATGAACCATCGTGCTCTGATGCTAAAGAGCAGCTTCTCCCAGCCAGACAACATCACGGCCCTGTGCATTTTCTGCCTGAATTCCTTCTTTAGAGGAAGGCAAAGAAGGCTCTGTGGTTGAGGACTAAGAACCTCATCACCTAAGGCAAAGTCTAATATTCAAATAAATCTAAATTGTAATGATCTGTGGTTATTTTGTCACTTAAAAGAGATAATTCAATTTCACACAAAAATGCCCCCAAACGACTGTTATTATATGACTTGTTTTGCTAGAATTGCAATATCAGTTTTGCAAGGAATACTATTTTGTGAAATCTATTTAGCTCTGTGGAGAAGTTTCTTTGTTGTATAGCAAAACCAAAAATCTAAAAACAAAGCTAATAACTTATCAAATTAACAGAATTAATATAAGTCAATATGTGGAGGCATTATTTTTGCATTATTTTTATGATTTTCATATGCAAAAATAAACAGAGACAAACCTAGATTTGTTAAGATATAGAACTAACAAATCTGCAGGGAGAGGCCTTCTTCCAGGGTTGGACAGAGTCTTGAGCAGTCGTGAAACTTTATTGACTGCAGTGCTCATTAGTTATACTATGGAGATGACCAATAGATGACCTTTATTTAGAGACATGAAGTTTCCTTTGTTTGGCATGAAACTCATTTTAATAATCTGAATTTCAAGTTCATGTTCACTGATTCTAATTTTATCAGATGAATCATAAAGTCAAGATCTAAAGGGGAATGAATTGGTTTGTCAGTATTGACAGTTACTGATACAGCACTTTGGCATTCTCACTTGAGGAAATGAGCAGTGTGTTGGGATTAAGATTTATTTTCTGGGTGCTGTTTGAAGCACAAACATACCTACAACTGAAAGTTTAACCATCTTATAAAAGTGTTTAGCACTATCTCATCAACTTAAATATGCACCTATCCTATGATCCTGCCATCTCTCATTCCTGGCATTGTATACAAGAGAAATAAATGCAAATGCCCACCAACAATGCTCAATAATATAGACAAATATTATTCATAAAAACTTTAACTCTTGTGTCTGATTATCCTATATATATGATACCTGTAAAAACTTTAATTGAGTGATAAAAATAACACTATGGTAACTTTGAAATCCCATCAAAGTAGCATGTACCAATGCCATCTCACTAGTCCCAGTGATCAATTTCTGTTCACAATTGATCATAATGATAGGACTAAGAACCAAAGGGATCATATAAACAAGAATAGTGTCTGCAAATACTAGCTGATAGAATAAAAAAGGGAGAGAACTATCCAACATGGGAAGTGAGATACACAGCAGACCCATAGAATGGCAGATGTCCTAAACAGCACTCTGGCCTCAGAATCAGCCCTTAAGGCATGCAGATCCGGCTGAAATGCCCATGAGAGTATTACAGGCATGGAAAGCCAAGACACTCTGGGGGAAAAAAAAAAAAAAACTAAATGAAAGATCTCCGCGAGTGAGATCCCAGTGGAAAGAACAGGTCATCAAAAAAGGAGGTACCTTTCTCTGAAGGGAGGAGAGAACTTCCACTTTGACCATGGCCTTGTCTAAATATGATCAGAGTCGGTGAACTCAGGGGGCTTCCATAGCCTTGGCAGCTCATGACAAGAGCCTAGGGTGATTACTGAGGCCATAAACAAGAGTGTCAATTTGTTAAGTCAACAACAGGAGTCACTGTGCACTTACTCCTCATGTAGGATCTCTGTCCTTAGTGTGCTGTACATTGTGATTTAATGCTATAACTAGTACTCAAACAGTATTTTTCACTTTATGTTTCTGTGTGGGAGCAAACTGTTGAAATCTTTACTTAATGTATGCTAAACTGATCTTCTGTATATAAAGAGAATTGAAAATGAATCTTGATGTGAATGGAAGGGGAGAGGGAGTGGGAAAGGGGAGGGTTGCGGGTGGGAGGGACGTTACGGGGGGGAAGCCATTGTAATCCATAAGCTGTACTTTGGAAATTTATATTCATTAAATAAAAGAATATATAAGTAAATAAAAGAAAAAAAGAATACAGAGTAACAAAGAAAACAACGACAACAAAAAAAGAAATATTTTTTCATTGAAATATATACAGAATTGAAAACTTGGGACTTAATTTGTTAATGACCATTAACTGAAGAATAGACAAATGAACCATGATACATCATATAATTAAACACTTCTCAGGAAAAAAGTGAGGATTAAACTGTTGATATTTAGAAAAAAGTATGCTGTGTTTCACTGACATCATGTTGTACAAAAATCAAGCACAAGAAGTGTGTACTGATAACTGATTGCAAGTGTATGAAGTTCAAGACCAGGTGCAAGCAATGTATGATGAATGTGTCACTGTTCACTGGAGCTACATACAAATGTGATTCCAGAAAAGTCTTTTGTTTCAGGAGAAATAAAGTAAAACATTAGTAATGTGAATGTTCCTGTTTGATTCCCAGTTCATTAAATACATTTAAAATTTCTCTTGTTGCTTAAATTTTAGAAAGCTAACTATGGAGTTGACATCCTCTAAGATTCTCTTGTAACTCTGACTTCAACTTCTTTCGTTCAATAGCTTTCTTAACAACAGTATACAAATGCATTCCCCATGTATTGCTATGTAGGAATTATAGAAAATTTTCTTTATATTAAGGAAGTAATTTTCTGAATTTACCTCTTCTCAGGTACCTATTTTGTTTTGTGGTGCTCAAAAAAATAGCTTGCAAATATCTTAAAATGAAAGCTGCATTTCATCCAACTGTCAAGAAGGCTCCCACAGAGACATTTGTTCTAATACTGTTTTTAAAAATCCTTAGCAATATTTTCTAAGAGCATCAATATTTACTGACAAAGAAAAGCACCTTAATTTGTTGCCAAGTGGTTTTCCAGATATTATGTCAGCCACATTACAGAAGCAGAAAGCGTAAGTTTTCCAAAACAGTGAGGGGCATTTTTATTCTGTGAGGATCACTTTTCTACCATATGGGTAGAGTTTCAATTTCCGGGGCTCTTCCTTTTCTACTGCTGTCTGTGGCAAGAAAGATGACTTTATGTGCCCCTGCATGATAACAATCCATGGTGACAGAAATTAGGGTGCTCAGCACCTTGGTCTGGGGGCTGTGCAGGAAGGGATGCCATTCACTTGACAGGGGCACAAGGGAGCCTTCCGTGGTCCAGCAGGGTTTCCTCTCTGGTGCTGGATGATGGTTACATGAGAGAATATTAGTGTGAAAATTCATGGCCGTGGGAGCCTTTTGACCTAAAATTTGTAAGTTAGTAAATTTTCATCAATGTGCTACTATCTCACCCTGTCTCTTTGAATTGATATGTATCTGTCAGTCTAAAGTCATTCTCTTGAAAACAGTATACAAGGGAACTTCAGTTTGTAGACCAATGGAATTAAGGGTAAAAATAAAATTGGCTAGGCCGGGCCTCGGCTCACTAGGCTAATCCTCTGCCTTGTGGCACCGGCACACCGGGTTCTAGTCCCGGTTGGGGCACCGGATTCTTTCCGGGTTGCCCCTCTTCCAGGCCAGCTCTCTGCTGTGGCCCGGGAAGGCAGTGGAGGATGGCCCAGGTGCTTGGGCCCTGCACCTCATGGGAGACCAGGATAAGCACCTGGCTCCTGCCTTAGGATCAGCGCGGTGCGTTGGCTGCAGCGCGCCAGCCACGGCGGCCATTGGGGGGTGAACCAACGGCAAAGGAAGACCTTTCTCTCTGTCTCTCTCTCTCACTGTCCACTCTGCCTGTCAATAAATAAATAAATAAATAAATAAATAAATAAAAATTGGCTGATGTTTTCAGTTTACACTGTTTATACATAAGTTGAAATATTGCACTCTACTCAAATAAAACATACAAATACTGCCGGCGCTGTGGCTCAATAGGCTAATCCTCCGCATGCGGCGCTGGCACACTGGGTTCTAGTCCCAGTCGGGGCACTGGATTCTGTCCCAGTTGCCCCTCTTCCAGTCCAGCTCTCTGCTGTGGCCAGGGAGGGCAGTGGAGGATGGCCCAAGTGCTTGGGCCCTGCACCCGCATGGGAGACCAGGAGAAGCACCTGGCTCCTGGCTTCAGATCAGCACAGTGTGCTGGCTGCAGCACGCTAACCATTGGAGGGTGAACCAGCAGTAAAAGGATGACCTTTCTCTCTGTCTCTCTCTCTCTGTCCACTCTGCCTGTCAAAAATAAAAAAAATTTAAAAAAATTTTTAAAAAACATACAAATGCTACATATTGATAAAAATTTAAAAAGCAACTCATGCAATGTAAAATTGAAATTTCATAAATATATATAAATTTTATTTGTCAACATAAACTTCAGTAAATTCAAGATACTTTTGTAAGGGGTGACACCAGCTGTTTAGTCCCTCCTAAAAGAACTGAGGGTCCTGGGAATTTATTCATGTCAATGCAGTCTTCTCTACATAATTAACTATAGAAAACTGGGTGCCCTATAAAGATTTCCTTTTTTAATATTAGGAAACAAGAAGTCAGAAATAATCAAACCAGGTATGTAAGGTGGATGGGTACTTAATGATTTTCCATAAGAACGCTCATAAAATTGCACTTGTTTGATGAGAGGAACGAGGAGGAGCATTGTTACGCTGGAGAAGATCTCTTGTGAGGCTTTCTTGGGTGTTTTTCTGCAAACACTTTGGGTAAGTTCCTCAAACTCTCACAATAAGCAGAGCTACTGTTCTGTGGCCGTCCAGTAAGTCCACAAGAAAAATGACTTGACATCCCCCAAAACTGTGGCCGTGACCTTTACTCTTGAATGATCTGCTTTTCCTTGGTTGACAAGGCTTTGTGCTTTACCTTCGTGATTTCTGCTTGTTTACAATTTCCATTGAAAACTGCTCTAATCTGTAGCTGATCTGGTCACAATGATTTTGGCATCCATTGAGCAGAAAGTTTGCTCCACTTTAATTTTTCCATCAGAACTGTGTAAGCTGAGTCGACTGATAGGTCTATTGTATTAGCTGTTGTTTCTGTTGCTAAGTGTCAGCCCTCTTCAATTAGGTACAGTATGAAAAAGATAAAGCTTTTCCTTGTAAATTGAAGTGGATTGTCTGCTACTGCAGGCTTCATTTTCAACATCATTTCATCACTTTGTAAATTAAGTTATCCTCAAAACTTAATTTCTTTTTGACATTGTCCCCATAATAAAGCATCAATGACTTCACCATTCTTACAACCAAGCTTCATCATCAATTTGATGTCTTTTCAATTTTAGCAGAATTCATGTTGTTGGGTTTTTTAAATATTTATTTATTTTATTTTATTTTATTTTATTTATTTGACAGAGTTAGACAGCGAGAGAGAGAGAGAGAGAGAAAGGTCTTCTTTCTGTTGGTTCACCCCCAAAATGGCCACTATGGCTGGCACACTGTGCCGATCCGAAGCCAGGAGCCAGGTGCTTCTTCCTGGTCTCCCCTGCGGGTGCAGGGGCCCATGCACTTGGGCCATCTTCTACTGCCTTCCCGGGCCACAGCAGAGAGCTGGACTGGAAGAGGAGCAGCCGGGACTAGAACCCGGCATCTACATGGGATGCCTGCGCCGCACGTGGAGGATTAACCAAGTGAGCCACGGCCCCGGCCCATGTTGTTCTTTTAAGAGCTCTTTTCTTTCTTTCTTTTTTAAAAAGATTGATTTTATTTATTTGAAAGACAAAGTTAGAGAGGCAGAGACTGTGAGAGAAGTCTTCCATCCACTGGTTCACTCCCCAGATGGCTGCCAACAGCCAGAGCTGGGCTGATCCAGAGCCAGGAGCCAGGAGTCTCCCCCAGGTCTCCCACACGGGTGCAGGGGCTCAAGGACTTGGGCCATCCTCCACTGCTATCCCAGGCCACAGCAGAGAGCTGGAGAGGAGCAGCCAGGACTAGAACCAGTGCCCACATGGGATGCTGGCACTTCAGGCCAGGGTCCTAGCCCACTGTACCACAATGGCAGTCCCAAAGAGCTCTTTTCAAAGTGATGTCTTATCCTACTATTGACTCAAGCGAGATCCTATTCAGACATGTTATGCCAAGTTAGTACAGTCTCATTTTGTTATGAGACATTTTTGGAATTCTTGTGTATTTTTCATAATATGCATTTACCACAAACTTTTTGAAGAACCCTTGTATAGAAGTATCATGTTGCTACTGCTGTTTTAATCCATTCTGCCAATCTCTTTTTTAATTGTATTATTTAATGATTTTTTCCATTTAATGTAATTGTTGATAAGGTAAGATTCACGACTGACATTTCTTATTTGTTTTCTTTGTGTCATTGTTTTTTGTTCTATATTTGAGTTACTGCCTTCTTGTGTCTTAAATATTTTCTAGCATACCACTGAATTCCCTTGTTATTTTTTTTACTGTGTTTTAAAAATTTATGTTCTTAGCATTTTCCCTGGAGACTACAATTATCATCTTAACTTGAAAACAACCTAATTCGGCCGGCTCCGCGGCTCACTAAGCTAATCCTCTGCCTGCGGCGCCAGCACCCCAGGTTCTAGTCCCGGTCGGGGCGCCGAATTCTGTCCCGGTTGCCCCTCTTCCAGGCCAGCTCTCTGCTGTGGCCCGGGAGTGCAGTGGAGGATGGCCCAAGTCCTCGGGCCCTGCACCCACATGGGAGACCAGGAGAATCACCTGGCTCCTGGCTTCGGATCGGTGTAGCTCCAGCTGTAACGGCCATTTTGGGGGTGAACCAACGGAAGGAAGACCTTTCTCTCTGTCTCTCTCTCTCACTGTCTAACTCTGCCAGTCCAAAAAAAAAAATGAAAACAACCTAATTCAAATTAATACTAACATTATTTTACTGTTGAAAATTTCAAATTTTAAGCTTTGCAGCAGTTTCTGTAATATGTAGCTCTATTATCTCCCCATTCTGTGAGAGAGAGAGACAGAGAGAAAGGTCTTCCTTTTTTTTTTTTTTTCCCGTTGGTTCACCCTCCAATGGCCAGCGCGCTTCAGCCAGCGCACTGTGCTGATCCAAAGCCAGGAGCCAGGTGCTTCTCCTGGTCTCCCATGCAGGTGCAGGGCCCAAGCACTTCGGCCATCCTCCACTGCCCTCCCTGGCCACAGCAGAGAGCTGGACTGGAAGAGGGGCAACCGGGACAGTATCTGGCGCCCCGACTGGGACAAGAACCCGGTGTGCCGGCGCCACTAGGTGGAGGATTAGCCTAGTGAGCCGCGGCCCTGGCCCCCATTCTGTTTTCATTGTTACATACATCACATATTTATACATTATATGTCCATCAACACAGTTGATAACTCAATTTATGCAACTATATTTTAAATCCTATAGGAGTTGAAAACTTTTATAAAATAAATGTATATTGATAATGCCTTTTATTTTTACCTACATAGTTGCATTTCCTAGGGCCCTTTATTTGTTTGTGTGGCTTCTGATTGCTGTCTATCTATTGTCCCTTCATTTCAATCAAAGACCCTGTAGGATTTCTTATAGGGCAAGTATGCTAATGACTGATCCTCTCGGTTTTTTAAATATAACAATGTCTTAGATCTCGGGAGCCAAGATGGCGGAATAGTGAGGGCGCGCACCGATAGTCCGGGAAAATTTAGTTTAATAAAAGGGGAGTTACGGTAGCCGCAGAAAAAAGAACCAGGAAAAAATTGCACGGGAATCGTGAATCGGAGGACCTACTGGGAGAACAAGGTCGCCCACTGCGCGGAAGCCAAGTCGCGGGACCGAGCCGCAGAAGCCCCAGGGTCTGCGCGCCATTGCTCCATGGGGAGTGCATGCCACACAGACAACAGCGGGGAGACTTGGGACGCTCAGGGCTCCGAGTCCACACATCAGCGCTGGAAGGGGAGGTGAGCTCAATAACCCGAGACATTGGTGGGGAAACGGGGGTCAGAATCTAGAGGGGGGCCGGAAAGTGCAGCAAACTCACTACCGGAAAGAAGGAAAAAAAAAAGCTTCGGGGTTTCTCTTCCCCCTAACCTTGCAAAGGTTACAAGGCTGCAAGGCTAGAATTCCCAAGAGACAAAGAGCAGGCCTGCTCTCTGGATTTACATATCAATGGGGGAGAGCTAAGGAACTGAGTCACTACAATTCAGTAGCCTAGGCAACCCAGTGGGAGTCCAGAGGAGCCAAAGACTGGAAGCTAAATACCATCAATTCTGCACAGCCGTGCCCTGCGGTGTTACTTACCCCCTGAATAAATAAAATAAATAAATAAATAAAAAGAGAGAGATTTACCACGCATAACCTGAGGGTGTCACCTTTGCACACCCTTAACCTGGAAGAACCAGGCAGAGCTCTCAGGCCGCACCCATCTCAAGCCTCCAAGGCTCCTCCAACAGCAGGCAGTCCACTTAACACGGACATAGTATAAATAAAAAAAAAAAAAAAGAAAAAAAAAACGCACAGTGACGCAAGAAGAATTAACTATGCCGAGTAACAAACACAGAAATAGAGGGAGCAAGATCAACGATGACACTATGATGCCTCCAAATAAGCAAAACACCCCAAGCCAAGAGTATGAAGATGATGAGATAGAAGAAATGCAAGATACGGATTTCAAAAAATTTATGATAAGAACATTTAGAAGTTTTCAAAAGCAAATCCTTGAACTACAGAAATCCTTAATGGACAAGATTGAAAATCTCTCTCGTGAAAACGAAATTTTAAGGAAGAGTCAAAATGAAACTCAGAAACTAGTAGAACAGGAAAGTGTTATAGTGAAGAGAAATCAAAATGAAATGAAGAGCTCAATAGATCAAATGACAAACACATTAGAAAGCCTTAAAAACAGAATGGGTGAAGCAGAAGAGAGAATATCGGACTTAGAAGATAGAGCACAGGAAAACATACAGTCAAACCAAAGAAAAGAAGAGGAAATTAGAAACCTAAAAAATATTGTTGGGAATCTACAGGATACTATTAAAAAAACCAACATTCGAGTTCTAGGAGTTCCTGAAGGCATGGAGAGAGAGAAAGGATTGGAAGGCCTTTTTAGTGAGATACTAGCAGAGAACTTTCCAGGTTTGGAGAAGGACAGAGATATCCTAGTACAGGAAGCTCATAGAACCCCCAATAAACATGACCAAAAGAGATCCTCACCACGACACGTGGTAATTAAACTTACCACAGTGAAACATAAAGAAAAGATCCTAAAATGTGCAAGAGAGAAACGTCAGATTACTCTCAGAGGATCTCCAATCAGACTCACAGCTGACTTCTCATCAGAAACCCTACAAGCTAGGAGGGAATGGCGAGACATAGCACAGGTGCTAAGAGAGAAAAATTGCCAGCCCAGAATATTATATCCTGCCAAGCTCTCATTTGTGAATGAAGGTGAAATAAAGACCTTTCATAGCAAACAGAAATTGAAAGACTTTGTGGCCACTCGTCCGGCCCTGCAAAAGATACTTAAAGATGTGCTACACTCAGAAACACAGAAACACGGCCATCAATATGAAAGAAGGGAAAGGAAGAACACCTACCAGTAAAAGAGCATGGGAAGCTCAAAGCATATACTAGAAAATATTTCCGGGAAAATGGCAGGGCAAAGTCACTACGTATCAATAGTCACATTGAACATTAATGGTCTGAATTCTTCAGTTAAAAGACACCGTTTAGCTGACTGGCTCACAGAACACAACCCAACTATTTGTTGCCTACAAGAAACACATCTCTCTAACAAAGAGGCATGCAGACTGAAAGTGAAAGGTTGGAAAAAGATATTCCATGCCAACAGAAACCAAAAAAAAGCAGGTGTAGCCATATTAATATCAGACAAAATAAACTTTAATACAAAAACTGTTAAGAGAGACAAAGAGGGACACTATATAATGATTAAGGGTTCAATTCAACAGGAAGATGTAACTATTATAAATGTATATGCACCTAATTACAGGGCACTGGTCTATTTAAAAGATATGTTAAGGGACTTAAAGGGAGATTTAGATTCCAATACAATAGTACTGGGGGACTTCAATACTCCACTCTCAGAAATAGACAGATCATCCGGACAGAAGATCAACAAGGAAACAGCAGATTTAATTGACACTATTGCCCAAATGGATCTAACAGATATCTACAGAACTTTCAACCCTACATCTACAGACTTCACATTCTTCTCAGCAGCACATGGAACCTTCTCTAGGATTGACCACATACTAGGCCATAAAGCAAGTCTCAGCAAATTTAAAAGAATTAGAATCATACCATGCAGCTTCTCAGACCACAGCGGGATGAAGCTGGAAATTAGCAACTCAGGAAACCCCAGAAAGTATGCAAACACATGGAGACTGAACAACATGCTCCTGAATGAACACTGGGTCATTCAAGAAATCAAAAGAGAAATCAAAAACTTTCTGGAAGTAAATGAAGACAACAACACAACATATCAAAACTTATGGGATACAGCAAAAGCAGTATTGAGAGGCAAATTTATAGCAATAGGTGCCTATACCAAGAAATTGGAAAGGTACCAAATAAATGAGCTTTCAGCGCACCTCAAGGACCTAGAAAAACTGCAGCAAACCAAACCCAAATCTAGTAGGAGAAGAGAAATAATTAAAACCAGAGAAGAAATTAATAGGATTGAATCCAAAAAAACATTACAAAAAATCAGCCAAGCGAGAAGCTGGTTTTTTGAAAAAATAAACAAAATTGACACCCCATTGGCCCAACTAACTAAAAAAAGAAGAGAAAAGACCCAAATCAATAAAATCAGAGATGAAAAAGGAAACGTAACAACAGACACCACAGAAATAAAAAGAATCATCAGAAATTACTACAAGGACCTGTACGCCAGCAAACAGGAAAACCTATCAGAAATGGATAGATTCCTGGACACATGCAACCTACCTAAATTGAACCATGAAGACATCGAAAACCTAAATAGACCCATAACTGAAACAGAAATTGAAACAGTAATAAAGGCCCTCCCAACAAAGAAAAGCCCAGGACCACATGGATTCACTGCTGAATTCTACCAGACATTTAAAGAAGAACTAATCCCATTTCTTCTCAAACTATTCAGAAAATCGAAAAAGATGGAATCCTCCCAAATTCTTTCTATGAAGCCAGCATCACCTTAATCCCTAAGCCAGAGAAAGATGCAGCACTGAAAGAAAATTACAGACCAATATCCCTGATGAACATAGACGCAAAAATCCTCAATAAAATTCTGGCCAATAGAATACAACAACACATCAGGAAAATCATCCACCCAGACCAAGTGGGATTCATGCCTGGTATGCAGGGATGGTTCAACATTCGCAAATCAATCAATGTGATTCACCACATTAACAGACTGCAGAAGAAAAACCATATGATTATCTCAATTGATGCAGAGAAAGCATTTGATAAAATTCAACACCCTTTCATGATGAAAACTCTAAGCAAATTGGGTATAGAAGGAACATTCCTCAATATAATCAAAGCAATTTATAAAAAACCCACAGCCAGCATCCTATTGAATGGGGAAAAGTTGGAAGCATTTCCACTGAAATCTGGCACCAGGCAGGGATGCCCACTCTCACCACTGCTATTTAACATAGTTCTGGAAGTTTTAGCGAGAGCCATCAGACAAGAAAAAGAAATCAAAGGAATACAAATCAAGAAGGAAGAAGTCAAACTATCCCTCTTTGCAGACGATATGATTCTGTACTTAGAGGATCCAAAGAACTCTACTAAGAGACTATTGGAACTCATAGAGGAGTTTGGCAAAGTGGCAGGATATAAAATCAATGCACAAAAATCAACAGCCTTTGTATACACAAGCAATGCCATGACTGAGAAAGAGCTGCTAAGGTCAATCCCATTCACAATAGCTACAAAAACAATCAAATACCTTGGAATAAACTTAACCAAGGACGTTAAAGATCTCTACGATGAAAATTACAAAACCTTAAAGAAAGAAATAGAAGAGGATACCAAAAAATGGAAAAATCTTCCATGCTCATGGATTGGAAGAATCAACATCATCAAAATGTCCATTCTCCCAAAAGCAATTTATAGATTCAATGCAATCCCAATCAAGATACCAAAGACATTCTTCGCAGATCTAGAAAAAATGATGCTGAAATTCATATGGAGGCACAAGAGACCTCGAATAGCTAAAGCAATCTTGTACAACAAAAACAAAGCCGGAGGCATCACAATACCAGACTTCAGGACATACTACAGGGCAGTTGTAATCAAAACAGCATGGTACTGGTACAGAAACAGATGGATAGACCAATGGAACAGAATTGAAACACCAGAAATCAACCCAAACATCTACAGCCAACTTATATTTGATCAAGGATCTAAAACTAATTCCTGGAGCAAGGACAGTCTATTCAATAAATGGTGCTGGGAAAACTGGATTTCCACGTGCAGAATCATGAAGCAAGACCCCTACCTTACACCTTACACAAAAATCCACTCAACGTGGATTAAAGACCTAAATCTTCGTCCTGACACCATTAAGTTATTAGAGAACATTGGAGAAACCCTTCAAGATATTGGCACAGGTAAAGAATTTCTGGAAAAGACCCGGGAGGCACAGACAGTCAAAGCCAAAATCAACTATTGGGATTGCATCAAATTGAGAAGTTTCTGTACTGCAAAAGAAACAGTCAGGAGAGTGAAGAGACAACCGACAGAATGGGAAAAAATATTTGCAAACTATGCAACAGATAAAGGGTTAATAACCAGAATCTACAAAGAGATCAAGAAACTCCACAAAAACAAAACCAACAACCCACTTAAGAGATGGGCCAAGGACTTCAATAGACATTTTTCAAAAGAGGAAATCCAAATGGCCAACAGGCACATGAAAAAATGTTCAAGGTCACTAGCAATCAGGGAAATGCAAATCAAAACCACAATGAGGTTTCACCTCACCCCGGTTAGAATGGCTCACATACAGAAATCTACCAACAACAGATGCTGGCGAGGATGTGGGGAAAAAGGGACACTAACCCACTGTTGGTGGGAATGCAAACTGGTCAAGCCACTATGGAAATCAGTCTGGAGATTCCTCAGAAACCTGAATATAACCCTACCATTCGACCCAGCCATCCCACTCCTTGGAATTTACCCAAAGGAATTTAAATTGGCAAACAAAAAAGCGGTCTGCACCCTAATGTTTATTGCAGCACAATTCACAATAGCCAAGACCTGGAACCAACCTAAATGCCCATCAACGGTAGACTGGATAAAGAAATTATGGGATATGTATTCTTTAGAGTACTATACCGCAGTAAGAAACAACGAAATCCAGTCATTTGCAACAAAATGGAGGAATCTGGAACACATCATGCTGAGTGAAGTAAGCCAGTCCCAAAGGGACAAATACCATATGTTCTCCCTGATCGGTGACAACTGACTCAACACCAAAAAGGAAACCTCCTGAAGTGAAATGGACACTATGAGAAATGGTGACTTGATCAGCATAGCCCTGACTGCTAATGGACAACTTAATACATTATCCCTCATAGTATTTTTTTTTTGTCTGTTCTACTTAATATGACTGGTTTAATTCTGTAATTATCACACAGTTATTCTTAAGTGTTGAAAATTAACTGAAATGTGATCCCTGTTAAACATAAGAGTGGGAATAAGAGAGGGAAGAGATGTATAATTTGGGGCATGCTCGGGCTGACTTGCCCCAATTGGTAGAGTTGGAAACATACCAGGGGATTCCAATTCAATCCCATCAAGGTGGCATGTGCCAATGCCATCTCACTACTGCAAGTGATCAATTTCAGTTCACAATTGATCATAATGAAAGGACTAAGAGTCAAAGGGAGCACATAAACAAGTCTAGTATCTGCTAACACCAACCGATAGAATAAATAAAGGGGAGAGTGATCCAACATGGGAAGTGAGATACTCAGCAGACTCATAGAATGGCGGATGTCCTAAATAGCACTCTGGCCTCAGAATCAGCCCTAAAGGCACTCGGATCTGGCTGAAAAGCCCATGAGAGTATTTCAGGCATGGAAAGCCAAGACACTCTGGCAAAAAGATCTCTGTGAGTGAGATCCCAGTGGAAAGAACAGGTCTTCAAAGAGGGAGGTGCCTTTCTCTGAAGGGAGGAGAGAACCTCCACTTTGACTATGACCGTGTCTAAACAAGATAATAGTCGGAGAACTCAAGGGGCTTCCATAGCCTTGGAAACTCATAACTGGTGCATAGGGAGATTACTGATGCCATAAACAGGAGTGTCAATTGGTAAAGTCAACAACAGGAGTCACTGTGCACTTACTCCTCATGTAGGATCTCTGTCCTTAACGTGCTGTACACTGAGGCTTAATGCTATAACAAGTACTCAAACAGTATATTTCACTTTGTGTTTCTATGGGGGTGCAAACGACTGAAATCTTTACTTAATGTACACTAAACTGATCTTCTGTAAAAAAAAAAAAAAAAAGAAAGAAAGAAATTATCAATTCCCAACTTGACTCTCACTGGGATTAAACAGGACAATAGGTCTGATCTGATTTCATCATCATTTAAAAAAAATCATCTATTATTTTTCACTTTATGTTTCTGTGTGGGAGCAAACTGTTGAAATACTTACTTAAGGTATACTAAGCTGATCTTCTGTATATTAAGATAATCGAAAATGAATCTTGATGTGAATGGAAGGGGAGAGGGAGTGGGAAAGGGGAGGGTTGTGGGTGGGAGGGACGGTATGGGGGGGGAAGCCATTGTAACCCATGAGTCGTACTTTGGAAATTTATATTCATTAAATAAAAGATAAAAAAAAAAAAACTAACCTGACTGAAAAATATAAAAAAAAATAATAATAATACTAAATATAGGCTACCAAAATAAAATTAAAATACATATTAATATCTAAAAAAAAATAAAAAAATAAAAAAATAAATATAACAATGTCTTAGATCTTAATTTCTGAAGGGTGGTTTTACTGAATACTGAATTCTTCTTTGACAATGCTTTTCTTTTCATGGCAATTTAGAGTAAGTTATCCTACTGCCTTCCAAACTCCATTAATTCCCATGGGAGTTAGCTTTTAACCTTGGTGATGAGCCTGTGAATATTAGGAAATGTTTTTCTCCTGTTGCTCTGAAGGCATTCCCTTTGTCATTGTCTTTTGTCTGTTTGGCTATAATTGTTTAAGTGTGGAACAAGTTGAGTTTATTCCACTTGGAATTTGGATATGCAGATTAATGTTTTGCATTATAGTTGAGGTGTTTGTGGAAATTGTTTCTTCAAACTATCTGTTACTTCTTCTCTCCTTCTAGCACCCCATTAAGCATAATTTTGTACAGTTGGTGGTATTTCACAATTTTTGTTCATTTTGTCCCTGTTTATCCAATAGAATAATCTCAATTTACCTATGTTAAATTTAAACCTGTTTAGAAGAAAAGAATTTGAAGATCATGAATACTTATTGATTTCCTACCAGCATGTATAGCAGAAGTGTACAAGTTATAGCTCCTAAATTCAAAGAGGTTTTACCAGCTACTTGATAATTAAGCAGTATTTGAGATCAGAATTGGGCTTGCTTGTTGGCCAGTATTGGGCTGTTTATTGCATTTTTGAAGGAGGTTGAGTACAATATTCCTTGAACTACTGATAAAACCTGCATAATCAGAAGAAAAAGGCAGATCCGGCAGGGGAAATATTATAAATAAAAGTGTGGAAGTTGCGGTTAAGAAAGACAAGTATGAGAACTATTTAGACAGCAAGGCAAGAATTTGTCTTCTCCATTTTAAGTGGGACCTTCTGCCATCAGAACAATAGTTTAAGCATTACAGACTTTGAAAACTCACAAGGACAGAACTTTCTTCCCATTTATAAATATATACAAAATTGGAAGAATATGGTCAAAAGCTAAAAGAATGGCCTAGTCTCTAGCTAAAATTTGTTTCTTATTACCTAAAATTACAAGAAGTTGAGTTTATAATAGTGAACACTGTTGTGAACACTGCTGAACACTCCCTCTGAGACCACTCAGAAACTGTTTGAGAAGACCCTGCAAACAAGATAGAGTGGTTAACCTAAAAATGGAAAAGCAAGTGGACGTCAGTTCTGTCCATTAAAACATAGGAAGGGAAGGACCTGCTAGCTGCTGCACAGATGAACAAGCACTCTCTGCTGGACACAAACCTGTGTTTAAGATGCTTAATAATAGTTTCCAATCCCCGCGGTTAATCAATATTCAAGTGCTTTATTTAATTACATAGCAACGGTTTCTTTGTAATCCCTTCACTTTCCCTAGACATACCTAGTAACCTTTGTTCAAACCATGGTGCATTTTCAATTAATATATCAAAAGACACAAGCTTAAGCTTTGACATTTGTAAAAACCTTTAACTTGGAAGTATTTTTTTCTGAAGAGACTGACTCCTGCATTTGACCTTAAGACCCTTAGTGGAAGAAGGAGAGTTTTTTATTTTAAATTTGTCTTAAAGCATTGTCTGTACTGCTATTTGAGTGGCTGACCTTAAGCATTTTGTTAAAATGTCTTCAATTTTCAACCTCAAGACTATTAAAGTTATTTCCTGTGAGTGATGACGGTAGACCCAGATCTTCACACAAAGACAGAAAGGGTCACAATTGAGTCAGAAGTTAAATACCCCCATTTTACTAACATGTTCTTTGGATTCTCAGGCATAGAAAGGAAGCTTTTGGACTTGCTTTTCTATAAGGAGTGACATAATGATATATAATAGTTTTTCCAGATCATTAAAACCAGTATCTATGTATGCTTTTTTTATTTTTATTCTTTATTTTTAAGGCTACAAATAAAATTTAAATCTTATCACTTTGCTGTTGAAGGATTTTTTGGAAACTAATATGTATTTTTTGTATGTTTGCTTCTCCACAAAAGCCAGATATGAGAGCTTCAACACTTGTGTCTCCTTTCCTTACCACTGGGAGTTGTTAGAACATCAGAAAAACAGTTAAAATATGTATTTTTAAAATCCTTAGAAGGCCTCCTTCCTTAAACTAACTATGGGAATAAATAAGCTTATTTTGAGTTTTCAAAATTTAATTTTATAAATTAATCTTGTTAATTTTTAACAAGATACCACACATATGTATATATTTGGTCATAATTTTGCTGAACACTTTCAATAACTTGGAAAAATTTCAAATTGACTTCTGTGCTTTAAAATACTGTCTTAAAATAGCTCAACTGCTGCCTTCATTAACCACTGCTGAGATACTATTATTTGATGTTTTTTGCCTATGAACAATTAGTTTCTTTCAGTTTATTCTCCTTCCATTTATGTTTTTCTGTTTGGTTTAAATGACATTTAGGAAACCCATCAGCTTTGTTAGAAATAAATCATGTACAGGAGACAAGCCTAGAATTTTAAATGAGTATTTAGCTATAACTTCATTATTGCTTATCATTAGATGAGGATGTGTAGATTTTGTATTCTTTCAAATATATATATATATATATGAAGTGTTCCAATTTCCAAATGAGCTTATCAGAGGAAGGAGACATCAGTTGACTCAGAGCAAGCTTCTTTTCTTAAGTTTCTTTAGAATTTTTGTCATTGGCTATGGCTGGTTGGTTCAATGTGCATTTAGTGTAGAGAAGTGTGTTTGTGGGCAGTAAGCAGAGAAGGCAGATTTGATCTCAGTGCTGGCTAACTGAGCTGCAGAGGCAATTACTAGAGACAAGATGGTTCTTTTGCCTTTGTCTTTCCCTTCAGAGGCAAATCCTTGTGAAAAGCTTTGTGTCCCAAGGGAAATTAAGATTTCTCATGCTGCTATTTTTGCTGTTTCTATGATTGTTCACAGAAGATTTTTAGTGATTTCATTATTGCAGTGAAACACATAATTCAAGCCTACTAGGTTGCATATCTTCTTATTCAGATGTCATGGTTCCAAAGAGTCTAAACCTGCCATGTCAGGGTTAGACATCCAGAGAACAGGATTGTTGAAATGAAGTCCCCTCAAGAAAGTTATTGACTAAAGGAGCTGTCAGTTGCTGACAAATTGTTGGATGAAAAATTAATGGACGTCATGGAGGTGTGCTATTCGTTTAATAACATCTAAAATTTTGCTTCACCTGGCCATTTGTGATCAATCACTGAGCTCTTCCTGCTCTGGAAGGTGGCTGGAGGCTGACAGGTGCCATCTGTTCCCTGGTGGAGACTCGAGAGTGAGCCTTCAGCCATCAGAACGCTAGTAGGGCTGTGAGTAGTCAGTCCTTATCCTCATTGATATGCAGTTACTCCCTGCTGTCCTTCACAGTGACCCACTTACTGTCATGGAGACAAATGAATTTATCATCTGCAGACATGTCTTTATCCTACTTGTATTGTTCACTCAGGCTTCTTATCTTCTCTGTACTTCTTTGTTGTTTCAGGCTTTTTAATCCATATTTTGTTCTAGAAAAAAACTAGTTTATTTTGTAGTTACTTACTTTGTTTTCTTAGCTTCTAATATGACCAGATGAACACTTGAGAGTGTATTCTTTTTTTTTTTTAAGATTTATTTATTTATTTGAAAGTCAGAGTTACACAGAGAGGGAGAGGGAGAGGGAGAGGGAGAGGGAGAGGGAGAGAGAGAGAGAGAGAGAGAGGTCTTCCATCTGTTGGTTCACTCCCCAATTGGCTGCAACTGCTGGAGCTGTGCCGATCCGAAGCCAAAAGCCAGGAGTTTCTTCTGGGTCTCCCACGTGGGTGCAGGGGCCCAAGACTTGGGCCATCTTCTACTGCTTTCCTAGGCCATTAGCAGAGAGCTAGATCAGAAGTGGAGCAGCCGGGACTGGAACTGGTGCCCATATGGGATGCTGGCATGGCAGGTGGCAGCTTTACCCGCTGCACCACAGCACCAGCCCCAGGAGAGTGTATTCTAAGAGTTACAAAAATCCAGTCTTTGCAAAGCAGCTGATAATTTTTAAAGGATGTGCTAAAGTTTTACCATAAGCTACTATGGAAATAGAATTTATTATATCAAACTTGAAATGTGTGACATTTGAATATATATATATATATTCTCTCTCTCTCTCTCTAAATATATATCTCAACATGATTTTGATTAACAGCAAGAACAAAATTTCAGAATCACCATGCTATAACAAAACACATGGATCTAATCTTATTCATGAAATGAAATCTTTTGTAGGTGCTGCCTTTTCATTCATGCTAAAGTTAAAAGCATTCCAGTCCCTTCCAATCCGTTTTCTAAGGCTTGCAAGCATGATCGACTCCTTTCACTTTGTTCAAATGACCTGACAGCTGTCTGTTTAATCCTGTATAATGATCCAGATCGCCTCCTGAGGATTTTAGCTGTGGAACACATTCCAGTGAAGCTTGAAGGGACGTTTCTTTCTGGTTCTTCTAATCTATTCCAGGATCACCAGTCCTACTGAAACCATTTTGATACTGCATTAGGCATTCCCATTGATCCTGGGCCATTTGGAAACTATCCCTCTAAAACAGATATGCTTTCCTAAGTTTCATAGATATCCTCTCCCACAAGTAGTCTACGGAAAGAATTTGGAAGGAATCTTTGAAGGTGGTTGGCTAGAGAATTTCATCTTTGTTTCCATTAAACTCTAATTTTAAATTTTACATGCCTTTCTTTTTGAATGAAGAACAAACTATATTTGTTCATTCATAAAAATGATTAATATTCTCACATCACCTTGTAATGATTACAGGAATCTCAAACTAGCATGTTTCCTCATTATTGCATCAAAATTCTAGTAATTTGTTATTAGCAGCATTTGCATCGCTGTGATTGGATTCTTTAAATATTGTCGGCATTTTATTATTTTCTTAAAAATCAGAGGCTTGGGCTGGCGCCGTGGCTCACTTGGTTATTCCTCCACCTGCGGTGCCAGCATACCATATGGGTGCTGGGTTCTAGTCCCGGTTGCTCCTCTTCCAGTCAAACTCTCTGCTGTGGCCTGGGAGGGCAGTGGAGAATGGCCCAAATGCTTGGGCCCCTGCACCCGTGTGGGAGACCAGGAGGAAGCACCTGGCTCCTGGCTTTGGATCGGCACAGCACGCCGGCTGTGACAGCCATTTTGGGGGGAACCAATGGAAGGAGGACCTTTCTCTCTGTCTCTCTCTCTCACTAACTCTGCCTGTCAAAAAAAAAAAAAAAAGAAAGAAATCAGAGGCCTATTGACATCATCAATTTGCCAAATGTCCTCAAGAAGCATCTTTAAAATATTTCATATGTAATTGGTATTTTCTGGCTCTAAACAAAGCATTATTTGAAAATGTGAACATTCTTGATATTAACTGAATCATATGCAATTTATTTTCTTTAGTTTATGTAGATGGCTATATCTTTCACTTTCTTAAAGGTTTCCCATTTCTCTACTTCTCATAACTTTCCAAACTTCTTGGTTTATGTCTCCTTGTAAGATGTCAAGTGCCTTTTTTTGGCTTTCTTTGGTGCTCTAGAGGTCACTTTCAGTATTGTCTAGCTGAGCTGTTCATGGGTTATGTTAGAAATAATTGTACAGTGCTAAGATACATAGGCTTAATATAAAGAAATACTCATATGGAACTTACAAATATTTGTCCATAACAGTAACTTCCCCCTATCTGCAGGGTATATCTTCCAAGACCCACAATGTGTGCCTGAAACCATGGATAGTAAGAATACCTGTATATGAGTTTACCACATTTTATTCTATATGTACATGCCCATAATAAGGTTTAACTATACACGAGGCACAATAAAACTGACCAAGTATATACTAGAGATACTCTGGTCCTTCTGGGACCTAGAGCACAGCACTAAATCACATAATCCTCAAATCTGATTAAGTAGACCCAGGATAGCTGGTATCAAATACAAATTTTCCACAAAATACTTTTGTCTTAGGTCTCAAATTATGGTTGCAAATTTTCATATCTAATCTCTAAAGTTAATAGGAAATTAATAGGTGAAGAAGGAGAAGATAAACTAAAAACAATAAATAATAAACAGAAATTGACTCATAAGGGCTCTAGATAATTCAATTATCAGAGACTTCCAAAGAAAAATCCTTATAAAATCCAAATAATTAAAAGATATTTAATTGGAACAGTGGTTCTGTAGCTACTGTAGCATCAAAATCATTCAAGATTATAAAATTTAGATGCTATGGCCCCAGTCTCAGAAATTGTACTTCAAGAAGTTTTCCTGAGTCATTGGAATCTACATTTTTAGCAAGAACTCTCAGGTGAGTTAGATAATGGTGATATGTATAAACAATAATTTAATTTTGGTTATTGCTGTCATAAAATTCATGTATAGCCAGGAATCACACAGCTAATTGATTGCTGAGTGACAACTAAAAAGCCAATCTCTAAATCTTTTAGGAGAGCCATAAATGACTGCTTTGTAGTTCTGCAATTATTTCTTACTGTTAAAGGGCTTATGCTTTCAATTATTAGTGAAGAAGTGAAGAATGGTGTTAAGAGAATCTAGAGACAAGACAGTAGCAAGATCCTAACAACTGTTAGAGTTAGGGTACCTACCACATTCAGGATCATTACTGAGAATTCTGGTATGGTGTTTCCTAGTTCAAGGTCACATAGGAGATGTAGGAGTTCTCTTTATCATGAAATAGAACTTCTCATCATGGTACCTGCTGGGCTTTAATTGCTTTCTGACTTCTAGATTTTATTAAGTCTGGTTGCTTTCACATATTTTAAGATAAATATGGAAAGGAGACAAGAAACTGGAATCATTGCCTTTTATTTTTTTGCAGTTTCTCTTGGTAACACATTCTGAGACAGAGGATAGTTCAATGATTTTTTCCATGGTCGAACTTTAAGATTTTTTAAGGTTGTATAAGTAATCTTGTTCAATATATGTTATGCAGATTTTCAGAAATAATACTTAAATTTCCAAGAAAGTTAAATGAATTTCCACACAGTGGAAACATTTCCTACCTGCCTCCAATAGACTCTGTGGTGGAAAAAAAAAATTTTTTTTTTGACAGGCAGAGTGGACAGTGAGAGAGAGAGACAGAGAGAAAGGTCTTCCTTTGCCATTGGTTCACCCTCCAATGGCCGCCGCGGCCGGCGTGCTGCGGCCGGTGCACCGCGCTGATCCGATGGCAGGAGCCAGGAGCCAGGTGCTTTTCCTGGTCTCCCATGCGGGTGCAGGGCCCAAGCACCTGGGCCATCCTCCACTGCACTCCTTGGCCACAGCAGAGAGCTGGCCTGGAAGAGGGGCAACCGGGACAGAATCCGGCGCCCCAACCGGGACTAGAACCCCGTGTGCCGGCGCCGCAAGGCGGAGGATTAGCCTAGTGATCCGCGGCGCCGGCCTGTGGTGGAAAAATTTTACACTGTCCTTCTTCTTGGCTTCTAGATCAGCTCTCTCTTTTTTGTCCCCAGCACATCTGCAGCTGTATGGGGCCCTTCTTGGCCATTTCTCCAGTTTTCTCCTCTTTGTTTTCCTGTCAACTGCTGGTGCTTCAGTTGTAGGACACTTCCCTTGTTAACGGGCACACTCTTGCAGAACTCTGTCATGTACTACCCATGTAGTCACACGTAAGCTTACCTACTTCCCAAACTAATTCCAAATATACATCTGTTCTCACATGTTCACTGGATGCCTGTGGTGCTTCCAAATTAATATGTGGCAAACACACTCACAAGTTCTATCCTCTCATTTGCAAACTCTGCCAGCCATCTGTTTATTGTTTCCATGAAGATTTTGTCTATCTGTACCTTTGTCCAGTTCTTTATCAAACCTGTAGATTTCACCTGACAATTTCTTTTCTCTGCTGCAATATTTGAAAAGTTTGAACTGAGTACTTATGTGCGGAAAATGTCTGGACCTAGAGAGGCAGCAAGGGCATCAAAAACCCTAGAAGATAAATCACTTTTTTTTTTTTACAGTTTTCCTCTAGGGACAATTGGAACTTAAATATCTGGTATTACATGTTTTCTACTTAATTTCATAGTAAAGGCTAGGGAAGGAATGGGAATGGGGAGGAGGAAGAGAGAAATAAATAACTAGTGTGTACCAAAATACAGTTAGATGGGGAATTAGTTCTAGTGTTCTATAGCATAGGAAGGTATCATATAGTCAACAATATCTTATTATATATCACAAAATAACTTGAAGAGAAGCCAGCATTGAGATACAGTGGGCTTGACCACATAATCCCATAATGGAATGCTGTTTTGACTCCTAGCTGCTCCTCTTCCAATCCAGCTTCCTGCTAATATGCTTGATAAGGCCTAAGTACTTGGACTCCTGCCACTCACATGGGAGACCCAGATGCAGTTCCTGGCTTTGGCCTGGCCATGCTCTGACTATTTGGGAAATGAACCAATGAATGGAAGATTCTCTCTCTCTCTTCTCTCTCTCTCTCTCTCTCTCTTTCTCTCTCTGTGTATGTATGTAAATGCCTTTCAAACAAATAAAGTAAATATTTGAAAAACAACTTGAAGAGTGTAAAGTTTCCTGAACAGAAATAATACATTTTTGATGAGATGTAAATGCTTAATTACCCTGGTTTGATCATTATACATTGTATCTTTGTATGGAATTGCTGTACTGCAATCCAGGATTATGTAAAAATGTAATTTGTCATTTAAAGATTAAAAAATAATAATTCTAAGGTTATGCGGGAATGTGCAAAATGTTTTAAAAGTAATATAAAATAGAATGCGAATTTGTAGATAAATATAATTACAACTGTTAAAATCACATACGTATGCCTATGAATAACATTTCAAAAGGCAATGGGAAAATTTAATTATATTAGGATTTCAGGCCTGTAAATAAATTTTCCTTAATGAAATAAACAGATTGAAAATATTAAAAGTTTCAGGCACCACATAAGGTAATTGAAACTTTAAAAAATGCATGTTCCTTGCACTTAAGGGGACAAATATAGCCATCAGAAAAGATGAGCCCTCAGTGGTCTCCCTACCCCACCTGAGGGATTTGTGTATGGAAAAAGGACCTTTTACCTTATGTTTCAGGCTAGACCCCACTTGACTAGAATCTAGCCTTGGTCAATATTTTGTAATTTTTTTTTGACAGGCAGAGTGGACAGTGAGAGAGAGAGACAGAGAGAAAGGTCTTCCTTTGCAGTTGGTTCACCCTCCATAATTTTAGAGATTTCTTTGATGGTGGATGTTGCACACTTGATGCTTGGACAGATGAAAGGCAGAATTCTGTCATTAACATTTCCAAATGGGAAGGGAGAAGTCTGCCACATGGACCACACAGGGGTTATAGCAGATACTGGTACTGCAAGGGCAAGGAGGGGGGTTAGCTAGGCTTGGAGGGGCCTCCTGTGAATTGGCTGATTTGTATAACTTCTCAGGCTCCAGAGTATAGGAGCTGTCCAGGATTACCTGGTACCTTGCACTTGGGGGGCTGGAGTGGGGGTGTTAAGGCTGATGTATAGTAGCCTTGAATGTGATAGACCACTAAGGGGAGTGGGTTTGAGTGTGGACTTCATCAGTTGTTCAAAAAGTCAAGTAGCTAGAACTTCTAAACTGAGTCAAGGGGCCTGTGCTGTGGTGCAGTGGGTTAAATCATAGTTTAGGACTCCTGCATCCCATGCTGGAGTGCTGGTTTGAGTCTTAGCTACTCCACTTCCAATGCAGGTCTCTGCTATTACAATTGTGAAATACTGGATTATCAAGTGCATTTTTAAATAGATATTTATTTATTTATATGAAAAGCAGAGTTACAGAGAGAGAGGGAGAGATCTTCCATCCGTTGGTTCACTTCACAAATGGCCACAATGGCCAATGCTGGGTCAGGCCAAGCCAGGAGCCATGAGCTTCAACTGGATCTCCCATGTGAATAGCAAGGACCCAGACACTTGGGCCATCTTCTGCTGCTTTTTTCAGGCCATTAGCAGATAACTGGATTGGAAGTGGAGCAGCAGGGACATAAGCCAGCACCCATATGGGATGCTGGCATCACAGGCAGTGACTTTACCTGTTATGCCACATCACTGGCCCCAATGACTGAAATACTTGAGAATAATTGAGTCCTGCCACCCATTTTGGGACTAGGATATAATCCTTGCTCCTGAGTCCTGGGTATTGCTGTTATTTGAGGAGTGAAACTTTAGTTGGAAGATTTCCTCTTTCATTCTCTCTCTCTCTTTCTCCTCCTTCCTCCCCCTTCTGTCATTCTTTTGAAATAAATAAATAAATAAAGCTTTTAAAAATATTTATTTTCTTATTTGAAAGAGTTTTACACACACACACACACACAGTGAGAGAGAGAGAGAGAGAATCTTCCATCTATTGGTTCACTCCCCAAATGGCTGCAATGGCCAGGGCTTGGCCAGGCCAAAGCTAAGAGCTTCATCTGGGTTTCCCATCTGAGTCCAGGGTCCCAAGCACCTGGGACATCTTCCACTGGTTTTCCAGGGGTATTAGCAGGGAGTTGGATTGGAAGCAGAGCAACTGGCACTCGAATAGGCACCTATGTGAGTACCGGCATTGCAGGTGACAGCTTTCCCTACTACACCACAATGCCAGCCCCAATAAATAAATCTTTTAAAAAATGAATCAAGACAGCATTTAAAAGCTAAACAAACTATATTGCAGATAAGCCATTTGTTTAACCTATGTTTTGGTTTTCTCTTTCTATATTTATTTAAGATATCTACAAGATGCACAATTCTGTGACTTTTTTTGGTCAGCTCCTTATACTTATACCCCCTTTGGCTTAGCTACATTGATAATGTGACATGAGGGTGTCCACTATGTGTGATGGTTGTAATTTGAAGGCTTTCTGTCTATTGTCTTTTGGTATCATGACCCCTGTGCAAATCATGTCAATGCAATGTTATGTTCTTAATTTTGAAATACAATGACCCCAGAGATGGCAGCAATGGTCCCTGGTTGATGGAATGATCTTTGCTAAACAGTGATTTTCAGAGTTCTGTCAACAAGCCTGTTTACTCAACATGTGTATTTCAAGGCTTCAGTCAGTCTGTGTCTCCTAGACTCCACTCTCAGTGTGAACTTACCACTTAGATTTCCAATGGAGCCATCACCTAGCTTCTGCAGATAGTAAGCCGATATGTGGATGGAGTAAAATTTACCATGAGTTTCTATCTAGGCCACTTTGTTTAATGTGGTTATTTCTGGATATAAGACTGCTCTGAATCAAGTTCTTCCTTAGCATGCAGCAATAAGCTGGAGAGCAGTAAGGGCCCCGCACAGACAAATGCAGCAACACTACCCCATCTAGACTTGAGATTGTTCAGAGTCTAGTGCGTATCCCCACGTCGCCCTATTAGCTCTCATCTGAGTGGACTAAATTTCTCAACAGAGAAGAGTGTATGCTTAGTTTTGTGGATAATGAGGAGTGAGGAATTCTCCCTTAATGAAACCCTTAAAATGTGTGGTTTACTGCAGGAAAAAGCAGAAGTACTCAGTTTCTCCTTTCAGATTATCACAGCACAAGCTCTTTCTTCAGGCAGACAGGGTATTTTTAGCCTTATCTGACAGATCTGGGACTCAGAGAGACCAGGCAAACAGATCAGAGGCTGTGGGGTAGAGGAGTTACCAGCCTGGTATCCCAGCAGAGTGCTCTCCAGAGCAAGGCTTCACATCTCACCATCCAAAATTAATGTATCAAATTTCCTCTTACATTAGGGAACACAAACACCAGGCTCCTGAGAGTAGCACATTCCTGAAAGGGGCATAGGAAGTGCTTGACTTTGGGTAGAAGGTAGGTGTGAGGGGAGCATTGCCTGAATCTGCTAATAGGCCAGGAGAATAAACAAGAACACATAATGTCGAAGGTTGGACACATTGCAACCCTGGGGCAGGTCCAGTGGAGGCAGTGTCCCAGGTACATAGAGAAGAAGCTGATAGCAAAATCCAAAAGTTAGGATTGTTTCTCATTCCATTAGTTAAAATTTGTATTTTGAAATAGTTATAGAAGTCAAAAATTCCACATTGACACCCATGTAGCTGTTCCCCAGTATCCCCCAAAGGTGACATATTATGCAGTCATAGTAAATCATAAAAACAAGAAAATTGTCACTGGAACAATACTGGCAACTAGACTACAAACTGTATTCAGTATCTACCTATTTTTAATCCACTTATTTTATGTGCATTTGTTCATATATTTTTGTGCAATTTGATCACATACAAATTTGATCACATAGCTCAGAATTCCTGACAAATCTAAGACTGTGAAGACCTTCTCCTATTACTTATTCTAGGAGTTTTATAGTATTTTTGACACATAATAAGTGTTTTTTAAAGCATATATTGCTAAACAGCTTGGTGTGTATGTGTGTGTGTGTGTGTGTGTATGTGTTGCCAGACAGTTTACAATGCTTCCTTAACTTTTACTCTTTAAATTCTAATTGCACAAAGACACAGATTTATCACCTTTTTGGGTCTTTCCTGAGCATGCCAACAGTCCTGTACATGAGCATGCCCTATAGATCCCAAGAATATGTCATAGCTTTTAAAAGCACGGTATTAAATTTCCATCCTCCATAGCATTATTTTGAGGGCTTTCACCAGCCTCTGGTTTGCCCCAGTTGGCATCACCACTTCAGGCAACTGAGAAGTTAAACAACTGTGGCTAGTGATTTTTCAAAAACACTCTGTGGGTAAGAATTTTTTTTTGAGTAAGTTGTGAGTCAGGTCAAAGAAATGTAAGCCCTATGAATGTGGTTTTACATAGAACTGCTAGCCAGATAACATAGACTGGGCGATTCTCTGGCGCTCTTATTGAAATCTCCAAATCTGACCTCTGTACTTGTTGCTAAGCTGCTGTTTTTCACTGTTACCATAGTTACAACACTGCTCAATATCAAGGATACCATAGAGATCAGGAATGGGTAATGAGAACTGGTCAATTTAAAACACCAGGTAAGAAAAGCTAAAGACAACAGGAAATGATGCTCCACTCCAGACCATCAACTGTGGAAAGGGACATCTAGAAAAAATGCCTTTTACAACCCAGGACTCATGCTAAAAGTCATTCCCGCTGAGTAACTGTGTATTGAAAGTCCACATTTGTTCACCGAAGTACTAGGTATTGCATTTACAATAATGGTCAACAGCCTAGCATATGGAATAAAGCAGCAGACTTCATTAGAATTTGTGACATTTTATGACAGAGGAATTATAAAGTGCTTGTGAACATACAGAGATGAATTATATCAATCAACTTACGTAAAGTTTTACTGTAGTAAAAAAATAATCCCCAGATTTCAACTGCTCTCATTAATGTTCACTGCAGGTCAACTATGGATCTACTTCACCTGCTCATCATGCTAGTATCCAGAATTGAGAACTAGTCTCTATTCTAGTCTTGTATCAGAGGGAAATGTCAGTGCACAATGACAGACCCATACAATGGCTGTCAGAATTTCTGATCATAAGTAACACACACTCTTTTCTGCTCTATTTCACCAGACAAAGCAAATCACAAGGTCAGCCTTTGTGGCAATTGCATAGAAAGTAGAATCTCCCTGCAAGGACAGGCCCAGTGATGGAGATCCCAGAAAGCAAAGGCAACACATGCTCTGAAAAAATAAGATATTGGCATAATGAAAAAAATACATTCAATAAAAGACAAGTACACTAATGTCCATGGTACAATATTCTTAATGGACAAAAACTGGAAATAATCCAAGTGTCTACTGAGAGTGTAATGGGTCAAAAAAGTATGGCGTATTCAAACAATGCATGTAGAATAACACACAGGAGAAACAAAACAACAAGCTACTAGCATATGTGCCAACACAGATGACTGCAAAGAGTCAGGCTCACAAGTGAATACTGCATCATTCTATTTATATGAAGTTTAAACATTTGCAACAATAATCTATGATGAAGGAGGTTATAACAATCACTGCTTTTGAATAATAATAAAAACGAAACATGAGGGAGCCTTTGGAATGTTGGAGATGCTTTCTCACTTTATTGAAGTGGTTACATACTTTAAATGGGCCCAATTTACTATATGTAACCATATTTTAGTTTTTTTTTTTTAAAGAAAGAAAGATTTTAGAAAGCTCTTTACCATAGACTCATAACCTGGAAAGGAAGATACCTGAGCAAGGCTGAGTAGATTCCTGAAGCTTAAGAGAAAACAGGAAAGAGAGAGGTCACCCACACCCTTGATGTGGGACATTCATTAAATTATGTGGAACTGTCCACCCCAGTGGTTCTGAAATCAGATAAGCTGAAGGGATGTGGCATAGGGGGTTACAGGGCTTGCCAGAGGAAGTTACTACTAAACTCAGACCTGCAAAATGAGCAAAAGTTATCCAGGCTGGTCAGATGAGCACATTGCAGGCAGAGGAACCCATCTACATGAAGAACCTGGATCAGAGAAGTCATGTCACAATCAAGATGCCACAATGATTTCTGAACAGCTAGCACATCAGCTGCCAGGAAAGGCTGCTGAGACAGCCATCACTGGAAAGGGCCAAGCAGGCAAACCTTGACAGATGTGGTAAAGATTTTATCTTTTATGAGAAGATCCCTGAGAAAAGAGTGATTGGTTTTAAACACTAAAACAGTATGGTCATATTTTTACTTGGGGAAAATTATTCTGCTGAGAGTAAAAACAAAGTGGACAGGGCAGAATGGAAGCTGGGAAGCAAATCCAGAGAGTGCTGCTGTTGTCTAGGCCAGAGAAGAGGGAGGTAACAGATACAGCAACTGTTACAAAAAAAAATACCATGTAATTTGCTTGTGTCACTGAGATTCAGACATTTTTCTTGAATAAACACTGCTTGGGTTATTACAAGTTTGTCATTGCCAATATTCTTATTGCTTTTACAGGGGAACAGGTGCTGGCATTGTGGCATTGTGACTCTTAAAATACCTGTCCCATAGCAGAGTCCTAGCTACTCTGATTGCAATATATCTTCCTGCTAATAGCCCAGGAAGGCCATTTTTCTATTTTTGTCTGAGGACTGTCATTTCAGATCATTTGTCCATTTCTAAATAGGATTCTTTGGAGTTTTACTTTAAATTTTTTAGTTTCATTATATGTTCTGGATATTAATTCCTTGTCAGATGAGTAGCTTGCAAACATGTTTTCCTATTCTACAAATTTCCTCTTCATAGGTGGGTTATTATAGATATCATCTAGTTGCAAGTGTGTATTTTATAAATCCAATCAGATAATTTCTACCTTCCAACTGATATGTATAGAATATTTATATTAAAGTGACTATATAGTTTGGTTAATATTTGCTGCTTTAAAATAATTTTATGTTCATTATATTTGTTATTTGTTTCTTCTTTATTACCTCTTTTTCTACCTTTCTGGGTTCAATTTTTTTATTTTTGTTTTATTTGAGTGAGAAAGAGAAAGAGAGAGAGAGAGAGGAGAGAGAGAGAGCGTACAAGCACCAGAGAGAAGGCAGATCTCCATCCATTGATTAATTCCCCTGAAATGCCTGCAATAATTAGAGTTGGCCAAGGCCAAAGCCAGGAGCTTGGGACTCCATTCAAGTCTTCCACACTGGTGGTAGCAATCCTAGTACTTGAACCATCATCTGCTGCCTTTGATGGTACACATTAGCAAGATTGATTGAAAGCAGAGAAGCCAGAACTTGACTTAGGCACTCCAATATGCCTCCCAGGATTTTATTGAGTCTTTCATATGACTCTATTTTCTTTTCTTTAATTTTAAAGGTTTATTTTATGTATTTTAAAGGCAGAGTTACAGAGAGAGAGGAAGAGACAAAGAGAGAGGTCTTCCATCTGACGCTTCACTACTCAAATGGTCACAATGGCCAGGCTGAGCCAGGCCAAAGCCAGGAGCCAATAGCTTCTTCTGGGCCTTCCATGTGGATTTAAGGGCCCAAACACATGGGCCATCTTCTTCTGCTTTCACAGGAACATTAGCAGGAAGCTAGGTCATAAGTGGAGCAGCTGGGAATCAAACCTGAATCCATATAGGATGCCAGCACTCTAGGCAGAGGCTTTACCAGCTACATCACAACATTGGCCCCTTCTGTTTTCTTTTCTATTAGCATATTGTTTCTATTTGCTTCTCATATTTCAATTTTAAGTGACTGCCAAGACATTTGTGATGCAGTATTAAGTTTCACATAACCCCATAGTATTTACCAGGTAGTTTAGGTACATTGCAATAGAGCATTTCCAATTCTTCAATGGCACTGTGCTCCACTGATGTCTAATCACCCAGTAAACTGTTACTATTATTGGAAGGCCAGCACAAAACACAGCAAGCACCAGAGTTAAAGGAAAGGTTTATTGTCAGCAGTGATGGGGGAGCCCAACTGGCTGGAGGGAGAGAGTGAAAACAGAGTGAAAAGAGAGAGCCTGTGTGGGAGAGCAGGCCTTGTTATAGCCTTACAGGGATGACGGCATGGGAGCAGTGACTCCCATTAGAGTGGGGGTGGAGTTGACACTGTGATTGGGCCATTTGGTCAACCTGACTCCTAGTAAGGCAGGCTGAATTCTGGAGAGGCCAGACTTAGTGTACAAAATGCAGACTTGGCCAGAGCCTAACAGGGTGTCTGGGGCTTGAGATGGCACCTGAGATAAGACAGCACCACTTCAGCAACATTCTCCCCCTTTTGTTTTTTACAAGGCAAGTGTTGTATGGGATTACATCAGCCCCAATAGCCTAGGAAGGGTGGAGGGATGATGATCTATCTTCTAGAGTTGCTTCCTGCTGACATGGGGCAGTGAGTCACTGGTATGTGCCAACATCTCAAATGGTGATCTCTTGGGAGGGGAGCTGAGTAAATCCCAGTAGTAGCATTTGGTTGACTGCCTGGTTGGTGAAGGCTTTGGTTTTTCCATTATTACCTCCTGTAAACACTTAAGCAAAGTAGTATAAAAGCCAGGGTAAGAATAGCAGCCAGTGGTTCTAGGAGTGGCGTTAACCAAGTAATGAGAGGGCTCCAAAGGGAGGGAAAGAGGAGGGCTTTTTGGACTCTAGGGCAGATTATTTAATAGGTGTGGCAATTTGTTGGAGCATTTTAACAAAATTTTCCTCTACCTGGCCTGATTCATCAACATAATGGCAACATTATTCTCCCACAAAAACACTAGTTGCCCCTCCTCTTTTTTGCTGTTATAAGGTCTAAAGCCCATCTGTTCTGTAGTACCATGCCTGTTAGTGAGGTTATTTGGCTTTGGAGACCCTGGATGGTGTCAGGTGAGGTCTCAATGGACCTAGTGACCTCCTCTTGTAACTGTTGGAATTGTTTCTGAAATCGGTTGGTTGAGATAATATTGTGGCCCAAAGCTGTTCCTGAGATTACTACTGAGGAGAGGGAGGCTGCGAAGCTGATCCCAACCAAAACTTGGAGAAAGACCACTCATCTCTTGTGGATAGATGAGTTTTTCTGTATAGAAAATTCTGAATAACCATACGGTGTTAAGTGGGGGAGAGGACCACCTGCTCAAACTCAAGTAGTTTTTACCTTCTGGCCATTGGCCCAGTCCTCCAACTTATCTTCACCCCTCCTCCTCCTGCTCCAGTTTTACCATAAGAATAGCAATAAACTGGGGATTCCATCCTCTGAGCTCTAGTTTACTGTAAACAAGTTACCTATCCTACCCTTCTGATGGCCCTTTATCATGAGCAAGCCAGACAGGATAAAGGATTGCAAATAAGGTCTTTCAATGGGTTTTCAGCCCAGTAGAGTGTCACTCAAAAATTGCATTCTGTTCTTCCTTCCTCAGAGATTAATTTATCAATGAGAGTGGGTGCAGCCTGGAGCAAGGCAACTGGATCTAGGTTCCATGCCTCAATGAAGTTTTCCTTTACCCCAGTTCCCGAAGGTCTCCTACTCTCTCTGCTCCTTTAAATGCTTTCCGTACCTCACCAGGTCTCCTCGATTCCTCCTGGAGCGGGAGGACTAGAAATAGACAAAAACTGATTTTGAGATAAGGGTAAGCATGACTTGAGATAAGGCAAGGGAAGGTACAATGAGAGCTGGAGTAGAAGCAGATGCTGCCTACAGGAATGTCTGGGCAGGAGGGGGAGGTATCAATGTGATGGAGCTGGGGTGGACAGTGCTGGAGTGGACGATGGATTTTGAGGTTGTTGAGCAGGAGGTGGCTGCGGTGGGGCCTGAGCCGGGAGGGGCTAAGCTGGTGCCTGTGGGTGGGAGTGGTAAGGAGAATGGCTGCAGGGTGGTGGCTCATCTAAAGGGTTGAAACTAAAAGAGAAGGGTTTCGGCTTAGGCTCTGGATCTTGGGTGGGAAACTTGGAAGCTAAGAGGACCTGAGCCCGAGAACACAAGATGCAGAGAGAAGGTTTAGAGCAGAGATAGGAGAAAGCCTTAACACAGAGAATTTCCTTCCACTTTCCCGAATGCTCACAGAAGTGGTAAAGATCCTGAATGATGCCAGGGTCAAATATGCTGTTTAGTGACCATTTGGACTGGTTGTTGAGATCATTCATGGGCCATGCATGATCACAAAGATTGGCATTTGAGATCTGGCCATTTTGAGAGGAACAAGATTATTTAGTAGACAACTGAGGGGAGAGTAGGATGGAGTGTGGGACACAGAAGCTTCCACAGAAACCTGAGGACTTGGACTGGCGGATAGCAGGTGTCCTTGGTATCATGGCAGACTGCTGAGGAGAGTAAGGGGCAGAGCAGAGGGAGGGGTCGTAACCAGCTGTTACCTGAGGCAAAAAACGCATGGAGAGGTGTAAAGCCCATGGAGGTTGTGGTGCCTGGTACCAGGACTTTAAGATGATGGGGAGCAAAACCACAACCCGAGGTAGAGGTCACAGTGAGAGAATTCCCCATTCCTTGTCTTACCTCTGGATTTGGCGGGCCAGTGTGTGAACGCGAATCACAGAGTGTTTGGTGGTGAAGAAGAAGGTCTGGGGGTGAGTTTTGTGGTTGTCAGGAATCCAGGATCCCAAAGGAGCTCAGATCCCAAAGCAAGGTTGATGAAAGAGCATAGAGCCGAGTCACGGCACCAACAAAAGGCCATTAAAAAACATACCAAACACCTGGGTTACAGGAAAGGTTTATTGTTAGGGGGCAGGAACCAGACAGGCAAGAGGGAGAGAATGAAAAGAGAGAGCCTGTGTGGGAAAGCAGGCCTTGTATAGCCTTGCAGGAGTGAGGGAGTGGGAGCAGCTAATCCTGTTACAGTAGAGTGGAATTGATGCTTGTGGTTAGGCCATTTGGTCACCTGACTCCACGTAAGCCAGGCTAGATTCTGGAGAGGCTGAACTTATCTGGGCCAGAGCCTAAGATGGCATCCAGGGTTGAGATGGTACCTCAGATTAGATGGCACCATTTCACTAACAATTATTGCTTTAAACAGTAGTATTTTAGAACAGTTAAGAATAAGAAAAATAAAATTCTTATTTCACTTAACCTGTTATTTCTCCTGTGCTCTTCCTTTCTTTATGTAGATCAAGATATATTTCGATATATATATATATATATATATATATATAGAGAGAGAGAGAGAGAGAGAGAGAGAGAGGGAGGGAGAGAAAGAGAGAGAGAGAGAGGGCATCTTCTGCTTGATGAATTCCTTTTAACATTTCTTGCTGAGCAGTTCTACTAGAATTGCATTCCCTAATTTTTTTGTCTTGTTATTTTTATTTCTTAAGAGACAAAGAAATGAGACCAGACAGATAACTCTCATTCACTACCCTCCTAATGCCCCAAATGGTCCTTCTGTATAGCCAAAGCCAAAAGCCAAGAACTCAGCTCAGGTCTCAACATGTGTGGTAAAAACCTAGTCAATGGAGTCGTCACTGCTGCCTCCCAGGTCTGCATTATCAGGAAGCTGGAGTCAGGACCAATATGGGACATCAAACCCAGGCACTCAATATGGGAGGCAGGTGTCCCAGCCAGCATCTTAACTGCTAGACACAACACCCACCTCTATGAGTCCTTTTTTCTCTTTTACATTCTGTGTCATACAGTTTTTAAATTTTTTTATTTATTTTAGGTTGGCGCCGTGGCTCACTTGGTTAATCCTCCGCCTGCGGTCCCGGTTGCTCCTCTTCCAGTACAACTCTCTGCTATGGCCCAGGAGGGCAGTGGAGGATGGCCCAAGGGCTTGGGCCCCTGCACCCACATGGGAGACCAGGAGCACCTGGCTCCTGGCTTCAGATCAGGGCAGCGCACCGGCCGTGACAACCGTTTCGGGGGTGAACCAACGGAAGGAAGACCTTTCTCTGTCTCTCTCTCACTGTCTATAACTTTCTCTCTGTCTCTCTCTCTCTCACTGTCTAACTCTGCCTGTCAAATAATAACAAAAATCTATTTATTTGAAAGTTAGAGAAAAAGATCTCACCTGCTGTTTCACTCCCCAAATGCCCACAATGGCCATGGCTGAAGCTAAAAACCAGCAACTAACGCCAGGTCTCCCATATGGAGTATTGTAGTATTTTAGTACTTTTTAGTACTTTAGTACTTTCCAAGTACTTTAGCAATCACCTGCTGATTCCCAGGGTGTGCATCAGCAGGAAACTGGAATTGGAGCAGAGCCATCTCTCAAAACTCTGACATGCTGATGGGAATGCAGGCATCACAGGCACCATCTTAACTGCTGTTTCAGACATCACTTTGTCGTATAACTTTTTAACTTTTAATTTATGTAAAGGAAACAAATTTTATGCATTTCATATACATAGTTTTAGGAACACAATAATACTTAACCAATATACCTTCATTCCCTCCATTACTCCCTTTTTCTCTTAGTCCCAACCTCCCCCCTTCTTTTCTTATTTTTCTTTTAATTTTTACAGTAGTGTACTATCAGGTTTTTTTTTATTTACAATCACAGACTCAGCCCAGCCCTGGCCTTTGTGGCCATCTAGGGAGTGATTCAACACACGGTAAATCTCTCTCTCTCTCTCTCTCTCTCTCTCTCTCTCTGTCTTTCCCTCTGTCTCTGTAACTCTGACTTTCAAATAAATAAATAAATCTTTAAAAAAATCACAAGCTTAACCCTCCACTAAATAAATAATTCAACAAATATTAAATAGAAAAACCACTGTTCCGAATTTTTAAAATGCCAATTTCATCCACATACATTCAATTTTTTTACTCTGTATATTAGTTACCACAAATCCAAAAAATATATGACATTTGTCTTTTTGAGACTGATCTGTTTCACTAAGCACAATGGTCTCTAGTTGTGTTCATTTGGTTGCAAAAGATGGGATTCAATTCTTTTTCATGGCTGAATAGTATCCCATCATGATAATATTCCACAGTTTCTTTATCCGGTCAGTGGTTGATAGACTTCTGAGTTAATTCCATATATTAGTTATGGTGAGTTGAGCTGCTATGAACTTGGGGGTACAGATAACTGCTTCATATGCTGAGTTCATTTCTTTAGGATAGATTCCCAGGAGTGAGATGGCTGGGTCATATGGTGGATCTATTCAGATTTGTGGGGAATCTCCATACTGTCTTCCATAATGTTTGTACTGGTTTATACTCCCACTAACAGTGTATTAGGGTACCTTTTCCCCCACATCCTTGCCAATATTTATTATTTTTTGATTTTTGACTGATAGTCATTCTAACTTCAGTGAGGTAAAAACCTCATTGTGATTTTTATTTGCGTTTCCTTAAAGGCTAGTGGCCCTGTGCATATTTTCATTTATCTGTTGGCCATTTGTTTTTCATCCTTTGAGAAATGCCTGTTCATGCCCTTTGCCCTTTGTTTAATCTCGCTTCCCAGGTGTTTGGCTTCCTCTTCACTGAGCAGAAGAGGCTGAGCCACCACAGGCCACTCTCAGCAGCAAAGCCTAGATCATCATACGGTTTTTTAATTGAGCTTTTTATTTTAAGAGCGTTGTGGGTTCATACACAGTTGTAATAAATAAACAAGAGTTCCTGTATACCCTTTAATGATACAATACTAAAACATTGACACTGACACAGCCAAGATACAGAACATTCCTATCATAAGAATGTCTGGCACTGCGCTTTTGTAGCCACATTCATTTCCCTCCCATACTTGACCCCTGTAAATTACTCAGTTGCTCATCATGTCTATAATTTTGCCATTTCGAGGGTATATCGATAGGATATAACCAAATGTAACCTGTTAGGGATTGGCTTATTTTCAGCAGACATAATTATCTGATATTCATCCAGATGGTTGTGTGGTGTTGACTCTCACAAATAAAGAACGTTTATTTTGTATTGTCTGTTGACATAATATAAATCAATGAACTAAGTACATTCATTTGAGGTGGTTGAGAAAAATGAGATGGGGAAATCAGTTGTTGTTTGAACTTCTCATGGACTTGAACATGCAAGAGAAAACATTAAGCTTGGGCCATTGTGTTGAGCATTTGAATGCAAAGCAATGCTGTAGTCCTATGTACTTACATTAGCTTTCATCTTTCCTCATGTACCAGCTCAGTTAAGGATAAAGACTTTCTGGTATAAATCATTTCTTTGAAGGGAAAACAAATATTGTTACTTCCCTTAAGAAAATATAAATTGAAGTGTTCTATTTTTCAGTATTTATTACTCTAAACTTAATCTTGCATGACCAGTTACAGATGATATATTTTCTCTGCTAAAAAAAAAAAAAATCACAGTAGGGTACCATTTTCTTTGTTTCCTAACTATTGCAAGTCACTGTGAAAATGAATACAATTAATTGCAAAGTTATTTTTAATGGTTTGTCTAAATTTTTTTACATTACTCTTTACAAGTCAGAGAAACCAAACCAAATGAAAAAAATGCATGAGTCTTGAGAACAAGCAGCAAATGAGCCAATAAACAGATTATAAATCATATGGCTTCCATTTTAGAAATGTTTAGGAAAAATGTTTTGTAGATAGTAATGTATACTTATAGGAAATTCATGTTTACAATAATTCATGATTAAAATATTCTCAGTTAAGTAATTACAAGTTTTTCATTTCATTTGGTTGGGGCCAAATAGTATAAGGGCTAGGGATGGCATTGTGGCAAAGCAGGTAAAGCCACAGCCTGTGACAGCCACCTGGGGAGTGAACCAGTGAGTGGAAGATCTGTGTGTGTGTGTGTGTGTGTGTGTCTATAACTGTGACTTTAAAGTAAATAAATAGATCTTTAAAAAGGTCAGTATAGGGGAATAATTCCAGGAAAGCCAACTTCACCATGTTAGTTATAGTGAGGGACCATTCCAACTATGTGACAATTACGTAGCTTATGGGGTATACCAACATTTTTTTAAAAAGGAAATTAACAAATGTGTACTAATGTTTCAAAAGAACTCTCACCTGTGCTTAATGTAGCACCAAAAAAATTCTTATTTTCAAGTTGCAGTTAGGGTTCAAATCATATTTGAGTAGATAATTTAAGTGTATACATTCTTATCTAATTGAGTCCTTATTTTTCTTTAAAATGCATCCAATTGCATGAGATGTGGTTGATTTTAAGATGGAGAATTACAGAGAGTCGAGGATGTGAATTCCAGCTGCTGCAGCTTGCTGACAGAATCAAATTATTTCTTCATCCAATGCTATAATTTTGCACTTATGTCTAACTAAAACTGTCCCCTTTTCATCTTTCCAACAACTATTTTTTGGAGAATGAAAAAAGGAATAATATGCCAACTTTTCTGTATTCCTGTTTTTCTTCCAAATATTTTCAGTTAATTAATGTTCATGTTTAGACGACTAATTGAAATAAAGTGCTCTATCAGTCATTTGTTAGATTTTTGACATTTTCTGGAAAACTATTTTTATGGATAAATTATGCAAGGTGGATTCCCTTCAAAATATTAATCCTCAGAACTGTCATTGTTGTAAGGGAATTATAGCTATTTTAATGCCTAAATGGATTAAGTGACCCAAATACTGAGTAAACTAAAATCAACTAATTTTATTATCATGCAGCCTAAAGTTTATGAAATAAATATGTGTGATAATTTAAAGCATTTCATTCCTACCTCTCCTCTTTCCTTGGAATCACTCCATGCCATGTCCCTGGTTCATGGGTTTGTCTAGACCCACATGGTTTCCCTATCTTTGGCTGTTGCTTGCCACTAACTGGTGCTTGCTACCATCCTTTTAGTATCCTTTCTGGCCACTTCTGTGGACACCCTGCTCTTCATTCTGTAAGAACTTATTTTCTGAACAGCCTCGAAAGTGTTTCATTTGAAGAAGGGTCCAAGACTCAATCTACCATGATGCATGGAGTAGGAGGTTTTGTTGCTTATTTTAAATAAATAAAACATTTAGAGATGGTGGACAAAGAAATCTAGAGACTACAGAGGTATTAGAGAAATAAATTGGTTCATTGAATCCCATTAATACTTTGTATTCATTCCCATGTTTTGCATAGCATTGCCTAACTGGATGGTGCAACACAGTTATCTGGCATTACAAAGACAACTCTGATGAACAGGAACATCAAAGACTTTGATTGTTTAGATGTTCTCAGGTTCAAATCCCTTTGCTCTCAAATGATATTCCTGCCTTGTGTTTTTCATGAGCTTGGGCATTCTTTCCAACTGAACAGTCCTCCCTGCTCTTTAGAAATAGATATCAGAGACTTGGGAATAACACAAATTTCACTCCGTCTGATTCTTTCCCCATTTTTTCTTTATCTCTGATAAGTCTGTAGTTTGACAATGACATGTCTACATATAACCTTTTGGGCATTTTCCCTGTTTGGGGTTTTTGGAGATTGTGGTTTAATATCTGACATTAAATTCAAAAAATTTTCAGTCATTATTGTTTCAAATATTTCTTCTTTTCCTTTTTCTTCTTCCTTATATTCTCCTTTCGCACAAATCTGACCATTTGTAGTTGTCACATAGTTCTTGAATATTCTGTTCCATTTTCCAGCTTTTGCTCCATATGCATTTCAGTTTGGGGATTTAATATTGGTACAGTCTTAGGTTCAGAGATTCTTTCCTCAGTCATGTCTAGTCAATCAGGCCATCGCAGTGACAGTGACAGTGACAGTGTTTTTGTTCTGTAGTATTTCTTTATGGTTCTTCCTAGATTGTCCATTTCTCTGCTTACATTACCCCTCTGTTCTTGTATGTGGTCTACTTTACGCATAGGAGCCTTTAGTATGTTAATCATGGTTGCTTTAAATTCCTGGTCTAATAATTCCAGAAGCCTTGCTGTATCCTGAACTTAGTTCTGGTGCTTGCTCTACCCCTTCAAACTCTTTTTTACCTATTAGTTTGTCTTGTGATTTTTTTTCTTGATAGCCAGACATAATGCACCACATAAAAGAAATAGTGTTAAATAGTCTCTTCTCAATGGGCAGGGAGCTATGGGAGAAGGAAAGCGTTCCCTAATCCCAGGATCAGGCCTCAATTGTTGAGTGAGTCACTGTCTCAGGGCTGTGAATGCACGTGTGCTTCTCAGCCCCCACCCTCTCCTCAGGTGAGAGATGCGCTAGAGCTGGCTGGCCTTGGGCGTTCCCTTGCCTCAGAACAGTTAGGCGAAGGTGAGGCTGTGGTTAAATAGTCCCTCTTGGGAGCAGGCTTTGTTAAGAGCAAAGGCTCCATTGCCATTTCAAAATGCTCTCTTTCCTCTGACCCTGCTGGAAGTATGGAAGCTTTTTTCTCTCTTCTTCACTTTAACAATCTGGTAGAGCTTCAGGAGGGAAAAACCCACAAAAATTGTGGGGGTTCCTCAATGATTGGATCCCCCTGGAGCTTTTAATCTTTCAGAAACTTCAACACAGAATCGCAGCAATTCCATCAATCACAGGTCAGTTTCGCCTGCCCTGCCTGGATTCCTGGGGAGATTGCAGCTCCTGGGTTTCTGCTCCAGTAAATTGCGATCCTCTCCACTTGCCTGTCAGTCTCCCCAGCTGGGGGCAGCGGTTTGCCCTGCAAGTTCACTTTGCTTACAGATCTAGGAAGAGTTGCTCATGTTCAGCTTGTTCAGCTTTTTACTTGTTCACAATTCTATGAATTCATCTAAATAATATGAATTTACCTAAAATTGCTAACTGCAGAGAAATATTGACATTTCTGGCCCCTTCAGCAAACTTCTCCTTAATTAACATTGCCTTTGAAATCAGTTAACATTGGTGATAGCCAATCCTGTAGATATGGACAGATTCTCTCCAATATATTTTCAGTAGTCTTTAGTTGACAGGCAGCTTCTAAATTTTCTCCTACTGCCCATGGTTACATTTATCTCTAGCTCCAACGCTTCTGATGGGTTCTGGATGGAACATTGTGCTAGTGGCTAAGATTGTTCATCTGTAAAAGTCACTTCTGCTCCTTCACATACAGTCTTCCACCCCCAAAGTCCCTGCTGCCTTGTGCACCTGTTCACTGCTCTCCACAAAGTACCTCCCTTCTGTTCCATGTACATCCTCACATTTGATTGGGCATAAATACACAATCTCGGCTGGCGCCGCGGCTCAATAGGCTAATCCTCTGCCTGCGGTGCCAGCACACCGGGTTGTAATCCCCGTCAGGGCGCTGGATCCTGTCCCGGCTGCCCCTCTTCCAGTCCAGCTCTCTGCTGTGGCCCTGGAGTGCAGTGGAGGATGGCCTAGGTCCTTGGGCCCTGCACCCACATGGGAGACCAGGAGAAGCACCTGACTCCTGGCTTTGGATCAGCATGGTGCGCCGGCCGCAGCGGCCATTGGGAGGTGAACCAATGGAAAAGGAAGACCTTTCTCTCTGTCTCTCTCTCACTGACCACTCTGCCTGTCAAAAAATAAAAAAAAAAATACACAATCTCTCTTCTGGGCAAACACTTCCTTCCATGGGAGCCTCCTTGAACACTCCTTCACCACAGTTATGGCCAGTATCTCCTATGGCATCTCCACCTCTACTCTCTCTATAACAAGATAGTCTTGAGCCAAGTGTATTTTCTTCTCCCTGACCTAGGTCTGGGCAGTGGTTCCCTCTCTATTAAGACTAACAGTTGTTTAATCACTGAAAGCTCTGAGGCTGGTATAAACCTAGTGCAAGGTTGACAAGCCACAGACATGGGTTAAAGTCTATTTCTGTGTTCCCGAAGTATTTGCTATTGGACTAGTTTCTCAGTTCTCTTCAGCATCAGCCTTTGGTGGTAGACTCAAGTCATCAATTTCCTGTGGACTTTTGAGAGGATTAAACAAACAGGTGAGTGGGAAATGTCTGTACTACTCCAGACACTCAGGGGATGAGCTAGGCGCTCACTTCTTGTTAGATCTACCCCTCATTTCTTGCTACTCCTTACTGTCTGGTAAGACATGGCACACTGTGGGATCTCCCTCACCTCTTGGAAGTTGCTCATCACCATGTGCTTAACTTTCAGGTCATTTTTCTCTCTGTAATGGGCATGATCTGTCACCTTTGTCTGCCAAGCTGCATTATGCTTTTTTTAAAAAAAAAAAAACAATATTTTTCACTTTTTAACAATGTATGTAACATGAACAAATGTAATGTATTTTATATATACAGATTTGGGCGCATAGTGATATTTCCCACCCTGCTCTCCCTCCTACCCATGATCTCACACTCCCTTTTCCTTCCCATTTTATTCTTTATTTTAATTTTTACAATAATATATTTTCAGTTTATTTTATAATCATAAGATTAGCCATCCACCAAGTAAAGAATTCAATAAATGTAAGAAGAAAAAACACTGTCCCTCAATAGTAGAGGCAAGGGGCTGTAAACAATAATCGATTCTCAAAATGTCAATATTGCTCATATACGTTACATTATTTTATGCTCTATTGGTTACCAACAGATCAAGGAAAACATGTAGTATTTGTGCTTTTGACATTGTCTTGTTTCACTAAGTTTAATGGTATCCAGTAAAATCCATTTTTTTTTTGTGAAAGACAGGATTTCATCCTTTTTTACAGCTCAGTAGTATTCCATAGTGTATATGTACCACATTTTTTTAGTGACTATACTTCATGTCCTGGCTCTCTGTTTCCCTCTGAGATGACTTTTGTTTCTGGTGTTGTCTTCTGCTGTGTCTTTTCCCTCTAACAATGAATGCTTGATGTTGTTAGCTAGAGGCAATGCTCATGAAGGGAAAGATCTTAAATAGTAGGCAAGAAAATGAATCATGCTGGTACCAACTGCTCTTAATCCTAGGGAAAGCTTTTTTGCACTTCAGAGGCTGTAAGAATTCTCCCAAGAAGGCAGCTCCTCACCTCCCTACCCCCAATCCAGATCTAAATCTCAGTCCTGGCAGCAGTCAGAGTTGGGACCTTGGATGCCATTCCCTGCTGCACTGTGGCCCATCCTTTAGCTTCTGACCAAGGCCATGACACAGCAAAACATACATGTGACAAATCATAGTGCCACAGAAGATTACAGTGACCAATGGTTTTGACATTTGGCAAATGGAAGTTCAAATTCTACCTCCACCACTATTCTTTTCCAGATCTCTTTTTCTCATATGTGAATGGGAGGTTAAGTGAAAGGGATGCAGGAAAGCCCCAGGGTGACAGCCACCAAGATGTCCAAGGTATATCCAGACATATTAGTAAGGACACCACAACAAGATGGACAAGATACTTGCACCTGGGAACAAAGACACCACAGGACATGGGCTCCAAGTAATATTTAGCCCGAGGTGGTGCAGACTCACCCTGAATGAAGAAATGAAGAGGGAGTTTGTGAACTCCAATAGCGTGTGTTTCCTATAAAGCACTACATGCTCACAGCAAGAGGCGGTGGAAGACCCAGAGTTCCTTCCCAAGATGAATGTGGAGGTCAGGGGACCCAGTCAGTTCATCTGTGGCTCCAACTTGAGGCATCCCTGTGCCACACTGTCCCTCTGATCTAGTAAGGGAAAAATGTGAACAGAAGGAGAGGTGTCTCCTGCGACTATACCACACAAGAAACAGAGACACACGGGGGAAAGGTGTACAGCCTCAGGAAACAGACCTGCCTGTGGGCTTTTCCTTGACCATTTTGCACCAGAGATCATCCATCCACAGTGTGACAGTGGGTCATTTGAAAGCCAGAAGGCACAAGGGCACTTTCCATAGGGTCAGGCATCGAGGCCTGCCTTGGGATGAGATTGATAAACCACGCTGTGACAGATCCAAGTTCTGTCCATCAGATGCATTCTCGTGGTTCTGCTGTGAAGGCATAAGCCTGTGTACCACAGTGAGCCCCAAAGAGTCCTGTGTATGCAGGTAGCTTTTATAGAAAGAGTACATTAAGGAATAGGTAAGTAAACATATGAATAACACTGTTAAAACATAGTTCTTTTCTAAAACATGACATGTTTTGTTTTGTTTTGTTTTTCCCAGCTGAGGTCAATGGAAGGGTAAAAAAGATGTACAGAGTAATTATGGCACAACTTTCAATAATCTTTAAACTATTTTTCTTGCATTATCAATTTATGTTTTTAAAAGTCAAATCATTTAAATCAGTACCCATAGTCTGCAGGCATGGAGCCAGGTCTCAGGAAGGTGGTTTCCATGACAACTCAGGACTTTACCAGAGCTGGGTGGACTGGCAGCTCAGGCCAAGTAGACTGTTGCAAGAGATGCCTCTAATGACAGGAGGGTAATACTTGCAGTTCCAATTCTGAAAACCTGGATACTGCACCTTTCATAATATACAAACATCTCATTATGCTGTAATTAGTGTATCAGCCATTGCATCTGTGTGGTACATCTTTATCCTTGAAATGAAGAACAACTTCTTTTTGTCTTTTTTTTTTTTTTTTTGACAGGCAGAGTGGACAGTGAGAGAGAGACAGAGAGAAAGGTCTTCCTTTGCCGTTGGTTCACCCTCCAATGGCCACCGCGGCCGGCGCGCTGTGGCCAGCGCACTGCGCCTATCTGAAGGCAGGAGCCAGGTGCTTATCCTGGTCTCCCATGGGGTGCAGGGCCCAAGCACTTGGGCCATCCTCCACTGCACTCCAGGGCCACAGCAGAGAGCTGGACTGGAAGAGGGGCAACCGGGACAGAATCCGGCGCCCCGACCGGGACTAGAACCCGTTGTGCCAGCGCCGCAAGGCGGAGGATTAGCCTATTGAGCCACGGCACCAGCCGATTTGTTTTCTTTCTAAACACAAAGTGCCTTTGCACCTTTTGCATCCACCAGCTCTGGCCTGACTCTTTCTGAATGTCTTTTCATTTGTCCAGACACTTGACCAATCCTCTCTTACCAGAGCTGCATATCACAGTACCCACTGTACCAAGGCCCTGACACAATCCTCAGGCCTGTTGGAATTTCGACCTTTGCTTCTTCTAAGTGGTTTTTCTGTTCTGTCTCCTGTTCCCTTTAAGCTTTCTCAGTTGTCTAGCATAATCTAATCTGTTCAACCGATGAACCATAAGGAAGAAATGGTGTACATGGTCTCTGCATGCTCCCATCCCCTCTTCACTCAGCCCAGAGTTATTTGCACTTAAAAGAGGGAGTTCAGGTTGTTTTTACCAAAGGATTGAATGTTTGTATATGTCATGGTATGCAAGGTGATAAAACAAGAAGTTGTTTAGATTTTTTTTAAAAAAAAAGAGAACTCTTATTTATTTATTTATTTATTTATTTCAAAGGCAGAAAGAGAGAGAGAGAGAGAGAATCTTTCATCCACTGGTTCACAAGCCAGGAACTAGGAGCTTCCTCTGAGTTTCCTACATAGGTACAGGGGCCCAAGCACTTGAAGCGTCTTCCGCTGCTTTCCATGGCACGCCAGCAGGGAGCTGGATTGGAAGTGGAGCAGCCAGGACTTGAAACGGTGCCCATATGGGATGCCAGCAGTAGAGGTGGAGGCTTAACCTTCTACACCACAGCACCAGACCCAGTTGTTTAGAATTTCAAGAGCTCCTCTGTAACTAAGGCATGTTTGTACATAGGCAGCTTTGTCTAGCTCATTTATGCATAACACAGTCCCATTATTATTTACATGAAATAGTAAAATACATCTTTAAGGTAAGAAGAGTGGTTGGCAGATGGCTAGCAAGATTTCAGTCCCACTTCACACCTGTGTTGAACTCAGAAACCACGTTGAACTTTGATCATTGCTATTTAGGACTGCAACATGTCAATTCACTTTTCTGACTAATAGGTTGGAAACTTGCAGATAGAAATGTACAGGATAGACTTGAAGAGCAAAATATTTCAGATGTACTTAAAACACGCCAAGAGTCACATATGTTGAGTGCTTGATTTTTTTTAAATACTGAAATTAACTTAAAAATTGTACTTTTACCTTTCTGGGTATTATGACCAAGACTTCCTTGAAAATTTAATTTTCACAAAGCAAATAACAATACATTATTTCAATGCCAATTTCCATAGATGGTAATCACTATCCTGTAAACTCCCTTTTTTGTTAGACTATCCCTTCTCTCAAAACCTTTCTCAGCTTCTCTTTGGAAAGCTTTTCAGCCAGATTGTTCGAAGAGAGTGAAAAGACAGAGTTTTAAAAAATTATTTAAAATAGATAAGTCTCAAGAAAAAAGAGGCAGGAAAAAGAAGAGATAAGTTATTAAAGGTAGTACTAAATAAGTGAAATAATCCAGACACAGAAAGAGAAATGTTGCATGGTCTCATGTGAGTAGAAGATAGAGAGGCCAGTAGCCTGATGGACACCGGGGGCTGGAGGGAAGGGAATTAGAAAGATGCTGGTCAAAGGACACAAGGTTTCAGTTATGCAAGATGAATGAATTCTGGAGATCTAATGTGTAATATAGTGAATATTGTTAACACTGCTGTGTTGGGTACTTGAAATCTGGTAAGAGAATAGATTTTATGTGTTCTCACAGTCACAGACAAAAAGTAAGTAAATATGTGAGATTATGTGTATGTTAATTACCTTGATTCTGTTAAACATTTCACAGTGTATACATATCTCAAATCATTTTATACCTTAAATATATATAATTTTTATTTATTATCATTAAAGCTATAAAGAAGTTATACATTATGTCAATGGTAGGAAATTGTGTTTATAAAAGATGTGCACTTATTATGCTTTGACAAAATCTGCAGTTTTTCACATTTTCCTTGAAAAAGTTATGATGAAAATAAAGCAAAATGGTTAGATAAAACTTGAAAAGTCATACCAAATGAACATATTTAAAAAACAAGCAGCTATGTACCTTAAGTGAATGCACTGGTTTCTTGATGTCTGACCCCTTTGTTCAAACAAGTTTTCCAGTTTAATGTAAAAAATCCATAGTTATTGTAGGATAGCAAAGAAAATCTGCCCTCACATGACAGCACTCTTCTGACACTCTCAAAAGGAGCATATACTGCATATGATGTCTCATTTCCCATGGGAACCTAGACAGATGGATACCATTTCTACAGGATTTATTGTCAGCACCAAGCAGAAAGTCTCAGTTCTCTGATATTCATGAGAAAGAAGGCCCATACATTAAAACAGCTCTAGAGGACCCAGACAAGTAATATGACCAGTGGCTATTTATTTCCAATTAACTATCTCCATCCCATCTTGTTTCCATTATCCAAAACCATTACAGAAGAGAAAATCTATCAAAAACTTTAACATATATAATATTCCCCACAAGAGTTAGGCATCCATGTGAGTCGGGCTGGAAATCTACCAATGTTGAGTGCTCAGCATGACTAATACTTTCCTCCCCTTTAGCTTTCCTTTCTACACCTTCTTAATTTTGAGGCACAAAATGTCCAGCATTGGAATCAGTAATGTGACAGAAATCAGGGGCTCAAATGAGAAGGTCATGCATGAGTTTAGTCCTGTTTGGGAGGGTCTCAAGACAACCGCCAGGTATTAGCCACTCACTAGGGCTGACAACACGAAAGAACAGACTGTTTCTGATGCCTTCCTTATCCTGGGCCACACAGGAGTGCCTTCTCTCTAGCACGAGTGAAATATTTCTGTTAGGGAAGCCAGTCTGAATCCGGGAGTCCTGAGGATTTTATGGAGGGAGGGCTGGCTGTGAACACACCTTATGCTCCATGACCAGCAATAGTTACTGGAATTCAGGACCCTAACAATGAAACCTTGTGTATATCATTAATCTTGATGTTTGTGCAGATCTGACAAATTGGTATGACATGGTTCACAGTTCCAGGTGAAAACAAAACTCATCAGTCATTATAATAAAAAAAAAAAAATCCAGAGAACCACATTCCCAGGGCTTGGCCCTGAATCAATCACAGTTTCAGGCTTTCTTGAAGTCACACAAATACAGAGTTAATAGATCTACTGTGTTACCACTTTCCTTACACGTGTGTTATTACACTGGAAAGGTTTCTATATCAGTTAATACTGAGCTCATGTGTGTGGAACAAGAGCGCTGTGTAGTTTCTGGTTTCAAATCCACTCCACGTTTTATTAGCTACGAGAATTTTAGAAAACTATTATATTTACATCTGTACTTTCTTATGTGTAAAATGAGGTTAATGATGGTAGGTAGTGTATTAAGTGAGTTCATGCTTTGGAAATGCTCAGTATAAAGGTGGCATATAACATACACCCAATAAATGTTGACCATGCTCAATTAATTATATTAATCTTCTCACCTACAGAAAAGAGTTATTTTTTTTTCCAGAGAGAGGTCTAAATTTTTCCCTCAGCTCTTACAAGGTCATTTCTAAACTCTTGGACTATTCTGAATGGTAACAATATCTGTTTACCTGGAGAACCAAGGCCACACCAGATAGCCTGTGCCAACCATGTGACTTATAGAGGGGCATTTAAGTCATGCCTAACAGTCAGTGCCAATAGTGTGTCTTATGTTAGGGTTGTCTTTGTCCATTTGTGCTGCTGTAGCAAAACACCTGCGACTGGGCAATTTATAAACAAATGAAATTTATTTCAAATAATTTGGTCTATAGTGTCCATTTGTTCTATTGTTTCCTGGCTGATTTTTGGCTGGTTGATCTGTCCATTGCTGAAGTGGAGTATTAAAGTCCCCCATTACAACTGTATGAGAGTTTATGTCTTTCTTTAGATTTATTAATATTTCTTTTAAATAGCCAGGTAACCTGTAATTGGTTTGCCTTTGGATGAATGAATGAATGAATGAATAAATAAATAAATAAATAAGACTTTAAAAATAAAAATAATCATCCTTTAGCACAGGCTGAATTTGTACCAATTTTAATCCTGAATTTAAATATCAGATATATACCAAAGACTCCTTTCCTAGAATATAAACTTCCTGATTTCCTCAAGGAATTAAACACATGGTCCAAGGAATTAGAATTAGCCCTTCAGGAGATTGGTGTCCAAGATGAGAACTTATTTCAGGGTAATTCTATAGAAAATACAATCACTGCTTCTTTAACTCAACAGAAAACACAATACTCAACACACAGTGTTAAATTATGGACAGCCTGCTTATTCTCTGGATGACGTTTATACTCGTTGATAGTTTTGGACCCATAGGTTGTCCAGGGCCATCTGGAATCCGGAGAGTGATATTGACACTTAGAAGCATCACGTTCTCTTAAGAATTTTCATTGACAAGCAAAATCTGATATTTGGGCTCTATCAGCATAGGAAATATATATTATTTCATCTTTTTCTCTTCTGGTAAATGATCCAAATATGTGAAACTAAGTATCTTCTTCTGTACAGTATTTATGTTACTATTATACCACAATATCATTTTATAATTGCATTTGTAGTAATTGGGTATTATTCATTTAATATCTAATGTATAATAAATATAAATGTCGGGCCGGCGCTGCGGCTCAATAAGCTAATCCTCCACCTTGCGGCGCCGGCACAACGGGTTCTAGTCCCAGTTGGGGCGCCGGATTCTGTCCCGGTTGCCCCTCTTCCAGGCCAGCTTTCTGCTGTGGCCAGGGAGTGCAGTGGAGGATGGCCCAAGTGCTTGGGCCCTGCACCCCACGGGAGACCAGGATAAGCACCTGGCTCCTGCCATCGAATCAGCGCGGTATGCTGGCTGCAGCGCGCCGGCCATGGCGGCCATTGGAGGGTGAACCAACGGCAAAGGAAGACCTTTATCTCTGTCTCTCTCTCTCTCACTGTCCACTCTGCCTGTCAAAAAATAAGTAAATAAATATAAATGTCTTATCTTAATTCACTCACATTTAAGAGAGTTCTCTGTAGATGTAATCTTATTTGATCTTTAGATACATGATATAATGTGTGTATTTTCCAACCTATTTTCAGATTAAGGAACCCAAAGCCTAAAAAGATTGTCATTTTTACGGAGATCTTATTAAAAAAAATGAGAGTGGGAATAAGAGAGGGAGGAAGAAGAGGGGTTGGGAGTATTTGTGGGAGGGTGGGCATGGTGAGAAGAATCACCATGTTGCCAAAGTTGTAATTATGAAATGTATCATATTTGTAACTGTAAAGCTCTATAGTTCTGCATGCATTCCTTTCATACTTACTTCTAAGGGTACACTTTAAATCTTTCCATGGGACCCTGAATCCTCTTAAGCTGGGTGGTAAACCATCTTGAGTGTCAGGGTGATCAAATGTATAGGATTAAGGGTCTGGTAATAATGATAGATAGAATTAAAAGGGAGGAAATGCTCCAACATGGGAAGCAGTCCACACAACAGACTCATAGAATGACAATTGCTTTAAATAGCACTCTGACCTCACGGTCAGCCCTTAAGGCATTATGGTCTGGCTGAAAAGCCCACGAGATCATTTGGGGCATGGAAAACTAAGACACTGTGGCCAAAAAATGTCCTACATGAAGGAACTTGGTGGGTGAGACACCAGTGAAGAGAAATGGTAATCAAAGAGGGAGGTACTTTTCTCTGAAGGGAGGAGAGAACTTCCATTTTTGCTTATGGCCTTTTCTAAATACTGATGGAGTTTGTGAATTGAGGGGACTTCCATAGCCTAGGCAGCTCATGTCAGGAGCCTCAAGATGATCACTGACGTTATACATAAGAGTGTTAATTGTTGAATTGAGAACAGGATTCACTGTGCACTGACTTCCCATTCAGGATCTCTGTCCTCAAAGGGTTGTAATATGGTTATGTCTAGGTGTTTGCAGGGGATGTGTCATTCTTGGGTACTTCTTTAAAGTTAATTAAATTTCTTAAAAAGGCAAAGAGAAGTGAAATTGACTTCAGGATGCAGTGACTTTGAGCAGCTCTGGTTGAGGAACAGTTTTTTGTTTTGCTTTATTTTTATTTTTTCCATGCAAATTGTTGAACTCCTTACTTGGCATAGAGTTGGTCTTCTGTGTATGAAGTAGGTTGAGGCTAGATCTTGGTGGAGAGTGGGACTGGAGGTGGGAGAAGGAGGAGGAGGAGAGGTGGGAAGGTGGGTATGGTGGGAAGAATCACTATATTCCTAAAGTTGTATTTATGAAATGCATGAAATCTGTATTCCTTAAATAAAAGGTTTCTTTGGGGAGAAAATAAATTAAAAAAAGAACATATACTATCAGGTATGCTATGTAATGCTAGATTAGAGAGAGTTATAAAGGGAAGGGTGGTGGGAAGGGAAGGGGAGAGATTCTCTCAAGTTCTTATTCTTTCTAATTTCATTCATCTTACATATCTGACTTCTGTAAAAGATTAATTTTAGAAAAGTTGGGGGCTGGCATTGTGGCATAGTGGGTAAAGCCAATGCTTGCCATGCTGGTGTCCCATATGCACGCTGATTTGAGTCCCAGCTGCTCCACTTCCAGTCCAGCTCCCTGCTAATGGCCTGCAAAAAGCAGCAGAAGATTCCACAACAGTTTTCACCCCTGCCATGCATGTAGGAGACCTGGAAGAAAATCCTGGCTCCTGGTTTCAGCCTGGCTTACCACTGGCTGTTGCAGCCATCTGGGGAGTGAACCAGCAGATGGAAGATCAATCTCTCCCTCTCTCTGTCTCTCCCTCTCTGTTAACTGCCTTTCAAACAAACAAATAAATCTTAAAAAAAGATTATCATAAACACTGCAATGTGACAGCAAGGTGTTTGCTGTTGAATAGTCTGTGATCAAATCTTGCCTTCCCCATTTGGGTCAAACCTTTCACTTTTGTAAGCCATTTGCAAAATGAGCATAATTAACTGCCTTCTGCCTAGGGCTATGATGTAGCTTAACCAAAATACACCATATAAACATCTTTACATAGGCACAACGCAGAGGAAATATGTAATTACTGGTTATGTCATTTTCATTATTGTTACCAGGCATATGGCATGTGACTGGCTTCTGATATATATTTAGAAAATATCATTTGTAAGATCTGGATGTAAAACCCTAATTCCGTGTCCAGTTCTCTTTCCAATGTTTGTTTACAAACAAATCCTTGTGAGAACAAATAATAAAAAAAAAGGACTGAATGCAATGTGACTCAATTGACTACATTTATTTTTTTCTTTTCAATATAATGGAAGAGGAATTTTATTCTACTCATTTGCCTTCAATTTCCTCCCTTTCTAATATTTATGTGTGAATATATTCATGAATACTTTCACAAATCAAAATATGGTAATCCCATCCTTTGGAGTAGGTTGTCAAAATTCAACTTTTTTGAATTTTTAAAGACTTGAGCAAATAAATTCTAAAAACATGTTTTTTAACATGGAGAATGATTCAATTTGAAAACTATTACCATGTAACATAACATTTTAACATGCATATGTCCATTAACTATGAAAATGTAGCTGAAATGAATGATTAAGAATACCACCATGTAATTCATGTGAAACATATATTGCTAGTGGTTATTTTCTTTCTAGAAATATTATTTCCCTGCCTAGAACTGTTTGACAAAATGAAATCTAAAGTAGGTCCTTATTTTTTCACATGAGTGGTTAAATAAGTAGGCAACTTTAAAATGAGACCATGCAAAATCTTCTGCTAACTTGTTGACACATTAATGATATTTTGAGGATATTCTTAAATTTCAAAAATAAAATATGTATAAATCTTATTTTAGCATTTATTTTTATATGGGTTTTACATACCAGTTTAACCTATTGTTCCCTAATTAGTCAACCAGCTGGGGATGACAGTCAAAAGCATTGGAATCTTCACATTCCCTGTTAATTTTTCTGGTTAACAACACAAAAGGGACCGGCACTGTGATCCAGTATGTTAAGTTTCTGCCTATGACGCCAGCATCCTATGTGAGCACCAGTTCCAGTCCTAGCTCCTTCACTTCCTATACAGCTGTCTGCTAATAGCCTGGGAAAGCAGTGGAAGATGGCCCTTGTTTAGGCCCCTGCACCCATGTAAGAGACCCAGAAGAAACTCCTAGCTTCTGGCTTTAAATAGGCCCAACTCTGGCCCTTGACCATTTGGGGAGTGAATCAGCGGATAGAAGATCTCTCTGTCCCTCTCTCTGTAGCTCTGCCTTTCAAATAAATAGATAAATAAATCTTAAAAAAATAGAACTTGTGATATTTAGACTTGACTGAATAAATTAATACACAAGAACATGAAGCTGCAGAAAAAATAATTTAAATGCATGCTCATTTGCAAACAGATTTCCTGTAACAAAAATGGCTACATGTTTATGTCCAGTCTAAACCTCTCACTGTTTACATGTCAGGGGGGAAAATGAGGTATGAAACTGAGAAGTCAAGCTGTTTGCCATGTTCATTATACATTTTCATGAACAGAAGACAAAAAATTCACAAATTGCAAACATAAAGTTGAACTAGACTTTTTTATTTTAGATAGATGCACAGAGAGAGAGAGAGAGAGAGAGAGATATCTTCCAGCCTTTGGTTTACTCCTCAGATACCCTCTTTGGCCAAGGCTGGACCAAACTGACACCAGGAGCCCAGAATATCATTTGGGTCTCCCACATGGGTAGCAGGAAGAGACCCAAGTCAATAAAATCAGAGATGAAAAAGGAAACATAACATCAGACACCACAAAAATAAAAAGAATCATCAGAAATTACTACAAAGAGTTGTATGCCAGCAAACAGGGAAATCTACCAGAAATGGATAGATTCCTGGACACATACAACCTACCTAAATTGAACCATGAAGACATAGAAAACCAAACAGACCCATAACTGAGACAGAAATTGAAACAGTAATAAAGGCCCTCCTGACGAAGAAAAGCCCAGGACCAGACGGATTCACTGCTGAATTCTACCAGACATTTAAAGAAGAATTAACTCCAATTCTTCTCAAACTATTCAGAACAATCGAAAAAGAGGGAATCCTCCCAAATTCTTTCTACGGAGCCAGCTTCACCTTAATCCCTAAGCTGGAGAAAGATGCAGCATTGAAAGAAAATTAAGACTAATATCCCTGATGAACATAGATGCAAAAATCATCAAAAAAAAAAAAAAAGAGTAATGATTATTTTATCCCCTAATCAATTGTCTTTGCAAAAATTAACTGATTTTATGTAGGAGGGCTTGTTTCTGGACTATGTTATATTTCACTTGTCTATATGTGAATCTTTATTGATAGTTGCGTACTATTTTGATTATTAAATGATTTTAGTTGATTTTGAAATTGGAATTTATGAGAGCTCCTACTTTATTCTTTTTTAAATTGGTTTTGGCTATTTTGGCTGTTCCAGGTCTTATGAATTTTCATACATTTTTAAAATAAAATTGCCAATTTCCAGAAAATGCCATCTAGAAGTTTTCTTTTCAAATGGAATCGTCCTTGTAATTTCCCTTTTATATTCTTGATTGCCATTGTTTAAAAATATAATTTATTTTTGTATATTGGCCTTGTAAACTGCAAGTCTGCTTAACTTATTTATTATTTCTAATCATTTTCCTGCAGATTCCTTAAGATTTTCTATATATTATATCATGGTAACCGTAAATAGAGATGGTTTTATTTTTTCTTTTCCAATATAGATATTTCTTATTTTATTTTCATGCCTTATGTAGTACCTCCTGCTTAATTTTAAATAGAAATGGTGAAAGTAGAAATTTTTGTTTTGTTCAAAGGTAAAAAACATTAACTTTTTCACCATTCAATGTGTGTTCTTTATCAGCTTGAAGAAGAACCATCTATTTCATGGTTGTTTGCTGTTTTTATCATGAAAGTATTTTTTTTTTGTAAATGCTTTCTCTGAATCTATTGAGATGATACTGCTGTTTTTGTCCTTTAATAGTGTGTGAAACTGTTTGATTTTCATATATTAAACCAACTCTGCATTCCTGCACTCAGTTCAAAGTATTCTCTTGTTTCTCATGTGATTCATTTTTGTCATTTAATTATTTAGGGCCGTGTGGTGTAATTTTCACTTATTTTTGTTTCTCAATTTTGTTCATGTTATTAATTTCTAATTCCATTCCATTGTAATTGTGGAGTGTGTCTTAAATGGTTTCAATAATTTTAGATTTATCAAAGTTTTATTTTTGGCCATGCCTATGGCTCCACATATCTTTGAGAAGAATATGTATTGTGTTATTGTTTGGTCGTAATTTCTACAGATGTCTGTTAAGTTAATTAGCACAACATACTTCAGGTTAACACTGATTTAATTTCCATTGCCTATAAAGTTTTTCCAGTGCAGTTTCTTTCCTTCACTCCATCTTGGTGTTATTAATCGTATAGAAATTATTGCTCACATATTATAAGCCCATAAATATCTATAATTCTATATATAGTTGTCTTTTAAATCAAACAGGTGAAGAACAATGTTACAAACAATACCCTTTTGTTCTTGATTATATTTACCCATGTGGTTTATTTCTTTGCTGCTCTTTGTTTCTCTTTATGAATTCAAATTACTGTCTAGCATATTTTAATTTTCTGAAATGATAGTGTGGATCCAAATGACACATACACCTATTCTCTTCAGAAAGCTCTCTGTGTGATTAAATAGTCCACCTTTTGATCCTTGGAAGGTATAGAGGGTATATATCATCACTCTTGACTTTTTCGACTGAATATACTTTCCTGACTGTCAATTTCTTAAATTTAGCATTTTGCCACCTGGATATGCTGAGCATTTCTCATTTCCTAAGTTCTTGCTTCATTTTTGTTTAGCAATTTATGTCTTTCATATCACATTTTACTATTGACAGAAAAGAAGAAACTAGTTTGTACTTGAAATCTCTTCACCTAAATACACGATTTATTATTTCCAAGTTTTGTATCCCACAGAAAGTAGACCACAATTCTGCTAAGGATTCTGCCACTAAATTGTAAGAAGTCCCTGGCCTCCAGTTTACAAAACCTGATCTTCAGTTCCTTCTGAGCCCTCATTATTAATATTTCTACCATAAGCGTATTTATGGTGATCTGATTTTTCTCTGAGATGACGGAGTTTTCTCTGCCATGCTCTTCACTTCCTCTGAGTTCTCACCTTAAGAATCACAGCAATCTTTTCAGGGAAATCTAGGCATTTTTTTTATTGTGGTCTTCAAATTTTTCCAGCCTTTGCTTACTGTACAAACCCAGAATCCCACTTCCAGGTACCAAAGTTCTTCTGTTGGTTTCCTGCTGTTACTGTAACTGAGTACAACAGACTCTGTGGCTTGGAACGGCACCATTTTTCATCTTACAGTTCTGACTGAGCTTCAAGCATCCTTTGGATTGTTCCAAGTATTTGATTGATTCCCAGACTTCTAATAGGGCAGATTTCCATAGGTTTTGCCAGTGTTCTCCTTGCTTTAATGGGAGGAGTAAAGAGACCCTTACTCAGTCATTTTGGAAGAGCTGCTTCTGTGATGACTTTTAAAAATCTAATTGCCAAATTTGACAGATGGTATGTAGCTCTCCTCATCTTTAGGATTACTGTTGTGTGTGTTTGAGTGTACTTCACATGGCAAAAATTGTTTTCTTTATGGCTACTAAAAGTGGCTGCTGAATAAAACAATGTAGGATGAGTGGAAATCCTCAAGAGCTCAAGAGTTAACCTGCATTCATCAATGATGATTCAGAACTTCCCAGGGAATGATTATCAGAAATCATTTATCAGACTTTCAAATTACCTACTAAAAGGTAAATTTCAAGCTTTCTTTGTGCCTTCTGCACAAAAACTCAGATTAATAATTTTCTAGCTAATAATTCTTTTTCCTCAACAATTCAGGCAGTATAATTCTTACAGAAGGTTACATGAGCCTTTTAATTTATAGTATTTTTCTTCATTTGTTGATGTCAATGCTAGGTGAAGACTGGGATCTGAACCAGGAAATATATTTGTATAGCAAATTGCATGCAGTTGATTTTTGGCTTGACTAAAGCTTTTTGATAAACATGAAAATTGATGGTGTGGCAATATAATTCACACACATTATAAGCAGCCCACAATAATGCTTGGCATATTTATGCAGATGTTAACCACAGATTCTTTTAGAATGGTTCAAATTTGTTTTTGTGGCTATGAAAAACATGGACAATGAGCATTTATGGATAATTATTGTCAAATAAAATTATAAGAACTACTTCTCCTTTGAATACCACTAGAATTCAAGCATAGAGCAAAAGAACCATTTAAATTATACAAGGAGATTTGTAGTGTACTATCTAAAACACAGGTTTCATCTTATTAGCCTTTTTAACCTTTATAATACGTGGTGAGCAGAATGGATTTGAAAAATTCCATCTTTTACATGAAACTATTCATAATAACCATATATTATGTTTGCCACTAGTAAATCCATAATGGAACATAATCTGATTCATGTTGAAAACCTCTGAAAATTAAAACAAATGATGCTTCATAATGTGACTCAACCCAACTAATGTTGAAGTTTGTAGAAATAACAACAGTGCTCATGTATTAAATCAGAGAGTTTCACTTGTAGTTGACAGCAGTGGACATTTGGCCACAGCAGTAGAACAAGGCTCCATGGGGGGAAGACCAGGAGACCCCAGTGATGGCTTTGGCTTGGAAGGTCTTCTCTGATGTATAACAGATGGAGCAAAGTCTTTGTGCCTTACACATTCCCTCTTTAAGGAATATCTGGATTCCAATTGAGGACTAGCCATGTGTCTATCATTTGTGTGTTTGAGTTTCCTTCCTGCCCTCATGCTTTCCCACTTCTCCCCCCATAGTCCTAGGAAACCTGATGGCCTGGCTGTGCATCCAACATTCCAGGCTTCCTTTGGGGGAAGCCATTGTATTTGCTTCCCTCTCTGTCTGGAACTCTCTTGCCATGTATGTGCAGGGCATGTTTCCTGGGTTTTTCAGCTCTCTGCTGGGAAGCTTCTTTGTCCTAAGGGCCCCCCTGACCTTTCATATGTATCAATATCCTGCCATGACTCTACCCTCCCTGTAGTCTCCTTCCCTACTTATGCTACTCCATGTTTCTCTCTAGCTAAGTTGGGCAAACTTCTGTAAATAAAGGACCTAATCGTATTTTTACCTTATAAGAATTTTTATGGCCTTTTGGGCCATTATGACCTCTCTTGCAATTACTTAAATCTGCTATTATCACACAGAGATAATATCTAAATAAATGAATAAATAAATGTTCATTGATGTGTTTCAGTAACACTTTATTTACAAAAATAAGTGTTATGCTCCTGAATGAACAATGGGTCATAGAAGAAATCAAAAGAGAAATCAAAAACTTTATGGAAGTAAATGAGGATAACAGCACTACATACCAAAACTTATGGGACGCAGCAAAAGCAGTGTTAAGAGGAAAGTTTATATCAATAGGTGCCTACATCAAGAAATTGGAAAGGCACCAAATAGATGAGCTTTCTATTCACCTCAAGGATCTAGAAAACCTACAGCAAACCAGACCCAAATCTAGTAGGAGAAGAGAAATAATTAAAATCAGAGAAGAAATCAACAGGATTGAATCAAGAAAAACATTCCAAAAAATCAGCCAAACGAGGAGCTGGTTTTTTGAAAAAATAAACAAAATTGACACCCCATTGGCCCAACTAACTAAAAAAAGAAGAGAAAAGACCCAAATCAATAAAATCAGAGATGAAAAAGGAAATGTAACAACAGACACCACAGAAATAAAAAGAATCATCAGAAATTACTACAAGGACTTGTATGCCAGCAAACAGGGAAACCTATCAGAAATGGATAGATTCCTGGACACATGCAACCTACCTAAATTGAACCAGGAAGACATCGAAAACCTAAACAGACCCATAACTGAGACAGAAATTGAAACAGTAATAAAGGCCCTCCCAACAAAGAAAAGCCCAGGACCAGATGGATTCACTGCTGAATTCTACCAGACATTTAAAGAAGAACTAACTCCAATTCTTCTCAAACTATTCAGAACAATCGAAGAAGAGGGAATCCTCCCAAATTATTTCTATGAAGCCAGCATCACCTTAATTCCTAAGCTGGAAAAAGATGCAGCATTGAAAGAAAATTACAGACCAATATCCCTGATGAACATAGATGCAAAAATCCTCAATAAAATTCTCGCCAATAGAATGCAACAACACATCAGAAAGATCATCCACCCAGACCAAGTGGGATTTATCCCTGGTATGCAGGGATGGTTTAATGTGCGCAAGACAATCAATGTGATACACCACATTAACAGACTGCAGAAGAAAAACCATACGATTATCTCAATAGATGCCGAGAAAGCATTTGATAAAATACAACACCCGTTCATGATGAAAACTCTAAGCAAACTGGGTTTGGAAGGAACATTCCTCAATACAATCAAAGCAATCTATGAAAAACCCACAGCCAACATCCTATTGAATGGGGAAAAGTTGGAAGCATTTCCACTGAGATCTGGGAACAGACAGGGATGTCCACTCTCACCACTGCTATTCAATATAGTTCTGGAGGTTCTAGCCAGAGCTATTAGGCAAGAAAAAGAAATTAAAGGGATACAAATTGGGAAGGAAGAACTCAAACTATCCCTCTTTGCAGATGACATGATTCTTTATTTAGGGGACCCAAAGAACTCTACTAAGAGACTATTGGAACTCATAGAAGATTTTGGCAAAGTAGCAGGGTATAAAATCAATGCACAAAAATCAACAGCCTTTGTATACACAGACAATGCCATGGCTGAGGAAGAACTTCTAAGATCAATCCCATTCACAATAGCTACAAAAACAATCAAATACCTTGGAATAAACTTAACCAAGGACGTTAAAGATCTCTACGATGAAAATTACAAAACCTTAAAGAAAGAAATAGAAAAGGATACCAAGAAATGGAAAAATCTTCCATGGTCATGGATTGGAAGAATCAATATCATCAAAATGTCCATTCTCCCAAAAGCAATTTACAGATTCAATGCAATACCAATCAAGATACCGAAGACCTTCTTCTCAGATCTGGAAAAATTGGTGCTGAAATTTATATGGAGGCACAAGAGACCTCGAATAGCTAAAGCAATCTTGTACAACAAAAACAAAGCCAGAGGCATCACAATACCAGATTTCAGGACATACTACAGGGCAGTTGTAATCAAAACAGCATGGTACTGGTACAGAAACAGATGGATAGACCAATGGAACAGAATTGAAACACCAGAAATCAACCCAAACATCTACAGCCAACTTATATTTGATCAAGGATCTAAAACTAATTCCTGGAGCAAGGACAGTCTATTCAATAAATGGTGCTGGGAAAATTGGATTTCCACATGCAGAATCATGAAGCAAGACCCCTACCTTACACCTTACACAAAAATCCACTCAACATGGATTAAAGACCTAAATCTACGACCTGACACCATAAAATTACTAGAGAACATTGGAGAAACCCTTCAAGATATTGATTGGCACAGGCAAAGAGTTTCTGGAAAAGTCCCGGGAGGCACAGGCAGTCAAAGCCAAAATTAACAATTGGGATTGCATCAAATTGAGAAGTTTCTGTACTGCAAAAGAAACAGTCAGGAGAGTGAAGAGACAACCGACAGAATGGGAAAAAATATTTGCAAACTATGCAACAGATAAAGGGTTAATAACCAGAATCTACAAAGAGATCAAGAAACTCCACAAAAACAAAACCAACAACCCAATTAAGAGATGGGCCAAGGACCTCAATAGACATTTTTCAAAAGAGGAAATCCAAATGGCCAACAGGCACATGAAAAAATGTTCAAGGTCCTTAGCAATCAGGGAAATGCAAATCAGAACCACAATGAGGTTCCACCTCACCCTGGTTAGAATGGCTCACATTCAGAAATCTACCAACAACAGATGCTGGCGAGGATGTGGGGAAAAAGGGACACTAACCCACTGTTGGTGGGAATGCAAACTGGTCAAGCCACTATGGAAGTCAGTCTGGAGATCCCTCAGAAACCTGAAGATAACCCTGCCGTTCGACCCAGCCATCCCACTCCTTGGAATTTACCCAAAGGAATTTAAATTGGCAAACAAAAAAGAGGTCTGCAGCCTAATGTTTATTGCAGCTCAATTCACAATAGCTACGACCTGGAACCAACCTAAATGCCCAGCAACGGTAGACAGGATAAAGAAATTATGGGATATGTACTCTTTAGAATACTATACCGCAGTAAGAAACAACGAAATCCAGTCATTTGCAACAAAATGGAGGAATCTGGAACACATCATGCTGAGTGAAATAAGCCAGTCCCAAAGGCACAAATACCATATGTTCTCCCTGATCGGTGACAACTGACTGAACACCAAAAAGGAAACCTCCTGAAGTGAAATGGACACTATGGGAAACGGTGACTTGATCAGCATAGCCCTGACTGTTAATGAACAACTTAATACATTATCCCTCTTAGTAGTTTTTTTTTTGTCTGTTCTACTTAATATGACTAGTTTAATTCTGTAATTAATACACAGTTATTCTTAAGTGTTAAAAATTAACTGAAATGTGATCCCTGTTAAACATTAAGAGTGGGAATAAGAGAGGGAAGGGATGTATAATTTGGGACATGCTCAAGCTGACTTGCCCCAAATGGTAGAGTTAGAAACATACCAGGGGATTCCAATTCAATCCCATCAAGGTGGCATGTACCAATGCCATCTCACTATTCCAAGTGATCAATTTCAGTTCACAATTGATCATAATGAAAGGACTAAGAGTCAAAGGGAGCACATAAACAAGTCTAGTACCTGCTAACACTAACCGATAGAATAAATAAAGGGGAGAGTGATCCAACATGGGAAGTGAGATACTCAGCAGACTCATAGAATGGCAGATGTCCTAAATAGCACTCTGGCCTCAGAATCAGCCCTAAAGGCATTCCGATCTGGCTGAAAATCCCATGAGAGTATTTCAGGCATGGAAAGCCAAGACACTCTGGCAAAAGATCTCTGTGAGTGAGATCTCAGTGGAAAGAACAGGTCTTCAAAGAAGGAGGTACCTTTCTCTGAAGGGAGGAGAGAACCTCCACTTTGACTATGACCTTGTCTAAACAAGATAAGAATCGGAGAACTCAAAGGGCTTCCATAGCCTTGGAAACTCATGACTGGAGCATAGGGAGATTACTGATGCCATAGACAGGAGTGTCAATTGGTAAAGTCAACAACAGGAGTCACTGTGCACTTACTCCTCATGTAGGATCTCTGTCCTTAATGTGCTGTGCATTGAGATTTAATGCTATAATGAGTACTCAAACAATATATTTCACTTTGTGTTTCTATGGGGGTGCAAACTGTTGAAATCTTTACTTAATGCATACTAAACTGATCCTCTGTAAAAAAAAAAAAAAAAAAAAAAAGAAACTATCAACTCCCAACTTGACTCTCACTGGGATTAAACAGGACAATAGGTCTGATCTGATTTCATCATCATTTAAAAAAAATCATCTATTATTTTTCACTTTATGTTTCTGTGTGGGAGCAAACTGTTGAAATCCTTACTTAATATATACTAAGCTGATCTTCTGTATATTAAGATAATCGAAAATGAATCTTGATGTAAATGGAAGGGGAGAGGGAGTGGGAAAGGGGAGGGTTGTGGGTGGGAGGGACGGTATGGGGGGGAAGCCATTGTAATCCATAATTCGTACTTTGGAAATTTATATTCATTAAATAAAAAAAAAAAATAAGTGTTTACATCATAGTGTGCTGTCTGCTGCTCTAGAGTTGCATTTTCCACTGCCTCTAAGCTAGCTGCCCATTAGACATTCTTTTAGTCTCTTAGAAAACACTCCAAGAATAGTTCTGGACACTTCCTCTGTATCAGGCACAACGGAGCGAGAGCAGGATCCAGCTTGGCCTCCAGCTGCCCTGTTTCTGTGGGTTCCAGTGTAGGCTTCTGAAGGAGGCAGCACTCCTGGTTTAGTAGGACATGATCAAGTTAATACGCTGGATCAGAAACCATCCAGATTCTATTAACCGGAAAAGAATGATATGAGTGTTTAACTGACACTTGAATTCTTTTCTTCTAATAACTTTATCACTCTCTGGAGACGTACTCACTGTTTTCTCAATAGCTTAGTTAAATTTTAAACTGCTTTCTATTATATTATGTGTATTTCACATTTTGATGAAGGGTTTTTATAAAAACTAAATAATACTTTGCAGTTCCATTCTGTCTTTCCAAAGACAATGCATGTGGCTGGCATTGCCAATTAAGTCAAAATCAACCAGTAATCCTTTTAAATGCATTCAGCTATGGAAGAGTCACTGCATTTCTCTGGTTCTGGGCAGGGGAGTGCCCCCATCTGCTCAGGGTCCATGTGTGAAACCACATTGCTTCATACACCAGAGTCACACTCAAGAGAAAGAACTGCCCTGCCCCAGGAGCCTGCCTCCTGCTGGCTGCAAATGGCCTTCTGTTTTGGAATGAACTTTCACTGCCTGATAAACTTCCAGAGATGAATCACTGCAGAAAGAAGGATGCGACACTTTCTCCAAAATACACAGTCCCCGGCTTATGATGCTTCAGCTTGATTTTTCAACTTTATGATGACGTAAAAGCAATATGCAGCCGGCGCCGCGGCTCACTAGGCTAATCCTCTGCCTTCGGCGCCAGCACAACGGGTTCTAGTCCCGGTTGGGGCGCCGGATTCTGTCCCGGTTGCCAATCTTCCAGGCCAGCTCTCTGCTGTGGCCAGGGAGTGCAGTGGAAGATGGCCCAAGTGCTTGGGCCCTGCACCCCATGGGAGACCAGTATAAGTACCTGGCTCCTGCCATCGGATCAGCGCTGTGCGCCGGTTGCAACACGCCGGCTGCGGCAGCCATTGGAGGGTGAACCAATGGCAAAGGAAGACCTTTCTCTCTGTCTCTCTCTCTCTCACTGTTCACTCTGCCTGTCCAAAAAAAAAAAAAAAAAGAAAAAAGAAAAAAAAAGAATATGCATTCAGTAGAAGCTATACTTTGAATTTTGAATTTGGACATTTTTCCAGACTAGCAATCTGTGATCGGATTCTCTCTCACAATGCTGGACAGTGATAGTGAGCAAAGTTACCAATCAACCCTGCAGTCATGAAGAGAGACAATGGATGCTTTAAAGTGTGCTGTTTTGCTAAGCCAGAATACTCAGTAGATTACATGTATTAAATGCACTTTCCACAGTATTTTCAAGCTTATAATGGACTTATCAGGAAATAACCCCATTAAAAGCTAGGAGCATCTCTATTCACTGTTGGACCTTAAAAGTCACCATTAGCATGATATAGTTTTCTATAAACACTGCATCATTACATCCAGCCAGGATGCTAAGCTCAAACCACTTAGCAGAATTCATGGCCTCACCTGGAAGACCCACACGTTTGTCTCCCCCCTGATGGCTGCCAGCTCTGGTCTACAGGAGAGAGCACTTCCCAGTAGACTGCTAGAATTACAGGCTGAGTGCTTGTAGCACGTTTAGAAAGCATAGAAATGTGTGTGGAGGAAAAGGAAAACAGGAAAAGATTTATTTGCATGTTAACCGTGTCCTCATTCTAGCATTACCTAATGAAAGAGTCCCCCTCCAAGGTCAGAACCAGCTGCCTCTGTCCCCTCTCAGCTGATCTCGGTGCAAACAGAAACTCATCCAAACAGAGAATAAGTCACAATCTTCTCCCAAGTCAGGTCCCCCAGGATATGAAGCACTGGAGGAGAAGCTCAGGACAGTATGAAATGAAAATTGTGTTTTGGTTAACAAGTAAAGGTGGACAAAAGAGCAATGAATATAGTGGATGGTGCTAGGTAAAAGCATCATTAAAAACACTTGGTTACATGCTTGAATTGGACAAAAACATGTACCTCTCTCATTATATGGGAGACACATACTATTTGAAATAAGAAATCAAAATGTAGATCATCTTATCACAGATTGATGTTGACAATCACCAAAACAGCTTTCTAGACAAAAACTGCAATCCATACTAGCATAATCTGTTTATGAGTTGACAGTGAAAATGGTGATTACCACTGGGCTAAGTCTCATATTAGCATTCCATGATGTTCTTAAAGACTGGACAGTGTTGGGTGGACAATAACAACCTCTTACTATAGGACTTTGCTTTATTTAGACCCTCTTCTGACCATATTGTTCCATCATGATCTTCCTCAAGGAGTCTCCAAAACACACAACAGAATGTAAATTTTCATTTCTGCAATCACATTCCAAGTTTTTTCCTCTGACATTTGTACCTGAATTCAGGATAGCCTGATTCTTACTTCTGAACAGATGGCTGGATTATTACTTGAGGTGGTAAATTCCATTACTAGAGATATATTACACTGAGGTAACTGGTTTTAACATTTATATCTGAAACATAAGCACCTCATTATCTTCTTATTTCTATATTCCTCACTGCTCTTGGTGATACCTCACGTAAGACTTCTGCTGTATATTAATTTGGCACATCTGTGACCTGTGTGCACGTCACTAAGTTGTGAATTTTGTCACCACTTGTCTCCCTTCATCACTGTTCTGTCATGATCCATGCCCAGCCTGGGTGTCTGCACACTTGAAATGTTTCAACCTGAAAATCTTTTCAGGTACCAACTCTACTCACCCTTTTTTTCATTCCTAAGAATCCCTCAAGAATTTCTCTGTGCTTTCCTGACAGAGTAATGCCCTGTCTTCTCTGAAAAAAAAAAACTAATTATAAAATATCTACCAACATCAAAAATGGAAAGAAAGAAACAGTAAAAGATATTCTTTTGCCATCATGGTCCTTTATTTTTAAGAATCTATCTATGAAGACAACATTTTTACAATCACTGAGATTCATAGGTATATATTTGAGATTTTTATCAGTGTACTTTTCATCACCACCAAGCCAGATATATCAGTGAACTATTCTTGTCTCTGATTCTGAAATTCCTTTTCAGTTATGCTCATCACTATCTAAGCCATCTTCATTGGATTCAATTCTCTTTGCCAGATATTAACAGTCCCAAGTTCATATGTGAAAAAGAACAACTAATGTTGATGCAGGGCTTCTCCTGTGCCAGCCATAATCAAGCACACTTAACATTTCTTATCTCCAAATCCTCATATCAAATCCATGATATAGACATGTTTAATAGTTTTTTCTCATTTTACAGTTAATGAAGCTGAGCTATCCATTATTTGGTGCAAGGCAAATGTCGACCTAGAGTTATTCCTTAGAAAAAGATAAAGGTAACATGATTAAGCCTAGAATGTGATCATCCAGTTAATTATTCCATAAGTTAAAGCCATCATAAAAAAGAAGTTAGATGGCACTGTAAATAGTGTAATCATGGCCTAAGCTGTAGATTTTTTTTACTATAGTGAGGGCAGTAGATCAGATAATTCTTGTGATCGTATACAGTAACTTAATATTGAAGTTGCTACTTGTCACCAGGTGATGCTTTTTCATCCACTGTTTCACTTCAAAGCACAGCATCTCCTACCCTATCCCCCACCTTAGAAGTCCAAGTGATAAAGATCAGAGAAGATGAGGGTATTTGTTATTTTTTTTTATTTGAAAGGCAAAATGACACACAGAGAGAGGAGAAGTGGGGAATTAAGAGGAAGAAACAGAGAGAGACACACACAGAGGTGGGGTTGGGGGGAGAGAAGGATGTATTTTCCCTTTGCTGGTACACTATCCAGGTGGCTGTAGCATCCAGGGCTAGGCCAGAGCAAAGTCAGGAGCCAAGAACTCCATCCCAGTCTTGTACATGGGTGGCATGAACCCAAATATTTAGGCCTTATCTGCTGCCTCCTAGGCACATTAGTAGGAAGCTGGATTGAAAGCAGAGGCAAGACTCGAAACTGGGCACTTTGATATGGGACGTGGGTATCCCAAGCCACAACCTAATATGCTATGCCACAGTGCCCACCCCTTGTTTTTGTTTTTAGGGCATAATATAATGGTACAGCAAAACAGAACAGATACTTCTAATTTGTTCTGAGCATTTATTTCAGTATCTATCTTGTATGTCTTCTGAAATATTGCTGCAATTTTCTTTCTCAAATGAATGGGATACATTAGAACATTTGTACACTGTTAATTTCCTGTACCACAGTAGGCTTAATTCTCTTGCAGGCGAATATAGTGTTTCACCCTACATTTATTGTGCTAAGTTACTGATCCTTATAAGCCATATGGCAGGTGTGTCATCACTCTGTTCTGGACTTAGGAGACAAAGCACAGAACAGCTCATGAGAGGGTTTTGTTGCTTCATGCTTGGCATGGAGAGGCGCTCTGGAAGGATTCCAAGCTAGTCTGTGTCCCTGAACCTCCAACTGCCAAGCAACCAGGCATATCCAGCACACACTCCCAGGGTGAGCACTGTGACAAATCATTTCACTTGTCCTCTCCTTGAATCAACTTTCTGAATATCTTTCCTTTTTATTTTCCTCTGATGAGAACCAAAACCTGAGCTGAAAATCCTGAGAGATCTCAACCTACCCCAAGAGCAAGTACAAATCAGGGGTGTCCCAGACCAGCTAAAGCCACCACAGAGTTTCCTTCCTCTGTGCCTGTGACTTCCTGGGGAGACACAGACAAGCCTGAAACACTGGGGAAAAGTATCTTGGCTGGACATTGGCCTGGTGGTTAAGCTCCCAGTTGGGATACTCACATCTAATATCAGAGTGCTTGGGTTCAACTCCAAGTTCTGCTCCTGATTCTAGCTTCGACTAATGCAGATCCTGGGAGTCAGCAAATGATAACTGAAGTAGCTGTGACCCTGGAACCTATATAGGAAACCTGGATTGAGTTTGTAGCTCCTGGCTTTGGGCTGGCCCAGCTTCAGCTGTTCCAGACATTTAAGGAGTGAACCTGTGTTTAGGAGATCTTTCTTTATCTCTCTCTCTCTCTCTCTAATAAAGTTCTTTAGAATTTTGTGATCAGTATGGAAGCCACTGGATTAAACACATTGCAACAAGACTTGCTACTTTAGGGTCATAATAGTGCTCCTTATTCAAAGTGCATATATTCCAAGACCCTCAGTGGATGCCTGAAACTGTGGTTAATACTGAGCTCCAAATGATAATACTAAACCCCAAATGTGCTGTATTTTTCCTATAAATACATAAAGTATCACCATTTCACCCACAAGAAACATGCTGAGGTTTCTCTTTGGCACATCTGATTTTCCAGTTTTACTCTGGGATCATTATTAAGAAAGTCATTAGAACACAAACACTGCAATAGCTTGGAAGTTGATAACTGCGACAGCCACTACGTAACTAACTAGCAGGCAGTGTATGCAGCTAAAATATGCTAAAGAAGGCATAATCCATGTCCTCGGAGGGACTGAGCAGGGCTGCACAGAGCAGCATGGTGTTGAGATTTCACCAAACTGCTCTGAACCAGATACACATTGTGTGTGTGTGTGTGCGTGTTTGATCGAGAAAGAGAGAGCAAGAGAGAAAGAGGGGAAGCTTCAATACCTAAATTACTTAAATGACCACAAGAGTGAGAGCAGGGCTGATACTGAACCTGGGAGCCAGAACTCAACCCAGGTCTCCCATGTGGGTGGCAGGAACCTAATTGCTGTCATCACCACTGCTTCTCAGAGTATCTGTAAGTAGGAAGCTAGACTCTGGTGCCAGAGCCAAGAATCAAACCTAGGCACTCCAGTGTGGGCCACAGGTGTCTTGACCAGTGTCCTGCAAGAAGCAATAGCATGAAGCTGCAGTAGGGGAAATCTTGGACCAAATGGTGAGGCCCCCTGAAGAAAAGCCAGACCCTAAGACATCCACTCCCCATTCATGCTGTTTGCCATGACATGAGCCACCCAGAGGGAGAATTGACCCCCACTTGAAGTCTTGGAAGAGTTCACAGCTGATGTGTACAGCAAAGCTCTGGGTCTCAGCCTCTTCCCCCAGTCTTTTGTTCTCTAAAGTGTGGGCTCAGCCAGATTAGCTCCTGTTTACCTCATAGTGGTTGATGAACATCACTATCCTGTGAGGGCTACACCAAGGGATGCTCCCTATACTCACAGACACAGAAAGGAAGCCAAGGAATAGATAGTAACAACGCCATGGCTGAATGATTCAACAGCCATACTTGGAATGGAGCACACTCTTGTGCACAAATCTACCTCATGTCACATGCAAATACACGTAGCACAACTCTGCCTCTCCAGGCAGCACGACCACTGGGAAGAGCAATCCCCTAAGGGATTCTAAAAACGTACACACATCCTAAGCCTGGTGTCTGTCCCAGTCATTGAGATATACCAGGACACCCTGGAAGCTAGATACCCTACACAAAACACACTTTAGTAGGCCATTAACGCTAACTCTTCTAGTTTTCTACTTCCTACAAAGACCTCTGCAGTCATTTTCTCAACCTCCTTTTCTGTGACATGGCCCATTTATACAGGGCAATTGAAATGCTGAGGCTGTTGATCCTAATAACAGTTTTATATTTCAGAGATATACAGGGTAATATCCCATAAATGTGCCATTTTCTTCCAGGTGGTAGACTGCATGTGATTTGTGCTCAGCTCATCAAAGCAAGTAAGAGCTCTCAACGTCAAAGCCACAAAGAATGTTTCCTTCCAATGAGGCTGTATGCTGCAGAGTACAGAGTGCCTGCTGCACCAACCACAGCCTGTCCCCACCCCAAGATGAAGTATGTGTGGGCTAAGTTGTGCACCCCTAGAATCCCTGTGTTGATGCACTAACCGCTAGTATCTCAGAATGTGGCTGCATTTGGATGTAGCATTTTTAACAAGAGAATTTAGGTTAAGTGAGTGTGGTGGAATGAGGAGGTGAAAAGGTCATGCCAAGATGGCTGCTGAGGTGAAAAGGTCATGCCAATTGGCCACTGAGGTGAAAAGGTCATGCCAAGATGGCCACTGACAACAGAAACTGCCTGGCAACAGGCCGTGATTGGATGGCTTTGGAAACCACATGAAAACAGAGCCTTTCTGACAGCAGGCTGTGATTTGGATGGTTTCAGAAACTGCCTGGCAACAAGAGCCTGACTGGCAACAGGCTGTGATTGGATGACTTTGGAAACTGCCTGGCAACAGGCTGTGATTGGTTAGGGCATAGACCGCCCCTTGACCAGATTGGCTTCCTTGGCTATATAAGCAGCTGTAGCAACTGAAATAAACGAGTCTGCAGGCTGCTTGCCTCAGGGTTCTGTGTGGTGACTCCGTGCCTCTTGCCACCACCACACTCCTCCTCTCAGAAGCAAATCCTTTCAGAAAAAAAATCAACTTCAACATCTGGTGCCCAATGTGGGGCTCAAACCCATGACCCTGAGATTAAGTGTCTCATGCTCTACCGACTGAGCTAGCCAGGCGAACCAAAAGTAAAAGGAGGAGCCGCAAAGCAGCGTATGCTTCTGGGTGGTGTGTGCCTAACCTGGGGTCACTTAGACCGAGGACAAAGACAAGGAAAGGGGCATAGGAGGGGGTTCTGTGCTCACCCTCACAGAACCGAACAGCACACCAAACACTGAGGGGCCTTCTTGCCGATCCAGGGGAGACCTCACTGAGTCCAAAATGCTGTCTCTTTCTCAGTCATGTTGGCGCGCCCCAATCCTCTAGAACAGGCATCTTTTAGAAGAATAGATTAAGACACAGTCACATACAAGGAAAGACCATGTGAGGACACAGGAGAAGAAGGCTATTTGAAAGTACCTTGATCTCAGATCGCCAGACCCCAGAACTATGAGGAAATAAACTTCTGTTGTTTTCAGCCACCCATCTGTGACACTTGCTTTTGGCAGCCATAGTGGATACCTACAATCCTTTCTTCAGGGCATCCAGTGAAGTGATTCTGTCCCTGGACAAGTTAGGTCTCCTCTGCTTTTAGTCTTTTCTTTCTTGCCTTTGGTTAACCCTCACACGTAATCTAAGCTTGTTGATGGTTTTGGCTCACTTCCAATTTACATCCACTCCAAAACACAGAGTAAAAACAACACATTCTGCAGTGACATGTTTTCACTTATTTACTTTTAAATGAGCTATGAAACAGAAGCAAAGAAAATCTTAGTCACATTCATATAAATTTTAGATATGAAATTGGAAAACTTTCTCATCTAAGCTGGCTTCAAATTGGCAGAAAAATCTAAAGTCAGGTTTTCCCCACCTATCTCTTACCCTTTTTAAATCCTGTTTTATTTTAAAAATGTATTTATTTTCATTTTATTTGAAAGGCATAGACGCAGAGACAAACAGAGAGAGAGAGAGAGAGAGAGAGAGAGAGAGAGAGAGAGATCTTCCACAACAGCTGGAACTGGACAAAGTCAAATTCCGGAACCAAGAACTTTTCATTTGAATCTCCCCTGTGGGTAGCAGGGACCCAAGTACTTAGCCATCACCTGCTGCCTTCAAGGGTGTGCATCTGCAGGAAGCTGGAATTGAAAGCAGAGACAGAACTTGAAAGCAGGCAGTCTGATATGGGATGCAGGTGCCCCATGAAGCATAATAACTGCTATGCCAAACACCTGCCCTTTTTTTTTTTTTTGTAAACCTAAGCCTATTAGGAGAATATTGGGTAAATGTGCAATTTCTCTGCAACCATCTAATAGAGGTGACATTTTAGAATGTGGTGAAATGTGGTTGCCATAACCCTATTTCAGGTCTTCCCATTAAATTAAAAATCATTTGTTCAAAATGTTGCCATTAAAGTACCAGCTATTCCCAAAGAGGAATTTATCCTCTTCCTCAGTAAGAAATCTAGTCATTCTATTAATTTTGTATTTTTGTGGCCCCATGCATCATGTGATGTGCCAGGCAAGGAAGCTCCGAGGAGAGGCACCATCAGCTGCTGTTTATGGCATTGTCTTTTGGAAACACAGTCTCCATTGGAAGTCCCTCCTGACAGCTGTGCACTTTGGGCTGTGGATGAAGAGCCTTTAGAGTGATGGTTTCTGATATCATCACTGGGCATCAGTCAGTGGCCGCTCCGAGGGAGAAGAGGTTTATCCTCCTTAAATGTTTCTGTAAAGGCAGAATATGCTGTCTGCCCCCCAACTCCCCTCGATTCTCTAGGCATCTGATCCCCATTCCCCCTCGGATCTCCAGGCATGCTTTCACTCCCGCATTCAGTGATATCTCCTTTGACAGGAACTGCCAGAGCTCATACGACTCACACAGGTGAGATTCAGAATGATGGCAAGGGTCATCTCCTTAGACTGACTGGAACAGAAGTATAAATACTCCAGCTCCTGCCCTTGTCCTGATGGGGCACCTTATACTATGGTACATACTGTCACCAAAGTGCCCTGCTGGCTTGAGTTAATATTACCTATGGCAAAATTGTGCTTGATACTGCATCCTACTTCCCCCTCTCTATCTCCATCCCCCTCCCCTGTATCATCCCCTAATGATTTTTCCCATAATATTCCCTACGAAAATCACTTCTGCTTCAATATTTGTTTCATGGTCTGCTTATTGCTGAAGATCCTAAGAAAGTGGATCTTATACTATGTTATCTTTTCATTTTACACACGCACACACACACCATTCTTACTTTTTTGGGAATGAAATTGAATTTATATATCAACCCAGTGTGATTTGATGGTTAATTTAGGCTGACCCGGAAGCACACTCTAAGATGAGTACAAATAGTATTGGGGATGTGAAAGAAACACTGGTATAGGGACACTGTTGGGGAAGGGAGAAAAGAGAAGGAGACTTCAAGGAAGGGTATGTAACTAAGCAAGCCACCATTCCAAGTTTCCAATGAAACTTGGAGCCAGCATGACTCACGTGCCTCTGACTTCTCTCACTGGAACATTTATAAAGCAACTCCATCATTATAAGTTGAGAACTGCTTCCAAGGAACATTAATCCTCTAACCCTTTGGCCAACACACTGATAAGCAAAGCAGTATTTGATGGCCACAGAAATGACAGCCATAGGAGATTAGGCTGTAAGTCATAGAGTAATAAGGTGATAGGATTAGGGAGGCACCTACAGATGTCTACAATTGATACCTGTGCGTTAGTGGCTTTCCTAACCATGGACACAGCATATGAAACATGATGAGCTTAAATTCTCTAGTTTTTCTTTCAATAAGTGTCTGCATGTACATCTGCATCTTTCATTAATATAGTAGTAAAATATACATTTTAATTAGTTTGTAAATAGTACCTTCTAAATTTTTCTCCCAATTATTGATTTAGTACAGGTAAAGAAAATATATTATGGGGCTGGCTTAATATATAGCATATTCAGCTGGCATAGCAGTTGAAGCCACTTCCCACAATGCCGTTATCCCATATGAGTGCCAGTTCATGTCTTGGGCTGCCCCACTTCCATCTAGCTCAATGCTAATAGCCTAGTAAAAGCAGCAAAAGATGGCCCAAGTATTTGGACCTTTGTGCCCCACATTAGAGACCCAGATGAAGCTCCTGGCTCCTGGCTTTGTCCGGGGCCAAACCCAGGCATTGTGGCCATCTGGGGACTGAACCAGTGGATAGGAGATTTTTTGCCTGTCTCGCTCTCTCTCTGTCTCTCTCTGTCTGTAAGTTGCCTTTCAAATAAATCTTTATTTATATACATATGTAAATTTACATATATAAATATGTATATATAAATATATATGTATATAGAGAGAGCTTTCCTTTAAAGAGAAAATTATAAATTTATATATTTTTAAAAGATTTATTTATTGGCCGGCGCCGCGGCTCACTAGGCTAATCCTCCGCCTAGCGGCGCTGGCACACCGGGTTCTAGTCCCGGTTGGGGCGCCAGATTCTGTCCCGGTTGCCCCTCTTCCAGGCCAGCTCTCTGCTGTGGCCCGGGAGTGCAGTGGAGGATGGCCGAAGAGCTTGGGCCCTGCACCCCATGGGAGACCAGGATAAGCACCTGGCTCCTGGCTCCTGCCATCGGATCAGCATGGTGCGCCGGCCGCGGCGGCCATTGGAGGGTGAACCAACGGCAAAAGGAACACCTTTCTCTCTGTCTCTCTCTCTCACTGTCCACTCTGCCTGTCAAAAAAAAAAAAAAAAGATTTATTTATTTATTTGAAAGTCAGAGGTACACAGAGAGAGGAGAGGCAGAGAAAGGTCTTCCATCCGATGGTTCACTCCCCAATTGGCCACAATGGCCAGAGCTGTGCCGATACAAAGCCAGGAGCCAGGAGCCTCGTTTGGGTCTCCCAAGCAGGTGCAGGAGCCCAAGGACTAGGGCCATCTTCTACTGCTTTCCCAGGCCATAGCAGGGAGCTGGATCAGAAGTGGAGCAGCCAAGTCTTGAACATGCACCCATATGGGATTCCAGCACTTCAGTCCAGGGCATTAACCCATTGCACCACAGCGCCAGCCCCCAAATTTACATATTTATTATCAACTTTACTCTGTCTCTATAGATTAATTCTTCCTGCTCTAGAATTTCATGTAAATGGAATCATAAGTATAGAATAATTTTTAAAATATTTATTTATTTGAAAGACAGAGTTACACCGAGAGGAGAGACAGACAGACAGAGAGAACTTCCATCTACTGGTTCACTCCTAGGATGGCCACAATGGCTGAGGCTGGGCCAAGCCAGGAGCCAGGAGCCAGGAGCTTCAGCTGGGTCTCCCACGTAGGTGGCAGGGACCCAACACTTGGGTAATCCTCTACTTTTTTCCCAGGAGCATTAACAAGAAGGTGGATCAGGACTGGAACAACTCTTATGGGATGCCAGCCTTGTAAAAGCAGATTAACCTTCTGCACTGCAATGCCAGCACCTGTTCATGATTTTTGACCTTGTAATTTTTTCCCAGAAACCTTTTTATGTAAGGTATATATATCATGCATTTCATAAATACAACTTTAGGAACAGTGGGGTATAGTGATAGTGATTCTTCCCATGGTACCCATCTTCCCACCCCAACTCCCACCCTTCTTCCTCCTCCCTCTCCTATACCCATTCTTACTTTTTACTAATATCTGTTTTCAATTAACTTTATGCATAGGAGATTAACTCTATACTAAGTAAAGAGTTCAACAAATAATAAGAAAAAAACTGTTGCTCAACAATTTTTTTTTATTTCTCTTTTGAGTTCTTCTATGTTCCACTGTTCATTCAGGAGCATGTTGTTCAATCTCCACAAGTTTGCATGTTCTAGAGATTCTGGAGTTGTTGATTTCCAGCTTCATTCCATTGTGGTCAGAGAAGATGCACAATATTATTTTTATTTTTTGTATTTTCTGAGACTTGCTCTATGGCCTAGCCTGTGGTCTATCCTAGAGAAAGTTCCATGCACTGGTGAGAAGAATAGGTATTCTGCATCTGTACGATGAAAAGTTCTATAGATATCCATTAGGTCCATTGAGTCGATAATGTTGATTAACTCTGTTGTTTCTTTGCTGATTTTCTGTCTGGTTGATCTGTCCATTGCTGACAGTGGGGTATTAAAGTCTGCCATCACTATTGTATGGGTGTCTAGGTCTCCCTTTAGATCCATTAATATCTCTTTTAAGTAGTAAAGTGCCCTGTAATTAGGTGCATATACATTTATTATAGTCATATCTTCCTGTTGAACTGATCTTTTAATCATTACCAAGTGCCATTCTTTATCTCTTTCAACAGTTTTTGTTTTAAAGTCTATTTTGTTTGATATTAGGATGGCTAACATTCTTTTTTGGTTTCTGTAAGCATGGAATATCTTTTTCCATCCTTTCACTTTCACACTGCACATATCCTCATTGGTGAGTGTTTCTTGTAGGTAGCAATAAATGTGGACTTTGCAGAGTATACTTTTATGGGTTGAAAGCTTTTTCTGTTAAGCTTTGGAATATATCTCACCATTCTTTCCTAGCCTGTAGGGTTTCTAATGAGAAGTCACCTGTGAGTCCAATTGGAGATCCTCTGAAAGTCATCTAGCATTTCTCTGGTGCACATTTTAGAATTCTTTCTTTGTGTTTTACTGTGGAGAGTCTGACTACAATGTGTCATGGTGAAGATCTTTTCTGGTCATGTCTACTAGGAGTTTTATGTGATTCCTGTACTTGAAGAAAGGGACGTCCTTTTCTTTCTCCAAATTAGGGACATTTTCTGCAGTTATTTCACTAAAAAGATTTCTAATCCATTCTCTCTTTCCACACCTTTAGGAACTCCTAAGACCCATATGTTGGGTTGTTTGATAGTATCCCATAAATCTCCAACACTATTATTTCGTTTTCTAATTTCTTCTTTTTTTTTCTTTTGGTCTAACTGTAAAATTTCCAGAGATTTGTCTTATAACTCTGATATTCTTTCTTCTGTCTGACGAATTCTGTTGTTAAAGTTTTCTACTGCATTTTTTTGATCAATTGAATTCTTCATTTCTAATATTTTTCTTTAAAATCTCAATTTCATGGGAAAAATGCTCATTCATGTCATGTACAGATTTCTTTAGTTCATGGATTTGCTTCTGATTACCTCTAAGTCAGTTTTTTTTTGAATTCCATTTCTAGTATTTCTTCAGTCTCTTCTTTTTCACATTCTAGTATTAAAGTGTTGTTGTTTTCATTTGGGGGCATCATGTTGTCTTCCTTATTCTTGCTTCTTCAATTGCTGCATTTCTTTTTAGGCATTTGTTGAGATACATTGTGGGTTTTTTTTTTCTTCTGTGTTGGCTTTTATCTTTGGAATATGCCTCTGTGAATTAGTGGAGCTCTGCTCTTTCAGTGAACACCCTGAGGCATGTGCTGTGAAGGGAATGTTCAAGGTGACTCCCAGATTGGGCATGGTAAATTCTCTCTCTCTCTCTCTCTCTCTTTCTCTCTTTCTCTCTTTCTCTCTTTCTCTATCAGAGGAGAGATTTGTTCAGCTCTGTTGGCATGGTCTCACGCTTACCTCCTCTCCTCCAAGGAGACCAAAGCCTGGGCAATAGCCCCACTGTGTACAATATTCATCAACGTTGCCACAAGAACCACACCAAAGATCTTTGCAGTCCTGGATGTGACCACAAATACCACAGCAATGACCCTCACCAGGGAATCAGGGAGCCCTGAGTGTGTGGAGCCATCTACAGTGACTGCCCAAAGACCCAGCCACACCCTGCACCCTCCCTCTCAGCCACAGTGTTGTCACAGTCCCAGCACACAAGGCTCCCAAGTACGAGCACCCAGCCCCTGTCAGTTCTCCCAGCCAGACTCAGGCGTCTCCTCTTGGCTGCTTGCTGGGAGTGCATGCACAAGCTGGCACAGCTGTTACATATGTCCAAAACTGTGCTCCTGCTCCTGGCTAGTTACAGGACATTGGTGCCAGGTTGTTAGGGAGAATCATGTCCCCCTTGTTTCCCTCTAGGTTGGCAGATATACTGTCCTCCACAGGGCTCCAAGCCAGAGTCAAACCAGGCTCTTCCCATTGCTTTATCCCCAATGACTTGGGCTGCCACAGTCTGGTCTCACCTCACTCTCCAAACTGGTGCTAAGGCTCTTGGCTGCTGGGGCCCTGAGTTGTGTGCGCCCACACCCTCCACATATATACACGGTGTCCCTCTAATTTGAGTGGAGTTTCCTCTGCCGTTTTCTCCCTACTCTTCCCTGAGACTGCACTCTCTCCACACTTTTTTCTTTTTAACTAACTTTCCCTGGATTTGACCTTGTAATTTTTTCATTGAATTAATATTTGTTAAAAATATCATGTGACTATATATAATGAAACCCACTGCCTTTTGATTACTGATGCATACTCTCTTGGTTGGATATACCACACAATGTTAGCCATTCACAGGTCGCTGGGAAGCTGGGCTGTTGCTAGTGTTGAGCCAGAAGGAAAATAGCTATGCTGGGCCTACAAGGACCTAACTTCACAATTCTCTTTGGCAAATAACTGTCAGAGAAATTGTTTGGCCATGTATGGAAGATATGCTTTTCTTTATAAGAAACTGCCAAACAGCTTTGCAAAGTGACTCAACATTTTGCCTTCCTGCCAGGAAGGTCTGAAAGTTCCACTTGTGCCATTTGGTTTTTCCAGTCTTTTAAGTTATAGCCATTCACATAGATGCATATTGGCTTCCTTTTCAACCTTTTACAGTTTTCTTTGAGTGAGCAGAATATATTATTTTGATGATGACCCATTTAGCAATTTTTATGTGTTGATTAGCGATTTTTTTGGTGTTCAGTGATAAGTAATCTACATCCACCTCAAAGAAGAAAAATTTCCTGTTTTTGTCTTAGAGTATAAATATTTTGCTTTTAATGCAAACCTATATGAAAGAACAAGAAATAAGTTCTAATTATGTATATAGCAAGATAAGAACTAAGGTTCATTTTTGTTGAAGACTATTCATTTACCATTGACTTATTTTGACCTTTTTAGCTGAAAATAAGTTGAGCACGAATAGATGGCCTATTTAAACTCTGTTCTGTTCCACTGACCAATTTTTCTATTCTTATTCTATTACCATACCATCTTCATACTGTTCCTTTATAGTAAGCCCTGAAATTTGACTATGCTCTTCTTTTTTGCAAAAATTGTTTTAGCTATTCCAGGTCATTAAATTTCAATATAATTTTATAATTAGTTTGTCAACTTCCACAAAATACCTACTGGTTAGATTTTCAATTGGGATGATATTAAATTCATAGGCTAATTTGCAAAGTATTTAAGAGCAATGAGTGTTTCTATTAAGGTGCTAAATTTCAACATCAGTTCAAATTTAGGTTCTCTGAGAAGTGTTTTGTGTACAGGTTTTAAACCATAGACTTTATTAAAATTATTCCTAAGGATATCAAATTTGTTGCAATTATAAGTGGTATTGCACTTCAAATTTCATTTTTAATTATTTATAGGAATACGATTGATTGATGTTCACTGACCTTATATCCATCACATTGCTAAGATCCCATATAAGTGCTTTTGGAAGATGCATTAATATTTCGTACATACAGGATAGTGTTTTCTTCTTTTTTACAAACTGCATGCCTTTTATTTCTCCTACTTGTCTGACCGAACTCACCAGACGGTCCAGTATAACTTGAATAAACATGGCAAGAGATGCTTTTCCTTGCTCTTGACCTTCCTTCCTTTATTCTCCTTCCTCTTCTCTTCTTCCTCCTCCTATTCCCCTTCCTCTTCTTTTTTTCAAATTTTGCTTTGTTTTGTTTTTAGTTCAGATGCTGTTTAGTTCAGAACACCAATATGGAGATTTCTTTTAAAAATAGAAATAGACTTGCCACATAATCCACCAACCCTAGAACTGGGTGTATACCCAAAAGACACAAATACATTATATCAAACAGTTACCTGAACCAGCATGTTCACAACAGCCTAAATATGAAATCAATGATGCTATTCATAATCAGATGAATGAATTTTTAAATTCAACTATAAAAAAAGAATGAAATTCTACCATTTGCATCAAAATGGATACACCTGGAGGCCATCATGTTGAGTGAAATACGCCAGGCACAGAAAGACAAATATTGCATGTTCTCCTTTATAGGAAAGCTAAAATTAAAAAAGAAAAAGCAAAATCTAAAAAAAAGTATGATTTTAGTGATAGATGTTTTATCGATGTATTATTGATTTGAAGAAATTCTCTTATTTTCTTTGTTCAAATGTTTTCATCACATAGAGATATGAATTTTTTTGAAAATATTTTTCTTCATCTGTTGAAAGGAACTGTGTTGCTTATTATTCATTACATCAGTGGAATTTTGCCTCTTCAGCTGACCTTGTGTATGTGGTCATATATACCACTTAGTAGTGGCATATAATCTCTATCTGTTGCTGGTTATTGTTTGTTAGTATATTGTTTCTTGGACATGTGTCAACTTCTAAAGTGATATTGTTATGGAGCTTCCTATCTGATAATGTTCTGTTTGGGTTTAGTATCCAGGTGATAATACCTTTAATAATATGTTAGGAAATATTTATTCCACTTATATTTTGTAGAGGAAAAATCCTAAACCATTGCCACTAGCTCATTTTTAAATGTCTGAGTATTTGCCAGTGAATCCATGTGGGTCTAGACTTTCTATATAGGTAGTTTAAAAATGCAAATTCAATCACTTGACATTATAGTTCCAGATTTTCTATTTCTATTCTTTATATCAACTTTGGCACTTTATATCCTTCTAATGTTCTCCACTTAATGCAAATTATCTAACTTGTTCATTTCATTTTTATAAATTGTTTAATTTCTGTATGATCAGAAGCAACATCCTGTTCTTCATACCTAATTTTTGTAAATGAAATCTTCTTTCCTTTTCTTTTAGAAAGTCTATATAAAGGTTTAACAGTTTTGTTGACTTTTTAAAGGGCCAACATTTGATTTTTTATTATATTTTCTTCACTTTTGTCTATTTCCATTTCATATCACCCTAATCCTACATTTTATTTGAAAGAGCATGGGAAGAGAATGCAAAGAGGAGAGGAGAGAAGAGAAGAAAGGAGAGGACAGGAGAGAAGAGAGAGAATCAACTTATTAACTCCAAAATGCCCACAACAAACAGGCAACCATGTCTGGGCCAGGTCAATGCCAAGAGCAGAGAACTACATGCAGGTCTCTCACATGAGTGGCAGGGATCCAGCTGCTTTTGCCACCATCTGTTGCCTTGAGGAGCAGGAAATAGTATTGTAAGTGAAGTAGCTGGGACTTGACCATGAACTCTGATATGGGATATGTACAAAGTTTCATTCATTTGTTATTTTAATGACAGAGTGACACACAGGAAGACAGAGACAGAGAAATAGAGATCATCTATCCACTGGCCCATTTCCTGAGTGCCCACAGCACCAGTGGCTGGGCCAGGTCAAAGCCAGGAATCAGGATCTCCATCCAAGCCTCCCACATGGTGGCAGTGACTCAAGAACTTGAGCCATCATTTCCTTCCATCCAGGGTGCATATTAGCAAGAAGCTAAATCAGAAGCAGTACAGAGGCTGGTGCTGCAGCTCACTAGGCTAATCCTCTGCCTGCAGCGCCGGCAGCCCAGGTTCTAGTCCCGGTCAGGGCGCTGGATTCTGTCCTGGTTGCTCCTCTTCCAGTCCAGCTCTCTGCTGTGGCCCGGGAAGGCAGTGGAGGATGGCCCAGGTCCTTGGGCCCTGCACCCGCATGGGAGACCAGGAGGAAGCATCTGGCTCCTGGCTTTGGATCGGCTCAGCGCGCCGGCTGCAATGCATTGGCCATAGTGGCCACTTGAGGGGTGAACAAATGGAAAAAGGAAGACCTCTCTGTCTCTCTCTCACTGTCTAACTCTGCCTGTTTAAAAAAAAAGAAAGAAAAGAAAAAAAAAAAAAGAAATCAGTACAGAGATTCACATCTAGACACTCCAGTATGGGATCTGGGCATTCCAAACAGCATCTTAACAGTACCTGCACATCAAAATGCATTTTCTGATGGCTTAATTCAAGTTTCCTTGTTTCATGTTCCTCCCTCCTCACAGTGAGGGGAGACTTGCCTGCACTGTCAGTAATGTAGTAATTTACTAAGGCAGAACAAAAGGGCCACAGGGGCTATGTCTTGTACTATGGAGACATTTTTACCTCTAATAAGACAGCCAAGTTTTATCCATATGAGGAGGAATTCCATTCAGCAGTGAGACTGGCCTTCTGAGCTAGAGCTCTAGCATGTGTCATGGCATGGGGTAGTTTAACAGCTAGCATGAACCAGATGTCAATCAGTAGTACTAGGGAAGCCCATGCTCTCCAAAGGGAAAGCCTCATAGTTTCTGAATTAGTATAAAGTCCACAGAATCCCTCAGAAGAAGCTAAGACAGTTGGGGTAGTGGAAGAGTATGGGGACTTGGTGATTAGATGTTCCAGGAAGAATAATTTATTAAATTATGGGAAAGATCCCATTAGTTTAGAACCTGGCAGGAAGCAGGACCCTGCCAGTACATAGTTGCTAAATATCAACCTTGAAACAAGGAAAGGGTTACATTAGTAGGACCAATTGTTTCCATGTATTTACTGTCTTTTGCCTATTTCTCTCCCAGCTCTCACCCTCTTTTAGCCTCTACACCTGGACAGGCATCTCTTTCATTGTTTCTTCTCTGAGAGTGTGATTTTCCTATAGCACATGCATATTTTCCTATAGTGAGCACTTAAAAGATATTAATTGTCCTCAATTTCAAGGTGTCCAGAAAAATATATAATATATACCTGGGAAAGGGAAGTGTTCTAAAAAAACGTCTATAGACCACAAAAGAGAGCATTGGCTTTCTTCATCATGTTATAGAAGGCACTGAGGGTCACTGCAAGCAGCATTATACCAAATTCTAGTGTGCATTTGTTATAGACACCTCACTTGGCTCTGAATCCAGGCACCTTCACCTCCGTGTTGTCATGTGATCCTTATACCTTCACCTAACACCAATTTTCTTTTATGCTACAATTTTATTCCTTAATTAAACCTATGAGTAGCAGAATGAAGATTTCAACAACCCCATTATTATTAGATCAACAGCCTTTGAATGAGCCTGTTGCTTGTCATCAGCATCCCAGACTTAATAGATGTAAAGATAGTGAGAATTTGGATGAAAGGACCATCCTGTGTGACCATCCTTGTCCCTATTCTCATCACATCTTCTTTGGATGACAAATGGTAGTTGTTTGGAATACATATATAGGAAATGTGAAATTTTGGATTTGGGGGGTTAAGTCATACTCTAAGATGCCTTAGTTTTCATCAGAGCATCAGTACATTTTCATGTATATCTAATGGCGCTTGTTTGACTGCTTTATTCACTTCATAGAGATTAGATCTGGTTTACCTATCAACTGCCAATTTACTGCATTAAGGTTTTGAAGAGCAGTTACCATTGCTAAATGTGGTAATTATTTAGTTTAATATTTAAAATATGCCATAAAACTGGTGACTTAGCGATGTTTACACTGAATAGCACCTGCTGTTTCCAGGAAGAGTTATGTGCATGAGATTATGGGGAAAGCTCTTCTCTTGCAGGTTACACTTGTAGATGGCAGATTTCTGTACTCTCACGTGGCAGAGAGGAAGCAAGTTCTCTGGTGTCTTTTCCTAGAGTGGCACTAATGCTATCATGAGGTCCCCATCCTCATAACCTCATCTAAACTCATTGTCTCCCAAATATCCCATTTCCAAATATGGTCACAAGAGGGATTATGTATTTAACATAGAATTGCATAGGAGGAGGACACAACTCCATCTACAGCAATGGTTTGGGCCCACTGTATTCATTTACTAAGGCTTTTGTAACAAAATACCACAACTTTAGGTGACTTAAAACAACAGAAATTTGTGGGTTGTGTTGTAACATGTAGCAGGCAAAGCCATTTCCTGCAATGCTAGCATCACCATTTGGGCACCAGTATATCCCAACTGCTTCACTTCTGATGCAGTTCCCTGCTAATGGCCTGGGAAAAGCAGTGGAAGCTGACCCAAGTGTTTGGGCCCCTGACATCCATACAGGAGATGCAGATGAGATTCCTGGCTTCCTGCTTCAACCTCGACATCACGGCCATCTGGGAAGTGAACCAGAAAATGGAGGATTTCTCTCTCTCTCTCTCTCTCTCTCTCCCCCCTCCCCCATCCCTCCTCCTTTCCTTGGTCTCCTTCTCTCTTCCTCTCCCTCTCTCTCCCTCCCTCTCAAGTAAATTAATTAATTTTTTAAAAACAGAAATTTATTGTCTCACTGTTTTGGAATCCAGAACTATGAAATCAAAGTGTCAGCAGGATTAGTTCCTTCTGAGGTCTGTGCGGGAAGGCTCTGTTCCATGCCTCTTTACTTGACTTGTAGATGGCCATCATCCCCTATGTCTCTCCATATTGTCTTTCTTCTGTGTCAGCCTCTGTGTCCACATTTCTCCTATTTATAAGAACTCAACCTGTGTTGGATTAAGGTCACCCTAATCACCTCATTTTAACCTGATTACCTTTAAAAATTCTGTTTCCAAATAAGTTCACATTCACATCTACTAAGGGTTAAGAACTCAACATATAATATTTTGGAGAAAATAATTCAACCCACAAAGCCCATGACATCAATGCCTCCCTTTTACAACAAGTGCTTAGTATATCATGCTTATCTTCCTGAGATAAAATCTACAACAATCTACTTACACACACACAAATTAAATATGTATATGTATATATATATATATATATATATTTACAAGTGATTCTTCTACATGGTTTTCCTGTCAGTATCTATATATTTACATTTGTAAACATATATATATATATATATATATACACACATATGTTTGCAACCATGGTAATGCTCTGTCACATCAAGGAAATTAATTTTAAATAAAATAATATATTTCATGTAAATGTTTGGCAAGACTTAATTGGATTGTAGAAGGAAGAGGCACATCTGCTCATTGGATCTCTGTGAAAACAACAGTTACCAGCAGAGTGACTCAGCGATGCTGATCTGGTGGCTCAGTTATCATGAGCAACTTTTACTCAGCAATAGGACTGACAAAGCAATGGACATTATTGGTTAATTTCAAAACAGAATGAAACATAATCATCCCTCTGTTTATACATCAACTGCATTTCTTTTTTTTTTTTTTTTTTTTTTTTTTTTTTTTTGACAGGCAGAGTGGACAGTGAGAGAGAGACAGAGAGAAAGGTCTTCCTTTGCCGTTGGTTCACCCTCCAATGGCCGCCACGGCCGGCGCGCTGCGGCCGGCGCACCGCGCTGATCCGATGGCAGGAGCCAGGAACCAGGTGCTTTTCCTGGTCTCCCATGGGGTGCAGGGCCCAAGCACCTGGGCCATCCTCCACTGCACTCCCTGGCCACAGCAGAGAGCTGGCCTGGAAGAGGGGCAACCGGGACAGAATCCGGTTCCCCGACCGGGACTAGAACCCGGTGTGCCGGCGCCGCTAGGCGGAGGATTAGCCTAGTGAGCCGCGGCGCCGGCTTACATCAACTGCATTTCTGAAAATTTCAGTGAATATCATCACTGTGCAAAGAGTATTTATGATTTATTGATAGAGTTAGATCACTTTTTTTGTTTGTTTTTAACCTGCCTGAGTGTCCCATGAGTTCTGCAGGAGGCAAGATAACTGTTCCCTGTGTTGCAGAGTTTCCAGAAACCCTTCTCCCCTCCTAATAAGTAGCAGAGAGAACCACATGGCCCTTCAGACAGCCCTGCCCCACTGAGGCTCACCACAATGTTCAGCTGTTTAGGACTCCCAGGTCCTGGCTGATACTTTGGAGCATACAGAATTATACAATTTTCCTCCTGGTGTCAAAGTCATTATATTTTAAGAAGAGAAGAATAAGTTATTTCTAACTTCTTTTCTCAGTTTAGTGATCTTAGAGGAGAATAATGCTGAACACATTGACCCCTTGGTCTGTCCCTCAAGATGCAGCTTTGAGGTATCATTTCAGTTATTGCCAATTACAGAAAAACATGAAGCATGCCAGTGGTGAGATTGCATAATTATAGAGAGAATTTAGGACACTGTTGCCTAGTCCAGAGGAGAGGTGGCCAGGATCTGAACCAAGATGGGAACAAGAAATTTGAACTGGTAGAGACAAATTCAACCAAGACTCACATAACTGGATGATCAAAGAAAATAAACAAATGGTAGATGGATAACTGATGCTTTTTGCCTGCCTTTCTAGAGGAAAATTGTAATAATTTTACCCTCAAAAAAGGGATAGTGGGAATAAATAGGATTTTACTATAAAAGAGAAATAATTTGGCTTTAGACACATGGAAATGATTTTCTATAAATTTCCCAAATGGAAATAGCACAAATCAGATCTGAAATTTAACTGAATGTGGCTGGAGTATAGATCGACAATGCATCATTTCATGGGCTGTGGGAGATACTGACAGGAAAACCATGTAGAAGAATCACTTGTAAATGCAACTCATTTTCATTTGAATACCAGTTATGACATAATTATCCACATAATTATGCCTGAAAAATATAGTTTTAGCACACTTACATAGCACTATGATTTGATGGTACTGTATTATATGTTTTAAAGAATCCTGATTCAAGTCAATTTGGCAAGCTTTGATGAATGCACACTACTTAATTCCTGACAGGGAAGTAGTACCAAAAAAAAAAAAAAAAAAAGCAGGAACTTTTGTTAACTCCACCCACATGTCCTAGTACATAAATTGCACATGGCAGATATCCAGGAAACTTTTGTTGATTTAAATTATTGCCCCCAAGTAGCCTGTAGTGCAATGGAAAATGCAGAAAACACAGAACTACAAAAATTACTTTACACAGTAGTGCTATGCCTGTACACGTCTCTGTGTGTGTGTGTCTACACACACACACATATGCAAAGTTCTTAGAAAACTATCAGAATTCTCTAAAAGTATATAATGTGTGGTAGCTCAAATTTATACCTTATAGTTCTTTCAGATAGACTTGAGAAGCACTTGAATAATAAAATTCAGTAAGTTTGTTTAGTACTAATATTTCAAGAGCTGCAAATTTAATATATGTTTGGCATCTCAAGGATGAGAGTATAGTGTGTGCCTTGTCCAAAATGTATTTGTGATGGATGTGTAGTCTGTCTTCCTTTCTTTTTGTGCTAAACCATCAGCCTTCCCCAGATTCTCTCTTATCATGGGTTTCTCTTCGAACAATAAGTAAAGGACAGGAATCCTCTGGGAGCTGTTGCCTTCCAAACAGAGCTCTGCCTTTGCATACCTGTGTGAGAATATTACAGCTCTCCAGAATTCCTCACCCTTGAGCCAGAACACTTCCTCCCCCATCAAGGCATCTCTCCATCTCCTCTGGTGACTCACGAAGGCTAGAGATGTTCCCTGAATTTAATCAGTAACAGTCCAGCTTCCTGGAAAAGATTTCCTTATAATCTTGTCCCCATTTGGTACAAACTATCCTAGAAGGCTTTCATAATGAAATCTATTCTTTTTATTCCCCATTTTTTGAAAAGTTAAGATGGTAACTCTCCTGCAGATAGGAAAATGTGAAAAATATTTAAGTTTCTTACCTTCAGATAAGCCAGAAAAGAGTTTTTCTATTTTGAAATTCCTTTGTGTTGCCCCGTATGGTTTAAAATAATGAAAAACAAAACAAGAAATATTTCATTGCTGTGTTGGCTCGAACTCTTGGAGAATCAATCTGTTTATGTGAATAGTACAGGAAAAATAACCAACACATACTAGTTTGCTATTATTCTTCATCACACTGAGGGCTGACTACAGAGTGAGTTGTACAACAGTCATCAACTTAATTTGTGTGAAGTTCAATTTGAAATAAATTAATGTTCTCAAATGCTTCTCAGACTCCCATACTAGAAAATTAAATGTTCTTCTTAAGATATATGAAAGAAATGGTGAATTTATTTTAGTCCTGTTACTATCACTACATATATGTCAATATTTTTACTAACATAATAATTATGCATATTTATTGGGTACAGTATGATGTTTTGTTATACTTTTACTGTGTACATTGATGAACTCAAGTTATTTAGCTTAATTATCATTTTTAAAAGAATCTTGACAACTGCAAATAGGAATAAGTGAATTATCATTTTAAACACCAGTTCTTTGTGATGAGAACATTTGAAATCCTCCAGATATTTTCTAATGCATGACACAATATTGTTAACTATAATCACCCTTCTACACAAAATATTTGAACCATGATATTTCAAGCATCCTATTATCATTTATTTGTACTGAGGAAATCCTGAAATGATGTTTGGTTTATAAATAAGTAATGTTGGTTTATTGTGAAAAACCTATGCTTTTTCCATGAGAATATAGTTTTTTTTTCTGGAAGGCACAAATATTTGAAGTCAATTTTCATAGGCTTGACAAAAAATATCTAATGCAACTCCCACTCCTATTTTCATTATTTTCACTTTTAATCCACTGCATATGATGCTGCAAAATATGAGTGCAAAGAAAAAAGTTATAGGCCAGTATCTCTGATGAACATAGCTGCAAAAATCGATGTCACATTAAAAGGACAAATATCATAATCAAGTGAAAGTTATCTCTAGGATGCAAGGATGGCTCAACAAATAAAATCAATAAATATGATAAATCACATTAATAGAATGAAGGACAAAAATATCAGCATCTCAACATACACAGAAAAAACACTTGGCAAAATTCAACATTGCTTCATGTGAATAATTCTTAAAAGGTAGATATTGAAATAATGTAATTTAACCTAATAAAGGCTATATATGACAAACCCATTGCTAACACCATATTCAATGATGAGAGGTTAAGATCAAGAACAAGGAGTAGATGTTTGGCACAGTACTGAAGTTGCCACCCGGGGTGCTTGCATTTCATATTGGAGTATGTGGTTTAAGTCTCAGCTGCTCTACTTCAAATACAGCACTCTGCTAATACACATTATGGGATGTAGCAGATAAATGATACAAGTGATTGGATGCCTGCCACCCACATGAGAGACTCAAATTGAGTTCCAGACTCCTGGCTTCAGCCAGGGCCATCTTTGGATATTGTAGACATTTGGGGAGTAAGCCAGCAGATAGAAGATCACTAACTCTCTGCTTTCAAATAAAATATGAAAATAAATATATTTTCAAAAGAACCAGACAAGGCAAGGATCCCCACTGTCCTTACTTCAATTCAATACAATATTGGAAGTCCTATCCAGAATAACTAACCAACAAAGAAAAACAAGAAATCCACGTACTCTGAAAGAAACAAGTAAAAATGTCTCTATTTGAGAATGACAAGATTTTATATATGTGTGTGTATCATATATATGTCTGTGTATCATATATATGTGTGTGTATCATATATATGTCTGTGTATCATATATATGTCAGTGTATCATATATATGTCTGTGTATCATATATATATCAGTGTATCATATATATATCAGTGTATCATATATATGTCTGTGTATCATATATATGTGTTTATATCTGTATATCTATCTATCTATCCCTGAAATCTCAGAAAAAAACTGTTAAAACTAACAAAGAAATTCAGTAAGTTTTCAAGACAAAATCAACATGCAAATTCAGTAACATTTCTACAAACTAGTAAAATATGTATGAAACAAATTTAAGAAAACAATCTCATTTACAATAGCATAGAAAAAAACACCTGGGAACCAATTTAATCAAATGAGTGAAATATATGTTCATTGAAAGTATAGATTATTGATAGAAGAATTTGAAAAACAGGACAATAGTCAATAGAAAGATACCCATGTCCATACATTGGAAGAATCAATATTAAATGCCAATATTAAAATGCCCATAGTACCCCAAGCAATATACAAATTATTTTTTTTTACAGATAGAGTTAGACAGTGAGAGAGAGAGAGACAGAGAGAAAGGTCTTCCTTCCATTGGTTCACCCCCTAAATGGCCGCTATGGTCGGAGCTACTCCGATCCGAAGCCAGGAGCCAGGTGCTTCTTCCTGGTCTCCCAGGCGGGTGCAGGGGCTCAAACACTTGGGCCATCCTCCACTGCCTTCCCGGGCCACAGCAGAGAGCTGGACTGGAAGAGGAGCAACCGGGACTAGAACCCGGCGCCCATATGGGATGCCAGCGCTGCAGGCAGAGGATTAATCAAGTGAACCACGGCACCAGTCCCACAATATACAGATTCAATGTAATCCCTATTAAAAGTCCACAAGGATTTTTCACAAGAAGCTAAAAAACATTGTTGTGTTTTTTTGTTTTTTGTTTTTTTTTACCCCAGAAACCTTTTATTTAGGGAATACAAGCTTTATGCATTTTATAAATACAACTTTAGGAACATCGTGATTCTTCCCACCATACCCGCCCTCCCACCCTGCTTCCTCCTCCCTCTCCTATTCCCATTCTTATTTTTTACTAAGATGTATTTTCAGTTAACTTTATACACATATGATTTATGCTATACTAAGTAAGGCATTCAACAAATAGTATTAAAAAAATACCTGACAAACCTGTTCCTCAACAGTGGAGACCAGGGTGGTTCAGTCATTGCATATATAAGTATCAGTTTAACTTCTGTAAGTTACCTTTTAGGTGTTCTATTAGTTATCACAGGTCGAAGAGAACATAGGTATTTGTCCTTTGGAGACTGGCTTATTTACATAACCCAAATGCCCAAAGTAGCCATGATAAAGAAAAATGAAGTTGTAGCATCACACTTTCTGATTCAAGTTATATGACAGTGTTATAATAATAAAAACACAAGATACTGGCATAAAAACAGAAACATAAACCAACAGAAATTAATAGCCCAAAAGTAAATCTGCACATACATGGTCAACTGATCTTCAGCAAAGATGCTAGAGCAATGGGCAAAAATAATCTTTGCAATAAGTGGTTTGGGGACATTTACACACAAAAGGATTAATTTAGACTCTTATACCACCTACAAAAATTATCTCAAAATGGATTAAAATCTCAAATTTAAGACCTGAAACTGTGAAACTACCAGAATAAAACAGGAAAATTTTTTTACATTGGTTCATGCAATGGTATTTAGGATTTATCTTCAAAATCACTAACAACAAAAGCAAGAGTTTACATGTGAGGATCTATAAACCTTTTAAAAAGCATCCACACAGAAAAAGACAATCTCAATGGATGAAGAGACAACCTATGGAACTGGAGAATATATTCACAAAATAAAAACAAACATTAGACAAGGGGTTAATATCCATAATATGTAAGGAACTCAAACAGTTCAATAGCAAGGAACCAAATAAGCCAGTTAAAAAAAGAAGACATAAGATAGCCTACAGATATATGGAAAAAATGCCAATATCACACTAATCATCAGAGATGCAAATCAAACTCACAGTGAGATATCAACTCATACCTGTTACAATGACTATTTTCAACACAACAAAAGAAAGTAAGTGTTGAAAAGAATGTGCAGAAAACAAAAAAATTTTTTTTGACAGGCAGAGTGGACAGTGAGAGAGAGAGAGACAGAGAGAAAGGTCTTCCTTTTGCCATTGGTTCACCCTCCAATGGCCGCCGCAGCCAGCTCGCTGCGGCTGGCGCACTGTGCTGATCCAATGGCAGGAGCCAGGTACTTCTCCTGGTCTCCCATGGGGTGCAGGGCCCAAGCACTTGGGCCATCCTCCACTGCACTCCCTGGCCACAGCAGAGAGCTGGCCTGGAAGAGGGGCAACCGGGACAGAATCCAGCGCCCCGACCGGGACTAGAACCCGGTGTGCCGGCGCCGCAAGGTGGAGGATTAGCCTAGTGAGCCGTGGCGCTGGCCTAGAAAACAAAACTTTTAGTAGGAGTGAACATTGGTACAACCTTGATGGAGAACAATGTGGAATTTCCTGAAAGTGTTCAAGATTGTGCTACCATATGAACAAGATGTCACATTTTTGGGTATGCATATATAAAGCAAATGTAATTTTGATGTTGAAGAGCCATCTACATGCACATGTTTACTGTAGCACTATCCACAAAATAACTGAAGGGTCTGTCAACAGTTGAAAGGGTAAAGAAAATTTTAGTATAAATACACAGAGGAGAGACTCATGCACACATAATGCAATGTACATTCATCCTTTCTTTTTTTTCTTTCTTTCTTTTTTTTACAGGCAGAGTTAGACAGTGAGAGAGACGGAGAGAAAAGTCTTCTTTTTCCATTGGTTCACCCCCCAAGTGGCCACTATGGCCTGCGCGTTGCGGCTGGCGCACTGCGCCAATCTGAAGCCAAGAGCCAGGTGCCTCCCCCTGGTCTCCCATGTGGATGCAGGGCCCAAAGACCTGGGCCATCCTCCACTGCACTCCCGGGCCACAGCAGAGAGCTGGACTGGAAGAGGAGCAACCAGGACAGAATCCGGCACCCCAACTGGGACTAGAACCTGGGGTGCTGGCGCCGCAGGTGTAGGATTAGCCTAGTGAGTCATGGCGCTGACCCATTCATCCTTTCAAAAGCAGGAGATCTTGTCATTTTCAACAGAGATGAGCCTAGATGACATTATGCTAAGTGAAATAAGCCAGGCACAGGAAACCATATACCTACTTGTTCTCATTCTTCTGTGGAGACTAAAAATGTCAGACTCATAGAAGCAAAAAAAAAATGGTCATTGCTAAGGGCTGAGAAATGTGGGAAATGTGGAACTATTTATCAAATAGTACAAATCTGCAATTACAAAGTGAGTGAGTTATGGAGATCTAATGTATGGCAGAGTGACTATGGTCAATAGTACTGTATTGTTATTTGAAATTTGTAAAGACGGTAGTTCTTTAAGTATTCTTGCCACCAAAAAAAGTAACTACAGAAAGTAGAGGACAAGTTGATTAGCTTGATTATGGGGACCATTTAATCATTTAGTGATGTATACATATATGAAGATGTAAAGTTGTATACCTTAAATATATACAGCTTTGGGTGTCAATTATGCCTAAGTGAATTTGGAAAAATATTAAAATATTTGTTATTCAAATATCCAAGAAAAGACTAACTAAATAGATGCTGAGATTAAAGTATAGTTATTTATTTATCTCAGTAGCATTTGAAATCTCACAGAATCCCTCAGACAATCTTAAAGGCATGATGGCAATGATTATTCTCAAACTTTCCCTGCTCTTCTTTGTCCCATTGACTTCCACTGTACTTACTTTTCCCACAGTCTGCCCTCTGCTTCTTGAATATATCTATGTGGTTCTCTATATATTTGTGTCTTTCTTTTTCAAAGATTGTTTTATTTATTTGAAAGGCAGAGCTACAGAGAGGCAAAGGGGGATGGTGGCAGGGAGACAGAGAGACAGAGAGAGAGAGGTCTTCCATCTGCTGGTTCACTCCCCAGTTGGCCATAACAGCTGGAGCTGCACCCATCCTGTTCTAGGAGCCAGAAGCTTCTTCCAGGTCTGCTACATGGGTGCAGGGACCCATAGCAGAGAGCTGGATTGGAAGTGGAGTGGCTGGGGCTAGAACCGGCTCCCATATGGGATGCCGGCACTGCATGCAAAGGATTCACCTACTGTGCCACTGCATCGGCCCCCAATGATTGTGTCTTATGCAAAGTTTATGTAAGATGTTCGTTTTACAGAGGTAATTCCCACACTGAAGAGGCCACATAGAAGTTCAGAGCAAAAAAAATTGGGGGTCAATTTGACATTGTATCCTTTCTTATGTGACTCTAGTGTGTCTTTCTTGAAGACACATCTTTTACTAGGCCTTTAATGTTTTCCCAAGAACCATATAAAATTTCCTTCAGTAGTTCAGAGAAATGGAACAGGTGTGATATAACATTTTATAATCTTTCCTGTATCTGCACGGAAATGGGAGAAATACCATGCTGCTTCATAGGCGTCTGGCTTATCTAGACATTCACAAGGCGTTCCTGAGAGTTTTTATAGTAGATATCCAAATACAGAAAAGTTGAGTAATGAATTTCTAATTAACTACTTTCAAAATTAGAGAATCTATGGGAGGATAATTGATCACATTGGTGATAACAGTGTTAGTGTTTTCCAAGCAGAGCAAACAACATGATCCAATTGCCCAAGGTGCTTTAGCTCAGTAATGACCACACCACGAAAACACCTAATGTAACGTACCTCTTTTACACTAGAAGAATTCAGTAAACCACACATCATATTCTGTTGTTTCACTACCTACAATTCACAGGCCACAGGAGCACAGTGGCTGTTTGTACCAAGATGTGTGCTACATACCTGTGTTTCACTCCTTGGCAAGTCATCCTGGTCCACATTACGATGGTGCCCAATGTTGTCTCTTGTAAAGAATCCTTAGTACCAATACATACTTATGTTGACAAAGTGGAAAATTTCAAGCAATAGTCCTACAGAAAGCAATAATAAGCTCACCACTTGTATACTGATTCTTGCATAAGCCATAATTCCAGGAATGATACATGGCCATTATTAATCTTTTCTCTCTCCCTTTATGCAGTTAGCTCTAAGTGCATTCTCTTTGACTGCAGTAAACACAGGCATCATTCCATTGACTGTGGCATCTTAAGACAGTTCGGTAAACATTTTCCATTATCATTTTAATAATGCTCTTCCTAAGACCTGAAACAGTCTAAAGATAATTTTCTTTTCACTGAAGCCACTTTCTCTTAACAGAATCCTAAATTTGTCAGGTCTCCTGAGGTGACAGAATGTGGAGCTACTGATAAACAGTCCAAGTAGCTAAATCAATTTAAGCATCTACAAAGCATTCTTCAGTCATTAGACCTCCTTCTGTTTAATCTACTACTTGTTCATGTGGTGCATTTCTGTGTATGTGCATGGTGTTTTCATGCAGTGTGTGGTGTGTGAGCATATGTGGAGTATAAGTGTGTCAGTGTGTGTGATTTGTGTGTATATAAATTCTACATGCGTTATTTAGTTTGTGTGTGTGTTTGTCTTTGTTGTGGTGTGTCGCTATAACACATGCCTTTGTGGTTCATTGTGTAAGTGTGTGCATGGTTTGCGTGTGCAGTGTGGGTGTATCTGTGTGTGTGGTACATCTGTGTGGTGTAGGTGTGCCTGTGTTCCTATGTGTGTGGACTGTAGAGTGTATGTGATATGAGTGTGTGTATATATATCTGTGAAGGTGTAGTGTGTGTGTGTGTGTGTGTGTAATGGGCATGTCATGTGAGTGTGTGTGTTGTGTGATGATAGAGTGTCTGTGTATGTGAGTGATCTGTGTGTGAGTGTGTGTGTCTCTGTGTGGTGCGCATATTTGTTTTCTATGTGGCATGAGTATCAAGTGTGAGGGTTGTATGTGAGTGGTGTTTGTATGCAACATATGAATGATTTGAGTGGGTGTGTGGTATGTGTGTGGTATGTGAATATGCCTGTGTGGTATAGATGGGGTGAGAGTATCTTGTGGTGTGTACATGTCACTGTGCCTATGTGGTGTGGGTATATAAATGTGGAGTATAAATGGTATGTATGTGCAGAGTCTGTGTTTTGTGAGTGTGTCTATCGTGTGTGAGGTGGCGCATGATTATATGTGAACAGTGTAATGTGCAGAGTGTGTGTGGTACACTTGGGTCAGTCACAACGAGACATCTGACTGGACTAGAAGTGACTGTAAAGCTGTAGAACTGCCCTACAAGTTCCTACAAGTATACACTGTGCAAGGTCATTGGAGTAGTGATAAGAAAGGGCCTTAGTCCATTTGTGTTGCTATAACAGAATACTATAGTCTGGTCAATTTACAAAGCAAATAGATTATTCTTCACAATTCTGTAGGCTAGAGAGTCCAATATCAAGGTGCTGGCTCCAGGAGGGGCTGGGGGGAGATCTTCTTTCCGTGTCATGCCATGAATGAAGGCCAGAGGATGAGAGAGGGTAAAAGACACAAATCACAGTGTCTAGCCCTTTTATAATCAGCAATTAATCCACTTATGAGGGAAGAGCCCTCATCAGCCAACCACTTCCCATTAGGCCCTACCTTCCTATACTGTTGGATTGGAGATTAAGTCTCTAACACATGCTTTTTGGTAGACAAAATAAAACTATAGAAGGATGTTTTGACTTTTAAATTGCATCCCATAGGAAGGAAGCTTGGAAGACATTTTCACTAACTATTCACTAGGTCATAGGCTATCATCTGGAGTTTGGGCTTTAGCCTTCCCAGAAATATCATGTTCAATCTATTGGTAGTACAATGGCTGCCTGTTCTGCGTGTCCACGTTCACCTCCATCTTTGTTCACTAACAACCTCTTTGGCCACATTTCTGTCAGGATAAGCACTAGTTTAATGAAGCCACAGGGTCAGGTGTTAAATAAAGAAAGGCTCATGCCAGTCAGAGGAGGGGCTACAATTAGATACGGGCATTTTCTCTGACTTATATGTAAGGGTGCTTAACCAGGATTAATTCATTGGCCTGCTTAAATTGAGAATAGACTGCCCCCCGCAAGTCTGCAGCTTTGGGCCAGCATACACTCCTGATTTAGTCTTGTATACTTTGATGGGTCTTTGTTTTCTTGGTCAGTGGTAAAAGCAGTGCCTTATTCTTTCTCTGCCTGTGGTGACAATGGTTCTAAGGAAAAGAGTGCTTTTGTCAAAGTACCTGTGCGATAATTCCCAGATAGAGTTAGGAAACTCAAGTTTTATTCTTTTTTTTTTTTAACTGCAATATTTTCATCACTCCAGATCATTACCCAAAGTTTCCAGAGTCCAGGGTTTTGGAGCTCTCTCAGGGGATGTTGTTGGTGCAGCAGAAGGGCCTCATGACAGTGTCCGCCTTTGCTCCCTTAGCATGAGCTGCATGACAGTGAAGGAACAATCCCTACGCCCTTACCCTAGGTTCTTTACCCTTGATCTCTCACCCAGTTTCAGTACCCATCTCTAAGTGCTCCATGCTGGGTCCAGGCAGCATTTCCATGGAAAGCAAATGCAGATCATTACAAGTCCACTAGACATCAGCTTTTAGGAGAAGCATCTCTTATTTTTCAGCTACATGACAGAAAAATGACATTGCTCCATCCTCATGAAACTGATTGCCACTCATATTGTTTATCTTTATAACATAACCTAAGGGAAGGAAACATAAGGGCATTTATTAACAGTGTTTTGTGACTGGTGATACGTATTTGACTAGCCAATTCTTACCTTGATTGAAATAGTCAAAATGACTTAATGTAATACAACTGTGGTTACTGGGAATGTAATCATCTTTCCCTGAAATTGTATCCCCATTCATATGCTCATCAAGTCTGGAGAGGCAATCCACAGCTGCCTTATGATTTGAAGAAATGCAAGCTCAATCTCATTATCAGGCTGAGAAGCAATCAATGCCTGGTGGCTCCATTGGATCAGAGATCTGATGACAGTAAAATGTGCCTCCTAGGGAAGACCCTGTGAACTAAGCCCAGCTCAGTTTCTTCTTATGTCTCTCATAAAAGGAGCCCAGAGCATGCAGGCTTATTTGCCAGAGGTAATTTTTTATGTGAGCTAAAGAAATGCAAATTACTGCAAGTCACCTACAACAGAGGAGCTACTGATGACAGTATAATCTGTTCAGACTCTTAGCTGAGCTCATGGATCATATGGCACCAGGCATGTTAGAGTAGCTTGCTAGGAGGATGCAGTCCAGAAGCCTTTGATTGTCTTTGTCCTGTCCCCTTGCATGTGTCTGCCCTTCTTCATTGGCTCTAATGTTCCAAACTCCACTCTTTTCGTGTGTTATCTGCAAAATCTTCCTACATCCCCTCCTTTCCTTTTTGCTCTAACTTTTCTCAAAATTATTTATACTTTGACTAATTTTCATGCACTACTAGTAGAATATAAATTAGTACAGCCATTATGGAAAACAGTATGGAGATTCTTTAAAGACCTAGAAATAGAACTAGCATACAATCCAGCACTCTCACTATTATGTATTTCTTCAAAGGAAATGAAATCAGTACGTCAAAGAGACAGCTATATTCCCATGCTTTTTGCAGCATGAGTCATACTAGCCAAGATATGCAATCAACTTAAGTGTACATTGACAGATGAATGGATAAGTGTAGTATATATGCACAATGAAATGGTATTCCTCCATAACAAAGAAAGAAATCCTGAGGGTTGGCATTGTGGTACAGCTGGTTAAGCTGATGCTTAGGATACCTGCATCATACATTTGAGTGCCTGGATTGAGTCCCATTTGCGCTTCCCATCCAGCTTCCTGCAAATGCATCTGGGAGGCAGCAGATGATGTCCCATGTACTTGAATCACTAACACCCACAGGAGGGGCCTGGCCTAGCTCCAGCTGTTACATGCATTTGAAGAGTGAACTAACAGATGGGATTCTCTCTCTCTCTCTCTCTCTCTCTCTCTCTCTCAATCTCTCAATCTCTCAGTCTCTCTGTCACTCTGCCTTTTAAATAAATGAACTTAAAAAAAATAAAAAAATCTGGCCATTTGCAGCATAATGGAAGAAACCAGAGAATATTGGATTAAGTTAAATAATCCAAGCTCAGAAAGACAAATACTACAAATTCTCACTTATGTGTTAAGTAAATTGATCTCGAAGAAGTAGAGAATAGAGTAGTAGTTATCAGAGCACAGGATGGATATGGGGGTAGTGGAGAGAGAATGGTTAATATATAGGAATAATATCTCATGTTCTATAGAACAATAGGATAACAATTTCAGAAAGGATAGTAGAAAGAATTTTTAACTGAAAACTTTTATTTAATAAATATAAATTTCAAAAGTACAACTTTTAGATTATAGTAGCTTTTTCCCCACATAACCTCCCTCCTACCCGCAAACCATCCCATCTCCTACTCCCTCTCCCATCCCATTCTTCACTAAGATTCATTTTTAATTAGCTTTATATACAACTCAGATGAGTTGATCTTTACTGAGTAAAGATTTCAACAGTTTGCACCCACACAGACACACAAAGTATAAAGTACTGTTTGAAGATTGGTCTTACTGTTAATTCTCATAGTACAACAATTAAGGTCAGAGGTCCTACATGGGAGCAAGTACACAGTGACTCCTGTTGTTGGTTTAACAATTGACACTCTTATTTATGACGTCAGTAATCACCTGAGGCTCTTGTCATGAGCTGCCAAGGTTATGGAAGCCTCTTGAGTTCACAAACTCTGACCTTATTTAGACAAAGTCATAGTCAAAATGGAAGTTCTCTCCTCCCTTCAGAGAAAGGTACCTCCTTCTTTGATGGCCCTTCTAGTAGAAAGAATTTTTAATGTTCTCAATGTAAATAAATGATAAATGTTTGAGGTGATGAACATGTCACTTTGCCTTTATCTTATCAGGACACATTGTATACATATATCACAATATCACACTGCCTCCCATAAATAGGTTCAATAATATATGTGAATTAAATAGTTACAAATTTATTTAAAAGTAGTACAAAAATGCCTCCCCTTCAGCACACATTCATGAACCTAAAAAGCTGGCAGTTTCTCGCCTGCTATCTTATCAATGTGATGCCTTAGAGGACTACTGTCTTTCAGAAATGGTGTTCTTCTGGTGAAAAAGGGAACCTTCACAGGGTTGATCACCACACAGTAGGAGGTTGTTATCCTGTGCCCCCATCCCACATCCAACATCTGCTGAGTTCCTAGATTATAAACTGAATGCATATAACTTGTGTTCCATGGACAGCCAGCACACCTCATGAGATATAGGTGCCAATTTGAGAATTTCCAAAAAAGAAAGAAACTTTTTTCTCAAGGGAATCATTATCCAAATTATGTCATCCTCGACATGGTCAAAAAGCAGCTGGAAAACAGCATTGTGCCTATAGATAACTTTAAAAATCTGATAGAAATATTGACTCATTGTATCAAAGAAAACCTGCTCCATCATGGCTATTTAAGCACTGTTCATAATAGCCAAAACATGGAATCAACCGTTGGATGAATGGATAAGGAAAATGTGGTCTACATATACAATAGAATACTCTTAAGCCATAGAATAGAATGGAGTCCTCTAACTTGTAGCCAAATGGATGGAACTGGAGACACCATGTTAACAGAAATAAGTCAAACAAAGAAATATAAATGTTGTATGCCCCCTGACAAGTGGGAGCAAAAAGAAGAAGAAAAATACTCACAATGGTAATTACTAGAGACTGAGATAAAAAGGAACAGTGGGAGTTTGGATCAAAAACAATAGAAGCTGGCTGTGGTCCATTAATAGTGACAAATATACTAATATGAGGTGTTATTAATAGGGAAAGCTGGGGTAGGGTATACAAGAATTCTTTGTATTATTTCACAATTTTTGTTTGGTAAATATAAAATTATTCCAAAATGAAAACTTTATTTGAAAACAAATCTGGTAAGTGGAAATATAACATTAAATGTTCTTCCTCTAATAAAATAAACAAAGCTTCCATAGCCTTGGAAACTCATGACTGGTGCATAGGGAGATTACTGATGCCATAAACAGGAGTGTCAATTTGTAAAGTCAGCAACAGGAGTCACTGTGCACTTACTCTTCATGTAGGATCTCTGTCCTTAATGTGCTGTACATTGAGATTTAATGCTATAACGAGTACTCAAACAGTATTTTTCACTTTGTGTTTCTATGTGGGTGCAAACTGTTGAAATCTTTACTTAATGTATACTAACCTGATCTTCTGTATATATAGAAAATTGAAAATGAATCTTGATATGAATGGAAGGGGAGAGAGAGTGGGAAAGGGGAGGGCTGCGTGTGGGAGGGAAGTCATTGGGGTAGGGGGAAGCCATTGTAATCCATAAGCTGTACTTTGGAAATCTATATTCATTAAATAAAAGTTAAAAAAAAGAAACATCAAATTATACACTTGAATAGGGTAGTTATACTTATGTTAATTAAATTTCAATGAACCTATGTTAAGGTATTTTAAAATAAAATAAAAAGCTGGAAAATTGCAATTAGTAGAGTAAATTTTGAACAATCTGACAGAGTTTCAACACTGAGTAATGGATGGCCCTTTGCAATTTCATAGAAAATGCAAAGAAAATACTTCTGTGTAACTTAATTTTTCAGGCTGATATAAAGTTCCCTGTTTCAGTTCTGAGTTTTTCTCTCTAATTTCTCACTATCAAGTGCACTTTTTTATTGTTCAAAAAATGAATCTTGCATACTTTTGCATTAACTTCTCATTGGTCATTTCTGATTCTATGGAAGTGAAAGAAGGATGAGCATGGCTTGCTGACTCATGGGAGCCCACAAGCCTCTGAATAAGGACCCATTTATGGCAGTGAACTCCATCACTGTGGTGTCATTACTCAGAGACCAACTAGGACCTCTGACATCACAGATTCATTCATGATGTTTGAGTTCACCTAACCCTTCAACTTTGCATAAATTTAGATATTACAGGAGTATTATAATTACAAGCATATCAATATATTACAATTACTAATATTTTAGGCAATCACAACATTACAGTATTTTAAGACTGACACTTTTGTTATGAGGTGCATTCTGCAATGAATCACAGAGTGCCCAAAGTACAGTAAAATTGGTTCCATTCCTTCTGTTGGCATCTATATTCCCAACTCAAAGCTGAATCACAGTTAGCAATTTTCTTTTTCCTATACATTTATCTTTAACTTTTATTCATTTATTTTAATTTATTTGAAGGAGGAAAGGAGGGAGAGAGGGGGACAAGTAGGGAGAGAGAAAGAGAAATCTTCCATGTACTGGTTAACTTCCTAAACAGATACTTGCAGCAGCCAGAGCTGAGCTAGCCTGAAACCAGAAACTCAATCCAGGTCCCCTACATGGGTGGCAGGGACCCAAGTACTTGAGAAGTCACCCATGTCTGCCTAGGGTGCACATTAGCAGAAGCAGAGTGCAGACTCAAAACGCAGGTATTCTAACTTGGGATATGGCATCCCAAGCAGCATCTTCACTGCTGCACCGAATGCCCGTCCCTTTCTATGCATTTATCTTTGCTCAGGCAAATACACACACACACACACACACACACACATACATACACACATACACACAATACACGCACATACACACATATACACACATACACACACATACATACACATACACACATGCACACATGCATACACATACATACACACAATACACACATACATACAAAACACACATACACACATGCACACACATACACACATACATACACACATACACACATACATACACACATACATACATACACACAATACACACACATACACACACATACACACATATATACACATACACACATACATACACACAATACACACATACACACATGCACACACATACACACATACACACACGTGCACGTGCGTGTGCATATACATTTGTTTTCACTGTTAACTCGTCATACCATCTGGATCCTGCATTCTATAAAATACTGTTGGCCTCCTTCCAATTCACTACACATCGTACCACTTCATTCTTTTTAATGGTTGCATTGTAATAAAAAATATGGGTGGAGCATAATTTCTTTCACTTCTTAAGCCGTTTAAAAATCGCATGGCAAAAAACATTTCTGTGGCTGTATTTTCTTTTTACTTTATTACTCTAGGCTTTTTTTGGAACCATATTTCTTATGAATACTTCACAAATCAACATTTAGGGACATTTGATATTTTTACAAATAGTATCATATTTGATTACATGACTTTTATGACAGGTTGAAGATCCCTTTTCCAAAGTGGTTGGGACGAGTAGTGTTGCAGATTTTGCCTTTTTTTCAGATTTTGTAATATTTGCATGTAAATAATGAGATATCTTGGGGAGGGGACCCAAGTCTAAATAAAAAACTTATTAATGTTTCATGTATGCTTTTTGCATATAGCCTGAAGGTAATTTTATGCAATGTTTTAAACAATTTTGTACATGAAACAGAGCTTCAAAATGTGAGGTTTTCCTGTTGCAGTATCACGCTGGCATTCAAAAGTTTCAGATTTAGGACCATTGCAAGTTTTGTGTTTTCAGATCCTGTGGTAGTGCCAAAAACTCTGTCAAAGATTTTTTTTAACCACTTTTGTCAACACTGGAGTGTTAAAGCTTTCTATGTGTGCATTTATTTTATTTGAGAAACCAATTGGCTCACCAAGAATTATTATTCTAAAAAGGATAAAAAAGAAGTCAAATATAAAGGGGAATATAATGACTGAATAATTATTTTCACTTACAGAGCAAAGCATGGCAAATTAATCCAGTAGTGTTTGAACTCAGGATGCTGGTTACGATTTGAGTAAGGGAATGATTAAAATGGTTCCTTGAGAATACTGGGCCCACCCTGCAGTGTTCTGGGCCATGCCAGAGCAGTCAGCGGCATTAGGGGTCAGATGTTGATTCTTGCAAGGGGAAGGAGTTGAGTAGGAAGACAGAGAGGCCCATAAATGCCATCAGGAACACTGCCCTAAGAAGGCAAGGCAGCAGGGCTAGCAGTTAGGACTGTGGCTATCAGTGAAATGGGGTTGTGACTGGTGGTGGCAGGAGAGGCCCCTGCTCTTGAGAATGGCAGTTATGTTGTTGAAAGTAAAGATTTTGGTTGCCCTTAGGATGAGGGGCCAGGGATGATGAGAATTTGGGGGTGGATGTTTGAAATGTAAGTTTGAAGATGACACTTGAGATGCTCACATTTTACACTGGACTGCCTGGGTATAAGTTTCAGCTGCATTTTTGAATCCAGCTTCCTCTACTGTACAACCTGGGAGGTAAGGTTGTAATGGTAATAGGTCAAATGGGTGGGTCCCTGCCTCTCTCTCATGGGAGACTTGGATTAAGTCTCAGTTCCATTCTTTAGTCTGACCCAGCACTGGACAGTGTGGGCTTTGAGGGAGTGAACCAGTGGAAGAGAGATGTCTATCTCTGCTTCTTTGTCTCTTTTTGTCCTTAAAAATAAACAAGTAATTTAAAAATCCTAATGAAAACAGCTCATCCAGAATTCAAATTGTGTGGAGATTTCTGTATAATTATCTGTGTTATTTGCTGCTTTAATTGGACGGGGGTCTTTATCTTCACAGTTAGCCAAGGGCAAATGACTGTGAAGATGAAAGCTTAAGCCCCCGGCCCTCTTTTTCTTAGTTTTTTTTTTTTTTTTTTTTTTTTTTTTTTTGGACAGGCAGTGTGGATGGTGAGAGAGAGAGACAGAGAGAAAGGTCTTCCTTTACCATTGGTTCACCCCACAGTGGCCACTGTGACCAGCGTACCGCGCTGATTTGAAGCCAGGAGCCAGGTGCTTCTCCTGGTCTCCTATGTGGGTGCAGGACCCAAGCACTTGGGTCATCCTCCACTGCACTCCCTGGCCAAAGCAGAGAGCTGGACTGGAAGAGGAACAACCAGGACAGAAACCAGTTTCCGTCTGGGACTAGAACCCGGGGTGCTGGCGCCGCAGGTGGAGGATTAGCCTATTGAGCCGCAGCGCCGGCCCCCTGGCCCCTCTTTTGTAACGCCTACTTCCAAGACCCTTGGAGAAGACTTACTAAAATTTGCAAAAGTGGGGCTGATGCTGTGGCATAGCAAGCTAAGCCTCTGCCTGGAATACTGGCATCCCATATGAATGCTGGTTTGTGTCCTGGGTGCTCCTCTTCTGACCCAGCTTTCTCTATGGTCTGGGAAGGCCATATTAGAGGATGATCCAAGTGGTTGGGTCCCTGCATCTGCGTGGGAGACCTGGAGGAAGCTCCTGGCTCCCGGCTTCAAATCTGTCCAGCTCTGAAGTTGGGGCCATTTGGGGAGTGAACCAGCATATGGAAGACCTCTCTCTCTCTCTGTCTCTTCCTCTCTCTCTCTATAACTCTGCCTCTCAAATAAATAAATAAAAATCTTTAGAGAAAAATTTGCAAAAGTAACATATTTAAATCTTACTGGGTCACCACCCCTGCTATTTTTCTTGTTGCATTCTGGGTACTTTTCCTTGTGAGAGTGCAGTATGTGACTGTGGCCATGTTTAGGGTACATACAGCAAGAGAAGTTGAGTTGGGATCTCCCACAGGGGTCAGTGACGTCTGTGACTCACACCTGTGCTGTCTCCCTGAGACCTGGAGCTGAGTCCATGCCCTAACTCTGAAGTGCTCTTTGGAGTTGCTGTGGGAAGCATTGCTCCTTAGAAGCAATGTGCAGAGAAATGAAGTGAAAAGGCTTGGGAAATAGCAGAGAGCTCTTCTGCTGGTCCTGAAACAACAGGTGTTCACTACATTATCCACACTTCCCTTTCCTGCCCCTCCACTCAGGGAGTAGGCTCAATTACAATGGGGTCATCAAAAATATGAGACCTCCCATCCACTGGTTCTCTCCCCCAATTCTCAGGAGCAGGAACTCAAAGCCACATGGGAGGCAGGGATCTAACTGCTTAAGCCATCTCCTGCTGCTCCCTGGCTCTGCATTAGCAGGAAGTTGGAATTGAGAGAAGAGCCAGGATTCAAACACAAGCACTCTAATATGGGACGCAAGCATCTTCACTGCTGCACAAAATGCCCATATCTATTTGTCTTTTTATTGTTGAGGTATAAAAGTTCTTTATAGGCCAGCGCTGCGGCTCAGTAGGCTAATCCTCTGCCTTGCAGTGCCAGCGCACGGGGTTCTAGTCCCGGTTGGGGCTCCGGATTCTGTCCCAGTTGCCCCTCTTCCAGGCCAGCTCTCTGCTGTGGCCCGGGAGTGCAGTGGAGGATGGCCCAAGTGCTTGGGCCCTGCACCCCATGGGAGACCAGGAGAAGCACCTGGCTCCTGGCTTCAGATCAGTGCGATGCACCAGCTGCAGCGCGCCAGCCACAACGGCCATTGTGGGGTGAACCAATGGCAAAAGGAAGGCCTTTATCTCTGTCTCTCTCTCTCATCGTCCACTCTGCCTGTCAAAAAAAAAAAGTTTTTTATATATTCCGGATTCAAATTTATTATCAGATACATGATTTAAAAATATTTTCTCCTGTTCTATTTCAGCACTCACTTGAATTTTTAAGTTAATTTTTTCAAATTTTATGAGTTATTAAAATTGTCTAATTCTAATAATCTCAAATCAATCTATAGGAAATTCTAATGAAAGAGGAACCAGGAACCACCATCTCATCCCCCAACACAGACACACACACACACACACACACACATACTCATTCCTACGTATGGGGCATCCTGGACTCACTCAGCAAGAGCAATCAGAGGGTGTCCTCTCATTGACTTGGAGGAGGTGATAGCCACTTCCTGTTGCTGCATTAGCACCTGCCCGACCAGCTGAGCACATATTCTTTTGGTGGCATCAAGGATCAAAGATATATTTCTGAGAACTACTAAAGAAAATATTATATAATCACATCTAGACCTGCATTTTCCTAATTTTAAAGCCAAAGACCCTGAAAAATAACACAAAAATAAGCATAAACAAAGAGGTCCCTGGTTGATTATAATTTTCCCACCAATTTGGCTGCTGTTCCTCAAGGGAAATGCAATTTGAAAAGCTTAACTTTGTGCCAATAAATGCCCCACAGTGCAACATTTACCCATGGATGTTCTTTGCTTGTGTAAAAGACACAGTTACCAACATTTAAAAGTCAGCATATTTTATATAGCATTCTGTATTTCCACTTTTTGAACTCAAAGGATTTGGTAATTTGGGACAGATTCTTAGAGGAGGACCACTGATTTGAGTAGGGCAATGTGTCCAAGTCACTGTTGCCCTTAGCTCTTCATTCAGGTTCACCCTGTGACTTCTTTCATTTATCCTTACTGTTCCTAATTGCACTGAATTTGCAAATTCATCCCTAGATGATGGCTTTCTATGTTCAAACTGAGTCTCTCTGGGAAGCACAATTTCTATTCCAGTACTAAAGTACATTGAAAATTACAAAAATAATAATTACCATACATTTGAATCTTTCATTTTTTATAAATATTATGGGTTCTCAAACTGCTTATGATGCCTCTGATGGATTCTTATTCATTCTGCTAGATTTCACTGAAAAATGTTGGATATGGCCCACTAAACTGATTCCAAGGACCCATTGTTTCAGAAATTCTGTTTTAGGCAACCTCACCCTATTTCAAAAAATAAGGCCTCAGGAAATGGAGTTACTGGTCTATAGTCTAGAAACCAAGTAAACAGTGTGCTGAGGTTAAATAACAATCAATAGGCTCAAATTCAAGAGTTCTCCCTAAATAATAAAGAAGCATTGAATGCTTGACAACATTGGGTTGAAAAATCTCTGAATGAAGAATTTTAAGGAAGAATCTGCATTATTTTAAAGACCAAGTAAAGGGTTTTATGACTTGGCAGTAGATTTCACAATAGTCAGTAAATCACACAATATTCAGTAGACTCCAGAATATGTCATAATTTGGGGGTTTTCCTATCCTGATAGTGGTATATTTGCCATTGGTACTTCCCTGAGCCACTCCTAAGCTCTGATGAATTTGTGTGACATAAATATTGGGAAAAATAATTTTCCATAGCATCAGGAAAAATTGTTATACTTCAACACCAGTGCAAACAAGAAATTGATCACAATTACCAAAGCAGAATTTATTTTTTTCTTACATAGAAACAAAAGTGAATCTGGAATAGCTTTATGATGCATCTATTAATCAAAGCTCTGCTCAGTTCCCTGTAAATATTTCTCAAAATAGGTCAAATGCAACAGAGAAGGAAGCTACCTCCTAACTCTCATCATTCAAAACAAAGATCACTTTTCTCTAGAGAAACAACAGTACACAGTGTAATCCTTCTCTATTGCCACTGCCTCTTGACCTATTGTATCCTCAACTGTAAGTGTATGGAGAGGAGGAACACAGGGGAGAGTAAGGGAGGGTGTTGTCACAAAGTAATTATGTTGACAGTGGCATAACTGCTGCCCAGGAATCCTTTACCGCTCTCCCCCCTTAACAGCCAATGCCTGAGAACCCATAAAAGGAAAGCTACCCAGAGAGCCTATCCTAGAGGGTGAAGAACTTTTCAATGTACTATTTTGAGTAACGGATATACTTTTATATCCTTGACAGCACTTTAAAAACTAAAGTGAACGATAACTCTGCAATCACCATGGCCTGGAACACTGCAAAGTCTTTTATATGTCTTAGCTCAAGCTGTTAGAACAAAATTCCATAAACTAGGTGCTTAAACAACCAACATTTTTTTCTCATAGTTCTAGAGACTAGGAAATCCTACCTCCTAGGTGTCTGCTGATCCACTGTCTGGCAAAGGCTTTCTTTGCAGTCTGTAGTTGGCCACCTTCTTACTATGTCTTAGCATGGCAGAGAGACCATCTTTTTTAGATCTGCTTTTATGAGGCACTAATTCTATCATGAAGGTTGCAGCCTAAATGCATAATTCCCTCCCAAAGCTCCATCACCTAATCCCAAGCCCTGGGGAGTAGGACTTCAGCATATATGTAGGTGGAGGGGGAAGGCACAAACCTTCTGTCCATAACATGCAGCTATGTGTAGTCTTTGATACTGTTATAGTATTAATAAATAGGAGTCCCTTCCACATTCTCCACAATTCACAGAAAAAAAGAAACCCGAGATCAAGAAAGGGTTTCCATTACTGAACAGGGTCAGAGTCTTGTAGTGTGCAAGTAAATGGCAGCATCTTGATCCAGAGTCTAGAAGTGAGGGTGCTGTTGTTTTGGGCAAGAACATATAATTTTATTTTGGTAAACTTTTTGGATTTCAAGCAGCTATTCTGTTGGCTTAAACGTAGGCATTAGGTTTACTTTTAAACAGGTAGAAGAGTGCCATGAAATCCCAAATGCCAATTACTCAGCACACATTTTTGCTATTTTGGTTTCATGTATTTCCACTAACATTTGTTAAAGAATACTTTAAAGTAAATATTAGACATTACATGGATTCTCCTGAGAATACTGCATTAGATACCTCTAGCAGATGCATGCCTTTGTTAATCCAATATCTTCCTACACAAAGAAAGTTAATATGGATTCTTCAGTATAGAAAAGTCAATCAACTGATGTGCAGTTCCTCCAGTTCTCTTTTTAACAGCTGACTTATTTGAATCAGTGTCAGTCAAAGTCTACATATTGCATGTGTTTGACATTTCTCCTTTAATCAATAATAATTCCTTCTGTTCATGCAGAATCTGGGCCTTTTTCCTGTCAAGTTTCACACATATTCATTTGGCTGATCATATCCTCATGGTGTTTCACTGTCAGACCTATTTACTGTAAAGTGGTAGTTAACTCTCGTGCCTTGGTTAGCTTCAGGTTCAATTCTTTTGACAAGAACACTTCATAGGCAGCCTTGCTGATTCTGACTGCTCACAAGGATTGGAATGTAATGTCTGATTGTGCTGCATTAGTGATGGTAAGAAAGATCATTCTTGGGTTATTAACAGGCTGCTACTGGTGTCTCAGATCCATCAGAGGCTGTGATGTGACTATATTTTCATTATATTATTTCTCTTTGATTTGTTAGTGTTTGTTCCATTAAAACAAAAATAAACAAGCCAAAAAACTTTACCACATCTATATTTATTTAGCCTGAAATGCAGCTCATAGAGGCAGGAAAGACAGAGAAAATGCTTAATTCCTTCTCTTTATTTATCATGTTTTGATGCAATTTGTTGGTGTCCAGCATCTTCCAGTCCTTTCTTTTATCAGAAGAGATCTTGAGGGGCCAATATTGTGGTGTATTGGATGAAGCTGTCACCTGCAATGCTGGCAACCCATATGGATGCCAGTTTGAGTCCCAGCTACTCCACTTCTGATCCAGCTGCCTGCTAATGCACCTGGGAAAACAGCAGGAGATGACCCAAGTCCTTGGGCACCTGGAGACCTGGATGAATCTCTTGGCTGCTGGCTCCTGGCTTTGACCTGGCCCAGCCTTGGCCTTTGTGACCATTTGGGGAATGAACCAGTGGATAGACAAAATTGATGTTTGTCCATCTCTCTGTCTCTCTCATCCAAGTACTAACCGGGTCCTACCATGCTTAGCTTACAAGATCAAATAACATCAGGTGTGTTCAGGGTGGTATGGCCGTAGATTGTCTCTCTCTCTCTTTCTCCTCCTTCAACTCCTCCTCCTTCTCCTCTCTTCGTAACTCTGCCTTTCAAATAAATCAATAAATCTTTGAAAAAAAGAGAACTTGAGTTTTTTTAATAACCAGTTTAGAATCCATTTTTATTTCTCTATGAACTGTTTATTCAGATTTATCTATTTCCCTTTACCAGTGGATTTTTGGTCCTGTATTTTCTCATGCTTTCATGTTTATAAAACTTATTGATATAATCAGTCCTTTTCCAATGATATATTATCTATATTTTCTCCCAATTTATTTTATTTTTAATTTACTCATAGAATATTGTATTGCTCTACTGTCTTTTAAATCATCTTTTTTATGTTGGAAACTTTACAAATGTATGTTTAATTTCTTCTGGATTTTGACTCATTGTTAGAATTTTTTTTAACATCCATAGTTATGCATAATTGTGTTCAGTAAAGAGTCTTTCTGGTTAAAAAAAATGAGAAAAACTAATCCCTAGTTGATCTTCTCCTGGACAAGCTGGCTTGAGAGTTCTTATGAATAAAATTTATAATCAACTTGTCTAGAAATATCTTTTAAATATGAGCTTATGGGGTGTTGTTAACAAATGTATACTGCATCTTATAAAATGGCATTTGCCTTCTAAGAAGAGGAACAGAATAGAGATAATATTTATAAATTCTTCTCTTTGTTTCCTGCATAATTTCCATTAAGTCATAATGTAGAATATAATGTAAATTAAAATGTTACCTCAAAAAATTCATGTGGAATCACAAGAGACACAGAATAGCTAAAGCAATCCTAAACAATAAAAACAAAGTTAGGGGCATCAAAATGACAAATTTCAAGACATATTACAGGGCAGTTATAATCAAAGCAGCCTGATACTGGCACAAGAAGAGACATGTGAACCAATTGAACAGATTAGAGACCTCCAAAATTAACCCATGCAGCTTCAACCAATTAATCTTTGACAAATGAGCTAAAATCACTCCCTAGAGAAAGGAGAGTCTCTTCAAAAATGGTGGTGGGAAAATTGCACTTGATCTTAGCCAAAAGGCTGAGAAGCGATGGTGGTGGGAAAATTGGATCTCTGCCTACAAAAGTATGAAACAAGACCCCTACCTTATACCTTATAAAAAAATCAACTCACAGTGGATCAGGGATCTAAACCTAAGATCTGAAATCATCAAATTACTAGAGGAAAAAAGAGAAAACACTGCAAGCATGGGTATAGGCAAGGACTTCTTGGGTAAGACCCCATAATCATAGGCAATAAAGGCAAAAATAGACAGATGGGAATAACAGATAACCCAAAGTTAAGAAGCTTCTACACGGCAAAAGAAACACTCAACAAAGAGGCAACTGACAGAATGGGAGAAAGCATTTGCAAACTATTTATCTAATAAAGAATTAATATCCAGAACATACAGGAAGTACAACAACAAACAGTCCAGTTAAGAAATGGGCTAATGATATGAATAGGCATTTTTCAAAGGATAAAATACAAATGGTCAACAAACACATGAAAAATGCTGAGGATCACTAGCCATCAGGGAAATGCAAATAAAACCACAATGAGGTTTCACCTCACCCCAGTTAGAATGGCTATCATCCAAAAGCCAAAAAATAACAAATGCTGATGAGGATGTGAGGGAAAGGTACCCTAATCCACTGTTTGTAGGGATGTAAACTAGGACAACCATTATGGAGGACAGTATAGAGATTCCTCAGAAATCTGAAAATAGATATACCCTATGACCCAGCCATCCAAGTCTTTGGGATTTACGTGAAAGAAATGAAATCAGCATATGAAAGAGTTATCTGCACTCCTATGTTTATAACAGATCAGCTCACAAGAGCTAAGGTATGGAATAAACCCAGGTATTCATCAACAGAATGACTGGATAAAGAAATTGTGGCTTATATATATGATGGAAAACTACTCAGCTGTAAAAAAATAAAATGAAATCCTGTCTTTTGCAACAAAATTGATCCAATTGGAGACCACTATCCTTAATGAAGTAAATCAGTCCCAAAAGGCAAATACCATATGTTTTCCCTGACTTGTGGAAACTAATATACAGAGTGAAGAAAAAAGGAATGTAAATGAGTGAAATTGAGATTTTGAGATGATTATTGTGTATAGACCTTGTCTATACTCCTGAGAAACAGTGGTTGTTCTATTTGTTGAATTCCATACTTATTGGAGGGTTAAGCTTGTGATTATAAAGCAAATTGAAGTGTGTCAAAGCAAAAACTAAAAGAAAAATGACAGGAAGTAGGAGGGAGAGTGGCAGCAAGATAGGGAGGGTTGCAGGGCCTTTGCTGTAGCCCAGTGGATTAAAGCCCTGGCCTGAAGCACCAGCATCACATATAGGTGCTATTTCGAGTCCCAGCTGCTCCTCTTCCTATCCAGCTCTCTGCTATGGCCTGGGATAGCAGTAGAAGATGGCCCAAGTCCCTTTGCCCCTGTCCCGCATGGGAGACCCAGAAGAAGCTCCTGGCTCCTAGCTTCAGATCAGCACAGCTTTGGCCATTGCAGCCAATTGGGGAGTGAACCAATGGATGGAAGACCTCTCTCTCTGTCTCTATCTCTTTCTCTGTAACTCTGTCTTCAAATAAATAAAATAAAAAAAATAAATTTTAAAAAAGGAACACTGCTTCCTCAAGTCAGCTTTAAAAAAAAATGATAGGGAGGGTTCTTAGAATGTATCATTATGTTCTTAAAACTGTATATGTGAAATACATGAAATCTATTCCTTTTATATAAATAAAACTTTTTAAAATACTGAGTAAAATATTAAATTGAAAAAGATAGGCAAATGGATTCTGCTAATTGACATTTTATGTGAGACTCTGCATCAATATTTGCAAGTGAGATTGCTTTTATTTTTGCATTCATAATCAGGTCATGTATCATAATCACTACATAAAAATATAACTAAGTAGTTTTCTTCCATTTTCTATTCCCTCTTGACTGGTTGAAATAGAACCAACAGTATCTTCGATTATTAAAGATTTGCTATAATTCCCTGTATACTCAGGTGAGCCTGGTGCTTTCTCACATGAGCCCTGTTAGGGCAACCTCCTATTCCATAGAGCTTAAGGTGTTTTGAAAAGAAAATCTGAGACTATGGAAAAAAGAAGGGACTACTCTTGTCTTTGAGAATTAGAATTTCTAGAGTAAAATCTTTTACCAGAGAAAATACTATGTAACTGTGAAATAGTGTTTGTTAAGTCTAATTATGCTGGAAAAAGGTAACTTACCTTCATGACAGATTTTTACCAGTCACTGGAATTATAAAGTCAAGTCCACAAATCATTTATATTTTACTTAATAAACTATTTTTTGAAAGAATTATTATTTATTTTATTTGAAAATCAGAGTTACAAAGAGAGAGAAGGAGAGGCAGAGAGCCAGAGAGGGAAGTCTTCCATCTGCTGATTCACTCCCCAATTGGCAGCAATGGCCGGAGCTGCACTGATCCAAAGACAGAAGCCAAGAGCCTCTTCCGGGTCTCCCATGTGGGTGCAGGGACCCAAGGACTTGCGCCATCTTCTACTGCTTTCCCAAGCCATAATAGAGAGCTGGGTTGGAAGTGGAGCAGCCGGGACTCGAACCAGCGCCCATATGGGATGACGGCACTGCAGCAGGCAGCTTTACCCACTATGCCACAGCAACAGATCCAATAAATAAACTGTTTAACATAATAAACTATTTGCCAAGTTTATATTTTTCTTCTTTTGCCTCTACAGTTTTTTTTTGTATTTCAGAATTATCTAATAAAAATGATTCTCATGTTTTTATCATAGGCAACTAAAACAAGTCAATTAAGAAATAAATACAATTTATCAAGCTTCCAACAATCTATTATTATGGCTATAATGGTGATTTCTCTGGAATACTGTGTTATATATTACAGATAAATAATTTAAGTGTTATTTCATGATGTATATGAGAGAACTGATGATTAAAAACAATATACCTTCATTTTAGGAATAACCTTTGCTGATGCAAAAGCTTCATTTTTCTTACCATGGGCATTTTTATCTTTAGAAAATTGACATCAAGTAGTATTTTTAAATATCATGCACACACACATGCACACACACACCTGATAGTCAACTAGAAAGACTCTTCGCCAAATAACTTCAGAAAGGCTAATAAATTAAAAATAAAAATAAAACCATAAAATAATTATAATTAAATTAAATATATGTATAGGAGGATACTTAAGGAAATATTACTTAAACATACTAAAGATAAATATAGAAATGAATGATGGGTTTGATATAAAAATGTTAAAATTTGATATGTCAAATATACAACAAAAGGGACAGGAAGCAAGTGGGAATGGGAGACCTTTTCTAATGATTAAAATTTACCTACAAAAAGCTGCCGTGCCTCTCCAAGGACTTTGGAAGCAAGGACTCGGCTGTTCTGGCTGTGTTAGCTTCCCATCATATCCATCTCTGCTCCAAAGCATTTGCTTCCTTGACTTGGGAGTTCATCACTGGTTGTGCCTTTCAAGAGTAAGAGAAATGTTTGCTTCAATAGCCCCACAAAGGACAAAGAAGTTTATATCAAGACTGTCAGAAAACTATGCCTGATAGCTGATTTTGTAAAGCACTGACAATTCTTATTAACGTCCTGTGAAAAGACACGTCATGACCTGCAAATCCGTATTGTGCAGTTTGGGAAGCAATAACCCCTCTGCGCCTGAGAAAAGCTGATTCAGGAGAGTGATGAATGTGCTTTACAACATTGTGTATTTTTGTGAGAAATCTTCCTAAGTTGAGGAACGTGACTTCTGGAAGCATGAAATTCAGAACAAATAGAGGCCAGGTCTGTGCAGTGGGGGAGGGGGTAGACACCAGACCCTGACGACCTAAATTCTTGCTATCACTCTTCCTTACATACAGGACCCATGGCGCTGCGCCTTATCTTTCTTCTCTGGAAAGTGAGGACAGCAACGCCTAGGATATTAGCATTATTGTAGGAATTACTGTATAGAAGGGCCTTGGCTTGTTCCCAGGAACAAAACTGCAGCTTTATGGATAGCAGTATGATTGTAGTTACAGTGATAATGATGGTGATATAAGGAAATATAGTGCCTGATCATTGTCTCATCACTAAGTTAAAATGAACCAAGCATAAACCAAAGGACCCCAAGTATTAAAGCAAACATAAGAATTTACAGGCACCCTTAATCCCCCACAATTGAGGGCGGGTGTGTTCTTGGGGCTCGGAACATAACGTTTATTATGTAAAAAAATCATTTTTTAAAACTTCAAAATTATTTTTTTAAACTTCCAAAAATCCGCGTCTCCCCCCGCCAGTGGTATTTTTGTTCCTTCCTCTTGAATAAAATAACACAGGAAGCAACCGAGACCGACCCGTCCACCTCAGCAGCTCCAAGAAGGAGCCAAGAGACCGAGGCCGTCCGCTGCCCAGACGCGACCCCGCAGCACGCAGCCAGCGCCTGCGGATGCGCCTGGTTCTGTGGCCGTTGAGTGGGCTCCGAGTCCGGGCGAATTTTGTCCCTCGGCGCTTGCCCCCGCTCGCCTCCCCTCCGGCTCCGGCCCTGGTCTGCAGCGCTCGCTTTTCTCCTCTCACGGGAAGGTCACAGGTTGTGGCCCTGCGGGGAGCCGTGCGGAGATGAACCCCAGCGCCCCCGGCTACCCCATGGCCTCTCTGTACGTCGGGGACCTGCACCCCGACGTGACCGAGGCGATGCTCTACGAGAAGTTCAGCCCGGCCGGGCCCATCCTCTCGATCCGGGTCTGCAGGGACAGGATCACCCGCCGCTCCTTGGGCTATGCCTACGTGAACTTCCAGCAGCAGGCGGACGCGGAGCGAGCTTTGGACACCATGAATTTCGACGTGATCAAGGGCAAACCGGTACGCATTATGTGGTCTCAGCGTGATCCGTCCCTTCTCCGAAGTGGAGTAGGCAACATATTCATTAAGAATTTGGACAGATCCATTGACAACAAAGCCCTGTATGATACATTTTCTGCTTTTGGTAACATCCTTTCGTGTAAGGTGGTTTGTGATGAAAATGGGTCTAAAGGCTATGGATTTGTGCATTTTGAGACGCAGGAAGCTGCTGAAAGAGCTATTGAAAAAGTGAACGGGATGCTTCTAAATGACCGCAAAGTGTTCGTTGGACGATTTAAGTCTCGTAAAGAGCGAGAAGCAGAGCTCCGAGCCAGGGCAAAAGAGTTCACCAATCTTTACATCAAGAATTTTGGGGAAGATATGGATGATGAGCGCCTTAAGGATCTCTTTGGCCAGTTTGGACCTGCCTTAAGTGTCAAAGTAATGACCAATGAAAGTGGCAAATCCAAAGGATTTGGGTTTGTCAGCTTTGAAAGGCATGAAGATGCGCAGAAGGCGATGGATGAGATGAATGGAAAGGAGCTCAATGGAAAGCAAATTTACGTTGGACGAGCTCAGAAAAAGGTGGAACGCCAGACGGAACTTAAGCGCAAATTTGAGCAGATGAGGCAAGATAGGCTCACCAGATACCAGGGAGTTAACCTTTATGTGAAAAATCTTGACGACGGTATTGACGATGCACGTCTCCGGAAAGAGTTCTCCCCGTTTGGTACCATCACTAGCGCGAAGGTTATGACGGAGGGGCGTCGCAGCAAAGGGTTTGGTTTTGTGTGTTTCTCCTCCCCAGAAGAAGCCACTAAAGCAGTTACAGAAATGAACGGTAGAATTGTGGCCACCAAGCCGTTGTATGTAGCTTTAGCTCAGCGCAAAGAGGAGCGCCAGGCTCATCTCACTAACCAGTATATGCACAGGGTGGCAAGTGTACGGGCTGTGCCCAACCCGGTGATCAGCCCTTACCAGCCAGCACCTACTTCAGGTTACTTCATGGCAGCTATCCCACAGACTCAGGACCGTACTGCATACTATTCTTCTAGCCAAATTGCTCAACTAAGACCCAGCCCTCGCTGGAGTGCTCAGGGTGCCAGGTCTTTCCAAAATATGCCAGCTGCTGTCTTCCCAGCCTCTTCTAGACCACCATTTATGAGAGCAGTGTCTGCACAGGTTCCACGAGTCGTGTCCACACAGCGTGCCGCTAACACATCAACACAGACAATGGGTCCACGTCCTGCAGCGGCTGCTGCTGCAGCCACTCCTGTCCGCCCTGTTCCACAGTACAAATATGCTCCAGGAGTTCGCAATCTTCAACAACATCTTCTTAATGCACAGCCGCAGGTTACCATACAACAGCCTGCTGTTCACGTACAAGTTCAGGAACATTTAACTGCTTCCATGTTGGCATCTGCTCTCCCTCAAGAGCAAAAGCAAATGTTGGGTGAACAGCTGTTTCCTCTTATTCAAGCCATGCACCCTACTCTTGCTGGCAAAATCACCGGCATGTTGTTGGAAATTGATAATTCGGAACTTCTTCATATGCTTGAGTCTCCAGAGTCTCTCCATTCTAAAGTGGATGAAGCTGTGGCTGTACTGCATGTCCACCAGGCTAAAGAGGCTGCCCAGAAGGCAGTGAGCAGTGCCACTGGTGTTCAAATTGTTTAGAACTGATCAGGAACCATGAAAAGAAACCCATGCTTCATTGAAGAAAATATCTAAACACCAAAAGACTTAAGTTTTCTGGAAAAAATGCAAAATATAAAATAAATTTTGGAAATAAAACATTGAAACTAGTCCTAAGTACTTATTGATTTAAAAACAACAAAATCATCCACAAAAAGTAGTATAAAAAGACATTTCAGCGAAGTACACAAATTTAAAGCATTCCTTTCTTTAATATTTTTATTCATTACTGTGGAATATCTCAGAATATTCGTTCTGTTTTAAGGATCCGAATTGATAAGGAAGTGTAATTTGGATTATAAAATTCTTTAATAAAAATTCCTTAACCAGAAAAAAAGGAACATACAAGTAACAACAGCAATTACAAAGAATGGTTAACATATTCTGCAAAGAATAGAGAATCTACAAAGTTTGTTCAGGAAGATCAGCACGAGAGGAACAAAATGAAAAACAACATAAACAGAACACTCAGGAACAACAACAACCCAGTAGTGGAGGAAAGGATCTAACATGTGAGTTGTTACAACATATCATCTAAATGTCTAGTTCTCAACAAAAATCACAAAGCTTAAAAAAAGAAATACGTCACATACATATAGGGGGAAACCCTCAGTAAAAATTATCATTAAAGAATGCCATATGTTGGACACACACATACTGGATACAGACTTTAAATGATTTGTTTTAAATATGTTCAAAGAGCGAAAAGAAGCTTAACTAAAGAATTAAAGGAATGTTTGACAACTAGAGACTATCACTTAAGAACCAAATAGGAGGTTTAGGTTAGAATAGAAAGTAAAATGACTGAAGTAAAAAATTCTGCATCTGGGTACACAATAGATTCGAATAGACAGAAGAAAAGATCAGCAAACTTGAAATACCACAATAGAGATTATCTAGTGAAAAGAAAAAATTAAAAGTTGATGGGGGAAAAATGTACAGAAACTGATATGGGAGTTTCATCATCACACTTATAAACAAACATAATGGGAGTCTCAAGAGAAGGGAAACAGGGCTAAAATTATTTGAAGAAATATAGCCCCCAAAAAAGACAAAAACAACCTGGACATCTGAGAATATCAACAAAGAGATCAATACCTATTTATATCATAGTCCAACTAACAATGTTAAATGCAATGAGAAAATTTTTTTAAAAAGAGGAAAACAGTGTATCACACATGACTCATAATAAAGATCAGATTTCTCTTCAGAAGCCATTGATTTCATAAGACCATCAGATGAAATCTCTAAAGTGCTGGGAAAAAATTCCCATTGAGAAATAATTCTATTACCAGAAAAACTCTTCTTCAAAAATTAGATAGAAATCAAGAAAACACTTCAAAAATTTTGTATATGCATGTGTATAGCAGCCTTATTCATAATTTGTAAAACCTGAGAATAACCAAGAAACCCTCAGTAAGTCAGCACAAATAAAACTGTAGTACATCCAGAGAATTTATTCAGCACTAAAATAAATGGGATATTAGTCAATGAAAAATATGACAGAAACTTAAATGCTTATTACTAATAAGCCAATATGAAATAGCTACATGCCAAATAATATCAACTATATGGCATTCTAGAAAAAGTTAAGATATAGATGCAGTAAAATATGAATGGTTTTCCAGGTGTAGAGGAGACGAGGATGGACATAGTGAGATTTAGGACAGCAAAACAACTCTGAGTGATAATACAATGGTGGATACATTTGTGCAAACATCTAGAATGTACAGCACCAAGAGTGAACCAAAATGCAAATTAGGGGCTCTGGATGACAATATGTCAGTGTAAGTCCATCACCACTCTAGTATGGGGTGTTAATACTAGAGGAATGTGAATGTGTGGATGCAAGGAGTTTAAGGAAAATCTCAGCACCTTCCTCTCATTTTTGTTGTGATCCTAGAATGGCTACAAACATCAACTATGCTAACTAGAAAAGGAATTCTGGAGATGGGTGGTGGTGACGGTTACATGTGAATGTGAATGTGGTTACTACCACCAAACTGTATACGTAAATATGGTTAAAATGGAAAATTTTATGTACTGAAAATGTTCATGGAATTAAAAGGCAAAATATAGGACTTATTTCTCGATAAATTCTCCAACAAGTTCAATACACCGTGTAGGCAATGATATCAGCTATTTGGTCTATGCTTAAAGAACCAAAGATCCTTGGAATTTAATCATCTAGGTGCAGCTTTTGACATTATTAATGAAAAATGAATATCCTTCAAAGCATATTTAAGATTATTAAATAAAATATAACAAAAATTTCCATTTGTTGAAAATTTTCTTTGAAAAATCTGATCTTGTCTACAATTGATCTGGACACTCATTGTGTAGAACGTTTACTACTTTTTCAGTCAAAATTGTATAATTGAATGAATCAATGATGTTGGTTACTGTTTCTGCTGTTAGTCATTGATCCTTTTCAATTAGGGCACAGAAAAGATTAATTTTTGTTCACAAAATAATGGGGTAGCCTGCTGCTACAGGCTTTGTATTCAGTATAGTATTATCTGTCTTAAAATTAGTAATTCATTCATAAAGTGCTAATTTCTTTGGAGTGGTTTTCCCATAAATTTGCATAAAACATCACTGATTTCACCATTCCTCCACCTAGGCTTCACCACCTATTCAGTATTTGTCCTCATCTCAATTTTAGCAGAATTGGTGTTGCTCTGGTAGGAGGTCTTTTCAAATTGATGCCTTATTTTTCTCACTGCCTCACACTAAATCCTGTTCAAACATGCTGTAACAAGTTAGTATGAGTTGATTTTGGTGCAAAAACATTGATATCCATGCTTAATTTGTTCATGGTATGCATTCCCATGAACTTTTTGAAGATCCATCATGTATTACCCCAATTTAGAAAACTCCAACTTCTTAAAAAACAATGAGTCACACAATAGGGTAAAATATAAAACATATATCTGAGGGACTTGTAGCCAAAAGTTACAAAAATATCCTACAATTCAACAGTTTGAAAATAACCCAATTTAAAAATGAACAAAAGATATGAGCAGACACCTAAACAAAAGACATATATCAGTGTATATGGCCACTAGAAGCATGAAAATATGGTCTGGGTTTTAGTACTTAGAGAAGTACACATTAAAACAATAGTTAGAAGCCAGTTCCTGCACACTGCAATTGATATATTTAAAAGACAGACACAAATAAGAGAGAGGATGTGAAGAAATTGCAGCCTTTACACTTTGCTGGTGGGTTTTTAAAGTGCTATCACTTTGGAAAACAGTCTGGTATATATCCAAGAGAGTGGAAAGCATAGCAACACAAATCTTGTATGCAAGTGTTTAATAGTGAAAAAAGGGCTCAAGTGAAGGGTCTACTGACTTGTGGCTAGATAAAATATGATATACCTATCAAATATTATTATTTGGCAATAAATAGAAATGACGTACTGATATATTCTATAGTAGGCCAACCTTGAATACACTGTGCTCAGTGAAAGAAATTGTTTGCAAAAGGTCACATGTTACATGACTCAATTCAAGTAAAAATTTCGAAATAAGCAAACCTGTAGCGGCAGAAAATATATTAGTGAATACCTGGGACTGGATGAGATGAGAAGTGGGAGTTGGGAGGGAGAATAGGAAATGATTGCTAATGGATCCGGAGTTTCATTGTGAGGTGACAAAAGTATGCTAAATTTAGAGTATGATGATGATTATTACCAATCTGAGAATGTGTTCAGAACCACTAAATAGTGCACATTGTGTGGATTATATATCAATAATGTTATTTTAAAAAGAATAAATAGAATTATAGCTTAGAGTCCTTTTCAGGTTATGACAACCTAATGTGCATATAAAATAATTAGGACAGTGGCTAAGGAGCTAGTAAAATGTTTAATTACTTCATAAAAATGCCTCGGTTGAGTCTCAGTACACCGAGTTCAACATTGTCAAGTTTGGGGAGATAAAGTGACCCTGCTATGTTGATAATAACTTCGAGGAGCCATATGCATCAAGAAGTAGACGTGCTTGTGCTGTATTTCAGTCTTTAATTAAAGAGCCAAACCAACAATATCAGGCAGAAAGGGGGAGGAGGGCACTCAAACAAGCAAATTACCTTTTAAAGTTTTGCAGACTGATCCAAATGTTCAATCAGCAACATTGAGTCCCTTTATTAATGTGTTCCCATGTGTATTTATCAATGTGACTTTTGCATGCAGGATAACTCATCAAAATTGTACATACATTTCTTCTTTTCGAAGTTATGTCATCAGTGAATAAAAAGCCAACAGTGTCAGTGCTGACATGTTGAGCGACAACCTGGAACCCAGACATACTCCTGGGAATGAGGCATAGCCTGTGAAGCAGAGCCAGGAGAAAGGACAGTACAAAGAAAGCCAACGTGCCTGGTCAACCATCTGACCATGTGAGAGAGCAACAGTGCAGAGTGAATGGTGTTGTCCCAAGCCCGGTTCAGCACTAGGGATTCTCAGAGTGAAGAGGAAGTCAGAGAAGCAAATATTTGGGTAATATCTGGCTCAGACTGCTATGGAGCCTGGTGATGGCACCAGCAGGAGTGAGGCCAGCACAGCTCATGGCCCTTTGTCTCCAGGCCAGTTACCAACACTGGACCTAGAGGAGCAGAAACACCTGTATATTGCTCCCTAAAGTATTTAACAAAAGTGGACACAGTTACACAGTTCATTGATCAAAACTGGAGACTAATACCAGAACAGGACTGTCTTAGTTTGCTTTCTTAGTTTTGCTCTTACAAAATACACAAAATTGGTAATACATAAGGAAAAGAGGTTTGTTTTGGTTCACAGTTCTTGAAGTCCAAGAGCAGAGTATTGGCTCTGCTCAGCTGCTGGTTAAGGCCTTGTGCTGTTTCATATTATGACAGAGAAGCAGAAAGTGGAAGGAGCATGTGTGCCACTGAGAGAGACAGAGGGGAGGCTGACCTGCTTTCTAACAATCCCTTCTCACAGTAACCAGCTCAGTCCTATGATACTACAAGATTAATCCAATCTCAAGAGAACTAACTCACTGCCTCAAGAAGGACATTAATTAATCCATTCATGAGGGTAGTGACCCCATAATCGAATCACCTCTCAAGGCCTCACCTCACTGGGAGCCACACTTTCAGCACATGAACTTCTGGGAGACAAACCATACTCAGACCATAACAAAGGCTAAACCTCAGTTGATCTCTCAAATCCTAGAGTGATTGCCTATCTAAATTTTGTCATTCCTGAGTTCTGGATGCACAAAATTCTGGGGGAGAGTGGAAGGTGTGATCAGTGTGGGCCAACGACTAAGTGTCTAGGAGCCAGGGAGACTCTTGCTGGCACTTCTACTCTGGGAAGACTGTAGTCATGGCTGTCCAAAGTTGAAGAAGCAGCACAGACAGTGGTCCCTTATTTACTGGTCCACATGGACAAGGGCCAGGCTTGTTACCGAGGAATACTGCTGAATACGAAGACCCACAGCAGAATAAGGTGGCAGTGGCCCATTTGTTTTGGGATTTTCTGTGTCTCTGAGGGAAACAGAAAAACAAGGCCAAAAACTTCAAATTCTATTAAGTAATAAAATTACCATTTTGACTTTTAATAGTTTATAAATCTCTGTCTTCAAATGTCATTATTCTGTGTTTTTAGATGGCTACCCCAAAGAAGAAATGATTTATAGATGGAGAAAAAATTCAGTGGAGGCAGCTGATCAGAAGTCATGGCGACTCTATCAGTTTGACTTCATGGGCCTCAGAAACACTACAGAAATCGTGACAACTTCTGCAGGTAGGAATTGATTTAAAGAGATGTATGTCTCAAAAAAATAAATAAATAAAACCTCAATTTTTATTACTTAAGGTTTAAGGCTGCATATACCCTTAATGCAGAATTATTTCATGTGTGGATTTTAAACTAAATATATTAGGTCAACTATGATTCCTGAGTGACAAAACAACTGACTTAAAAACTAAATAAATGTTTTAATTGGAATGGGAGAGAGGTGCTTATAATTGATTTACATTTTGAATCAAATAAAACTTTGCTTTATGTCTATAAACCAAGTTAGCACTATCACCATGACTATATTGTATAAACCAGTTTTAGTAATGGTTCTACAGGTTAACCACATAAGTATCGAAATCAGATATTACTGATAATTCACAAATAAAAAGAATTGATATGAAATATCCATTGAGTTTTAATTTCTGTCCTTTTCCTTCTTTTACTCTAAATTTATCTTAGAATTTGAACTGCTTTATAGATAAAGCACAATACTTACCTGCCAGTTTTATTTTATTGAGTGATCATTTAAGTATATTATCAAGCATGTGATTAAATTAACAGATAAATTGTTCCTGTTTATGGCTTTGAACATGTTTTATGTTTGGGTTTGGTTTTTACTCACTCCTGTGGTCTATTTGATAATTGATTTTCTTTTGACAGGGTGGGGTTGCCAGTGAAGGTTACAGTCAACTTTTCTGTCAATATTATTTTTTAATATGAATAATTTATTGGCCCTTAAAGTTTCCTAATAATGCAGCTCATTGTTTACTAGATTAAAATGTTAGTTTTCATAATTAGTGGTAAATGTCTTTAAAAGATGGTCTGCATTCTTGGTAGAATTGTAAAATGGAAAGCCAATTATACATCAAGAAATATCCTGAAAAAGTTACCTCATTAACAGTGAATAGCAATGGATTCCCTGTGTGTGTTATGTGGCAAAGCTGACAAATGGGAATTATATTTAAATATTAATGGTAAAGTGAGAAGAATGGGATATCATAATTTATTGAAATGAACTGTGGAGGCAGCATAAGGAAAACGTTTTGGAGAGGTTTGTTCCTGTTATGAGTCATCTACATTAATAATCTAACTGTGCTCTATGAGCATAGACTGCTCTAGCCCCTCAGCAATAAGGCTAGCAGGAAAGGATCACCCGGCAGGGACGATCCTAGTAGTAGCACTGACATGCAAAGGTTATTGCCTTTCTTCCTTTACTGCAAGATGATATTAAAGAAAAAGAAATAAGTAGAGCACAGCTAGTTCAGGAATTTTGAAACACTTTAAAACAATACCAGCCCAAGAAAATAACATATGAATGGAGCTAGGAGACTGAGGTTCTTGTCTAAGCAATTATTTTCTAGGTTATTGTGGCCCATAAAGAAATTATAATGTATCTAAATTCATACTTTTTGAAAGTTTTATGGCTATATTCAATCATGGCATAATTACAGTTGTAAGGAAGCATCCTCTTGATAACAAAAATATGAACTCAGATGTTCATGAACTAATCTTGCATTTTTTCCACAGTAGCAACACAATTCTAACAAGAGGATGGCTGTTTATTATTGACTAAAACCAGATGATTTGAACCAAGAAAAGTATTCATATTTACTAAGTTTATATTTGTAAAAAATTTTTATAGAAATAGCTTTTAGATGTTTACTTATTTAGTGATTACATTCTTATGTTGTAATGTCTCTATGTGTGAAAAACAAAAACAATTGCCCTATTTCTTTAAGAGTTATTGAAAATGAATCTTGATGTGAATGGAGGAGGAGAGGGAGTGGGAAAGGGGAGGGTTGCAGGTAGGAGGGAAGTTATGGGGGGGAAGCCATTGTAATCCATAAGCTGTACTTTGGAAATTTATATTCATTAAATAAAAGTTAAAAATAAAATAAAAGTGTTAATCTACTGGTGAAAAGCATTTGGGCTTCATGCTCTTAAGACCAACATAACTCAGATGGGTTTTGTTATTTATTGTGTTTCCTAATACCTTCCTTAGCTTCACATTATTGTTTTATGATCCCCAGAGAGGCCTTGGACATATCATTTCAGTTTGGAAAGGACTCACATCTTACTCAGGGAATTCCCAGATAACATCTGCTTCTCTGTGTTGAAAATTAAGGTTGGCGGGACTTGGATACATTATCTTTTTTTTTTTTTTCAGTCAGGAAAACATTTTTATTACAATCATCCCTTTATTCATTTATCCAAAGCATAATTTGCAGGGGGAAAAACATAAACCCCTGGTCATGATGAAGGCTTACAGGAAGGTACAGCAGGGGTGAATGAGAATACGTCCCACACATAACCCAGCGGCAGTGCGATAGAATCAAGATAAGGTGAGATGGAAGAGTTGTATCTGAAGCTTGCAAAACCAGAAATCATGCTGGGCCTGCAGCTGAGTGTGTTGTTTTGTGTAGTGTTCTGGGCACTTCTAGCATCAGTTCAGGTGTCAACAGTTAAGAGTGTGCAATAAATATTCATGAGCCACAACTGCTTGCCAAGCATGGCTGCCATTTTCAAAAAGTAGAGGGTCATTTTAGACTATCCCCATCAGATAAATAGCTTTTCATAGACAAAGCTTAACCCTTGCTTTCAATTTCTTAGCTCACAATTATGTTGATGGCAATATGTATTTATATAATCCCTTTCTTCCAAGAAGCTTAAAACATTTACAACATCATCTAGTTGATTCTCAGGAATCATAGAGTTGGAAGAGGATAGAGATTATTATTCCATGCTGCCTGTCTGTATAAATAACTCTACTAGGAACTTATTCATGAAATGAGAAAACATTGAAGAATCTCAGAATTGTGAGACCAGGGTGTGCAGCCTCCAGGTATACTGCTAATGCCAGGTACTTTATGGTGCAGTGTCTCCATTATCTTGAAGGTTACCACTCTATCTTTGACTTTGTTTGGGCATGACTCCAAACAGTGGCTTTTATTTGATTGACCCTACTTTTCTCTGGTAGGATAACAAGAATGTTAGAAGTATTATTTGTATCACTTAGACTTTGATGTAAAAATGCATGTTTATTTAAACTGTATAAATGTTATTTAAGGCATTAGTAACTACATAGGAGATCTTGAAAATGTTCATGGAAAATGGGTATTATGAAAAAACTATACGTGAAGTTCAAAAATTTTTACACCAAAATTAACTTATCTTTTGATTATATTTTCTGTGAACTTTTCCAAATACTCCTCTATTAGTTTCCTGGAACTTCCACAACAAAATAGCCAACTAGGAGGCTTAAAAGCAAAATGTACATATCTCAGTTCAGGAGGCTGGAGTCCAAAAACAAATCCAAGTGTTTACAAGGTTGGTTCCTTCTGAGGACTGTGTGGGAAGCATCTGTTCCAGGTCTCTCCTTGGCCTGGAGATGATATTCTCTGTGTCTTCATATTATCTTCCTTCTGTGTATCTCTCTCTGTGTCTGAATTGCCCACTTCTATAAGGGCAACCTAATGAACTCATTGAAACTTCATCAGCAGCAAAGACACTATTTTCATATTAGGTTACATCTGTACAGCGTGGAGGTTAGGGACCCCAGCATCTTTCTAGGGACTCAGTTTAACCAATAACAGTAACCTAGAAAATAGGGCACACTGGGAGGAGTAGCATTTCGGTTGTATTTGGAAGTAAGCATTTCTCTTTGTTCCCAACACAGTCTTTAACTTGGATACTCCAGTGTCATGCAGGTATCAATTCCCACGCTCCCAGGTTAACTGCTTTGATTTGTTGTGAATAAAGTAGTCTCCATGCCAGTGCTACACAGTGTGTAGCAACCATTAAGCTGCTGACTTGCAGCCTTAGCATCATCTTGAAGCAGGTATAAACTGGAGATTACAGAGCCTCACCTCAAATATTCTGGGTCAGCATCTCCTGAGATGGTACCCAGAGCTCTGCATTTCACAAGGTTCCCAGGTGAAGCAGATGCTGCTTATGTTTGGAAGGCATTGGTCCAGGATAGTAGATGCATCACAGTCTCATTTTCATGGAATCCAAATGGTGGAGAATAGTCTTCCTTCCTTAAGACTCTGACTGGATCAACAGTCTATGTGTTGGTTTGCTGATGATACTAAACAGTCTTTATATACTTTGTGTCATTCTCAGCTATTCCTCAGGGACAGTTGAAGCAGATCTTTTCCTACACATGGAAAATTAAAGATTTTAGTTTTTATGTCTGTATCTTCCTATACCTATCTATATAACAATTTATAATAAATAAGCTTATTAGATTTTTATCCTGATAATATAAAATGCATATGCATATGAGTGTTGTTTAAAGTTTAAAGTCCATGGAAAATGAAATTAAGAAATAATTTTATTTTGGTGCAAAAATATTTTCATTCTTTGAACATTTATTTATTTATTTATTTGAAAGGCAGAGTGACAGATATGGAGAAACACACACACACACACACAGAGAATGAGTACAAAGGAAGCCACTGAACTGCCAATAAGCAAAAGTAGAAAGCATGTATGATAGGACTAAGAACCAAAGGGATCACATAAACAAGAATAGTGTCTGCAAATACTAGCTGATAGAATCAAAAAGGGAGAGAACGATCCAACATGGGAAGTGAGATACACAGCAGACCCATAGAATGGCAGATGTCCTAAACAGCACTCTGGCCTCAGAATCAGCCCTTAAGGCATGTGGATCCGGCTGAAAAGCCCATGAGAGTATTTTAGGCATGGAAAGCCAAGACACTCTGGAAAAAAAAAAAAAAAAAAAAACCTAAATGAAAGATCTCCACAAGTGAGATCCCAGTGGAAAGAACGGGGCCATCAAAGAAGGAGGTACCTTTCTCTGAATGGAGGAGAGCAAATTCCACTTTGACCATGGCCTTGTCCAAAAATTATCAGAGTCAGTGAACTCAGGGGGCTTCCATAGCCTTGGCAGCTCATGACAAGAGCCTAGGGTGATTACTGATGCCATAAACAAGAGTGTCAATTTGTTAAGTCAACAACAGGAGTCACTGTGCACTTACTCCTCATGTAGGATCTTTGTCCTTAGTGTGCTGTACATTGAGATTTAATGCTATAACTAGTACTCAAACAGTATTTTTCACTTTATGTTTCTGTGTGGGAGCAAACTGTTGAAATCTTTACTTAATGTATGCTAAACTGATCTTCTGTATATAAAGAGAATCGAAAATGAATCTTGATGTGAATGGAAGGGGAGAGGGAGTGGGAAAGGGGAGGCTGCGGGTGGGAGGGACGTTATGGGGGGGAAAGCCATTGTAATCCATAAGCTGTACTTTGGAAATCTATATTCATTAAAAAAAAAAAAAAAAAACGAAAGCATGTATGTTAGGCCCCTGAAGGCAAAAAAGACACCTTATTTCTGCAGGAACAAAATTAACACAGTATCTCTCTCTTCATCAGGAATTAAGGCAACCAGGAGACAAAGAAAATCAAAGTGTCAAAGAAACAGAATTTTGTATCTAATAAAAGACTAACAAAAAGTAAAATAATGTTATTGTTCAGCTAAGGGGAAAAAAAGGGAGAAAAAGACACTGATTCTGTGATTGCCTTGTAGCGAGCTGCTCCTGCCTCCTAAGATACTTCTGAACGAATTCTTTTACTTGCTTATATTGCCCGTTTGAGCCTGAGTCTGTCACTGGAGGAAAGGCCATGGAAGCCTTGGGGTTCTTGTCTTTGTGCAATAAAGAATGCAGGCGTGAGACAGAGAGCCGAGTGATAAGGCTTTACTGGGGTAGGGCATCCCTCAGAATGGAAGGGACAGAGAGTGCCCAGTCACTTGGACTGGGGAGAGCACAGGATTGAATGGAGAGAACACACCTGGGCAGGCCAGGCGGGCTGCTCAGCTGAGAGACAGAGAGCGGAGCCCACAGTCTGTTTGGACTCCCTAGGTTTTTGAGGGAGTCTGTTTACCCACCTCCCCCTCTCCTCCAGGACAAAGGATGGAGAGTCCTGGAGAAGGGTCTGTTGGGTGAAAATTAGCAAATTCCTTCCCAGAGTTGCTGGAGCTACCTAGCCCCGCAGAACAGAGGGGCTTCCCTTAGGGCCCCTGAGAAGGTTTTATTGCCGCATGTTATCAGGTAACTTTCTTTAGGGTAAGGGCTGGGACCACCTGGGAGGTTATCCGAGTCTGGGCAGGACTTTGAAGTGCAAGATGCTGGGCTTCTGGAGCTTCCACAGTAGGTGCTGGTCTTCAGGCCTTTCTGGCTAAATTAATTCTGACTTCCTACCTAACAAGTCCAGTTGTCTAGAATAATCTGGGCAGAACACACAGTATGTTTTTGTCCTGGGTGTCAAGCCATCCACAGCAAGCTGTGCAAGACAGGGCCTGGAATGTGATACATGCTTTTCAGTAGGCTTCCTTATGACAAGCCCAGGGCGTGTTTAGGGCAGGTTCAGACATTGCTTATAAGTGACTTAGTAGTTGGTGCAGTCTTTGCAAAAGCTCCCTGACATCAGAGGAGGAAATCAATCAGAAGCCTGCAGCCCCACATTAATTATACTAGAATCTGTTGCCCTGAGATTACAAAACTCCACATAGGCTGGTGCAGAGATTAAAGTTGCTGTGGCCAATGTTACCAGGAGAAAGAGCTGTGTCTCTGTGGCTATGACAAAAATCACACAGCTTGATGTGAATATCTGATACTTTCAAAGTGATTCCAGCTTTAAATTTAGTACCTTCTGTACTATATTGCAAACTCAAAAAATTATTTTGTGTATGAAGTTTTAGAGATTAGCGGTGTTCGACATGCCAACTAAATTTTTAAAAAGCATTTTCTCTGATAGTGCCCATTGAGATTAGTGAGCCCAGAAGGTGGGATCTAAGGCAGGAGAGTCAGACATTGGATGCACCTGCATTTCTCTCTTCCTTTATAACCTTGGGCCATTTCTGTGACCCATCTGTGCACTCTCTCATAAATGAGAAGGAAATTGCCTTCTCCTGCATATTATTGTTTTGAATCTAAGTGAACTAACGTGTGCCAAGGACTCAGTTGCTCCTTGTGTGTGTGTGTCCATTATTATTGTCTCCGTGTATTTCCTGTGGAAGAGGCTTCCGAGATTTACACATCGTCTCTCTTTAGTAAATAGTCCATTAAATCAGACGCTAGCATTTTACTCAACAAGACGTGCTTTAATAGGGCACTATAGTAAGATTTATGTCTTGAATGCAGATAGGAATCTGTGTTTAAGAAGAAAGTCTAAAAGTGGTTTCTTGACTTTTTGTCATATGTGTCTGAATGCAATCTGGGTAATAAATCAGTCTGGGTGTTAGAGTCATGATTTTAAAAATAGCGACAGTATCTTTGTTCACAAGATTGAGTGAAAAATCTTTCAAAGGCACTGTGAATCATCTCCATCTCTAATTCAGAGAGGAAATGCAGAAAAAACCCTCGGCTTATTCTAATGAACTGCTCATCTGGTAAGAAAATTGGAATGCTGTGATACAAATAATATCTGAATATGTTTGTTCTTTTAAAATCTAATGTAATCAATCAGTGGGACTTGAATCAATTACAGCATTCAGTATATGCTGACTAATGTTTATACAAGTAGCCTTTTGTGTTTTTCTTTTGGCTCTTGTCCTGCACTTTCAGCAAGGTGGGAAACATGCCAATATCTTTATTGATGAGGGACTGACTCTCAGTAATATTTCAGGCACAGCCTACAGCAAGGTGCTACAGATGGGCTCAGACATTGTTAAAATGAGGCCAGTGAGTTCTCCATGATCACTGTGGAAGAGTTAACTTACTTTTTGTGTCTCACTCTCACTTGTTTTATTTTCTCTAGTTTAGTGTTGGCTTATGTTCTTTCTTAAATTTTGTTTTATTTTTAGTTAGTTTTTAACACATCCAATGTAATTCTTAGAATGATATTCCCTTCCTCCCTCCTCCCTCTCTCCCTCGCTCTTCCATTTTTTCTCTTTACTTTTCATTTCTTCCCTCCCTCCTTCCTTCCTTCTTGCTTTTGAGATATCACTGTGTGATATATTCTCTGGCCTAGATGGTATTTTATATCATTTTCCCCATAACTTAGTTATATTACTGCTCCTGGTCATTAACAAGAATTCTTAAATGTGTAAATTTATTGACAGAGTGATAATCTAAAATTTATTTATATGTGGGACCAGCATATGGCACAGGGGTTAGGCCACCACCTGCAATGCCAGCATCTCATGTGAGTGCTGCTGGCCACTCCACTTCCAATCAAAGGTCACAGCTAAAGCATCTGGGAAAGGCAGCAGAAGATGGCTCAAGTGTTGGGCCCCTGCCACCCACATGAGACACCTGAATGGAGCTCTTGGCTCCTGGCTTCACTTGGCCCAGCCCTGGCTATTGCAGTCATCTAGGAAATGAACCAAAAGATGGAATCTCTCTCTCTCTCTCTCTCTCTCTCTCTCTCTCTCTCTTTCCCTTTCTCTCTTTCTCTCTCTCTCTCTTTCTCCCTCTCTTGCTGAAACTCATTCAAATAAATAAATAAAAATCTTTAAATTTTTAATTTTTTTTTGACAGGCAGAGTGGACAGTGAGAGAGAGAGACAGAGAGAAAGGTCTTCCTTTGCCGTTGGTTCACCCTCCAATGGCCGCTGCGGCTGGAGTGCTGCAGCCGGCGCACGGCGCTGATCCGATGGCAGGAGCCAGGTACTTCTCCTGGTCTCCCATGGGGTACAGGGCCCAAGCACTTGGGCCATCCTCCACTGCACTCCCTGGCCACAGCAGAGAGCTGGCCTGGAAGATGGGCAACCGGGACAGAAGCCGGCGTCCCGACCGGGACTAGAACCCCATGTGCCGGCGCCGCAAGGTGGAGGATTAGCCTAGTGAGCCGCGGCACCGGCCAAATTTTTAAACTCTTTTTAAATGTAAAATTATTTACACTTGTAAGTGAATTGTATTATTGTTGAAATTCAGACTCCTGGAAAATATTTATCTAGAATATTCCCATGCTTAAGATATAAACATTCAGGCCAGCACCGTGGCTCACTTGGCTAATCCTCCACCTGCGGTTCCAGCACCCCAGGGTTCTAGTCCTGGTCAGGGTGCTGGATTCTGTCCTGGTTGCTCCTCTTTCAGTCCAGCTCTCTGCTGTGGCCCAGGAAGGCAGTGGAGGATGGCCCAAGTGCTTGGGCCCTGCACCTACATGGGAGACCAGGAGGAAGCACCTGGCTCCTGGCTTTGGATTGCACAGCGTGCCAGCTTTAGCGGCCATTTGGGGGGTGAACCAATGGAAAAAGGGAAGACCTTTCTCTCTGTCTCTCTCTCTCACTGTCCACTCTGCCTGTCAAAAAAAAAAAAAGATATAAACATTCATTTATTACCTGCTTTTTGGTAACCCTATTCCCTTTAAGGTAATGAGGTTACTTGCTGTCTTATACAGATGGCAAACTGAGTATTAAAATTATCTTTGTTCATGAAGACCAGTGGCGAGCAGACCTGAGAGTAGCCTCAGCTAGAGATAGAGTGCTTCTGTTATGTATAATACTGCAGGATGTGCTAGAAGGGGCCTCCGCATCCCTTAACGTCTTACGCTGAAGTACCTGGAGCCCTCATACTCACCCACATCCTAGTATGCATTGCAGACTCATCTCCAACCCTCCAGCCAACCCGTTTACCTTTGTCATTCCTCCAGGAAACCATTTTTAAGAGCTTCTCCCTCAGCCACCAAAGATTAGGGCAAATCGACGATCATATACTTCCATAATATCCTGACTTTGCCTCCTATAGTGAAACTTACCACATTGCGTTGTACGGTGATTGTACCCAAAGAGGACACACGGACCAAATCTGAGAATACAAACTCTGGAGCTATCCTACCCAGGTTTAAACCACAGGCCTATACTCACAAGGCATGCCATCTCAAACATGTACTTTTATTTCTCTCAGTTTCTCCATCTGCAGAGTGGGGAGGGCAATACTAATGCCTGCTTCACTGATAAAGACCTTGTAAGGGCTAAATGGCTTGAAAGCAGCCAGAAATCATTGCTTAACATTAACTTCACATCTGTTTCCCAGTAGATACTACTCCTGCCATCCTAGGGGTTTAGCCAAGTCATTAGCTCAAAGAAAGCACTAGAACGTTTTTAAGAGAAAAGAACCATTAATTTGTTTAGAAAATGAGTCCAAAGGATAAATAGATCATTTTGTAAACATTTAGTTGCCACCTTAGAAAAATTAATGTGGGGACATAAAGGTTGTCGCTCCCCGTCTTCGTGGAGGAACGACACAGGACCCTGCACTGTTCTTTTGTCTGCTTGGCCCTTCCCGGGTTTGCTGCTGGTTCTTCCCGGGTTGGCTACCATCCCTTCCACCTCCGTGGAAGGGCGGTTCCCCCTAGCCACTTTCCCCACTTCCGCGGGGGAGCGGCACACCACCGGCTGGCTCTCTCGGGGGCTGCACAGGTGTTCCTTCAGATAGATGTTCCCCTTAGATGTTCCTGGTGCATGTTGTCTCTCTCCTCCTTTATAGTCCTCTTCCACCAATCCCAACTCTGCTACCCACACGCCGAGTACGCTGCTCTCCTCCAATCAGGAGCAAGATCAGCTCCTGCAGCTCAATCAAGTTGGCGAGAGGCAGCTGCATAGAAGTTGTTGCTCCCTTCTCAGCGCCATATTGTGGGAGAGCAGATGCATAGAATAAGTCTTAATTCCAGTAACTTAGTCTAGTCCGAGTTGCTCCCCACAAAGGTGAGGATGCTGTTTTGATATTTTAGTAAAGTTTCGCTTCTGTTTATAGCTTCATAATTTAAAATTTAATTAACAAGGGATACTTTCATGTGCTTTGTGCTTTACAGATGGCAGCCGATTTTGACATGTGGATTCAAATATATGAACTGAAATTTATGAAAGGGGAAAAGCAGATTATTTTTAGCTCTTTGATATATGTTTATAGGCCCACACAAGTAGTTTTAGACAATTTTGTGTTTTATAAAACACTGAATGCTTTCAGTAGAATTCAGAGTTAAGAAGTATGTGGATTTCTGGCTTCTGTGCAGGCAAGGGATGCCTTGGGCCTATTTGGAGCCTGCCTGCCTGCCTAAGTGGGTAATTAATTCCTTGGAAAAACCCTGGGGAATCAGAAGCTTAAATAGTGAATGTCAATCCAATTCACCTGGAAGATTTGGATCTGACTTCCATTTTCTGTCTTAATCAACGTAGAAACTGGGGAAATGCAGGTTTATTCTCAAGACAAGGGGACTTCCACCTGCTCATGTCCATCTACCTTTACCATGGTTCATTATCGCTATTTGACAACACCACTGTTATTTCTTTCTTTTAGAATTTTAAAGTAAAATGCCATATGACTTGTATAATTTTATCAAAGCCTTCCTATCAACCCATGGTGGAGTAATTTGTTACTCCTTTACACCAAAGTCTTTGTTTTATCAATAAATAAACTTCTAGAGGTTTGGACTTCATCCAGAATCACACAGTGCCATGATTAGCCCGTTTGTCAGGACTAATTACAATGAACTGAGAACAAAGTCTTTATAAAAATTCGCTAGCAAGCCTACAATTTTATTGAGGACTTAGAGATACAGGCTTAGCTAAGAATTCATCATAGCTCCCTAAGTATGTCTTAAGTAGGAGAGGGCACCTTCCACAGCCTTTTATTTATTCTGTTATAAAGTCACAGATAAAAGGAGTTAAAAAGAAACAAGTTTTGCTCTTAATTTAAGTCTCACTTCTGCAGGATATGAAAATGGTGTAAAGTTAATGTTTTTAGTACCTAGGACAAAAGGTTAAGATGGCTAATCTTTTGGCCCACATAAGTCTCTTTACCAAGCCATCAGCATTGGGTTGTAGAGGGTGAGGGTAGAGCTGCAGAGGACAAGTACTATGGACTTGGATGTCCCATCTCAGTCTCCTCCCAGGACAGCACTTTCTTTTCCTTCTGTCATTTTTATGAGATGGCAGGCCAGAATGTTTCTAGGAATGAATCTGTGCATTGATAGTTTGTTTTATAAATAAATTTGTCTTCCTGATGTAGAACAGCTATGTGATCAAGACATATATTTATGGTGTTCTTTGTATTGATGAAAGAACCACTGACACAAACAATCATGCATTTACTTTGTGCATATAAAGGCCAGTTTTTGGCACTACACCGACTAATTGAAGTGTTGTCATGGATAAGATTCTGTGTCTTTAATACAAAAGCTATTCAACAGTACCCCAAGAAAGAGGACAATTTGTATTCAATAAGAAGGCTGAGAATAATCAGTCATTTTGAACAAATAAAAGTGCTAATTTAATTCTAAGTAAAAATACTTATATAAATCTTCTACAAGCTGTTATCTGTTTTGAGGTATGGATATAAACTAAAGTAAAATACAGCACAATCCATAAAGTGATTTTCTTCTTAAGTCTTGATAAAGTGTCCTTTTCTTCTTAAAATGTTAGTGCATATTCCAAATGTTTTAAAATTTTGATTTTTTAATATAAAAATCTCAGGAAAGCATAATGAAGAAAGCAACAAATCTTCATCCTCCAACAATCATTGCTAATATGTGGGTATATGACTACATATTTCTACAGTGTTGTTTTATTTTGTTTTTAACATGAAACACATTTTTTCATATGACAGATTTCATATTTTTAAAAACTCTAAAATGGAAAAAAATACAAAGATTAGAATGTAAAAAAACCTATAATTCTATCTCTTGGTAAAAACAACTAATATTAGGTAGATATCTTCTAAAATAATGTTTGATAAATTCACACAAATTGGTAGATAAGTATGCAGACATAGAAGTGTGAAAGTGATTTGTAATAACATTATATATAATGTATAATAATATGATATAATTTTATATTTATGTTATTTTCAAAATAAAATTAATGTTAAATAGAATTTTTAATTTTCCTTCACTCTTTCAAATAAAGAGAAAATAGAGGGATTAAAGCTTCAAACAAGTGGTTTTTCACCATGAAATGTATTTTGTAAGTAATCCCTTTGAAGTTAAAAGGAATGTTTTTTCATCTATTCATTTATTTGAGAGGCACAGAGAGAGCAAGTGAGTTTCCATCTTCTAGTTCCATCTCCAAATGCCTACAGCAGCCAGGGCTAAACAGGGCCTAAACCAAGAGCCAGGAACTCAACTCAACGATGGACTCCTATGTGGATGGCAGGAACCCAATTACTTGAGCCATCACTGGCTCCCTATAGGGTCTCCATTAGAAGAAAGCCAGAGTCCAGATCTGGAGCCAGGAATCATGTGGGACAAAGACATCTTAACTGCTAGGCCAAATGCCTCCACCAATAACAAAACATTTTTTAGAAGATTCAGACACTTTAATATCTATGTACTTCAACTTTAGACAAAATCAATCATTTCAACATGATCAGAAGTAAAGTGATGCCAACACCCTGAAGCCAAACTGTTAGGAACATGGGGACAGTTGAACAAGTTAGGTTATAACTCATTGCAGTGAGAGAGAGCATGCCATGGGAAGACACGGAGCTTCTCAAAGTAGGGAAATAAGGGAATCGTAAGATCTGGGTGTTTGGGGAAGACCTTCTAGTTTTATAAAAGAATGGACGCTCAATTAGTTGAATAATGTTCTGTATCAGTTGATATGATCATGTGATTTTCCTTCTTAGCCTATTAATTAGTGGATAACATGCACTGATTTTCAGGTATTCAGCCACCCTCAAATTTCTGGAATCATGTATTGGAGTGGAGTAACTGGAACACGAACTGGCACCCATATGGGATACCAGCATAGCAGGCAATGGCTTTATCCACTACACCACAACTTTGGCTCTTCATTTATTTATTTTTTTATTGTTGAATAATATGAACTGTATGGATGAATGTTTTGTTCCTCCATTCATGTGTTGATATAAAATTGGATTGTTTTGACCTCTAGAATATTGTGACTAGTATGTCTCTAACTATTTAGGTACAAGTTCTTATTTGAATCCTGTTTTGAAATTTCTCGGGCAGGCACCAGCAGAATTACCAGGTCATGTGGTAATTCTATTCTTACTTTTTGAGGATCCGACAAGCTGCTTATTATGTTAATGCACCATTGTACATTCTTTTTTTTTTTTAATTTTTGACAGGCAGAGTGGACAGTGAGAGAGAGAGACAGAGAGAAAGGTCTTCTTTTGCAGTTGGTTCACCCTCCAATGGCCGCCGCGGCCAGCACACTGCACTGATCCGAAAGCAGGAGCCAGGTGCTTCTCCTGGTCTCCCATGGGGTGCAGGGCCCAAGCACCTGGGCCATCCTCCACTGCACTCCCGGGCCACAGCAGAGAGCTGGCCTGGAAGAGGGGCAACCGGGACAGAATGCGGCGCCCCAACCGGGACTAGAACCTGTTGTGCCAGCGCCGCAAGGCGGAGGATTAGCCTAGTGAGCCGCGGTGCCAGCACCATTGTACATTCTGACCAGCAACATAAGAGTTCCTCTTTCCCCAAATCTTCGCCAATGCTCACTGTTTTTGTTTCTTTTCATCATAGCCATCATAGAAGCTGTGAAGTAGTGCTTCATTGTAATGTTGATGGACATTTTATTGAAAACTACTTATGTTGAGGATCTTTTGACATGCTTATTTATCATTTGTATATCTTCTTTACAGAAATATCTGTTCAATTCTTTTGTTTATTGTTTAGTCAGATGTTTGCCCTTTTTTCCTTTTTTCAGTTCTACTAATTTATTTTTTAATATTATTTAAATTATACAAGTTTCACATATTTCATATATATACAGATTTAGGAACACAGTGATGCTTCTCACCCTACTCTCCCTCCTGCCCATATTCCAACCCTTCTTCCTTTACCCTCTCCTATTCCCACTCTTAATTTTTACAAAGACCTATCTTCAGTTGACTTAATGATCATAAAATTAACCGTATACTAAGTAAAAAAGTTCAACAGATAGTATGAAGAAAAAACAGTGTTCCTCAACAGAAGAGAAAAGGGTTGTTAAAAAAATCATCAAATCTCAAAATGTCCATTTTGCTCCAATACATTACATATTAGGTACTCCGTTAGTTACCTCAGATCAGGAGAAACATGATATCTGTCTTTTTGGAATGGCTTCTTTCCCAAGTGTAATGGTTTCCGGTTGCATCTATCTTGTTGCAAAATACAGGATTTCATTTTTTTTACAGCTAAGTAGTACTCCATAGTGTATATATACTATAGTTTCTTTAGTCAACAGTTGATGGACATCTGGGTTGATTCTATATTGTAGCTACTGTGAATCATGCTGCATTGAACATGGGGGTACAGATAACTCTTTCATATGCTGATTTCTTTTGGTGTGGATGAATTGCCAGGAGTGGCATGGCTGGATCATATGGTAGGTCTATATTCAAGTTTCTGAGATATCTCCATACTGTCTTCCACAGTGGCTGCACAAGTTTACATTCCCATCAACAGTGGATTAGGGCACCTTATGCCCCACATCCTCACCAACATTTGTTGTTATTTTAACTAGAGATAGGTGAAACCTTATTGTGATTTTGATTTGCATTTCCCTAATGGCTAGTGATCCTGAGCATGTTTTCAAGTGTCTGTTGGCCATTTGAATTTAATCTCTTGAATAATGCATTTTCGAGGCCTTTGTCCATTTCTTAACTGGATTGTTTATTTGTTGTTGTTGAGTTTCTTGAGCTCTCTATAGATTCTGGATGTTAACCCTTTATCAGTGTATAGTTTGCAGATATTTTCTCCCTTTCTGTCAGTTCTGTCAGTTGCCTCTTCACATTGCTGGTTGATTCTTTTGCAGTGCAGAAGATTCTCAGATTGATAAAATCCCATTTGTCAATTTTGGCTTTGATTGCCTTTGCTTCTGGGGTCTTTTTCAAGAAGTGTTTGCTTATACCAATGTCTTGCAGAGTTTCCTCAATGTTCTCTAGTAATTTGATGATATCAGGTCATAGATTTAGGTCTTTGATCCATTTTGAATGGATTTTTGTGTAAGGTATAAACTAGGGGTCTAGTTTCATACTTCTACATGTGGAGATCAAGTTTTCCCAGTGAAATCGGACATGCCTGCCTACTTCACTAGCACCACATGTTGAAGAGACTATCTTTGCTCCAGAAATTGATTTTAGCTCCTTTGTAAAAGATAAGTTGCTTATAGAGGCGTGTATTGATTTCTGGAGTTTCTAGTCTAGAGATTCTTGAGTTGTTATTTCCAGATTCATTCCATTGTTGTCAGAGAAAATTCATGGTATGATTTTGATTTTTTTGAATTTGCTGATGTGAGGAGTCAGTTGGGTTAATCGGCAGTCAGGAGATCCCAGTGGAATTTGGGGTGTAAAATATTTGCTTCCTTCCCCAAAACCTTATCTTTAGCAAGAACAAACAAGCCACCCTCCTTCCTCTCAGAATCTCCAAATTTACCATGAGAACAGCAAGGGAGCTCTTCCTGAGCTCACAGCTTATTGTGAAAACAAGTTACCTATCCCACCCTTAGCAGGCCAGACATGATGGAGAATTATAAATCAGGCCTTTTCATGGGTTTTTGTCCCCGCCTGGTAACTGAACACCAATCTGATTGTCAAGTGTTTTTTTTTTTTTTTTTCCCTTCGAAATTGTACTCAAAACCTCAAATGCTAGGAGGCCTTTTGGGTTGTTTCCTCTCTTGGAAATCCCCCTTCATGTCACTCTGGCTGGAGGTCCTTGACTCTAATAAATACTTTTAAATCTCTTTGCTGTCTGCTTGGAAATTCTTCTTCCATGTGAGACAAAGAACTGAGGTAACAATAATTTCTCCACAGCCGTTTTCCCGTAACACTGAGACTTGCTTAATGGCCTCGCATATGGTCTGTCCTAGAGAAAAGTTCCATGCACTGATGAGAAAGTGTGTATTCTACAACTGTGTGGTCAAAAGTTCTATAGATATTAGTTAGGTCTGTTTCATCCACGGCGTTCATTAGCTCTGTTATTTCTTTGTTGATTTTCTACCTAATTGATCATTGATGAAGTTGCATGAAGTCCCCCATTACTGTTGTATAGGAGTCTGTGTCTCCAGTTAGATCCATTAGAATTCCATTTAAATAGCCAGGAGCCCTTGTAACATGGGATCTTTTTCCATCCTTTTACAGTCAGTCTGAATGTATCTTTTTTGGTTAGATGTATTTCGGTAGGCTGCAAATAGATGAGTCTTGTTTTTTTTTTTTTTTTTTTTTTAAAGATTTATTTATTTATTTGAAACTCAGAATTACACAGAGAGAGAAGGAGAAGCAGAGAGAGAGATAGGAAAAGAGAGGTCTTCTATCCACTCATTCACTCTCAAATTGGCTGCAACAGCCAGAGTTGTGCTGATCTGAAGCCAGGAGCTTCTTCCAGGTCTCCCATGTGGGTGCAGGGGACCAAGGACTTGGGCCATCTTCTGTTGCTTTCCCAGGCCATAGCAGTGAGCTGGATTGGAAGTGGAGCAGCAGGGACTCAAACTGGCACCCATATGGGATGCCAGCACTACAGGTGGTAGCTTTACCTGCTAAGCCACAGCACCGGACTTGAATCTCGTTTTTAATCCGTTAAGGCAGTCTATATCTTTTAACTGGAGAGTTGAGGCCCATTATATTCAAGGTGACTATTGATAAGTAATGACTTGGCCCTGCCATTTTTCCATAAATATTTCTATTGTTTTCTTTTGTAGTTTTACTGGGGGATTTTCTGCCTTCACATTGTTTCATAATAATGGCTGTCTTTCTGTGTTTCTGAATGTAGCCACATCCTTTAACATCTTTGGTTAGGCTGGATGAGTGGTGACAAATTCTTTCAATTTCTGTTATGAAATTCTTTATTAAACCCTCATTCATAAATGAGAGCTTTGCAGGGAACAGTATTCTGGGTTAACAGGTTTTTTCCCTCAGGACTTGGACTACGTGTAGCCATTCTCTTCTTGATAGTATCCCATAAATCTCCAACACTGGTTTTAAATTTTCTATTTTTTTTTTCTGGTCTGATTGAAAGATTTCTAAAATTTGACTTCTAGCTCAGATATTCTTTCTTTTGCTTTACCAAATCTGTTGTTAATGCTTCCCACTTCAATTTTTGTTTGATCTCTTGAATCCTTCATTTCTAGCATTTCATTTTGATTTCTCTTTCTCAATTTCCTGGGAAAAGTTCATGTCTGATATGATTTTCCTTAGGTCATGGATTTTCTTCTGATTGCTTTTGAGTAATCCTATGATTGAGCTTTTGAATTCTGTTCTGGCATTTCCTCAATCTCTTCATCTTCACACCTTCACATTCTCTCTTGGGCCATCCTCCACTGCCTTCCCGGGCCACAGCAGAGAGCTGGACTGGAAGAGGAGCAACTGGAACAGAATCCAGCGCCCCAACTGGGACTAGAACCTGGGGTGCTGGCACTGCAGGCAGAGGTATAGCCTAGTGAGCAGCGGTGCTGGCCACATCTTCACATTCTAATATTGAAATGTTGTTGCGTTCTTCTGAGGACAGAGGTCATGGTGTCTTCTTTATTCTTGTTTCTTGAGTTTCTACATATATTTTTAGGCATTTTGGAATTTTATGGTTTTTTTTTGTTGTTGTTGTTGTTGTTTTTTCCCTTGGATGGCATTTATCTTTGAGCTTTTCTTCTGTGGCTTAGTAGAATGTCTGGAATTTCAGTGAATACCAAGAGGTATGTGTTGGGTGTGGCCAGGGAAGCTTCAGTCAGTGCTCCAAGGCGGGATGAGTATCCAGGGTAACACCCATATTGGGTGTGGTAGATCTCCTGATAACAGAAGGGGGGAATGGTCACCTCTGTTGGTGTGATCAACCCTTCACCTCTCCTCCCAGTTCAGTAATACCCGGGTGTTAGCCCCTAGTATATTTAACACTCTTGCACACCACCATATGAACTGCATAAATGATCTGCACAGTCCTCACTGTGAGCTTGTTTCCCACTGCAGTGACCACCCAGGCAACCAAGGACCTCTGAGCATATGGAGCCACACTCAGTGTTTGCCCAGAGACCCGGCTACAACCTGCACCCTCTACTGTAACCACTGAGCCCCCATGATCTCAGCACACAAGGCTCCCACAGTTGCTGGGTGCAGAGGTTTCACTCTGCCCTGCCAGTCTGTCCAGTCAACAGAGAGGCTGATGTTCCCTGAGCCAGCTCTATCTAGGCACCTTGATCCGGGGAGGCTGGGGTGCCTCATAGTCCTACATGGATGCCCATCCACTTCCCATCCAGGCTTAGTCAGTGGGGACTGCAGATTTTTCCCTCCACTAGACTCTCTGGATCACCAGCATACCCAAGAGCCACTGGCTGAATATTACTCTCTCCCCACTACTGCCACCCATGCTGCTGAGAAAATAGTTTCCTTTCTCAGCCAGTTGCTGTGTACAAGCACAAAGCATTCTGCAGCTCCCACCCAAACTCAAAATGGCTCCTGACCTTTCTCAGCCAAGCAGTAGGCGTTATTGTGGGGAAACTGAGGCAAGATAATCGTGCCCTCTCTACTTCCACCTGGTCCACTGGCAACTGCTAGCAACCGCTAGCCTCCAGGGCTCCAGTCCAGACTCACACCACCCTCTCCCTCCTGCTATATCACCACGGGTTGCTGTAGGCTCATGTCCGTCTCAGTCCAGTCTCATGTCTGTCTCCAAGCTGCCACTCACCCTGGCTCTTGGCTGATGTAGTCGTGTATATAGGTGTTCATGCTGCACATCTGCACCCTCCACACAGGTCCGTGGCATTGCTCTTCCTCTTGTATGATTTCCAATGCGGTTTTCTCTCCAATTCTCCCCTGAGAGTACACTTCCTACACTTTTTTTCCCTTTTTTGTTGTTGTTGTTGTTTAGTTTGTTTTTTGTTTTTATTTGTTATTTATTTTATTTGTTTTATTTGCTTTATTTGTTATTATTTTATTTGTCCCTAGCTTAGCACAGCATGTCTTTCCCTAATCCACCATCTTGGAATTCCTCTGGATGTTTGCCTTTTGCTGTTGTGTTATAAACATAGTAGCATCTTCTCCATAATCTCTCTTCATGTTTGCCAATATTTTCTCCCTCCTGTGTATTGTCTTCTACTATTTTGATAATATTGATTTATGTGAAAAAAGTTCATAATTTTGAGTGCAACTTATTTTTTAATTTGTTGTTCTGCTTCTGATGTCGTGTTTAAGGAAACACTCTTTGAATCCAAGGCCATGAACCCTTCAGGTTTCACTCCTGAATATTCTATGATTTTAACTGTTATATTTATGTTATTTATCCACTTTGATGTTGTTTGTGTTTTGTACATAGTATGAGGAGGATAGCTAACTTCCTTCTTTTAGATAGCTAGTTTTCCCAGTATCATTGGCCCGGTGAGACCATTCTTTCCTCTTTGAATGATCTTGGCATTGACATTAGATGTACTTATCTGTATAGCAATCCAGTCAAACACTTTCTGATTCTTTAGTTTTGTAATGAATTTGTAAATGGGAAAGTATGATTGCTCCAACTTTCTTTTTCAAAATTATTTTACCTATTTGTAATCCTTATTATCCTATCTGAGTTTTAAGATCAGCTTGTCAATTCCTGGAAAAAAGTGTGGTTAGAGTTTTATGTAAGGATTGCATTGATGTTTAGATCAATGTGGGGAATATTTCCATCTTAATATCAGATATTCTGATTCATGAACATAGGATGGCTTTCCACCTACTCAGATCTTTAATCTCTTTCAATGATGTTTTTTAGTTTCTGTGTACATATTTTGCACCTACACACTTAAACCTATTCATGAATATTTAACTCTTTACAGATTGTTCATTGTCATTGTTTAGAAATAAAACTTAGTATATAAGTTTTTATATATATATATACATATAAAACTTGTATATAAGAGATGTGCTGAATTCATTCACTAGCTCTAAAAGTTTTTGTGTGGATTCTCTCTCTGCACTCCCCCCACCAACATTTATGTGATATATTTAATTCATCTGTAAATTGAGTGGTTTTAACTATTTTTTTCTAATATTATTATATTGTATTTATTTTCCTGGACTAATTGCCCTGGCTAGTACATCTAGTGCCATGTGGAATACAAGTAATGAGAACAGTCGTCTTTGTCTTGTTCCTGATATTAGGGAGAAAGCTGTCTGCCTTTCCTATTATGTCTGATGTTAGGAGGTTTTTTGTTTTGTTTTGTTTTTTAATAGACACTCTTATTCTATTTGAAAAAGAATCTTCACATTCTGACTTTGAGTGTTTTAATCATAAAAACATTTATTTTGGGAAAAATGTTTGCATCTGTTATTCTTGTCATGTGGTTCTTATTTCTCTACTTGACATGGTGTGTTACACTGAATTATCTTCAGATGCTAAATCAATAATGCTTTCATAGCATTCTGCCTGGTCATGATACACCATCCTGTGATAGTGGTATTATCATTTCTTATGATAACTTTGATTTTAATATCATGATTGATAACATTGTTTTCAATATGAGTTATGAAAAGTTCTTTGATTACTCTTTTTATAAAATAATGTGGAAACATTAGTATTATTCTTCAAATATTTATGAAAATGTACCACTGAAGTCACCTAGACTTAGAATATTTGTTTTGGAAATGTTCTTAAGATCTAATTCAATCCCTTTATTTCTTACCCGATATATATATTTTATGTAAATATTATTAAACATATAATATTATATACATTACAATTATAATATATTTATATCTAATTTTTCTGATATATTCTGAAAAATGCCAGCATTCCATATGGGTGCTGGTTCAAGTTCTGGTTGCTCCACTTCCAATGGAGCTCCATACTAATGGCCTGGGAAAGCAGCAGAGGATGTCCCAAGTGCATGGGCCCCTGATACCCATGTGGGACCCCAGATGAAGCTCCTGAATCCTGGATTTAGACTTGGGCCATTGCGGCCATCTGGGAAGTGAACCAGTGGGTCAAAGATCTTTCTCTGTATCTCTGCTTTTCTCTTTCTAAAAACTCTGCCTTTAAAATAAATAAGTAAATATTTAAGAAATATTCATTTGAATAATTTATAATTCTACTATAAATATTCTGTCAAAATTCTATTAAAATATTATTAATAGTAATGTCTCCTCTTTCATTCTTGATTTTAGTACAGTCATACACCACAAAAACTATGTTTTGTTCAATAATAAACTACAACTATGAGGGCATTCAGCAGCAACCTCATGTATGTAGTGTTTACTTCATCTCTTTATTGCATCATTTTCCCTTGTGCTTGTTGTAATCTTGTGTTGTTTGGTTCAGCATGGCCCCTAACTGTACAAAATCCCCTGCTAATCTTGCCAGTAGCAGCCCATGTTGAGTGATTGACCTGGACATGAAATTAAAATTGATTCTATAAGACTATGAAACATCAATGGAAAAACAATGATTATTGCTTCTAAGTCAGGCATGTCCTGTTCCATCGTAGCTAAAATCTTGATCAAGAAAGAAGAAATAAAAGTGCTGGAAGCTATTAAAGAATCTGCTCCACTAAAGACAATGAGATTAGAAAACATTTCAGAAGGTGTCGTGTCAGATATGAAGACACTTCTAATGCCCTGGACTAAAGACCAGGACCCAAAAGTGTGTCCCCCTCAGCACCATGATGCTCGCAGCCAAAGCAACATTTTAATCTGTGATGTGAAAGAAAAGGCTGGACCTGACCATGGTGTTTAATTTATTGCTAGCACCAGCTGGCTTAAATGATTTAAGAATCATTCATTACAGAACGTGGCCATGAATGATGGGTCTGAAGAATTTTTTGAAACTCTAGATAAGCTGATTGTAGAGGAAAATTACTTGCCAGAGCAAATCTTCAATATAAATGAAACTTCCTGGTCTGGAAACTTGTGCTTGAAAGGATTTTTACACATAACAAGGCCAAGTCAATGCTACATTCCAAGAATCTTAAGAACAGGAGAGCAGTCTTGCTTGGGGACGGTGCCGCAGGCTATAAATTGGAACCTTTTGTGATCTGGCACAGTGAGAACCCCAGGGCCTTCCAACCCATCAGCAAGCATAGGCTGTCAGCGGAGCAGTAAGAAATCATGGATGATCAGCCGTCTTCCAAGATGCCCTCCTGAACTGCTCTGCCAGCAAAATGGAGAAGTTTTGTCTGGAGAATAAAATATGAAGTTCCTTCAAAAAGTTTGTGGGAAAACAGAATTAAAAGATGTTTGGGTCCAAAAATGTGACATCCATGCGTATGAGGGGCAGGGTATTAAAAAAAAGCCACAGAATATGTATATTTTGGAAAACAATTACTGGATTTCTGAAAATGGTGCATCTGGAATAAGACATTCAAGAGTTTCATCCATGACTTCAAGGCGTTTGCCAAGGGTTTCCAAGGACATTTCCAAAACCAGTAAGACTGTGGTTGAGAACACGAACAGCTTTAACCCAAGTGTGGCTGAGGATGGCACCAGGAAGCTCCTGGGGAACTGACTAATGGGGAGTTTAGGAACTGGAAAAGGAACAGACAGCTGAGGAAGAGGCAAGAGAAAAGGAAATTGCAGAAGAAAAAGAACCCCCAAGAAAACCCACAGTGAAAGTTTTGGCAGACCTTAAGGCTCCTCGCTGAGTTTGAAAACATGGACCCAGTATTGAAAGATTTTCACTGATAGAGAATAATGATTGTTTTTATAAATTAGTTTTTCTATGGTAGCGTGTAAATAAACTCAAGGAAAGTACTTGACATGATTTATCATTTATGTGATCAAGTCCCCTGTTTCCTTCATTTTTATTCCTTCCTGCCTTTCTTCACCTAGTATGGAGTATCTTTTATCCTATTACCTCTCAGACTACAGGCCTGCTATCTTTTTCCTTCTAAGCTACATCCCACTTTTCTGTAGATAATCTGACTTTTGAAGAGAAGACTGGGAATTCTTTCTGCTTCTAAATTCACTATTTCTTTCTGAATTTAAAGTTTTCTTATATGTGACAACATTTGTTGTTTTCTTTTGCATTACATTTTCTCCTTCAATTCTTTAGTCATTGTAATATCGGAGTATGGGGTGCCAATTATATTGTCATGTGCTTATTAGTAAATTCACAATATTAATAAGCATTGTGGATTCTTGCCTAATATTCAGAGAAGAATTCTGAATACTGGCAGAAATAAACAAGGCAGTGAGGGAAATGCATAAGAGAGTGAGGGCCCTATCTTAAAGCAAGAGGGAAATTTGGATTTATACCGAGTACCAGGAGCCAGCTACGTGGAGGAGCATGTAGGCCAGGAAGCATGGGGTGGGTGGCCCGAAAGCCACATGCCCAAACATGCAGGGCAGCAAGGGCCCACAATGGCAAAAGAGGCAAAAGGCCAAAAAGCACTGGACCCACTGTGTCCCAGGCCTTTAATCCACTTCCAAAGGGGAGTGGTTAATTACCCTGATTGGCAGGTGGGCATGCAGGTGTGGCCAGGTAGCGGCATGAGGTCACACAGGGGCGTGGTGAAGGCGTGGTCTTCCAGCTCACAACTATATCCTATATGCCTGCCTACAACAATTGTGTGCCTTCTGCAACTCCAGTTCTATTTCCTGAGATGGTTGTTAGTCTTTGACTCCAACTTTCTGGTAGCCTGAATCCTGTGCCATATCAGATTTCATGGTCACCATTACGAATTTCCACTACTCTCACCACATGACTTGTTGATTGACTCCTATGACAAGCAACATCTTTTTGTGATATCACTGGCCTTAACCTAGTCTTTCACTATAATTTAGAAAAAAGACATAAGCCCAGGATTACTTTATTATCAAACAAACCTGGTCAGCTTAATAGAAGTAAGCATAGCACTTTCAATATCCCAAGAAAATTAGCTTTTTTTTCTTAAACTTTTATTTAATGAATATAAATTTCCAAAGTACAGCTTATGGATTACAATGGCTTCCCCCCATAACGTCCTAGCTTTATATGCCTTAGGGTCTATTTTTTTTTACACTTAAAATTACCCATTAAAACAATTCTTAGAAATCCAGGATTTAATTGAAACAAAGATGTAGGATTAATTCTGGGATATTGAAAACCAAGGCTGGCCGGCGCCACAGCTCACTAGGCTAATCCTCCGCCTTGTGGCACAGGCACAACGGGTTCTAGTCCCAGTCAGGGCACCGGATTCTGTCCTGGTTGCCCCTCTTCCAGGCCAGCTCTCTACTGTGGCCAGGGAGTGCAGTGGAGGATGGCCCAAGTACTTGGGCCCTGCACCCCATGGGACACGAGGAGAAGTACCTGGCTCCTGGCTTCGGATCAGCGCGGTGCGCGGGCCACAGTGCGCTAGCCACGGTGGCCATTGGAGGGTGAACCAATGGCAAAGGAAGACCTTTCTTTCTGTCTCTCTCTCTCACTGTCCACTCTGCCTGTCCAAAAAAAAAAAAAAGGAAACCAAGGCTTGGTGAAGTGGTTAGTTGTTCCCATTCTAAGAACTAATTGATCTCAGATAGAAAATTCCCAGAGAGGAAACAAGATGCAGTACGCAAGGAAAGGTGTCTTCCTAATTCCCACTTGTCCATTCAAAGCCTCTACTATTGCAACAATTGTTCTTAATCTAGAAAGAAAAGAGTGACAATAAACAGTGCCATCATTGATGAGAGGCACACTCAATTAAAAAATATATTAAGCCCCAGTTTGGGGATTAGGCTTGAATTTGTTTTCAAAAGCTACCTCCCTTTTGATTCAAAGCTATTGTTTTAATGGAAATGTTTATTTCTGAGTAGGAGGCAGTATGCTTCTGAGAATATTTGATAAGCAGTGAGCATTAGCATCAATTAAGCTTGTAACCCTTACTGAAGAAATTTGGCACAAATTACAAATTAAACATTGTCCTCATTTTGGGAGCATCAGCATATTTTAAAAATAAATCTAACCCCTATTATCAGGTCCCTCCAGCAAGGTGGCTAGGTCCTTTTCTGAGGGTTCCACGTATATTACTTTATTTGATCCTCTCACCAATTGAAAGATATGTAGATACCATTATTATTCCCATTTCACAGATGCGAACCCCTAAATATTGTGCTCTATGCAATGGGTGGGTGGATACACCAAAAATTCTGATAGATACAAAGAACTATGCCATGGCCTCTGAGTCTGCAGGGCACATCATAAAATCGCAAGTACTGAGAATGGGTCAAAAGAGTGAGAAAGCAGGGGAAGACCAGGCTCTGCTGTAGTTCCTACCTAAGCAATTCTCTAATTTAGCTATGATAGGGTCTGAAAAAGCCCACCACCTGAGGAACGACTCCAACAGACTTTTTCTCTCATGCAACCAGCAAAGGGTTAAATTTATTGATCCAACATGTTGGGGCCCTCTGAACATACAAGGACAGAGGAGCAGCGAGGAACTACAGCATAGGGTTTATAAAAGCAAAAACCGCAAAATCGGGAGGGGGGAGAGAATACACGGTTGCTAAGCGGTTGCTAAAATCTTACAATCAGCAATTATGATCTTAAGACATAGACAAATCACATCTTCATTATTAGCCCAGGTAACCCAGGTGCAACCTTTCTACTTTTAAGCTTGAGCAATCATGCTAGGGGGTTTTTGTGCGTTGCCAAGGGTGATATAGTGCACTGCTATTGTCCGACTATTTGAGATCATAGTTTCAGACCAGAGTCTCACGGTGGGGGGGTTCTTTCCCAGAATGGAGTCTCAAGTGCTCCAAAATGGAGTCCCTACTGTCAAGGTGCTACTTTACTCTGTTTTATTTTCACAGCTGCACCAGGAAGGTTTAAACCTGTAAGCTTAAGCTTAACTTTTTTTTTTTTTTTTTTTTTTTGGGTCTAATCTATCCATTCTTTTTTTTTTTTTTTTTTTTTATCTTTTATTTAATGAATATAAATTTCCAAAGTACGTCTCATGGGTTACAATGGCTTTCCCCCCCATACCGTCCCTCCCACCCACCACCCTCCCCTTACCCACTCCCTCTCCCCTTCCATTCACATCAAGATTCATTTTCGATTATCTTAGTATACAGAAGATCATAAGCTTAACTTTTTACACCCGCACATATACAATTTTAACTCTTCAGCTATACTCTAAAGCAGCAGTCCAGATAGTCATTCTTTCACTGCTGACATTATAATCATCTCATTCCAGTATTGTCTTTTGCTCAGCATTGAGAATGAAATAGTGAGTGAGGAGAACAGACACAGGCCCAGCTTCATGGAGTTCACAGTCTAGCAGGGAAGACAGACATTATTCACAGAGCATCACAGATAAGTTCAAAATCACAACATTGATGAGCAGAGGAGACCACATGGATATAATGATCAGGAGAACATGACTTTGCCCCATAATTAGGAACAAGACCCTTGAGCTGAGACCTGAAGAACAAAGAGAAACACCAGGCAAAGGGCGGCTGCATTTGACTTGGTGGAGAAGGCGGCTTTGGGCAGCTATGCTGTTTGAGGGCAAAGTCCTACCGGCAGGGGGAAGCACAGTGTATCCCTGCCCTGAAAGAGGCTTGGTGTCTGGAACACTCAGAGCAGGGAAGCACGGAGAACCAGAACTCAAAGATTCACACATGTTTCTCCCCATAGGGGAAGTATACATTACCTATTAGCTGATTTGAGCTTATCAGAAAGTGACCAGGCAAAAAATAAACAGAAGTTGAAGGCAGGGAATTGGTTAGGCTGAATGGCAGAGAAGGCGAACAGGGGACAGTAGGAACACAGAAACAAGCAAGAACAGAAATTCCTGTCATCCGTGTCAGCTGGGACAAAGAAAGGAGAACGTGTTGCTGGAGGCCTTTCTTGGAGTAGCTCCTCAGAAGCTGGGGAGAAACACCCTGGCTCCTCCATTCTCCACACTGGCACTTACATTTCCCACCGGTGAGTCCCATTAGCCACATTCTGTCAAGGTCAGAATGCGCAAGAAAGGGGCAAAGAAGGGATCAGTAGGAGGCTATGGCCCCAGAGACTGGTACAGATGTGGTAGTGCTAAGCCTGCAGCCCCCTAAAGCCCTGCCCCCTGAAATCTACTTTTTCTGGAGGTTTCTTCCACAATAAGTCCTATCTGCCAACTTGAAGTCCTAAAAATCTGCTCAGCCTTTTCCATGATTTCATTTATTTTTATTTTAGGATACATTCCCCTGTTGTACTGAAGCAAGTGGAGTGCAAAATCTGCAGTGTTCAGTATCCCATTCTGATTATCTGCATTCATAAGGCTGCCAAGTTCCCAATATCATCTGCATGCGTCATCTGTATTTGCTATAAAAATTTAACGGAGTTATCTTATTATAAGGGAGAAAGAGTAGGTAAAAGATGTCATTAGGTTTTGCTTGGGGAGGCTGTCTTGGCAAAATCAGAGCCAATGCTTGTTTCTCAATGTAGAAAGGGGTGGTAGAAGCAGAGTAGCACGTTTGGTCCTACAGAGCACAGATGCCAACCACAATGATGTGAGAATCCAGACTCTCTTTTCCATAGCAAACGCCACAAATCTTCCTGGAATACTCCCTGAAGACAGGTATGGAGTGATCATCTGGCTAGTCCTTGAGACTGCTTAGAACCTGGAAACAAGTCACCTTGAAGACATTTTAAACCCTCTTCACAGATGCAACGAATTCTATCCCCCAAAGAGGCTTATTCTTCTGCAATCTATTTAGGTCTCTTAACTGACAGCAGTTGAGCAGATTCCATCAGCTGTGAAAATATCCCAAAACCTTAGGACACAAGATTTCAACAGATTGTATGCAACAGATGATATGCTTGTGAAACATCTCAATTAAGCTCTCTCCATCTCAGCATCCTTCAGACATTTATAACTATGTCCAAGTTCTGTCTTGTTTGGTTGTGTGAAAGCAACTCTAAACGTGGGGGGATGAGACACTAAAAGTTTTAATTTCAGTTCTACCTCTTATCTTCTACACTGGAGTTACTTGCAAGTTGGATATGAATGTGTGATGCTTCATGGAGAAAATGCCAACTTTTAGATGACATTTATTTAATTGCCCATTGAGTTTTACATAACGGTGTTGAAGCAGTCTTAAGGCATTGGCTTTAGAGGATTTTTTTGAGAGGAGAGGGAGAGAATTTTCTTTTTCACTGAGGTGAAATTCAAATAGCGAATATAAACCTCTTTAAAACGAACAAATCAGTCACATTTAATGCACTCACATTCCCATTGTACATAGCACATTCAGAAAATGCTGTAATCGCCAACTCTATCTACTTACAAAACATTTTCATCACCCCATAATCAGATTCCTTACCCATAAAGCAGCCAATTCCAAATCCTCTGAACTCAAATCATGCAACCAACAATTTCCTTCTTTTCTGATGCATTTACTATTCCAGAGTTCATCAAAGTGGAATCACACAAAATGTGATCTATTGTCTGATTTCTTATACTTAGCATTAGTCTTTCAAGTTCATCCACTCTGTAGTAGCTATCTTTCATTCACTTGTATGACTGAATGAGTTATTCTGTGGATATATCACATTTTATTTACCCAGTCATGCACAAATGGAAGTTGGGTTGTTTTTGCATTTAGAGAGCTGTGAGCAGGCAGTTCTGAACATTTGTGTACAGGATTTGTTTACAGGATGTTGATCCATAGGAGCCAACTAGCAAGGTGAGGAAGTACAGGACTGATGCCTCAATCAGTAGCAACACATTACTGTAAAATAATGGCCCAGCTCAAAGGAGGAGAACTGTATATAATAAAAATATTATATGAATTGTATATAATAAAAATCAGATGGCTCAGGTCAAAGAAGCTAATCAAATTTGGCCCAAAATCTAAATTACAATCATTGATAATTTAACTAAGTTCATTTCATTCAATATTTACATTCAGTATCATCTCCCTTCAACTGACACTGCTATCTAATTTGTATCTTGATTTACCCCTTGATCCCTTAGGTGTTTTTAATTTCTCCTATTCATTTAAGATAATTATTAATCGAAATGCAGCTGTTAAGAAATGACATTGAAAGCCCATGTACACTTTACCCAGCTGCCTTCTGATATTCTTTGTTTCAAAAGTATATCATGACCAGGATATTTGCATGAACCTAGTCAAGATGCAAAATATTTCCATCCTCACAAGATCTCTCATTGTGCCCTTTTATAGGCTTGCCCGTTTCCCTCCCACCTCCATTCCATCCTCACCTCTCAGCAAGGATTAGTCTGTTCACTCTATCTTATAATTCCAGCAATGCTATGTAAATAGAATCATACAATATGGAAATGGTAGGCTTGGCTTCTTTTCTTTTTATCACTGAGTGTTATCTTCTGGTGCTCCATCCAAGTTATTGAATGAACAACATTTATTCCTTTTAATTACTGAGTAGATTCTGATATGGATATGCCACAACTTATTCACCTATGGAAGGAAACTTGATTTTCAAATTGGACTGTTACAAATAAAGCTACTGTAAGCATAGATGCTCAAGTTTTCATGTGAACATTTGTTTTCATTTACCTGGGATGTATACGCAGGAATGCAATTTCTGGGTCATATGGTAGTTCCATGTTTAGGTTAGTTCTTTGTTGTTGTTAAGACTGTCAAGGGCCGATGCTGTGGCATAGTAGGTTAATCCTCTGAATGCAGTGTTGGCATCCCATATAGGTGCCAGTTCTAGTCCAGGCTGCCCCTCTTCTGATCCAGCTCTCTGCTATGGCCTGGGAAAGCAGTAGATGATGGCCCAAGTGCTTGGGCCCCTGCACCCATGTGGGAGACCCGGAAGAAGTACCTGGCTCCTGGCTTTGGATCAGTGCAGCTCCAGCCATTGCAGACCTCTGGGGAGTGAACCAGCGGAGGGAAGACCTTTCTCTCTGTCTCCCCCTCTCACTGTCTATAACTCTACCTCTCAAATGAATAAATAAAAAAATTTAAAAAAATTAAAAAGACACTGTCAAGCTGTTTTCCAGACTGGCTGTACCATTTTCCATTCCAGATGGAAATGTCTGAATGATACAGTTCCTTCACAATGTCACCAGTATTATTTGATATTGTAGCCCCTCCTTTTTTTTTTTTTTTTTGCCATTCTGATAGGCTTGTCATAATAGATATGCCTGATAGGTATATTAGCATGGTTTTAATTAGTATTTCCCTGATACATAATGACAGTGAACATATTTTCATGTATTATTTTCTAGCTGCATATTGTTCTCAGTAAAATATCCTTATCATTGACCATTCTATAATTGAATTGTGTTACTGTTTTACTGTTGAGTTTTGAGAGTTCTTTATACAGTTAGCTACTAGTCCTTTTCAGATAAGGGATTTGAAAGCATTCTTCTCCACTTTATAGTTTGTCATTTCATCCTCTTAACAGGATGTTTCACCAAACCGAATGATGGGTTTCTTTTAATTTTGCCAAACTTCAATTTATCAATTTTTTTTGCATTTAAGGTTTCAGCTTTTAGATTCAAGTGTAGAAATTCTTTGCCTGTCATTAGAACACACAAATTTTTCCTGCTTTTTTCTAGAGGTTTTGTAGTTTTACATTTTACATTTAAGTTTTTGTCCTGTTTGATCTAGTTATTGTATGAGATATAAGATATAGGTAACATTTATTTTTGTGTGGTCTCTGGATGTCCAATTGCTCAAGCATCATTTAAGGCCATCCTTCCTTCATTGAATTGCTTTAATCCTTGTGTCAAAAATCAGCATATTTAAATTATTATATTTCAGGAACCCCTATTCTATTTCACGGATCTGTTTGCCACCCCTTCATTATGTCCACAGTCGTGATTATTGAAGCCTCAAAAAAAAAAAAATCTAGATTGATTCTTTCCCCTTTATCCTTCTGTTGCAAAACTGTTTATTCTATTTCCTTTAGCTTTCCATACAAGTTTTAAAATATTATCATCTATCTCTACAAAGCATCTTGAACTGATTTTTGATGGGAATTGTGTTAGCCTGCATGTCATTTTAAGGAAATTTTATATTACTATGTGGAGTCTTCCAGTCCATACTCTATGTATCTTTATTGATTAAATCTTCAATTTCTTCTGTCATGAGTTTGTAGCTTTCAGCATATAGATGAAATCCTGTGCACATTTTGTTAGATTTACTTCTAAATAATTTTTTAAAAATTATAAATGATATATGTCTTTAATTTCAGGATCCACAGTTTATTGCTATTATACATAAATGCAACTGATATTTGTATGTCTATTTTGTACCATATAACCTTTTACAAACATTCATTCTAATATTTCTGAAGATTTCTTGGGATTTTCTGCATAGGCAATAATATCATCAGCAAATCCGTCATCTTTCTTTTTTGTTCTACTTGTCCAAATTTCTGTTATTGTTTTTCTCTCATTCTTCCTTCTTTTGTGTTAGTTAAGCACACTTTGTGGTTCTATTTTGTCTTCATAGTTGGCTTGCTAGCTATCTCTTTAGCTTGCTATTTTAGCAGGCACCTTGAACATAACATAAGCTACCTTTAGGGGCCAGCGCTGTGGCTCACTTGGTTAATCCTCTGCCTGTGGCGCCGGCATCCCATATGGGCACTGGGTTCTGGTCCCAGTTGCTCCTCTTCCAGTCCAGCTCTCTGCTGTGGCCAGGAAGGCAGTGGAAGATGGCCTGGATGCTTGGGCCCCTGCACCTGTGTGGGAGACCTGGAAGAAGCACCTGGCTCCTGGCTTCAGATCGGCACAGCCCCAGCCGTTGCGGCCATTTGGGGAGTAAACCAACAGAAGGAAGACCTTTCTCTCTGTATCTACCTCTCACTGTCTATAACTCTACCTGTCAAATAAAAAAAAAAACTATCTTTTACAAGAGTATACTTACATTTTCCCACTCTCTAATTTTGTGCTATTGCTGCTAAACATCTTATTTTACATATATTATATACTGCAGAGCTAATATTATTTCTTAAAGAGATTGGAACACTAAGAAAATAAATCTCATCTATTTACCCACAGAGTTAAATTTCCCAGAGCTGGTCTTCTGTTTATATCAGCCCATATTTCAATTTGGTATCAGTTTTCTTTCTACTTGAAACTTTTCCGTTAACATTTCTTGTAGTGTGCACCTGTTGTGATGAATTCTTACAGCTTTTATGTCTGGAAAAGACATTATTTTGCCTTCATTCTTAGAAGATATCTGTGCTAAGTATGGGCTTTTAAGTTGGCAGGATTTTGAAAGTTTATTTTTAATTTTTTTACAAGAGTTACTAAGATAATATAGGAAATTCTCATTTACTTTTTGCTGACTTTCCCTTAGTTTTTAACATTTTACTTAGCCATAGAAAGGATATCAAAACTAAAAAATTAACATATTCATAACACTTAGATAAATATTGATCTTTGTCTATATTGTATGTATTTTCATATATCTTCAGTGTCTTCTGATCTTTGGCATTTTGTTTATCATGACCTTGACACGTTCGAACACTACTGGAGAAATATTTTTATAATGTCCTCAACTAGGGCTTGTCTTAGGCTTTCAGGTATTAAATTTTTCTTATCGTATCATACAGGGAATACTTGATATCAGCATTAACTATTATAGGTGATGTGATCATGATAGCTTGATCAAGATGCTGTCTCCCAGATTTTTCCACTGTAAAGATACAGTATTTCTCCTTTGCAATTTTCTACTGGTTGATAGTGAGTCACAAAACCTAACCTATAGTCATTCAGAGGGGATGGTATTAGCTGTGGCATTTTTGTAGATGTCCTTTATAAGTTAATGTTATAGGTTTTTTTATTCAAAGTTTGCTAAGAAGTTTTTATTGTAATGGATGTTTCATTGAATCAAGTATTTTTCTATATGTCCAAATAGGTTTCCTATTTAGCCTTTACTATTGTTGAGTTACGTTGATTTTTGAATGTGACCATCCTTGCATTCCTGAGATGAACTCTACTTGTTAAGATGTGTATTGTTTCCTTATGTGCCTAGCTTGATTCAGTTTACTCTTAATTATTGATGATTTTTGTGCTAACATTGAGGAGAGATACAGGCCTGTAGTTTTCAGAAAATACCTATGTCTGGTTTGCTGTTAGGTAAGGTGGACCAAATAGAATTATTTGGGTAAAGTTTCCTTTCACTCTATTTTCTGGAAAAATTTATGTAGTATTAGTACTTTGTTTCCTTGGATGTTTGACAGAATTTGCTGATGAAACTATCTGGGACTGGAGTTGTAGTTTTAGAAGGTTTTCAAATAAAATAACTGATTTAACTGATAAATGTGTTTCAGATTATCGATTTATTCTTGTGTGAGTTCTGGTAGTTTGTGTCTTTCATCAGCTGAGTTGTACAATTACTGATATAGCATTATTCATTCAGCTTTGTTCCCTATCAGTCAATACTGTTGCCCCTTCTTTCATTTCTGATGTTAGTAATTTATGTCAGCCTTTTATTTGTTTACTTATTTTTGTCTAGACTGTCCAGAGGTTAATCAGGTGTGGTAGGGATAATTCTAAAACAATCTCCATGATTTCCCACCCCTTACATAATTTTCTACGTTGTGAATTTGATGATTTTACTTCCACAATTAGGTGATGGCATTTAAAACATTTGAATTTCAGATACAAATATTATCTGGTTGGGCCTTACTTGATCATATGATCCCTTAGAAACATAATTTTCTCTGGATGATTCTAGAAAATGAATTCAGAGGTTCAAACAACCTTGCTGGCTTAAATTTGGAGGCAGCCAAATGGCAGGGGATGGAGGAGCTACATGCAAACACTGGCTGATAGCCAGTAAAGAAACAAGGAACTCAGTCCTGTAGCTGCAAGGACCTGCGTTATGCCAGCCCGAATAAACTTAAAAGTATGTTTCTCCCTAGAGCCTCCAGGAAAGAATTTTGCAACCCTGCAGGTACGTTCATTTATTCCTTCAAGACCCTTGACAGAAAATCTAATGACAACATTCCTGAAAAACTGACCCACACAGCTATGATAATAACAGGTATTTTCTTAAGCCACTACGTGTGTGCTCAGTTATCATGCAGCAACATAAAACTAATAGGTTGATTTTATTGATCCATTCAAAGCAACAGTTTTTGGTTTTATTAATTTTATGGCTTTTTTTTTTTAATTTTGCTGATTTCTTATGTTATCTTTTTTCACTCTCCTAATTGCTTTGGCTTAAATTGTTTCTTAGTTTCTTAATGTGGTATCTTAGATTACTGATTCTAGTTCTTTTTACTTGCAATAAAGCATTGAATACTATAAATTTCCATATAAGCAGTTTTTCACTTGCATTACAAAAAACTTTGATAGACTGTATATTTATTTGATTTCCCTTGAGGCTCTTTCTTTGAGACTTTTTCCATCTTTAAAGGCCTAAAGATGTGTTGGATAACTTTAAAATCTTTCTAAGTTTTCCAGCTATCTTTCTTGTGATTGATTTTTAGTTTAATTACTCTATAGTCCAAGGACCTACTTTGTATAAGTTATATTCTTTTAAATTTGTTAAGGTTTGTTTTTTGTTTATTTTTCTAAACGATTCATATGCTTAAGTAGAATGTATATTCTTCTGTTGGTTAGAATGCTCTAAAATTTTAAATAATGGAAAATCAAATATTGTTGAGGTCATGTATATGCTTACAGTGTAGGACCCCAAAAGCGGTGTCCTCTTGTGACGACCCCAGAAACACAGACTCCAGACCAGACGATGCAATAGAACAGGAGGTAATTTTATTTCATTTGCACAAATGGGCCCTCTACTGCTGCAAGCAGCAAGCAAGCGAGAGGAGCCCCGAGCAGCTATCTCACACAGCTTTTAAGGGGCAAAACCACAAAATTAACATACCATAGGGTGGCGTAAGTTTATTGGGTAACTACAAGGGGAGGAGGTCGTCAAGGAGGAGGAGAAACGGCGGGGGGGGGGGGCTACGTGCCCTACGTGTCTAAGCTTGGACAAGGGGAGGGGGTCCTTGAAGAGCAGAAAGGGGTGGCTACGTGCCCTACGTGCCTCACGGTTTCTTTGTTAAGCTTGAACAAGCACAGGGGAGGGGGCTTAGGTGCATACCAGGATGTTCTGTCGCCCTTATCTCTGGGTAGTAGCTATCTGCTTTCTCTGTGAACTTAGTTTACTCCCCATTTCCCAGGACTGTTTTATTAAGGCCATTTTTTATGGCGGCTCTTGGCTCCTTTCAACAGATTTTCTGATTATTTTATTTCAACTGCTTAAAACTGTTGTAATTTCCAACTTTGTTTATGTATTTGTTTTTCTTTTCAGAACTATCTTTTTTTGCCTCAAATATTTTGAATTTCTTTTGACAAGCCATACACATAAATATTGTTATATTCTCTTAAAGAAGCCATGCCTTTAACATTATGTAAAATCCCTGTTTATTCCTAAAAATATCCCTCTTGTTCTAAAGTCTACTTTATTGAAAATTATATAACTGCTTCAGCTTTCTTTTGTTTCATGTTGCATGGTATTTTTTTCATTTACTTATTTTACTTTTACCTTATTGTGCCTTTCTATTTAAAGTGGATTTTCTGCAGCAAATAGTTCAGTCCTTGCTTTTTCCCAAGCTGACAACCTGTATCTTTCATATGGTATGTTTTCACTATTAGCATAGAAAGTGACCATTGATAACATGGAATTAGAATGTGATCTTTCAAGCTTTTCCTTGTTATTTTTGTTCTTTGTTTCCCTTTTCTTCGGCTCCTACATTCACTGTGTTGAATTAAGCATTCTTATACCTCCATTTTACCTTATCTTTTGACTTAACTATTTACAGCCATTTAGAGTAATCTTCCTAGGACATAAAACATTAACAGTCTGTGTTGACCTCGAAATAGTATCATTCTGATATACACATACCAAACTAAAACAATTTTAATGGTATGTTCTCAACTTCCTCCTTACATCTCTTATACAATTCTATTATACATTTCACTTTATCTTTTCTATAATTATATATTCTTTCCTTTTCTCTAAATAGTTATATTTTAAATTCAATATTATAAAAACAGATGCCTTTATTTATTGCATTTCAAACACATGCTTTTCAGATGGATTCAAGTTGCTGAATATATTGTATTCCTTATATTTAAACAAATTTTTCCATTTTTTATTGAGTAGATATGCTGCCAATAAATTTTCTCATTTCATGTTTTTTTTTGGAAAGTTTTACCCTATATTTAGTATGTAGCCTTCAAGTTAAAAGTTTTTGCTGAATGTATTTACAGAGTTGCATATGTTTTATGACATCTGTATCAAACAAATAAATGCTTAGGCCCAACTTTTTGCTACCATTGCCTGTCTTTCTTCAGAATTTGGATTGTTTCCCATTGAATTTTAAATTTTTAATAGGGTCAAGAAAAGTTGTTAATTGCAATCACTGAGGACAAATGGAGAGCTTTCTCCAGTTTTTCAGGAGTAGGCTACATAATTATCATTAGAGAGGGCCAGAGATGGTGATTGACAACCTCACCAGGACTAAGTCGACTTGGAGAACAGAATGAAGGGTAGACACACCATACTTGCATACCTCCACTATGGCAAATGCCTTATTTCTATCTAGATCAAATGTAAAAATATTTGCCTCAGTTCAAGTAGCATACACTTAGATTTTATTAAATATATAATAATGACACTGGATTTGTCTCTGATTCATACAGTTTTTCAAATTTAAGTAAGCTTTTTTAATTTTAAAGTTTTGGAGTTACAGAAAGGTTGCAAAGGCAATATACAAAGGTGCTCTACTCCCCACATCCAGTTCCTCCTGTAATGTCTTTGAATTACAATAGTGCATTTATCAGAACACATGAACTGATATCTATACATTATAATAGGTAAACTCCATAGTAATTGGATTTCATTCATCTTCCCCTAATTTCCATTTTTGCACTCAAGAATCCAAGCTAAGATATTAAAATACACCAAATCATCATGTCTCCTGAGCTCTGGGAGTTTCTTACTTTCTGTGCTTTTAACAAATAATTGTGAGAGTACTGATGTTTTTCTTGTGGTTATATTGAGTTTATCGTATGAGGATGAAGAACACAGGGATAAGGTGCCATTCTCAATTCATCATGTTCAGTGTCCCTGAGATCAACGTGACTTGTTACTGATCATGGGATGATATGTTCCAGATTTCTCCACTGGAAAGCTACTTTCTTTTCCCTGTTTTATTCTGTACAATTTGGAAGCCAGAGACCGTATAGCTCCCATTTATGGGGATTGAAAAGTGTGATTTACCTCCCTGAAAGTATCTACATAGCTTATTTAGTAATATTTCCAAGGAAGATTTTCCTCTTCTCCAGAATTTATTTATTCAATCATTTACTTATATCAATGTGAATTTGAAGGATTAGTGTTTAGCCTAGTGCTTGAGAAATTTGTATCCCACATCAGAGTGCATGGGCTTAATTACCAACTCTGGCTCCTGATTCCAGCTTCCTGATAATGCAGCCTCTGGGAGTCAGCAGTGATGGCTCAAGAAATTTGTTCCCAATTGAAACTGAGTTCCCAGTTCCTGGGCCAGTTCCAACTGTTGCAGAGTAAAGGAGCAGATGGGAACTTTCTCTCTCTCTCTCTCTCTCTCTCTCTCTCTCTCTCCACACACACACACACACACACACTCCGTCTTACAAAGAAAGCTTATTGTGGTATGCAAAGTTTTGAAATCCATGCTTTGGTCTTCAAAAAAGTTCATGGAAAAAATATGTTATATAAAAACTATCCATGGATTTCATTTTTGAACCAAAATAAAAATTTTAAATTCTAAAACATTGTTGAAGTGCCCTCATATGTATTCAGTAGAAAATACTTTAAATTTTAAAATACTTTTAAATTTTGAATTTCCATCTTTTTTCACACTAGTGATATGCAGCACAATACTCTTTCACAACACAGAGAATTTAGCATCAAGCTACAGTTCCTAGCTGACCACACAACCACAGAGGTAATGACCAACACTCTTAGTGTACTCTTACTAAACTATGATATTCAATAGCCACATTGTCTACTTATGGTATTTTCAACATGCAATGGTTTTATTGGAATGCAATTTCAACATGAATGAAGAAGCAACTGTATCAGTATCTATCCCTACACTAAACATGAGTCTACATCAGTATCTACGATAGTACCACATCATTTATTCCAGCACTCCTGCCTTGTTTAATTGTGATATCTCATTCCAAAAGAAAGAATCATGGCCCCACCATTGCCACTCATTTATATGTTCAATCACAGTAAACATTTATATTGTTTTTAGAATTGTTAGTCTGTATTCCCAATTAGATTGCAGTGCTATGCATACTTGTTCTGGGTTTATTCTTTAAATTACCAGTTACTGCCAAGTTACTTAGGTCAAGAACTATTTTCTCTTTTGCTTCCTCTAAAGTTACAGTATGTGTTTGAAATACAGTTAGACAAATTTATCACAGTTTTTATTCTACCTTGGGAGCCCCTTCCCTGCAAGCTGACTCAATCTATGATCCATTGATTTATTTTCACATAGTCTGTATCTGGATTTACTTTTTTTGTAGATTAACATCATCTTAATTGGTTAATCCATGCTGTTTTAATTGTATATCAGAGATGAGATAATTTATAATGAACAGAATTAATTGGCTGATGGCTCCAGGGTCTGAGAAATCCATAATCAAGGTGCCCTCATCTCGTGAGAGTCTTCTTGCTGTGTCATAACATGGTTAAGGTTAAAAAGAAAGCAAATTTCTAATAGTGAATTTTCAAGGACACATTCAAACTATAGCAAGAATCCAGCATCATTTATAGAGAAAACTTTTCTTTTTTCCTTATATTGCCTTTGCACATTTGTAAAAATCAGTTGACTGTACTAGTGTGTGTTTGTTTATTGTGAAGTATGAGTTTCCAACTCTGTTCCATTGTTGTATGTAACTATATTTGGGTCAAATAGTGTGTTGTCTTGATTAGTGTAGATAGATAACAAGTACTGAAATCAGGTGGCATGTGTCTGCTAATTTTGCTCTTTATCAAACCATTTTGGCCACTGTGATTCTTTGCTTTGTCAACTGAATTTTAGAATTATAATATTAATATCCAAAAATACAATATTTAATTGATATCATTTTGAACCTAAATGGAAAATGAGGAATAATTTATCTCCCAATATTGAAAATTCATGGTGAACATGGAATATCTCCATTTATTTAGATATTCTTTAATTTCTTTCATTAGTACTTTGCTGTTTTTAACATAGAGATTTTGTATATGTACTATTAGGTATATACTACTAGATCTAAGTACTTTGTTTTTGAGTGGGGGTATTTATTGTAAATGGTACTGATTTTTTTTTTCTTTTCCAATTCCAAGTGTTCATTGATGATTATAAGAAAGCAATTGATTTTATATGTTTGTCTATACCTTGTGACCTGTTAAACTTGATTTTACTTCCTAGACATTATTTTTACACTAGTCATAAATAAACATGTTCTTTTTAAAAATATTTATTTATTTACTTGAAAGTCAGAGATACACAGAGAAGGAGAGGCAGAGAGAGAGAGAGAGAGATCTTCCATCTGCTGGTTCACTCCCCAATTGGCTGCAATGGCTGGAGCTGCGTCAATCCAAAGCCAGGAGCCAGGAGCTTCTTCCTGGTCTCCCACGCGGGTACAGGGGCTCAAGGACTTGCGCCATCTTCTACTGCTTTCCCAGGCCATAACAGAGAGTTGGATCGGAGGTGGAGCATCAGGGACTCGAACCGGCGCCCATATAAGATGCCAGCACTGAAGGTGGTGGCTTTACTTGTTATGCCACTAATGTTGGCCCCAAACATGTTGTTCTTAAAGAAAGTGAAGTTAGTTTTTCTTTTCCTACCTATATATCGTTGATCTCTTTCTTGTATTGCTGAACTAAGTAGAACTTTTTAGAGAATTAATCTCTTTTTGATTACATAATATGCTTAATTTTCTCAGATAATTTTTTACATGTCTCAAAGTCTGATTCATTTGAAATTAATGTAGCTCCTTAAGTTTCCTCTTAACTACTGTCACCATGGTTTATCTTTCTCCATACATTTATTTCACCTGAGTTTTTTTTTTTTTTTTTTTTTTTTTTGGACAGGCAGAGTGGATAGTGAGAGAGACAGAGAGAAAGGTCTTCCTTTTGCCGTTGGTTCACCCTACAAAGGCCGCCACAGCTGGCGCGCTGCAGCCGGCGCACCGCGCTGATCCGAAGGCAGGAGCCAGGTGCTTATCCTGGTCTCCCATGGGGTGCAGGGCCCAAGCACCTGGGCCATCCTCCACTGCACTCCCGGGCCACAGCAGAGAGCTGGCCTGGAAGAGGGGCAACAGGGACAGAATCTGGCGCCCCAACCAGGACTAGAACCCGGTGTGCTGGCGCCACTAGGTGGAGGATTAGCCTAGTGAGCCGCGGCGCCGGCTCACCTAAGCCTTTATATTTAAAATGATTTTCTTGTAAATAACATATAGTTGAGAGTTTTAAAGAATATAGTCTGGGGCCGGCACAGCAGCTCAGTATGTTAATCCTCCGCCTGAGGTGCCAGCACCCTGGGTTCTAGTCCCTGTCGGGGCGCCGGTTTCTGTCCTGGTTGCTCCTCTTCCAGGCCAGCTCTCTGCTGTGGCCCGGGAGTGCAGTGGAGGATGGCCCAGGTCCTTGGGCACTGCACCCGCATGGGAGACCAGGAGAACCACCTGGCTCCTGGCTTCAGATCAGCACACTGCGCCGACTACAGCGACCATTGGAGGGTGAACCAACAGTAAAAGGAGACCTTTGTCTCTGTCTCTCTCTCTCTCCCTGTCCACTCTGCCTGTCAAAAAAATAATATATATATAGTCTGGTATAAATCTGAATACCCTAAGGATTAAGTCATTTTTTTTTTTTTTGTAAATTCCACAGGGTCTCAAATAGCATCTATAAAGTCCTTTCAAGCCTCTTAGTTCAGCTCAAGTCCCAGGAGTTTATAGATGGTCCCCGGTCAGTTTTTCTCTGTAGCAGGTTTCTCTTTGGAAGGAGCTGTTACTATTTTGGGCCCTGTATCTTTTCTAAAAGGTCAGATTTAAAGGAGGGGATCGGAGAAGGGGAAGAACATGGAAAGAGAGAAATAGAATCTGGCCCTGGTGGTTCAGACAGCGGAAGTTATGAAGAACAGGGAGGTGGAAGATCAGTTAATACAGTTGCTATGGTTGCCAATTTTCCTTGGCTGCTTTTTTTTTTTATTATTCTGAGGCATTTTAATTGGAGTCATTAATTTTTCTAGGAAAAAAAGTCCTATCATTTTCCATTTTGATGCTTCTAAGTAGCAATCAAAATAGTTACCCCACTCTAGTTGCTTAATTTTCTCAGCTTTTAAGATTGCATAGGCAAAATCACCAGTGTGGTTATATCGAAGTTACCCCATACTGGCCACTTAAAAGATGCATCATCTCTACCAATGTTCACCCGCATAGATTGTTGCAAGTTTGAGCTCCAAAAGGATTGTGCTTGGATCCTACTGTAGTGCTGACAGGGCTTGATTGTTAGATGACCCAGAAATTTCAGTTTTGGATGCCTTGTTTCTTATTTCCCTTTGGAGAGACAAAAATCTAAGGATTTGAATGTGGAGGACCAAGTGTGCTGTTTTGAGCTGTCTGCTTGCCTTGTGTATCCAAGTGTCCATTCCTGGCCATCTAATATTACTGTGGGGGCTTGGAGTGTCCTTCCGTGGGTAATAATCTATGGGGTGGGGGGCATGGCAGACCCTACAGGACTGCCCACGTCTCAGGATTTAATCTCAGATGCCTCCTGTAAGCCCCTAGTCATCTGAAGTAATGAACGGACAATGTAGACAGCAAGAAGACGTCCTGCAGGCAGGTAGATAGAGTCACCTAGGCAGATGGAGTGTGATGGAGCAGAGTCAGTAAGCACATGATCTCACCGTTCCCTTGTTTTTGTCTCATTGAACTGCATTTCAAGACTTTGTTCTGATCTAATGGAAAACACACTACCTTTTCCCCCAGTCAACTCCCTTCTCAGTGTTCTTTTACAGAAGGATATATTATATTAAAATTGGGAATTCCTGTCTCCATTACCTTGTTTATAGAAGGTCACATAATCCACATCTAGAATATGGACGATTTGCTAAATACACACAGGGTCCTCAATCAATAACTGGGAGGTCTGTGACCCAGGAGAGACTCACTCTTCTAGCTGGGACTCCGGAGGATCTGGTAGGCTGACAGTGGGATCTGGCTGGTACCATGGAGCTGCTGCCACATGGAGCTCCAACTGGTCTTGGGTGGACTGCTCTGGAGCCTACTGTGGTCACAAAGACTACCGAGTGAAATAATCAGAGTGTGATTGGAAAAAATCAAAGTTAAAGTTTAGCTAACCACTCAAACCGAGGACTTAAACCTGGGAACAACCAGTCAGTTGCCTGAATTGGCTATTTTATTAGCCTGAGTTTGGTTACAGGTTTTATACTTAAAAAAAAAAAAAAAGATTTTATTTATTTATTTGAGAGGTAGAGTTACAGACAGAGATGGGGAGAAACAGAGAGAGAGGTCTTCCATCTGCTGGTTCACTCCCCAAATGGCAGCAACAGCAGGAGCTGAGTTATCTAAAGCCACATGGATGCAGTGGCCCAAGCACTTGGGCCATCTCCCACTGCTTTCCCAGGCCATAAGCAAAGAGCTGGATTGGAAGAGGAGCAGCCAGGACATGAACCAGTGCCCATATGGTATTCTGGTGCCGCAGGTGGAGGCTTAGCCTACTATGCCACAGCTTGACCCGGTTTTATACTTTTCTTACAAGATATGTACGTGCATTTAATCAGATTTAAACAATACAAGTTAATGTGTGGTTATCAATCACATTAAAAATCAAATTCTATCTCATAATAGCTAACATTCTTCACTGTTGATTAAAGAGGGCCCTTACATTCCCCCACTCTGTGTTATCTATATGCCAAGAGAGGTCATTAATCACTCTTCTATAATGACCTTAAGACATAAAGCTCATCCCTTCCTGAAGTGCAATAGATTTTTCCCTGGTCATAGGAAGAGTTTGTTGAGAGGTCATGTCATGTGGGAACCAGCCACAGGGAGTCTTCACAGCATGGGCACTGTCCCAGTTGATTTTAGGCCTCTCTAGTAAGCATTCCACTCTTAGGATCATGGAAGTAATTGCTAATGTAGTTGGATTTAAATTTAATTTCTAACTCTTTTGTTTGTGGCATTATTTTTTCTGTTTCCTTTGTGTTTTTTTTCTTTCTTCTTCCATTTCAATTGAACAGTTTATATGATTTCATTTCATCCAGGATTATAAGTTTTCCAACCTCTCTCCCATATCAAACATGAGACAAGAAGCTGAAACAGGCTACAATGATACTGCTTTCCCTCCCTTGCCTGGTAAGAGGCCTCCGAATTGTCCTCTGGTGAGGTCCTTCCCCCTGGATTTTAGGCTTTGTTAGGTATAAGGGCCTGTGAAGGTTCATTAAACCTGCCCTTCCAGGGAGTAGGCACTTGAAGGCTTCACAAATATGCTGAGACTACTCATTTGTGATGAGTTAATTGATTTTTCTGGGCATTATTTTTACAGTAGGACTGACACAACTCTCCATTACCCCAAAGTGCATTCAATCAACACTGAACTATAAAGACAAATAGGGTGGGTGTCGTAGCACAGGTTAGCTTGTCGCTTAGAATGTCCACACTTCTAATGCATCCAGGAAAGTAGCACATAATGGCCCAAGTGCTTGGGTCCCTGCCACCCATGTGGTAGACCAACGTGGAGTTCCTGGCTCCTGGCCTCAGCCTGGCCCAAATGTGGCTATCATGTGCATTCAAGGAGTGACCCAGTGGACAGTGGATCTCTCTCTCTTGCTCTCTCTGCCTTTCTACCAAGTTAATAAATAATTTATAAAGAACAAAAGTAAAGCCACATTAGAAATAGTAATAATAGAATGAATAATCTGCTAAGAACATTGTGAGGAATAAGTTTAGTTACAGAAAAATGCACCCAAAGAGTAACTCATTGATGAGAAAAAAAAATGATAGATATGTAAGTCAAACAAAGAGTATTCAGAAAGGTATAATTAATAATCATGTAAAAGGAAAATGAAAGCAAATGAAATAAAATATTTGAAGGCAGTATTTAAAAATTCCTGAAATGAAAGAAGACTTGAATCTGGAAGTCAGGCCAGGAAATAGGACATGGAACATGTGTTAAGGTTGTATTGAATCAGGAAGACAGAAAAAGTCAAAACAAGAGAAGTGTACTTAAGATGCATGCTTTTGTTAATATATTAGTGGGGATACTCTACTACAGAGTTTTTCTTTATAAAAACCCCAAGTGACGTGATTTATAGAAAAATAGTATAGTAAGATGTTAGTAAGATAGTTGAATATGTGATCAGCATTACAAAAGGAAAATCATTTCTATGTACATTCAGTCCTCATTATCTGCAGAGGACTGATTCCGGGCTGCTGCGGATAACAAAATATGTGGATGGTCAACTCTGTTATATAAAATGTCATGATACATGCACATAATCTACACATGTCTTTTAAAGATTTATTTATTTATTTATTTGAAAGTCAGAGTTACACAGACAGAAAAGGAGAGGCAGAGAGAGAGAGATAGGTCTTCCATACACTGGTTCTCTCCCCAGTTGGCCGCAACAGCCAGAGCTGCACTGATCCAAAGCCAGGAGCCAGGAGGTTCTTCCAGGTCTCCCATGTGGGTTCAGGGGCCCGAGGACTTGGGCCATCTTATATTGCTTTCCCAGTCCATAGCATAGATCTGGATTGGAAGTGGAGCAGCTAGGACTTGAACCAGCGCTCATATGGGATGCCAGCACTGCAGGTGGCGGCTTTACCCGCTATGCCACAGTGCCGACCCCTCTTGTATACTTTAAATCATCTCTGCATTACTTATAATATGTAACACAATGCAAATGCTACATAAATAGATTGTTGTATTTTAGGAATAATGAGACAAAAATCCTGTACATGTTTAGTAGAGATGCAATTTTTTTTGGAAAAGTTGATAACACAGTTGGTTAAATCTGTAGATTTCTAATCCATGATGCAGATGGCTGACTCCAACAGCAACAAAGAGTTATATAATACAATTTAAATATAAATGTAACAAATATATGTATAATTTATGTCTAATTTAAATATATTACTGTCCATAGCAACAGAGATATACATATATCAAGAACTAGGTCTAACAAAAGTGTGCTAATACTTTATGGAAGAAATTCAATATTTCATTGAAGGATATACAAATTGAAGTAAACAAAATTCTGTGATTGCAAAATCTTTATATTTTCTTAACTAATCTCAGGTAACCACACTGAACTAAATAAAGGAAGTTAAATAATATATTCTAGTTAAAATGCAAGCTGTATTTGTTGAGGAATTTTTCAATTGATTCTATAATTTATGTGGAAACACAAAGACCCGAGACTGCGAAGTCATGTCTAAGAAAGAATAGCAAAACTGAAGATTTTTCCACTATGAATTACTGCTATTGTATTAATTTTTCACTGATAAGTAACAAATTACCACAAACTTAATGCTATTAAACAGAACACAAATGTGTCCAACAGATGCTGTGAGTTGGGTGTGGCCTAGTTGGGTCCTTTGTGCAGGCTCACGCAAGCCTGCATTTGAGGTGTTCACCAAGCTTTATTTGCATCCGGAAACTGGAGGACAGAAAAAAATACTTCCAAGTTCAAATCGTTGATCAAATTCATTCTTGGCAGTTGCAGAGATAACGGTGTCTCACTTCTTAATGAACAGAGGAGTCGCTCTCTCCTCAAAAGGCCCAGTCCTTCTTTGACAGGCTTTCACCTGACTAACTTAGGCCCATTCAAGGTCATCTCTTTTTGGGTTAATAGATATTTTTCTTGCACTTGCAAAACCCATTCACCTTTGCCATATAAAATAATCAGGGGAGTGGCAGGTTATATTTATTGATTAAAACCAAATCACAGGTTTTTCCCACATTCAGGAGTAAGGGGTTATCCCACGTTTGTGACTATTTTGGGTAGAGTGGGTGACTGTGTAGTAATCAATATGCACACAGATCCATTCATATATGGACACATGAATGCAAGAGAGATGGCATTACACATGTCTGGTGGTGGCAATAGTGATGTTGCAACAACAAATCATAGAATTTTAAACACTTGATTTGGACGAGACTCGATTACATATGTAGATAATTAGATTTTAAAAACAGCAAAACATGTATAAGACAACTGGGTGATCTTGGGTAAGGAAAAAAATTACCAAAGATGACACAAACAGTACCAACAGAAAGGCTGATACATTGAATTTCTGTAAAGTTGAGATTTTATTTTCATGAAAGGATAGCATAAAGAAAATAAAAACTGGCCGGCGCCGCGGCTCACTAGGCTAATCCTCCGCCTAGCGGCGCCGGCACACTGGGTTCTAGTCCTGGTCGGGGCGCCGGATTCTGTCCCGGTTGCCCCTCTTCCAGGCCAGCCCTCTGCTGTGGCCAGGGAGTGCAGTGGAGGATGGCCCAGGTGCTTGGGCCCTGCACCCCATGGGAGACCAGGAAAAGCACCTGGCTCCTGGCTCCTGCCATCGGATCGGCGTGGTGTGCCGGCCGCAGCGCGCCGGTCGCGGCGGCCATTGGAGGGTGAACCAACGGCAAAAGGAAGACCTTTCTCTCTGTCTCTCTCTCTCACTGTCCACTCTGCCTGTCAAAAAAAAAAAAAAAAAAAGAAAATAAAAACCCATATCTTCCCAGGGAAAACTTGAGGGATAAGATAGAGAAGACGAGGCTTTTGCTATGCTGACCATTGCTTGCTAAGGACCAGGTCTTGGCTGCTTTGGAGGGAGGTACTAACCTTAGGCTACCCTGAAAAAAGGCCAGGGAGGTTGTACCTATAAGGGGCCGGCACTATGGCATAGCGGGTAAATCCTCTGCCTGCAGTGCTGGCATCCCATATGGGCGCTGGTTCAAGTCCCAGCTGCCCCACTTCTGATCCAGCTCTCTATGGCCTGGGAAAGCAGTGGAAGATGGCCCAAGTCCTTCGGCCCCTGCACCTGCGTGAGAGATCTGGAAGAGGCTCCTGGCTCCTAGCTTCTGGCTTCAGATGGGTGCAGTTGTGGCCAGCTGGGGAGTGAACCAGCAGATGGAAGACCTCTCTCTCTCTCTCTCTCTCTCTCTCTCTGCTTCTCCTTCTCTCTCTGTGTAACTGACTTTCAAATAAATTAAAAAAAAAAAGATTAAAAAAAGAGATTCAAAGGATGGGTTTGATGCCTAGAGTACAATAAAGAAGTGAGGGTACCCAAGACATGGAGTAAATAATGGTTTCTTAATTTTCTGGGAAGATTAATATTTCTGAAAAAAAAAGATTGTACTTTTAAATCATGAGATGATATTTGTTGGCAAGTCTTGAAGCCAAAACTTAGAATTTTAACGTTGTAAATTTGCTTAGATGTCTATTATTTTGTGAAGGTAGCCCAAACAATATTATACAAATGGTTAGCACTTTTAGAAAGAAAAAAATACTATCACCTTCGTTTTCCAATCGTATTTTATAATGTATCTACTGATTCATTGAAATGATACTTTTACAAATAGGAAGTTTAGCAAAAATAGCTAGCAGGTTATTTAAATGAGCCATGTTCTTTGATTTCTTTTAAGATTGATTTATTTATTTGAAAGTCAGAGTTACACAGAGAGAGAAGGAGAAGCAGAGAGAGAGAGAGAGAGAGAGAGAGAGAGGTCTTCCATCCGCCAGTTCACTCCCCCAGTTGGCCGCAATGGCTGGAGTTGCCCTGATCCGAATCCAGGAGCCAGGAGCTTCCTCCGGGTCTCCCACGTGGGTGCAGGGGCCCAAGGACCTGGGCCATCCTCCACTGCCATCCCAGGCCATAGCAGAGAGCTGGATCGGAAGAGGAGCAGCCGGGAAGTAGAACTGGTGCCCATATGGGATGCTGGGGCTTCAGGCCAGGGCGTTAACCCACTGCGCCACAATGCTGGCCCCGCCCTTTGATTTTTAAAAATGTAATTGCATGCAGTGTAAGTACAGAATAATTTTTTATTTGGCAAATATGTAAGTATATGTCAAAGTAGTTTTATTTTAAAAATCAGCAAGAAAAGTGTGCACGTATACCCTTGGTGCTTATGAGCCAGACAAACCATGCCTCTGCTCAGTAAACTTTCTTCTGTGAACAAAGACTTCTTTCCAGGGAAATGCCCCTTCTTCCAGGCCTACTCTGGGAGCTGCCATTTTCTTGCACAAATCTGCCCTAGTTGAAGGTTATTTGCCTGGGATTAGCAGTCACCGTCCTAAGGAAATAACAATCTCCCACAGTACAGGCTTTATATGGTTCTGACCTATCTGAAACTGGCCTCATCTACAGCCTCCCAAGATGATAACTTGGATTCAGAGAGACACAATGTAGGCCCCTCTCTCCCTACATGAACCACCATATATGGAACTCTCTTTCTAGAATAAAGGAATGAATGAAAGAAACCATTCCACTATAATGTTTCAAAAACACCTTTGTAATTCTTCCTTACAATCACTTTAAACCTTAGGCAAATTTCTGTTAATATATTCAGTGCTGCAAAGCAATTGCTGAGGATGGGCTGCTAATCAAATCAATAGAACAAGAATTTGGGACTAAAATTTTAATTCAGCTTAGCCTTTCTTCTGAATGGATGGAGAGGAACCATCTTCCAGGGTTATCCTATAGCCTCTCCCCTGTTACTTACAATGTTTTGCACACTTCCATTCTTGTACCTGAGGCTGGGGCTTTGACTGCTGCTTCTGCCTCCCCTCTGTGAGACACCCGCTTCTAGGTCAATTAGAGCCTCATTGAGGGTGCCCAAGGTCTGAGTACGCTGCTGACACTGGAATGTTGGGGCAGACCAGGAATTAGGGAAAGCAGTATGCTGAGCACAGGTGTAGAGTTCCACGTACTCTAAGGTGGGGAGAAAGCGGGTGGGTTTACTAAAACAGAAGGTAGGTCTGCTCTGGAGTTGTCTGTGTTCTTACTCAGGAACTTGTAATGCTGGTATCTGCAGACACTGTTCCATTCTGTGGATATTCCTTTCAAGCTATCTTCATCAGTCCTACGATGATGGATTATGTTTATTTTTCCTTTTGTCTGTTTTTCTTCTACAGTTTAAAGTTCATATATAATTTAACATAAATTTTTATAAATCTCACACAATTCAAGTAATCTTTCCAAGGAAAATTGTGTAATTTTAAGCAATCATATTATTTAGAAAATGTTTTTGTGTTCTTTTATTGCTCCAGGTTAATAATCCTGTACTGAAATACTTGTTAATTTGCTTAAGATTTTAAATGCTTCTTGAAAAATGTCTACAAATTTATGCTTTTATCAACAATCCTGAATATTGCCACAGCAGAACAGAATATCATACCAAAAATGTCTGACATTTGAAATTGTAGTTTTCATGTGGGCTCAATTAATCTCCTTTTCGATCTTTTAAGTAAAACTGGGAACATAATAATCTTTTCATTCAACAAATACTAATTGATTGTTATCACTAAGCAACACTAAGAACAAGAGAGATATATTCCATAACCCAACTAGTTTATTGGTTTGAAGACAGAAACTATGTTACTAATTGTAGAAACAAATGCACCAAAATTATTGGAATGGGGTCAGGAAAGACTTCCTAGGAAATGGAGTGATTTGTAAGCTGAGATTCAGAGAAATGTGGATAGGAACCACCTGGATGTAGGTAAAATAAAAAAGAAAAGCATCATAGGTTGAAAGGAAGGGGTAGAGGCCTGTGGTTAGGGATTTAGGTAACGCTGAGAATGTGGGTAGACCAGATGCCAGTAGTGTAGGCCTTGTAGTATAAGGAGTGTTTAATGTAGAATGGTATTGAATGTATTGAGAGTGTGACATTTGCACAGGGAAGCAAGACACTGGTTAAGAATTATAAGGAGAATAATATAATATCATTTACATTTTAGAAAAATCTTTCAGGGGTCAGGCATTAGGCCTAACAGTTAACTTGCAGGTTAAGAAGCCTGCATCCAATTTTGGAGTACCTTAGATAGCTGGCTCCAGTTTCCAATTCTAGCTTCCTGCCAATGGAGTCCTTGGAGACAACAGTGATGGCTCGATGGTTTAGTCCCTGCCACCCACATGGGAGACCTGGGTTCAGTTCCCATCTCCTGTCTCCAACCCTGTACCTAGTCCAGGCTACTGCAGGCCTTTGGAAGGTAAACCAGCAGAGAGGAGCTCTTTCTTTCTCTTTCTGCTTCTCAATTATCAAATACATGAAAAAAAGAAAAGAAAAGAAATATCTCTTGGGTTTTAGACACAGAATAGTGAGGATCAGAGAGAGATTGTTCAGCAGAAGAGAGCTTGGGGCCGTGATAGAAGATGGTAGATTTGACTGGATGGGAAAGGAGTTGAGAGCCTTGTGGCACCTGGGACCACCGAGATGAGAAAAAAGAATCACACGTGGCTTTCTGGTTCCCACCTAGAACAAGAGAGAGAAGGACCTGAAAGGACAAGTGTCAAGATGTAGTTTGCTCTGGACATGGTGCCTTTTAGGCACTACAAAGCTGGATATAGCAGGCTGAAGGGATGGAGGATTCAAACGGACAAGATGGAGGATGAGGAGAGACACAATCTTGGCAGGAAGTTTTCCAGAAAAGCAATGAATCAAGATGCTTCTAAAATGAAGTTTCTAATGTATTGAGAATGCACCCTCCCCCTGAGCCCCAGATTACACTGTGTTTCCTTTTTAATAACATTTGCATTGCCCCTAACTCCTTCATGGTTTGGCTTTGCTTTATTAGGAGGAAGCAGAATGTCATGAAATGATTTCTTCTCTTTATTTCTGGGTTACCACGGCCTGAGTGCTAGAGTCATAAAAGTTTAAGACAAATATAAAAATATGACATAAAACATAAAGCCCAAAAGTTAAAATTAAAGACATCACAACATAAAAACATAAAATGTTTGCACAAGTTTATGTAAGATCACATGGATCTGTTATAATAGAAAAAAAATCCTGAAATGACACCAAATCTGTCTGAGGGCTGAGTTTCCCTGATACGCCTGATTTTAATCATTTGATGCACACAAGGACTCAAGCGATAATGGCTCAGTATTGTTATGGACTAGATATGCGCATTTGCCTCCTCTATCAATTAATATGCTTTTTTGTTTACAATAACAAGTAAAATACCTTTCACAGTCACGGATACTATAAACATTCAGTTTAAGAACACCAGCATTTTAATTTTTTTCCTGGTTTGATATCGTTGTACTAGTACAATTGTATCCAAGTCATTCATTTCACAAAGTAAATTATAAATTATTTCACTGAATCATTTTTAACCCATGTAAGAAGCTCTAATTTTAAAACAATTTTATTACAGGTGATTATGTTGTCATGACCATATATTTTGAATTGAGTAGAAGAATGGGCTACTTCACTATTCAGACATACATTCCCTGTATACTAACTGTGGTTTTATCCTGGGTGTCATTTTGGATTAAAAAAGATGCTACACCAGCAAGAACAGCATTAGGTAAGTTACCAAAAAAAATGCCCTCTGCAAAAATAGTGAGTAATTTTAATACAGATATATCCATAAAAATACCTTTCATCAAAGAGACTTTGTAAAGATGTAATTGATCTAATTTAGAGCTACTTGAACTACACTTAAATTTATTTTTAATGATCCAAGTTAGTGTCCTTTCTGACAAGGAAATTCCATATATGCTGCTCAAATTAAGATGCGGTTAGGGATTCAAAGTAAATCAGGTGTCTCACCTGAATCTAAGCCTTAAAGCTGGTATCATTACAAAATGTAGGTCCACCCTGAGATCTGTCAACTCAGAAGTCTCACTACAATAGGTAAGCAAACAGAACTTGTCATACATCTTGTGGGATGAAAGACACAATATTAGTAGGATTGAGGCTAGCATTGTGGTGCAGGGGTTTAAGTCACCTCTTGTTACACCAACATCCCATGTTGGAGTGCCAGTTCAAGCCCCAGCTACTCTGCTTCTGATCGTTTCTTGTTAAAGAATCTGGGAAAGCAGTGTAAATGGACCCAAGTTCTTAGACCCTTGCCACCAACGTGGAAGATGTGGATAGAGTTCTGGGATCCTGGCTTTGGCCTGGCCTAGCTCTCTGATTTCACCATTTGGGGAGTGAACCAGCATGTGGAAGATTGTCTCTCTCTCTTCCTCTCTGTGTCTCTTCCCAGCTCCCCACTACTCTGTCTTTCAAATAAATAAATCATAATCTTAAAAAAAAAAAATACTGGTAGGGTTATCTCAAATAAAAAAAAAAAAGTTCTGCTCGTATATGGCTACCTTGGCAGCAAACAAGAACTTTTAAAAAACATAATGTTTTAAAATTTGAATTATACACATTTGGAGTGTATAGTGTGATAATTCAATATGTGTGTATGAGCATAGTGTGTAATGATCACATCAGAGTAGTCAACATTTCCTTCTCCTTAAATATTTCTTAAATTTTGTGATAAGCTTGTAATAATTGTATGTATTTATGGACTACACTGTGATATTTCAGCTTATGTACACAAAATATATTTATCAAGTCAGCATTATACATCTCTATCATTACTTTGTGTTGGAGTCTGCTCTCTTCTACTTATTCCTAAAATATATAATAGGTTCTTGTGATCTATAGCCATCCTACTGTGTTGTAGCACACTAGAACTTATTCCTTTGCTCTAACTGTATTCCAGTACCCATTATCTAATCTTCTTCTGTCTCCTCTCTTCCCCATCCTTGCCAATCTCTCCTAATCAGTATTCCACATAGAAATAAATTGAACTGAATGTTCAAACCTCTCAACTGTAGTATGTACAATAAAACTGTCTTCATGAATTTCCCTCCGGTCCCCAAAGTTCTTTTGCTAAAACACAGAATTTGGTAATTTTAGAATTGTGAAACATATTTTTATCAGCTTTTCTTTATAATTAAAGAATTCTTATTTTTCAATGTTTTTATTTGTGAAGACAGATAATATCCAGATAATTCAAAAGCTCATAGGAAATGAAATTACAAGATATAGGTTTGTTTTGGTGCACAGATTCTTTAAATTGATATAGTTTTTTAGAGCTTTTGAAGACTTTTTATACTGCCAAGTAATGAGACTGGATGAACAAAATCTATAAAAACTACAGATACAACCTCATTGAAGTAGAAACTAGGATTCTGAATTTCTCCTTAGACATGATACGGTCACTGCATTTTTTTAAGTTCAGTTAGATTTTTATTACAAAAGCTTTTTCTGTAAAAATACACCTGACATCAGTGTAGACCTTCCCAGTTTACACATCAGTTTTACATGAACTGTCACAACTTGCCCACCCACAGTCAGGAGAGCCTGGCATTATGTTTTATTACATTTATTATTAAAGAAACATACCCAAAAAAGGCAACTGACACCACACCACCCACACACTGAGAGGGTCCAGAGCTGAGAGCTTGGACTGCCACATAACATGCCTTATGCCTGATGTGCTGCCCATGTGGTACTAGTAGTCCATTCTCTGACTGGACATGGCAGAACTGCCCTAAGCAGCTAGAGTCAGAGACTAGACAGTGGCTTTTGCTCTACATCAGAAGTGGGAAGAAGTATTCATCTATCACGTGTGACTAATCTCTGACCAGTAGTGTGCTGTAGCATTAAACTCCAGATTCCTATGATCCTGGAATCCATATCAACAACTTGCCATGCCCGATAGCTCTGCCAGTTCCTGATTTCCCAGGGAGCTCATCCAAAGAAGAATCGGTGCAAATTCTTTTTGCATGATGGTTACGCTTCATTTTCCTTTTCTTCATGTTCAATAGTCTTCATCCCTTTTTTTTTGTTTGTTGTTTTCTCCTAAAATATCCATCATGTGTGTGTCTCTTTTCTAAATATGTCTTCAGTGTTGACCCATGTAAATGTAACAAGGTCAAGCCAACATTGAGTATCATCAAATAATCTGTCCATTCAGTGCAAAACATTCATTTACATGTCTAAAATATTTGAGCCACTCTGCTGAGTGACGGGCAAAGATGAACAAGATACAAATTTGCTCTCAAAGATCACACAGTCTTTTCAGGGAGAGAAACACATATGCAATTCGCACAATTGTGGAGAAACAAACCGTGAAGTACATAGGAAGGACAGAGACAGTACAACAGCTCACACCATCGGTTCTGTCTGGGGTGTTGTAAGGGAAGGCAGCTCAGATTGTGTTAGAACTGTGTTTTGAAAAACGAGAAGAGTTTACACATTTAAGGATGCAGGAATTCTAAGAAAGGAAATGATTTGTTTGGAAAAGAAAAACATGAGATGTGGAATAGCACAGAATAGGTAGGGGGACTTGGAACTATATCCTCATTTAAAAAATATTTAAAAGACAAAATGTCAACAAGTAATAGAATTACAGATGTCCATCTATGAATGATGGGGATATTTTCTGATAAATGCTTTGATTGACAGTTTTATCATTGTGTGAGATCATAGAGTGTCATCTCGCAAACTAAGATACAATATCACTAGTATAATTTCATGGTACCACCATCATATGTGTGGTCCATTAATGACTGAAATGTCATTATCCTGCATGTGACCATACTGAATAAATCAAAGGGTGTGAACTTGATTCAGGTATTTTAATGTTGTTCTGAAGACTATAATAAGGAATTCTGTTGAAATGATGCTTACAGAATTGTGTGGGCATTAAAATTAAAGTATCATTGCATTAAGTATGCAACAGCAAGAAGGATTCACATCAAAGTGAGACAACCTGATTGGGGGAGAGGGCTGTGCATCATGTTGCTTTCTTTCTCTCTCTTTCTTTCCTTTTTCCTTTCTTTCTTCTTTCTCTTCTTTTTTCTTTCTTTCTTTCTTTCTTTCTTCCTTTCTTCCTTTCTTCCTTTCTTCCTTTCTTTCTTTCTTTCTTTCTTTCTTTCTTTCTTTCTTTCTTTCTTTCTTTCTTTCTTTCTTTCTTAGTTGTTGTTCCTTGGTGCATCCATCCTCTTCTAACCTGATGACTACCCCCTGCACAGGAATCACCACGGTCCTGACCATGACCACACTCAGTACCATAGCAAGGAATTCCCTCCCAAGAGTGTCCTATGTGACCGCCATGGACCTCTTTGTGACTGTGTGCTTCTTATTCGTCTTTGCTGCGTTGATGGAGTATGCCACCCTCAACTACTATTCAAGCTGTAGGAAACCAAGTGCCACGAAGAAGAAAACATCGGTGAGTGGCAATAATGATTTCTGGGTAGGCAGCGGGAACATAGTTTGAGGTAAATGTGTGTTAAAATGCATTCCTTTGGATCTCATAAAACATGACATAAATAGCTAACACAACAAGACTTTTAAACACTGGACAGGGATGGAGCAGGCATTGTAGCACAGCAGGTCAAACTACCGCTTGTGAGACAAGCATCCCATCCTGGAGTACTGTTGTTTTGTTTTGTTTTGTTTTGTTTTACAGGCAGAGTGGACAGTGAGAGAGAGAGAGACAGAGAGAAAGGTCTTCCTTTTACTGTTGGTTCACCCTCCAAAGGCCGCCGTGGCCGGCACACCGCGCTGATCCAAAGGCAGGAGCCAGGTGCTTCTCCTGGTCTCCCATGGGGTACAGGGCCCAAGCACTTGGGCCATCCTCCCCTGCACTCCCTGGCCACAGCAGAGAGCTGGCCTGGAAGAAGGGCAACCGGGACAGTACCCGGCGCCCTGACCGGGACTAGAACCTGGTATGCTGGCGCCGCTAGGTGGAGGATTAGCCTATTGAGCCGCGGCACCGGCCTGGAGTACTGTTTTAAACTCCAGCTGTCCCACTTCCAATTCTACTCCCTGCTAATGTGCTTGAGAAGGCATCAGAAGATGATCCAAGGGGCTGGCACTGTGGTGTAGCTGGTAAAGGTTCTGTCTGTGGTGCTGGTATCTCATATATGTGCCTGTTTGAGTCTTGGTTGTTCCACTTCCAATACAGCTCCCTGCTAATGCACCTAGTAAAACCAAAGGCAAATGGTCCAAATGCTTGGGGCCCTAAACCCACTTAGGAGACCTGGAAGAAACTCCTGACTCCTGGTTTTGGATTGCCCTATTTCTGGATGTTATAGCCATTTGGGAAGTGAATCAGCAGGTGTAAGACCTCTCTTTCTGTCTCTCCCTTTCTGTGTCTGTAACTCTGCCTTTCAAATAAACAAATCTTAAAAAAAAAATGACCCAAGTGGTTGGGACCCTGCCAGCCACAAGGGATATCTTGATGGATTTCCAGCTTCCTGGCTTTGGCTTGGCCCAGCCTAGCCACTGGAGCCATTTGGGAGTGAAAACCAGTTCATGGAAGCTCTCTCTCTCTGTCTCATCCCTCCCCCCCAACTGCCTTTCAAATATATAACTATATCACAATCAAAAAATAGATAGGGATTCTAAAGATATGAATAGAATCTCTCTAGCATCACTAAGAGGGGCATGGATTGGTAGTCAGACGTTAAAGATTTCTCTGGAATATAGATTTCAATAGGAGTTTTCTAATTATTTTTCTTCTTTTCTCACAGTTATTACATCCAGATTCCTCAAGATGGATTCATGAGCGAATAAGCCTGCAAGCCCCTTCTGTATGTATAGCATTGCAAGTGCCAATATTTTGGAGAATTTTCGCTAAGATGTGTTTGAAAGATAGTTTTTGGTTACTTGTGCATGTATTGTAGACCAGTGCGTGATGTAGATATTCCCTTCAAAATGTGTTTGCTCTGGCAGGCCTTTAGCCTAGTGGTTCAGATGCCAATTAAGATGCCCATGTCCCGTATCAGAGTATGTAGGTTCGATGCCAATCTCCAGCTCCTGACTCCAGTTTCCTGCTGATGCAGACTTTGGTAGACAGTGGTAATGATTCAAGTGATCAGCTTCCTGCAATCCATGTGGGAGACTCAGAGTGACTTCATCCTGGCCCAGTTCCAGCCACATTGGCAATCTGGGGAGTGAAATCAGCAGATGGGAGCTCTCTCTTTCTCTTCCCCAACCTCAGTCTGTGTCTCAAGTAAATGAATAAACAATGTGTTAACTGTTACTTTAAAAAATTCAACCTAGAATATTTGCCACATAGAAAATTAATCATGTTCCTTATACCCAGAGATTAGTGTATTTCTGACTTCATCCTGAGCATTCAAATAATGTATATCCATACATCTTAGAAGAATTAAATTATTACTCATGCATTGTTTTATAACTTCATTTGGAACTTAAAAATTATATACACTTATGTTGCTATTTATTAATATTATTTTATAGGATCTTTGTAATGATTGTATTATATACTTATAACTCATTCATAGGCAATCTTGACTGTATACTAAGCCAAGTATACACTTCCACTTTTATGCATGTTGTTATCCCTATTATTTTGTGTACACCTATGACTATTTACTTAGATACGAATACCTAGAAGCAGAATGGTGTGGTAAAGGGGCTGCGCAGTCATTACCAAATGACATTCTAACAGCTCTGTTAGCAGTGCCAGGCACTTATTTCCCAGAACTCTCCCTGATGTCAGTTTGATAGCCAAAGAGAAATTTGCCACCTGCAATCTTTACTCATTTACTATTTCTTTGGTTATATATCATTTAATATTTTCATTTTTATTTGTAATCCTCCTTTTGTGAACTGCATCTTAATGTCTTTTAAATTTTATTAGTATTTTAAAATAATAGTTATTTATATTATACATTATGTATATTATGTTTTATAACACACCCATAATCTGTGTAGTCACATTTGGGACATATTAAAGATATTAAACTTTTAGTGTAGTTTTTATTCCATATTTCATTGCCAACCTTGTACGATCCTTCCTTGTAGTTCTTTTCCATGAATCATTTCAAGTATCGTGTTTTCCCATCTATATGCCCTTCCTTTTGTGGTTTCTGTATCTTGTATCCTACTTTGGAAGTTCCCACCTATTTCAGAATAGTATAACCCCCCTCACTGTCTCTTGAGCACTTTGCTTGACAATATGTTTTAAGTGCATCAACTCGCGTGCTCAAAAAACTCATTCTAGATATGAGGAAAATGAAATGTGAAGAAATTGGGCTCTATAGTCACCAAGTTTTGACAATATTACATTTAATTATTAATATATCTGAATTCTTAGTATATAATTCTTGGTAAGGATCAAGTTTTATTGGCAATAAATATATCCTTAAATTGCTGATATGAGCTACCACTTTCATCATACAATAACATACATATATAGTTCTGAATTTTTTCCTCTGTGCGTATGAATTCAGTTATTCACAGAATGTTTTGTGCCCACCCATGCACCACAGGTGGTTTACTAACTCTTAACCTGTACCTTCTCTTCGGTGTATTTCAATGTATTTTCATAGGGGACACAGTAGCTATCTACAGATGTGTATCATGGTCGTTCTAAAAGAAGGTTAATGAGCAAGCCACTTCTACAGCTGTGGAACACCACAGTAAAAATACAAATTGCACCTGGCAAGCCATCCAGGTAGAACAGCCTGACCTTGGGAAGGGGTGGCTGAAGATCAGACTAGAGTCAGAACTGACAGGCTGAGGGCCAAGGAGCACGTCATCACACATGCACAGCCGGGGCTGGAGCTGAGGGAGATGCGGGCATCTTGGTGTAGAAAGGATACCATCGGTAAAAGGAAAAAAATATTCTTTCACACAAAGAGAAAAGAAATTCTCACAAAAGTAGGAGAAATTTTTACAAAATGAGAGGAAGTTTAATGACCTCAAAGGACGCACAAAGAAACACAATTCGCAGGCTGAAAGGGTGCCAGGCAGGTGAGAAGACACCATCAGAGATCAGCAGCAGGAGGTCATATGACAGCAGAGAAACAGGAAGTTTATCCACTATTAGATGAGAATTGCCAACATTTCCACTCTCTCCTCATGCTAGTTCAGGGGCTACTGTGGCCAACAAGAAAAAGCATAAATGAATTTATCAGGAGCTAGAATCCATGAGGGATCATGTGTGTGACTGGGGACAGATTGCTCTAACTTCTCTGTGCCACAGTTTCTTATCCCGTCAAATGCAAAGCTAATGGACTTCACATGTGCCCAGCAAACATAGCTCAGGGGAGGTCTTGGGGCTGCATTCTATACCCAGGCAAAAGGAGGAGTTATTCAGGGATGCACACTGGCTGAAGTTGACTTTGGGAAATTATTAGTTAAAATATCTATTTTGATTATTGATGATATTTTCATCACAAAAAGCAGGGTTTATGTAAGTAAGTTCTTATGCAATGTAAGCTATAGCTGTTTAGAGTTCTTTTTTAATTGAGAGATAACATTGTATGCTTTCATTGTGTACAACATCTATATAAATTGTGGAATAATTAAATCTGGTAATATCTCACATAGTTATCATTTCTGTGGTGATAACACATAGCATTCACTCTACATTTTCCAAGCATATAATGTGTGACTATCATTATTAACTATAGTCACTTTGCTGTACAATAAATTTTCTTTCAATCTTGTAAAATGGAATTAGTTTCATTTCCAGTGAGCTATCAAAACACAGAAATAGAACCCTCATAAATATTTTAATGAGTCTGCATTTCAGTTACCTTGGGTTTTTAGTTCTGCAAATGAGGAATTGAAGAGGGATTTTCTCTTGTTTCCCAAAGTCTTGCTGCTTGTTTGCCTGCGGCCTCCAGAAATCACCTTTTAGATCTCTGGTGAGCTCTCCCTGCCCCTGTAGAGCTCTCTGGGGCCACTCTGAGTCAGTCTTTCCCCAGAAAAAAAAAAAAAAAAAAAAAGCCCTGAAACCCATAGTCAGTTCCATACAGTAAGAGGAAACGCAGTTTACAGAGTTGAGGAAATGAATGGATGGAAATCTGGCTAAGCATTGTCAAAGCACACATGTCAGAAATCCTTTGTTGCACTTGTATGTCATTAAAGGCAAATTTTTTACAAATTGAGCCTGTTGGAAAGATACACATTTCTGAAATGCATGGGAGTAGAAGGAGGAATCTGCTTTATTTCAGCAAATACTTGTGGTAGTTAAGAGATTTACTACCTGCAAATTTAAGAACCATTAACCTAAAAGATACCTTTCCATATTAGATAGCATTGCAGGGATAGCAAGATTTTCACTTCTGTCTATCCAGAAGAATTGTGGAGGAAGGTAGACGGGTGCTTAATGAACACTTGGTGCAGGGCACTGTGCTGTAAGTCTGTCCTCACACAGAGGCAGATGCTTCCATTTACAAGGGCTTTGAGTACTCCACACTTCAACCCTCTCTCCCTGGTTTAGGACTCCACTACCCCAATCAAAGAAGATCTAAAAATAGAAGGCAAAAAGGTACCATGTTTCCTTATAATAGTATCTTTTGGTAAAAAAATGAGATTCTCATGATACTTTCTAATGAGTCCTAAATCACTTCTTTCCCAGCATTGGGACAATCTGGCAAAGGAACTAGCCAGCCATTTAGAACTGACTTCTGTGTCCACCTCTCCCTGGGCATCACATCCCAGGGCTTCCACTGGCATGCCTGTCTTAGTTCAGTATCACAAGATAGCACTAAAAGCAGACAAGAAAATGTTTTTTTTTTTTTTAGTTCCTTTCGTCTATTCAGTCAAACTTAGGACTGTATCCCCTAGCAGAATTCAATGTAATACATAATTCACAGCTGGCGCCATGGCTCACTAGGCTAATCCTCCGCCTTGCGGCACCGGCACAACGGGTTCTAGTCCCGGTTGGGGCTCCGGATTCTGTCCCGGTTGCCCCTCTTCCAGGCCAGCTCTCTGCTGTGGCCCCGGAATGCAGTGGAGGATGGCCAAGTGCTTGGGCCCTGCACCCCATGGGAGACCAGGAGAAGCACCTGGCTCCTACCTTCGGATCAGCGCGGTACACCGGCCACAGCGGCCATTGGAGGGTGAACCAACGGCAAAAGGAAGACCTTTCTCTCTCTCTCTCTCACTGTCTACTCTGCCTGTCAAAATAAACAAATAAATAAATACATAATTCACAGCTATTTAGATTATCGCAGCAACTGTCTGTGGAATGGACAGCTCATTTGAAGCTACTTATCAAAGTACGGGATGGTTCCTCTCATTCATTCTCCTTTATCTGCTCCACATTGAGTTTTCCATATCGGGAGGTAAACTGCAGAAGTAGAAATAAAACCATGTCCAGGGAGAGGTGGACATAGAAGCCAGTTCTAAATGGCTGGCTAGTTCCTTTGCCAGATTGTCCCAATGCTGGGATAGAAGCGATTAGAAAGTATCATGAGAATCTCATTTTTTTACCAAAAGATACTATTATAAGGAAACATGGTACCTCTTTGCCTTCTATTTTTAGATCTTCTTTGATTGGGGTAGTGGAGTCCTAAACCAGGGAGAAAGGGTTGAAGTGTGGAGTACTCAAAAACCCATTTTTGGTTCTCTTTCTTGAGGGAGCAGTGTCCAACTCTCACTTTTAATGCAAATTACATGGACAAAGAGATTCTCCCATCATTCTTCTAACTTTGCTTTTTACTATTAATATTTTAGAAGGTTCACATACTTCAATATAGAATCAACCTAGATGTCCATCAACTGATGACCAAATAAAGAAAATGTGGTATATATATGTCGCTCCCCCTCTTCGTGGAGGAACGACACAAGACCCTGCGCTGTTCTTTTGTTCGCTCGGCCCTCCCCGGGTTTGCTGCTGGTTCTTCCCGGGTTGGCTACCATCCCTTCCACCTCCGTGGAAGGGTGGTTCCCCCTGCCACCTTCCCCACTTACGCGGGGGAGCGGCACACCGCCGGCCGGCTCTCTCGGGGGCTGCACAGGTGTTCCTTCAGATAGATGTTCCCCTTAGATGTTCCTGGTGCATGTTGTCTCTCTTCTCCTTTATAGTCCTCTTCCACCAATCCCAACTCTGCTACCCACACGCCGAGTACGCTGCTCTCCTCCAATCAGGAGCAGCTCCTGCAGCTTGTCAAGTTGGTGAAAGGCAGCTGGGTAGAAGCTGTTTGCTCCTCTCCCAGCGCCATATTGTGGGAGAGCAGATGCATAGAATAAGTCTTAATTCCAGTAACTTAGTCTAGTCCGAGTTGCTCCCAGTTGCTCCCCACATATATACACTATGGAATACTACTGAACTGTAAAAAAGAATGGAATCCTCTCTTTTACAACAAATGGATGCACCTAGAAACCATTATTCTTAGTGAAATAAGCCACTTCAAAAAAAGACAAATATCATGTTTTCTCTGCTGTGTAGCAGTTAATATAGAATACAATATAATGTATAGGAATAAAATGGACATCTTGTGATATGATTGTTCTTTTTAGCTCTTGTTGATACTCCTGTGGAACTATAGTATTCCTACTTTTTACTTGTTGAATATTATGGTTTTTGGTGAATTAATCCTCTGATTATAGAGTGGATTGAAATTATGTCTTTGCAAAAATTAAAGAAAAAAAGGAAGGTGGGAGGGATGTCGAGAGAGGTAGCAGGGGACGGAGGGAAGTATAGTTATCTTCTTAGAAATGTACCTATGAAATTAATGAAGTCTGCTCTCTTCATATTAATGAAAAGTAAAAAAAATTGAGAAATAAATATATAATATGTGCATATTTATTGCAAATCAACAGAAAGAGGACAGAATAGGGACTTGAAATGGTTAATACATATTTGAAAATATGTTCAACCACCTTTACTAATAGTGTGGAAAATACAAGTTTGGAAATTGCAATACAATTTTTCCTTACATTAGACCTGCATTGATTTGAAAAGATTGATTTGGCAGTGTGGGGGATGGGCACATCCTTCCATCCCTTTTATCTAGTAGTCAGATGTAATTTGTACCTAATGCTTGATACACTTCAGTCTGTCTGTACTGCATTTCATGATGGTTGCCATGTTTTTCTCGTTGCCTACAGAACTACTCTCTCCTCGACATGAGGCCACCACCACCTACGATGATCACTTTAAACAATTCCGTGTACTGGCAAGAATTTGAGGATACCTGTGTCTATGAGTGTCTGGACGGCAAAGACTGTCAGAGCTTCTTCTGCTGCTATGAAGAATGTAAATCAGGCTCTTGGAGAAAAGGACGTATCCACATAGACATCTTGGAGCTGGACTCATACTCCCGGGTCTTTTTCCCCACATCGTTCCTGCTCTTTAACCTGGTCTATTGGGTTGGATACCTGTATCTTTAAATGTTGCCCTTAGTGATCAGTGAAGAGCACTTGGTTCACATTCTTTTCCTTCCATCATTCTCTGTCCACTAGTGACCAACCGAGAGTACCAAGGAAGGACACTGTTCAGTTTATCTTAAGTCATAAATTACCTTTCCATATCACAGGAAGTGTCTGGCAAATATTTCTATTATAAATTTCACACACACAAACACACCCATGTTCATTGAATTTTAAAGCGATATTCTTGTTCACCCCTTACTGAATCTGTGGCTTGAAGATGTTTATGAATGATTTTGCATATTGGAAGCAGCTATGGATTAACTGCCCGTGAGAAGAAATCTGTAAAACATGCAAGCAGTTATCTGAGACGCGCTCTCAGGCCTTACTCCTTCTGTATTGTCCCTCTGCAGTCCTTACCATCAGCACCCATGTGTATTGAGACATTTCTGGTGCAGACACTCTGAGCTGCCCTCGGTCCTGTGCTTGTGGACTCTCTGAGTTCAGGTGTGAGCTGCAGTGAGATCTGACCCAGTTTCCTCTTTCTGTGGCCTGTTTTTCTTTGGCACCATTTCACTGTTAGCACCCTTTTACCTTCCAGCCTCACCCTAGACCTTGAATGAGTGTACATGTACATTTTCCCATTTGAGGAAAAATATAATTTGGTTTTAAGTTTTATGTCATTGACATCAAAGAATTGGTTATCTCTGAGCATTAGGTTAGAGCTTTAACCCAAACTGCCAAGAGTCAATAGTATTTAAAGTGTGGGTTCTTGGACTAGTTCAATGTTTTACCTTAAGAGCTGTGTTTTACTAGACCAAGTTCAATCCCAGAGTATGTGTCCAGCTTGTGTTACATGGGTTAAATAAATGTCTTCAGCTTGCAAAGAAAGGCATACAGCATGCAGAAGCCTTTGTCTTGAAAATCTGTTCCAGAGTGTGAAAGAGATGTAGGTAGAATCTTAAACATTTTATTACTTTTCAAATCAAACCAAATTTACATGCAAAAAAAATCAGTAATGGCTGTCATCAATTATATATTTTGATGAACAAAAAATATTTTATACCTTGAAATATGGATACATAGCAAAATTCCAAAGAAAAAAATCCCCCTTGAATCAATACTCTTTTGATATTTTTATAACACAAAACCTGTTTGCTTCTTGATGCTAGTTCTTTGTTATAACTGGATGCCAGTGTGTGCTTCATAAGCCTCTTTTGAAGCTTTCCAACATCAGTGGGGGAAGGGGTCCCACTAGTTATTTAATAATGCTTGAGCATTATTAAAATTTTGGTATCAAAATGTCTGTGCTTCTCATCCTTCTCACCCAGAAGACAAATTTAATTATTTTTGGAAACCATGAATTTTTAAATTATCTATTGTGAATACTATTATTACTCAAAAAAAAAAACTAAAACATTATACAGAGAAATTATATAAAAGTGGTGACTTCACAAATTCACTGGTTGTAAATGAGATAAAGGAGGGGTTGGGAGCAGAAAAGGATAGAAAAATTCCTATTAGATACATCCATTTATTCTTCTCAACTTTGTTGCGTATCAAGTGAATGCAAAAATACAGATTCATTATCACCTGATTTTTGAAGTTCAAGTCTGTATAGTGTGAAACAGTCATACTCATTTTTCTTGTCAGTTCTACCTTTTGATTTGATAGTTGCTTCATAAGCCTCAAGCCAATTAGCTTCTACTAAGCAAATTTGGCTTTTAAAATTTAAAAAACAATAAGTTGAAAACATTGGCTGAAATGAACTTTCTCCTTTTGTGGAGAATTTCAACCTCGCCTGCCCGTCACAGTTCCTGAGCACAGGAATCCCCCCTTTACACCACCACACTGCCACAGAGGGCAGTCTTCCTCCAACACAACTTCCCACTTGAAGGATGCCAACAAAATGAAAAATTTCAACCTTTTACATTTTGAAAAAAGTTCTGCAGAGAACTGAATTTTCTAGTAAAATTCTTCTTGGGAGGAAAATAACCTAAAAACTTTTTTAGAACACAGATGTGGTCCAATTTTACCTTAAAAACAGTTTTAATGAGGCTTCTTATTTCAAAATCACTCAATATTTGGATGTTTTTGCCAACTCTTGTGAAATTTTGCACACAGCAGATATATCCCAATTGCCTCTCTATTCTGAATCTAGCCATTGTCTTCTGAACCTCAGCAGTCCTTGTGATCAAAACACAGCAGTTCATGGTTCCTGTTCCATAAAGGAGAACCTTCATCTCAAGAGAGTCGAGCAGATGTTCACTAACAGAGCACAAAATAGATTCTTGAGTGAAACGAGCTAAAGCATCATCCCCCAAATCACTGCAATGCAATGCCTGTTTCTCTTCAGGCTTGCATAATTCACTGTTTCTGTGTCAGTCTCAACTCCTGAGATGAACTTTCTCAGTCCACAGTATGGGAGACTTCAGTGCACCCCACTCAGAGGCTTTCAGCACATGGGTGTGTTTACTTTTTGGAGGAAGGAGGCAGAGGCATGCAGGGAGAGTGTGAGGGAGGCACATCCCTCTTCAATTGCACAACTCTCCTTTGCTGGGAGTCTGCTTCTGAGGGTTATGTGGGGGCACTCGGCTCAAGGCTGTTCACACAGCTCTGCCCATGCTTTGCATGTAGACTTGGGAAGCATTTTTGATCCAAATGATTTGCATTCCAAAGGTGCTATTGTGTTCCTCAATTTCAGAAATACTCTACAGCGAGGAGATGACAGTTCTGTATTTTGACAAGGATTCAAATTTCTGACCACTGTGGATCTTACTTAAAACTGTGACTGCCTCTCTTTTAAGCTGCACCACGGGGAAAGGGGGAAGGAAGGAAAGACATTTAGGATGAATGGAATTAGAGCAAAATGTCTCTTTAGAGCCTATATAAATTTTGACTTGCAAAGTCCCAGCACCACTGACCAGAACAGAGGCCCCAAATACTGAACAGAGAAGGACAATGTTGAAATAACTTACTCTGGACCCAGCCAGCACTTCTCTCAATCTATCCAAAATATGCCTTAAAACAAAACAAAAAGCTCACATAACACATATCTTGTAAAGTTTTCCACCTCCTGAAATCAGCTGTATTTTAAGCCAGGTTTTATTCTCTTTTGTGTGTGAATGGAAATAGAATTTCATTTCTTTATATGCCAAAGTTTTATCCTTCATTTTACACCAAATCAATTAAATATAATGCTTTTTTTTTGATTCCTCGATGGAGAAAATGCTTGTTCTTAATAGTTAACTATTTTCATGCCACATATGGGGAATTGGGGCCAATCTAACAGTTAGTTTCATAGCCCTTCTGATGGGGATGTCAAGTGTCCATAGAGAACCTTACACCAAACCTTTTCCCCTAGTGATGGCTTGCTGCAGTAAAAGTAAGAGTTTAGACAAAATTTCACATTCTGGGAAGCAATGGGGAAAGGGACCAGCCTTCCCCCCACCCCATTCCATTTTGCATTGACCAGAGCTTGCCACAACTAAAAATCAATGGGCCACATTCTAAAGGGCTAGAACACAAAACAAACAAAACCTCTTCTTCCTTCATAATTTTTTTCTCAGCTGCCAAACTGGAAACTTATGTCATTTCTCTGAGACTTGGAATATTACAACTGGTCTCCAACTATTAGTCTTTATCACCATATTTAATTCAGTGCTCTCAAGGCTCAAAGCATTTTGAATTCAGTCGAAGATCTTGCAACTGTTTTTGAGAGATTTTTCTGAGAGTTTATAAATTGTATATATGTGAGATTTCAGTTTCAGTTTCTATAAAAATTAGTGAATGACAGGATAAACAAACAAGCTCATGTAAATAAAATACACCAAAATGTCAAATCCATTTGTACTGATCAGTGTCCATTTCAGAACACTATCATTTAAAGAAGTTTTATTCAGAAATGTATCTGGAAATAAGGGGGGAAGAACCAGATTGTAAATATGTTATAAATGTTAAGTGCACAGTTTTCTGTTAATTCCCCACCTTGCAATGGCCCTACATTTTAGGAAGTATGTACTCTGTACGTATTTCTTTTCTCAGATTGGCCTGAAGGGAACATTAAGGCTCACTCAGTTTAGCAGTATCTCCACATTAGTGTTCTCCATACAGTCACATACAAAGAACCAAAATAATAATAATAATAACAACAACAATAACAGCACTTCAGGATAAATGACAGGTACTATCTTAGATCCCTTGTTGACACACTTTTTTTATTATAAAAGCAGACTTCTATAATTATGAGAGGAAAACATGTATTGAGATTATAGGATAAAAACTCATTTACTCATATTTCTGGGAGAATAGAAATGAGGTTTGCTTTTTTCTTAATGCCTGAGAGTTTGGGAGACTACAAATTAGAGCATTGCCACTCCTCATTTTGAAATTTCTCTTGATTGCAAATTAGCAATTCTAGAAAACGAGCCTGATCCAGTTTTATCAAGGTTAAGAAGGATATTTCTTTTATTTATTTATTTATTTATTTATTTTCAAACTGTTCTCTAATTGGATGCTGCTTTGGTTTTTAATATTGTCGATTAAATCCCTTACACCTCTTATTATTCTGCTTACATAAAAGCCCAATATTAGAAACGTTTAAGTAAATTTATCCTAAAATATTAGTTTAACAATCAATTACTAACAATTTTGTCATGGTCTGAGTTAACCAAGTGGGTTTTTCAGATTATGTTAAACATGAACCTGAGTTAAACTACAATTAGGCAGAAAAAACACACATTCATATATATACAACACACCCAGAATAAGCACTGTTTAAATGTGCAGTTCAAGTAATTGAGATAAATGCAAATTGCCTTGCTTGAATTACTCAGATAAGCAGCAACTTTCACCATTTTTTCAAATTTGTAAATACAACACAAGGTTTTCCAACGCAGTGAGCAGGCCAGGCAATGTGAGGGAGACAGTGCTTCCTGTAGGAAAGGGAGGCCCTCTGTGTCTCTGCAGAACACAGTTTAAACTGAGCAGGTTGGAAAAAACATTACCAATAATGAAATCCTCCAGATTGAGCACGTAACTGCTATATTTTGCACTCTAGATATAAAGAGTTTCACCTTTGTTTTTCCAACAAAGTACAGTCTGCACTCCATATTGGCGGGTTCTGCATCTGTTGAATCAGCCTAATGCAGAACAAAAATCATCTATAACAATTACATCTGTACTGAATATATACAGATTTATTGTCTTGTCATTATTCCCTAGTAATACAAGAATACTTCAAAAAGTTTGAGGATGTTGCAATTAAAAGAAAATATGCATTTTCCATGAACTTTTTAAATACCCCTTCATATAGCATAAACAACTACTTTCATAGCATTTGCATTGTATTAGGTAGTATAAGTAATCCAGAGATGACTAAAAGTATAGGACAGTATGTGTGTAGGTTATATGCAAATAAACCATTTTATAAAAGGGACTTAAGACTTAAGGTGGTTCCTGGAACCAATCATCTGTGATACCAAGGAATGACTGTAATGTTTACATTTCCGGTGACAGCCTTAGACACAGCTTCCTCCTGCTTGCTTCATGTACTGAAGTCCCATCCTAGTGTAGGACATTTATGAACTTATCACATCCACTTTGTACTTTCTTAAATATGTATTTCTTAGATCAATAGGCTGCAACAAGTCACTTCAGACCCCAGGTTATGTCTTTACAGGGACAGCATTGCCACGAACCCATTTTTCATGAAAACGTTAAAGTTCCTGTTTTCTATCAGTTTTCCTATACATGGCTGTTTGTAAAGTGAATTCCCAACTCACCTGTGGGAAAATAACCTTTGGGGCCTAAGCTGTCACTTTAGGAACATTTTGATAATGATGATGAGTGGCAGTAAGAGTGAATGAAGGGAGGGCCCACCAGCACCTCCTTTCTGCCTAGCACAGGCTGAGTTTTTAAGCAAGAAGTTTGATGCCTCAAACAGGGCAAGTGGAGTTGTCCCTAGCAAGGTTTTGACTACAAAGGCTAATGAGGGTATTCTGGGATGGTTGGCTGGGCCATCCTAACTTTCTTGATTAATTAACTTATGCATAATAGAAGACCTGCCTGAGCCTTTGCAGAGTACTTTCTTGGAAAACAAAGCTCGTTTGATTTTTTTTTTTTTTTTTGACAGGCAGAGTGGACAGTGAGAAAGAGAGACAGAAAGAAAGGTGTTCCTTTGCCATTGGTTCACCCTCCAATGGCTACCGCGGCCGGCGTGCTGCGGCCGGTGCACCGCGCTGATCTGATGGCAGGAGCCAGGTGCTTCTCCTGGTCTCCCATGGGGTGCAGGGCCTAAGCACTTGGGCCATCCTCCACTGCACTCCTGGGCCACAGCAGAGAGCTGGCCTGGAAGAGGGGCAACAGGGACAGAATCCGGTGCCCGACCGGGACTAGAACCCCGTGTGCCGGCGCCACAGGCAGAGGATTAGCCTAGTGAGCCGTGGTGCCGGCCGCTTGTTTGTTAATATAAGGAGATCTACTTGCAAGGACAGTGTTTGAATTTGGATTTTTAAAGATTTATTGGATAAAATTTAAGTAGAAATCTTACCCCACCATCAGATTCTGGTCTTCAGGAAAATGAGAGCTTATTCAGTTTCTGTTACAACCGATTTTGTATCCAGTACTGTTCATGTTTACAACAGGGAGAAATTTTTTGGTCAGTTTTGTCAATGAGTGAAGCCCCTTCCCCAGTACGGAAAGCAGCGCTTTGGTCACTTTGATACTTTGATGGCCAGATCATAGCACCCCGTCTTGGTAATTTCAGTTAAAACATCAGGTAATCAACCACATTCATTGGGTCTAGCACTTGCAGGCTGGTGATACAGAGATTAAAAAAAAAAAAGAAAAGAAAAGAAAAAGAAAAATTTGCTCTCTTAAGTAACTTTCAGTGAAATTAAAACTAAGTAAAGTGGTAGAATGTAGATATACCTTGCTGGATAAATTTTCAAATTTTTAGTCAGATATGATGATAGATGAAATATAGTATGCTGTACCAAAGTCATCATTGCAATCCTTTTCCGTGTTCCATATTAATCCTTAGCAATTAATTTGAGATGAAAGTTTAATATCTTTTCCAAACTATAACAAAATTAGAAGTTAGATTAAGGGGAAAATGGAAGTAATAAACATACAGATCATAGTCCAAAATTTGCGTGCCGCAAACATTTTCAGAACTCCTTTTTCTAGCAGTCTGTCTACCCTGCCTTAATCAGAATTTTTAATTATTTAGGAGAATATTCCACCCAATTCCCGTTTGTTGGCTGCTTTTGTTTTTATCATTTCACCTCATTTATCTTTCTTATTCCTTTTCTTAAGGATAACTTGAGTTTGATGTACTATCTCTTTTCCTCCAAATGAATGCATCTTTGGAAACTGAGAATTTTGTTTTTGGGTTTTAGGCTTTGGTTCTCCCTAATTTATCTTCATATTTTTACTTTGAATAGAAATAGACATAGGTAAAATGTATTAGTGAGATTTACAGTGTTTACTAATATATAATCTCTGTTTAGAAAAACTATTTTATTAAAACATTCTAAAAGACACTCAATCGTTCTTGATCTTCACAATGGCTAATGTGCTAGTGAATAATGTTTACATGCTGATGTATTTGTACGACTATGGTCATGCAGTGCTTAACAGTGGGGATATGTTCTGAGAAATGTGTCATTGGTGAGTTGTCATTGTAGGAACATCAGAGAATGTTTTTACACCAGCGAAGATGGCTATGATATCATTTGATGGTCTAAGCTCACAGGACCACTCTCAGACATGTGGTCTGTCATTGACCAAAACGTTGTTATGTGGTGCACTACTGTACATGTTTTCCTTTCTGAGCAGCTCCTGGACTGAGCAAAGGGTTTATTGTCCATGAGTGCATTTTCTACAAAAGATTCTGGAGGGTAACAATTGTCAGGGATTGGGGCTGTATATTGTTTGGAGCAAGGGGTCATCTTGTGTTTACATTGCAGTGATGTGTGTATTTGTGTCTGTATGTACAGTGGTAAAACTGGAACAACTTATTAACGTGTGTATTACTCTACCCATTACCCCAAATTTAGTTGAAACAAGTAGAAAGGAGCACAGTTTCCTACTGGTAGCATATTAGTTTACTAAGCCTTTGGTTAAGGTAAAAAGGAAAGAAGGAGAGGGAGAGAGGAGATGAAGGAGAGAGGGAGAGAGAGAGAGAGAAAAGATACAATCTTTATGTTTCCTGAAAATGTGGGCTCATATTCTTTCTTTTAAAAAAAAATCAAGCCTAAATATCTGATCAGAAGTCAGCCAGGAGTCCAAAGAAGCCTGCCTCCTTTGAGAGCACTTGAGCAGTACTACTTTTAGTTGGGTGCACACCTGAGTGGTTCCTTGACCATTCGTGCATCATGGTCAAGTAGTTCTCAAGATTTAGATGACAAATAGGTGTCACCGCACTTGTTTAGGAAGCCACACTCACAGATCACATAGGAAATCGTCATGTCTGGCTTGAACCATGCCATCTGTGGCAATCAGCCATGGAGCACCGATGGTCCTCTCTTTGAGAAGCTTGTCAGGGGTCCTGGGAGATGCTCCAGGCAGAAGGGGATGGCAGAGAGGCGCAGGCCGGCTCTCTGTTTCCATGGAATCCTTCCTGCCTATGGCCCAAGTGAGGGGAGGTGGAGCGATTCCAGAACCCGAGAGCCTCTCTCAAGCAGTTCTGAGCACCGGGTGTAGATGCACTTGACCGTAAGCAGGGCCCGCCCTACACAAATGTGTGCACTCACCCCTCACCAGGCAAGCAAGCGGAGGCCAACCAGGGTCCCTGCCCTCACCAAGTGGCCTCCAACATCCCCTGCACCCCTCTAGTTCCTCGAGGGCTTGGGAGGCTCTGGCTCTGAGTGGCCAGGCAGTCTCTGGCGGTTCTGAGATGCCGCCGTCTTCCTCCCCTCCGTAGAGGACGTGACTCCCCGCTACCTGTGCAGCTCGTGGTGTCCTAGTGAAACGAGGGCGCACCTGCGCCCGACGTGCCTTGGCGACACGGGCGGCGCCGCGCCCTGCTTCGCGCGCCCCGTCCCCGCCGTGCCCTCGAGGCCGCGCCCTGTCTGGAGCCAGCTGGGCCTCCTGGCTGGGCCGCCCTCTGTATTTGTATTTGGATTCCTACGTTTGTACTTCTAATACAAATAAATGCACATGTTGTCAAAAAATACCTGAGCCAGACGTGGACATCTTTCCGATGTGGGTAGCCGCCCAGGAGGGCACACCCTGGGGTTAAGGATGTGGGTCTGTGCGGAGCCCTGTCTGCCTGGAGGGGTGTGACATCTACTGTGGCCCTCAGAAGCCAACCTCCCAGGAGTTCTGCCAGGGGCAAATTATGCAATCGGAAGGAGGGAGGGGTGATTTCTCCAGAAAAAGAGTTACAAGTGCCAGTTTCCAAGGGAAGCTCACTCCCCTACACCTGCTAAAAAAAAAAAAAAAAAAAAAAAAAAAAAAAAAGGCCCATGAAGGGAGACACCCACCCCCCAATCCACCCATGGAGAGTGGGAGACCCCAGCTCCGGCCAAGCAAGGAGAGAGTCCAGGCTCTGGGCCTCACCTGCAGCTCCGGATTGAACAAGCAGTTGTTGTTGAGAACACCTGAATACACACTTTAGCATGGACCCATCAATGTCAAAACTCACTGTGGTCGGAAGAGGCCTCTACCAAGGCTTGTTCAACAGTGTGAGAAGGGCTCCAGGTCCCTGCTCCTACACTATCAAGAGGGCTGGGCACCTGGAAAGTTGAGAGTGCACTGCCTTCCCCAGCCCTCCCCCCCATAATGTAAGGACACACCTTAGCAAACACAAACTGCAAAGCAACCACTGGGACCAACACACACAGTAGACAATAAAGCATTTTGTGTATTGTGCTTTGGTCTGTTTGAACTGAACCCAGTGGACTAAGACCAACAACTCCAGGTCCCATAGCTCAACCATTGTGGTTTCAACACGGGAGTCCTGGCCCTCTTGTGTGGGCGCTGTGCTGGTGGATGCAGGGTGAGACATTTCCCTCGCTTCTCCCTGCTTGTGTAGAAGCCTTGGCAGAGGCCTCTTCCCGCCACAGTGAGTTTTCAGACATTGATGGGTCCGAGCTACAGTGTGTATGCAGATGTTCTCAACAACAACTTCTTGGTTTACTTCAACCTGTGCTTGAACAACAGTGAACATGTCAGGTGCACTCATCCCTTCCTCTTAACTAGAATTGGCACATTTTCCTTGGCTGACGATCAAAGCTGCAGACCCCTCCAGAAACTGTGATAATGGCTAGTGTTTATCAAGGACTTTGAGCACATTGAATCACTCATTCCTTAAAGCACCTTAAAAAGGTGGGGCTAGTTTTGCCACCATTTTTTATGAGAAAGTTGAAGCTTGACCAATATTGCTGACCTAGCAAAACTCAGAAAATGGAAATATGACTTCCAACCCTTCAAAACTCTGTGCTTGGCTGCTGTACTCTGCCAGTCAGCATCTTCAAAACCTGGGTTCTATGGAGTGTACTTTGAATACAATTCTTTTACTTTTGTAAACATGTACTTTTTTGTCTATTTAAACACTTTTGTTTGGAAAAGTATTTCATTTTCAAAGGGATATCTTGAAAGTGCTAAAATGGCATATTGAGGTCAGCTGTATTTGATAGAGATTCCCATAAGTCAATAACAGCTACTCTCAACTGAAGAAGTTGACATATAGAATGTTCTCTCATGTGGTTGCCTGACTTGTCAATCAAGGAACAGAGGCTGTCTTTTACTCAGAAGCAGATCATGAGTGACTACCAATTATGCTCATGGCTGATTGTACTGCTTGCTTGATTGGAACTCCTCATAAAGGGAAGAGTTCCCAAAGTGCTAAGGAGGAATTGAACTGATTCTTGGAATCGCCCGTGGGAATCTTCTGCCCCATGCTAAACTAGACTTCTCTTTTCTAGCCTTTCATTCCCCTGGGTAGTAGACTCCCAAGAGACACTATGGTCTAGAATGATGCTATTTGCTTCATTACCTTGGGCCCAAAGCAAAGTCACATCCAAAGACATCCCAGAAGGGATACCTCAAGGTCTGTTCCCTGCACATCTGGCAGGTGCATGTAGGAAGTCACTCTGGATCTCAAATATTTGTATTGGCTGGAGTCAGGGAATGTGCATGGGAATTAATCCTGAGAACATTAGAACCCAGAAGGTCCAAATTTAAAGCTGGCCTGCTAATATTTACATATAAAAAGAGTAAATAACACAGCAGAGTTGTGCTCAAGATTAATGATTGACACTTAACAGTCAAGTAACATGGCTGTTAAAACTTGGATTTGTTGTGAACTTCAACTAAGAAAATTGAGATTCCAACACTTCTCTGAATTCATTAGAAAGAAAAAGGTCTAAATTACTGGAAGATGGAGATGTTGGAGTAGGTCTTTATTTGTAACTGTTCCATCTACCATCTGTACACAGACAGTAGGACTCAGGTATATCACCCTCACTTACAGACTGAGAAAGGCACACATGAGGACTTCCAGCAACTACCAAACCGTGCAGTCTGCACATAATGGTGGGAGACACAGCCATGGATTTCTATGAAAAACAGTCTGAGAGTGGCAGGGTCAGGTGTCACGGCCTAACCTTCAGGACAGTACATTCAATAACCTTCAGGACAGTACATTCATTGACCATGAGAAGCCCTAGAGATCAAAGAGAAACCAGAGCATTTGGTAAAGAGGCCTGGACTCCGGGCCCCTGAGGCAGCATCACAGCTACCCAACCACCCACCTCACAGCAGGTTCATTGCATCAAACACCATGTGTCCTGGCTCTGAGTGTTTTCTCCTCTTTGGAATAAAGATTACAGAGACAAATTTGTCTTTTTTGCTCACAAAGCCACACACGTGTTTACAGAGTTCCTTATTCATTTTCAAGGCAGGCCACATAACACTGCCTCACTTTTCAGCCCAATTAAACTATAATTTCAGGTGTTCTCATAAATTATTTTAGTGGCCTCAAAACAAGCACCTTCATTGTTGGTGAAAGTTTAAAGAGCGATATGTGAAACAATCAACAGCTTGCAAATATATCCATAACTATCTAGTCAGGTAAGTCACATTTTGAAATAACACTAGCCTTAATCTACTAAAGACCAAGGAAATGGAAATAAAAAGGAAAAGAAATAAGAACCATGTAGACATGTCCATGGGTTAAACTTGAAAATGGCACACATTCTGTTTGCCACAAACTAGGAATGTGGTCACTCCAGCTGACCTCAGAGGAGGCTGGAAAATGCCAGCCAGTTGCATCCCAAGGAAGAAGAGAACGTGCATTTTGGTAAGTGAGAGCCTCTGCCACACTTGTAAACAGAAATCAGAAATCCCTGCAACTAATTAGCGAGTCACATGTCATAGTGGACAGAAGCATCAGCAGCATCTGACACTTATTGGAAACGCACACCAGGGCCCTTCCCACTTCTCCTGAAATAAATCCCTATCGGCAGACACACTAAAGTGTGAGCGCACTGCTCTTGCCAATTCAAAACTGTCTCCAAATAGTTCAATCTCATGCTTACTTTAAAGGTCATTGGAAATAAAAAGACTCCAATTCAATTAAAATTTGCCAGACATTTTCACATGTGTCACCTCAGATTTAACAGCAGTTAAGATAATGATTTCATATGTGCCATGATGACACATTTCAGATCCAGACTTACTGATTCCTGTATCACATCTATAGTTCCAAGTCCCAAGACTTATCTTTAAAATTCTCTAAGTGCAAAAGAACAGATAAGTATCAGAATTCATACCAGATAACTCTCTTTATAGATACTTGTGACTGCTTCAGACAAAAATTCAGAGCAAATTTAGCACTTCAATCACCTGTACCAATAAGTTGAGAATTTCAGGCAATTACTGTTCCATTGAGGATTGATTGGGTCCAAGTCCAGGGTTACTGAGAGATTTGTGCACCTGTGGCTTTGGATGTGTCGGACTTTCATTCATGCGCCAACTTCCGTTGGGCAGCATTGAAGGAACTGAGGAGCTACATCATTTCTTCAGGGAAACACCTTTCCGCCTGTCAAATGCTGAGCTTGCTGGCAAAGTCACCAGCACCAGGACTATAAGACACATAGGGAGGCTCTACATGAGAAACTTTGGGCAAAATGTCATGCAGAAGACACCAGGAAGGCGTTCTAGTTCTTCAAGTACCTACCCAAAGAACATGTTTTTTTTCCTAATCCCATTTTTTTGAAGTGTACACAAACATGTTCTCAAAAAAAAAAAAAAAAAAAAAAAACAAAAAAACAACCACTTCACTGCCCTGAATATTCCAATTCCCCCTTGAAAAAACAAATGCGGTAGAAAGAAGCCCCACACGGGCAGTCAGAATAAAGGTAAAGAGGGAATAAGCCTTTCCAGCCTTCCTAGCCATGTTAATTGTTCTCATGATCCTCAGTGCTTTGTTTCCTACTTATTTTATTTGGGAACCATGAGGAAAATTAACAGTGAACACATAAGAAGGAAAAGGAATGGACATTCATATAAGAAATCAAACCAACTGGGGTTAACAGCATACACCGTGACACAGCACCAGAGTGATCAGGGCTCAATAAAGCTAAGGACTTAGATTTGAGAATCTTAACTGTGATCCCAAACTCTGTAAAAACCACAGCAAAAATCCTACTGCATTTGGAATGGCCCTGGCCTACATTACTCTGACCCCAAACTTGTCACTGGCTCATGGAGAAGAAACAGATTCACTGGTCTCAGTTCAAACCTCATGGAAGCCGGGTACAAAGAGGGAAGTAAATATGTCCATTTCCCCCTTAAAATATGGTTCCATTTCATTTATTTGGATAAGGAGGGAGTTCCAGAAGAAGGACTTTATAATGCATGTCATATATTGGTAAAATTTTAAGTACGCTCTGGACAAATGAGATGTTAGGGTGACTCCAATAAGTGAACAGGCATAAAGACATTTAGACATAGAACACTGTGCTTGCTTCGGCAGCACATATACTAAAATTGGAATGACATAGAACACTAAGGAGCAAAAAAAGGTGCCCAGGGATGAGGGTCCCACTTTTTACACACTGTGGCCCTTCAAGTTATTGAAGCGTGCGGAAGCATCGGGGCGTCATTGCAGTAGTGCCTCAGCCTGAGGAGCCCTGTGTTTTTTCACAATAGGATCCTTTTTACTTTTGAAAACTCAACAAAGGGAACTTGAGGATCATTGATGCTATTCTAGCCTGTCTCTCTGGCCTCCTGTTAACCAGATAGAGGGATGGGGACATCATGGTAGACGCCCAGGGAGTCCTCAGGACAGAGCCTTCCATGCTGCAATGCAGATTGGGGTCTGGTGTCCTGGCTTTGTTGGTGGTGGTGGTTTGCTTACTGTGCTGTTGTCGTTTTTCTTGTTACTTTCCAAGGTTAGGCAGTGTTCCTGGAAAAAAAGACACTTCCCCAGGAATATGATCATGAGGATTATTATTTTTTTTTATACCTGATGCTGTTATGCCCGGTTCAGTCATCCCCAGAAACCACCAAGGATCCGATACCGCTATAAAGCACATGAGAGTTTTATTGCCGGTCCAGGCCTGGACTCTCAATCAACACTGACACAGTGGGTCTGAATTAAGAGCCCCGACCCTTCAGTTAACAGGGTTTTTATAGGGTTTTCAGAGACATTCTATACATCATGGTACCACTTAGCAAATCATCTCATCCCGCGGGAAATTCAAAGGACATCTCTTAGAATTGACTAGTGCATCCAATGGCAGGAACGGACCTACTAAAGGTGGTTGGATGGCTTTGGGGTTGATGCCTTTTGAACTGATTGGCCGAAGCATATGGTCCGAGCTGCTGGGGTATACGTGCCGAACAGGGACCCAGGTAGCTATCAATCACCTTATCTGCCCTGAGAAGACACCAGGAACTCTACGTATTTCTCTGTTATCTGTTAATCGGCTGTTGCTAGCAGAGTTTATTGCAAGGGGAGTTCATTTATTTACTTTTAGGAGCTTCTGGCTCAGGGTTCAGGGCCTGGTCAGGCCCAAGTTACAAGATGGAGGCCTAATTAAAATAGTTACACCTTGATCCAGGCTCAGGTCTCACAATGCCTGTTGATCATAGATTGTTTTAAACATCTTTTCTTTTTTACTTTTCTATCCAAACTAAACCCTAGGTAAAACTAAGATGCCAGATTAAAAAAAAAAAAATGGGCAAACTAAGACAGTAGGGAAACAATACCAGATACAGAATTGGAAATACTGAATTCCCTGCCACTGAACTATTCCATGGAGTGCTCTTTAAAAGAAAATGCTCACACACATGCACACGTGTGTGCCTATGTTCCAGCAGTAGGAGGATGAAACAAATCTGCTATAGAGGAGGAACAGACTGCTCTGACCTCATTACAGGTGGCTGTGGTGCAGGTTAGAATGTTCCAGAATCTTCACATTTTCAAGGAAGACCAATATACAATTTTATGACAATAAAAATAAAAATATATGCAAATATGCTCATTTTAAAATTAAAAACAAGAGCTAAATCATATTTTAAAAATAATTAAAAACTTCTGAAGCCCAACAACTATAGATGCTCTGCTAAACTGGGGATGAGGTTACATCCAGATCACACCCCTGTAAGTTGAAAATGTATTGACGTGCTTGCTTCGGCAGCACATATACTAAAATTGGAACGATACAGAGAAGATTAGCATGGCCCCTGCGCAAGGATGACACGCAAATTCGTGAAGCGTTCCATAAAAAAAAAAAAAAAAAAAATGTATTGACTACATCTGCCTACTGAACATCCTAGCTTAGCAACGCAGCACTCTCCAGAGTGTCAGTTGTTTCGGTGGGGCTCACCAGGAGCTGCAGCTACCAGTGTCCAGCATCAATAGAGAATCATACCATATATCACTATCCTGAGCAAAAGTCAAAAGTCAAATATGAAGAACAGAAATGGAACAAGAGAAGATTTATTATTCTTGCTAGTGCGATAGCTGACCAGATTTCCCCTAAAATAGGAGGACGATGCTCTGCCACTCTTTCTTCTTGTTTTTTTTTTTTAAGATTTTTTTTTTTAATTTTATTTGAAAGAGTTACAGAGAGAGGTAGAGACAGAGAGAGAGGTCTTCCATCCGCTGGTTCACTCCCCAGATGGCCGCAATGGCCAGAGCTGCACTGATTCAAAGCCAGGAGCCAGGAGCTTCTTCCAGATCTCCCACATGGGTGCGGGGGCCCAAGGACTTGGGCCATCTTCCACTGCTTTCCCAGCCACAGCAGAGAGCTGGATCGGAAGAGGAGCAGCCAGGACTCGAACCGGTGCCCATATTTGATGCTGGCACCGCAGGCCAGGGCTTTAACCCATTGTGCCACAGCGCCAGCCCACTCCTTGTTTCTTGTCTCTAGAAGATCTCTGTGGAGGCACTGATCTAAGTGCAAGAAGCATAGCCAGGTTCCAGTGAATGACTTGCACCCAAAGGGTCATTTGCTGATAACAACTCTATTCATAGAGCGAAAAAACTCATGCTGGGAATTTCCTGACTGGTTCTTCTCTGAATGTTTTACTGGATGACATAAACCTGGAAATTCAGCTTAAGCCACGAAGCCTAATTTGGGAACAGACCAACTAGACGTGTGACTAATAACCACACACAAGATCTCTTCATGGGTCACCCTGACACCCCAGGTATATTGGGGAGCTGCCTGGGGATAATCACAGGAGTTGCTTACCTCCTGCTCTGACCCCTCATCATTCTCAGAAAATTCAGGTAAACAGCAAGGCTCATTCAATGATGCGGAGAAAAATAGTCATTATTTCTGATTTCTTCTAAAAGTGAAAGAAGACACATCCAATTTTTGTCAAGACGTTTCTTCTGTGAGTGATGGATCTCAACAATGATCCTATAACAAAACACATGACAGCACAAGCCTGAAGCTTTCCCCAAATATTTCACAGGAAAGGAAGCAAATGACACTGCAGACTTTTAAAGACCGTGTAAGCTATCACTATTCCTAACAATAAAGCAAGGCAAATATTTGTATGACAATTTGTGCTCAGAAGTTATTAACTGACTCATTCATCTATGCAATATGATGCATAGTTAAGGAGTTCCTACCATGTACTACATAATAATGTAAAAAAAAGTCTACATTTATATACCTTATAGGTGAAGATGGACGATCAATGGGTGCTCTGAGCACTTTTTGACATTAACCTATTTTATCCTTACCTCAACTCTATGAGGTAATGTCTATTCTGCTCCTAATTTGAGGCACAAACTGGTTAGACTTGCCTGAGGCCACAATGATAGGAAAGGAGTCATTGTACAGCCATGAAAATATTTTATTAGCATGTGACTGATGCTGTCAGCCATTCATGCTACTGAGAAATCATCATTTTATATGGAATACCAAATGCTGTCAAAATGGCTGTTAGGAATTGCTGTCAGCTCTAAGTATCAGAAAAGTAGGGTGGATAAAGTAAAACAATGTCTCCTTTGCACACTTGACAAGCAGTGTGGAAATGGGACACCAGAGAGACTGCAGGAGCTTCAAAACAATCCTGGTGACAAAAGATTCCACTCAGTCACTGCCAGGAGGTTTTACACACATGTGTGTTGCCTCATTCTTGATCACTTCACCTTCACACTCCAGGCAAGAGAGAAACAAAAGATAAAATCCCTTGTCAACACTTTTGTCATCTTGAAAAGAGTTTCCCCAGCAATGTAACTTTAGTAATGCAAGTCCACATCTCAACAGGCAGATCATGTCTCATGGTTATCTCTAGGCAGGCACATTATCACCCAAAACAGAATTTGGATTTTTATCAGTTGAAATAAGAGAAGAGTAGGTTTGTGGTAGCCAAGATTTCTTATTTTCTTCCTCAGGTCCATTGAGAGTATTCTTAGCAATTTTAGTTTTTGAATAGAATTTATCAATTTCCACAAAAATGAATGTTCAAAATTTTATTATGATTGCTATGACTATATAAATCTCAAAGAGAACTGACATCATTACAATATTGAATATTATAGTCGATAAAGATTTACTGCTATAGTTAGAAATTTAATATTTCTCAATAGTCTTTTGTATTTGTCCATATAGATAGTTTGTGTTTATTTTATGAGGTTCATTCATAACTCTATAAGATTTTTTGGTGTTAAAGCAAATGCATTTAATTTATAGGTTTTATAATTATTTGTTACCAGTACATGGAAGTAAGTTACTTTTTAATTGATTTTAAATCCATTGAAATCAATAAATCAATGTAATATTTCAAATATTTGGCTTAGATTCTTGGAATTCTGCAAAAACCAAGAGTCTTCAGTGGAAAATGATAACTTTATTTCTTCTTCTATATTACCTTTTTGCTTAACTTGTCACGCTTTCATATATTATTCTTATCAGATTATGATACCAAAGTTATGTTGATTTCATAAAATGAATTAAGAAGTGTTGTGTTTTTTTTTTTCTCAAAGAAGTTTGAGAGTAATTGAAGTATCTATGTCTTCAATACTTGTAAAGTTCTTTAGGGGAGGCATATATGACTATAATTCACTTTATGCAAAATTTTTTTTAGTTATTTATTCAGTTGTTGTTGCTATTTGATGAGAATTATGTGTATTTTCTTTTTTGTATTGTTGTATGCTGTATTTCATTTTAAATTCAAAATTTGAAATTCCATATCCCTTGTGTAGATTTAAAATTTTGAGTACCTTATATAACACAGTGATCATTGCACTTGTTGGCTATAGGATCTTTCCTATAGTTAATTTTATACTTTCTGTCTGAAAAAAAAAGTTACATTTGTTGATAAAGACATTTTTATTTATTTCTTTCTAATTTGTATTCCTATTATTTCTTTTGCTTGAGTTATTGAAAAGGTTAAAACTTTAATTAGGATGTTACCTTGTTCTGCATATTAAAGGAAAAGCATTCATAATTTTAGTATTATATTAACCACAGAATTGATGTTTGGCAAATTGGGTTTATTGGGTTAAGAAAGTTCCCATGAGGTCCTAGTTTGTTGACAGTTATATTTTTTCTTTTTTCAATTTTTATTAATATAAAGAACATAGATCTCATGTATTCCATAGGTACAATTCAAAGATAATGATACGTCAGTCCCTCCCTCCCTCAATTCCCCTCATTTCCTTTCCTTTTTTGTCTTTAATCTTATGCAAAACCATATTTTAAACCCACTCTATAATCACAGGCTTAATGAACCATTAACCATACTATTCAACAAATAAAAAGACCACAGTTCCACAGGAATATAAATAAGAGATAAAAACAACAAACAAATCCCAAGACATCCATTTCATTCATGTACATTTTTTATATTCTGTTAACTAGCACATATCAGAGAAAGCGTATTATATTTGTTTTTATGGGATTGGCTTAGTTCACTAAGCATAATGGTTTACAACTGGCAACCATTTTGTTAAAAAAGACAAGATTTCACTCATTTTTATGGCTGAATAGTACTCCATAGTGTAAATATACCACATTTTCTTTATCCAGTGTTCAGTTGATGGACATCTGGGTTGATTTCACATCTCAGCTACTGTGAATTGAGTTACAATAAACATCAGGTATAAAACATTCTTTCATATGCTGATTTTAATTTGTTTGGATAAATTTCCAGGAGTCAGATGGTTTGGTCATATGGCAGATCTATTTTCAGATTTCTGAGGAATCTCTGTAATGTCTTCTAAAATAATTGTACTAGATCACATTCCAACCAACAGTGTATTAGGGTTCCTTTTCCTCACATCCTTCCCATCATTTATTGTGTTTTTTGATTTTTGGGTGAGGTGAAACCTCATGGTGATTTTTATTTACATGTCCCTCTTGATGGCTAGTGATCCTAAGCATTTTTTTTCATGTATCTGTTGGCCATTATAATTCATCCTTTGAAAAATGCTTGTTCATATCCATTGCTCAATTTTTAACTGGATTGTTTCGTTTTGTTGTTATTGAGTTTCTTTAGATTATCAATTCTGGATATTACTTCTTTACAATTAAAGGGTTTGCTAATATTTTCTCTCATTCTGTCGGTTGCCTCTTCACATTGTTGAATATGTACTTTGTAGTGCAGAAGCTTCTTAGCTTGACGTAATCTCTTTTGTCTATTTTTTCCTTTTATAGCTTGTGCTTCTGGGGTGTTTTCCAAGAAGTCATTGCCTATGCCAGTGTCTCACAGAATTTCCTCAAAGTTTTCCTCTAGTAATTTGATGGTATTAGGTAATAGATTTAGAACCTTGTTTCATTGTGAGTTCACTTTTGTATAAAGTGTATTTCTTCATGTGTAGATTCAATTCTCCTAACAATCTATGTGGAAGAGACTGTCCTTTCTCCAGGGATTGATTTTAGCTTGTTTGTAAAAATTGGTTGGTTGGAACTATATGAATTAATTTCTTGTGTTTCTGTTCTGTTACATTGGTCTACATGTATATTTTTGTGCCAGTATCAGGCTGTTTTGATTGTAACTGCCCTGTAACATAATTTGAAATCTGGAATTGTGATGCTTCTGGCTTTGTTTTTGTTGTTTAGGATGGCTTTAGCTCTTCTGGGTCTCTTTTGTTTCCATATGAATTTTAACATTGTTTTTCTAGATCCAAGGAGAATGTTATTGATATTTTATTGGGATTGCATTGAATCAATACATTGCTTTGGGCAGTATGGGCATTTTGATAATGTTAATTCTTCCAATTCCCAAACACTGAAGATTTTTCCATTTTTTATGTCTTCTTCAATTTCTCTAATGTTTTGTAATTTTCACTGTAGAGAATTTTCACCTCCTTGGTTAAATTTACTCCTAAGTATTTTTAATTTTTTGTGGTTATTGTAATGACATTGACTTTACAAGTACTTTCTCATAATGCTATAGCATTATTGGTATATGCAAAGGCTATTGATTTTTCTGTGTTCATTTTATAGCCTGCAACTTTACCAAACTCTCTTATGAATTTTGATAGTCTTAGTGGAGTGTTTTGGTTCCCTTATATATAGGATCATGTCATCTGCAAACAAGGATAATTTCATTTCCTGCTTTTTTAATTGGTATCCTATTTAGTCCTGGGCTTTTCTCTGTTAGAAGGGTCTTTATTACTGATTCAATGTCCATCTTGGTTATTGGTCTATTTAGGTTTGCCATGTTTTCATGACTTAATTTTAGTAGAATATATTTGTCCAGAAATCTAAATCTTCTAGATTTTCCAATTTTTTGGCAGGTAGCTGTTTGTATTAATTTTTGATGATTCTTTTTACTTATGAGGTATCTATTGTAACATCTTATTTTTATCTCTGATTTTATTAACTTGGATCTTCTCTGTTTCTTTTTGTTTACTTGGGCAATGATATATTAATTTTGTTTATTTTTTTTTGAAAACAGCTCTTCATTTCACTGATCTTTTTATCCTTTTTAGGTTTAAATTTGCTTATTTATTCACTAATTTTAATTATTTATTTCCTCTTACTAATGTTGGGTGTGGTTTGTTCTTGTTTTTAGGTCCTTGAGATTCATTTCTAGATCATTCTGTGATGCCTTTCCAGTTTCTTGATGTTCACACCAATTGCTGTAAGCTTTCTTCTTTGCACTGCTTTAGCTGTATGCCATAAGTTTTTATATGTTGTGTTGTCATCTTCATTAATTTATAGGAACTTTTTATTTCCCTTTTTGATTTCTTCCATGACCCACTGTACATTTAATAGCATGTTGTTCAGTCTTTTTTTTTATTTGCATATTTTCTATTTTCTTGTTAATTTCCAGTTTTACTTAATTGTGGTCAGAAAAGATACATGGTATGATTCAACTTTTTGAATGTGTTGAGTCTTGCTTTATGGCCTAGCATATGGTCTATCCTAGGGAAAGTTTCATGTGCTGATGGTAACAATATTTATTCCTCAGCTGTGGGATGAAATGTTCTGAAGATATCAATTAGGTCCATTTGGTCCATAGTGTCGATTAGCCCTGTTGTTTCTTCATTGAGCTTTTGTCTAATTGATCTGTCCAACGATGAATGTGAGGTGTTGAAGTCCCCCATTATTATTGTATTGAAGCCTACGTCTCCCATTAGATCCATAAATGTTCCTTTTAAATAGCCAGGCACCCTGACACTGGGTGAATATATATATATTTACTATAGTCACATCTTCCTGTTGAATTAATTCATTAATAATTACACAATGTCCTTATTTGCCTCTTAACATTTTTGTATTCAAGTCTAGTTCATCTGATATTAAGATGGCTGCTCCTCTTTTTTCTTTTGGTTAACATGGACTATCTTTGTCCATTCTTTCACTTTCAGTTTGTGTGTATTTCTGTTGGTGAGGTGTGTTTCTTTCAGGCAGCAAATAGATCAGTCTTGTCTTTTAATCCATTCATCAAGTCTGTATCTTTTAATTAGAGAATTTAGGCCATTTGCAATCAAGATTATTATTGACAAGTAGTGATTTGTTCCTGGCATTTTTCCATAAATATTCCCAATTTATGTTTCAGATTTCCTGATGGAACAAGGACATAAGGCTCAGCCATTCTCCCTCATTGCCCAAAAGAGATAAACTTTGGAATGTATTCCTTGCCCTTGAATCTCAATTTGGTCTCATACCCTATTGTCTTCATACCCGACCCTGCATTCTTTTCTAGGTTCCCAAGGCCTCACCCAGTTCCTGGAATTCCCTTCCACCTGCTGCTCCCTACCCCCACCCCCAGAACTAGCCCTCCTTAAAAAGGCCTGGCCCCTGGGAGTTGGGGCCTTCTTCCACATGTTCCAACAGTGTGCACATGGGCAGTTGGTCAGCCACCTCTACGGATTTATTTTCTCTGAATAAATTCAGTCTGGTTGTAAATTCATGCACTGCCTCCTCTCTATTCTGCACCTCTTTTCCTAACATTTTGGTGCCCCAAAAGAGGAGGCACCAATCTGAAAAACTTTTCCTAACATTTCCATTATACTTTTACTGGGAGATTTTCTGCCTTCACATTGTTTCAGGATGCTAATTATCTTTCCCTGTTTCTGTATGTAACACAACCTTAAGTACCATTTGTAAGGCTGGACAAGCGGTGGAAAATTCTTTCAATTTCTGTTTATTTTGAAAGGCCTTTATTTCACCTTCATTTATAAATGATAGCTTTGCTGGGTATAGTATTCTGGGTTGACAATTTTTTCTTTCAGGAATCAGGCTATGATTCTCAATTCTCTCCTTGTCTATAGGATTTCTTATGAGAAATCAGCTGACAATCTAACAGGAAATCCTTTAAAAGTAATCGGGTTTCTCTCTTACATATTTTTTGACTTTTATTTAATGAATATAAATTTCCAAAGTACAGCTTATGGATTACAATGGATTCCCCCCCCCAATAACTTCCCTCTCACCTGCAACCCTCCCCTTTCCCACTCCCTCTCCCCTTCCATTCACATCAAGATTCATTTTCAATTCTCTTTACATACAGAAGGTCAGTTTAGCATATATTAAGTAAAGATTTCAACAGTTTGCACCCACATAGAAACACAAAGTGAAAAATACTGTTTGAGTACTAGTTATAGCATTAAATCACAATGTATAGCACAGTAAGGACAGAGATCCTACATGAGGAGTAAGTGCACAGTGACTCCTGTTGTTGACTTAACAATTTGACACTCTTGTTTATGGCATCAGTAATCACCCTAGGATCTTGTCATGAGTTTCCAAGGCTATGGAAGCCTTTTGAGTTCACCGACTCTGATCATATTTAGACAAGGTTGTAGTCAAAGTGGAAGTTCTCTCCTCCCTTCAGAGAAAGGTACCTCCTTCTTTGATGACCTGTTCTTTCCACTGGGATCTCACTCGCAGAGATCTTTCATTTAGGTCATTTTTTTTTTTTTTTTTTGCCAGAGTATCTTGGCTTTCCATGCCTGAAATACTCTCATGGGCTTTTCAGCTGGATCCGCATGCCTTAAGGGCTGATTCAGAGTGCTGTTTAAGACATCTGCCATTCTATGAGTCTGCTGTGTATCTCGCATCCCATGTTGGATCGATCTCTCCCTTTCTTATTCTATCAGTAATTGCAGACACTAGTCTTGTTTATATGATCCCTTTGGCTCTTAGTCCTATCATTTTGATCAATTGTGAACAGAAATTGATCACTTGGACTATTGAGATGGCATTGGTATATGCCACCTTGATGGGATTGAATTGGAATCCCCTGGTATGTTTCTAACTCTACTGTTTGGGGCAAGTCAGCTTGAGCATGTCCCAAATTGCACATCTTTTCCCTAACTTATTCCCACTCTTATATTTAACAGGGATCACTTTTCAGTTAAGTTTCAACACTTGAGAATAATTGTGTATTGATTACAGTATTCAACAAAAAGTATTAAGTATAACAAACAAAAAAAATACTAAGAGGGATAATGTGGGGAGCAATTCGGACTATACTGTTACTGGAATTAAGATTTATTCTATGCATCTGCTCTCCCACAACATGGCGCTGGGAGAGAAGTAAACAGCTTCCGCACAGCTGCCTCCAGTTCAGCTAATAAACTGTAGGACTTGCTCCTGATTGGAGGAGAGCGGCGTGCTCGGCGTGTGGGCAGCCGAGTTGGGATTGGTGGAGAGGACTATATAGGAGGAGAGAGACGGCATGGTGGTGTGGGTTGGTTGGAGAGTGCGTTGGAGAGTTCGTGGGGAAGTTCGTGGGGAAGTTCGTTACTTCGTTCTTTCTCATTCCTCTCTACTCATTCTTGCTTTGGGAGTTTGCTGTTTACTTATTCTTACTTTACTATAGAAAGGACTTGTAAAAAAAGGGAACAACAAGCGCCCGGTCCGGTGCGGCTCCTCCGCGTGCGGAGGAGCAGCAAGTGGTGCCGTGACTCGGATAGGAAACGTGACTCGGATAGGAAACCTAGGAGGGAAAGACCGGGAAGAAGTGGGAAATTACTGGAGAGAGAGACTAGCAAAGAGCCTAGGGGAAGGCCGGACGGAAAGAGTGCCGGTGAAAAGCTAGTCAGAACCTAGGAAAAAAGCCGCGGGGGAAGAAAATTAGAAGCTAGGAAGGAGGTATTAACTGGGAACGTCTGGGAGACTCAGTCTTCCATTGCGCCCACTGCTCCAACATGTCACAGACGGTACAGACAATGGAGTTCTTTGGCTACTCTTTGCCCACTGGCTACCTCTTCCTCCTGCTGGGCACCATCCTCTGTTTCTCCCTAAAGATCATCTATGGGCTAAATATGGTTTCTCTCTCTCTCTCTTCCTACTCCCCACCTCCTCGCAGCTTTTCCTCTAAGAAAGGGAAACGAGGGGGGAGGAAAATTCATGCATTCGTAAGAGCAATCGTAGAGACGTCCCCCTGGTTTCCACAGCAGTGGAGGCAGGTGGGACGGAAAATGCGCGAGGCTGGGGAATCGATAGAAGTGCTGAAGCTGTGGCAACTCGTTGATCAGGTGCTTCAGAACCCCACGGAAGGGATCGAGTTGTTGCTTAATGAGAGGAGTGAATTGCAGGAAGAATTATGGCAGGGCAGCCAGGCGAGCAACTATTGTAACGAACAAGTGAGAAGAAAATCAAAGAATGATTTAGAGAGCCAGGAAGCTTATGGGGGGGAGAAGGAAGCTGAGGAGGGAACCTCGCCCCCAAGAGAGATGCCTGGCCATACAAGGCTGGCAAATTCAACCATAAAGGATGAATCACCACCCCGGTATCGCCCATTGGTACTACCAAAGTTTCCCCCTGTAAAGAAAAGCCCCTTTTTTCCATATGAGATTGAAGAAGAGTGGGAGGAAGAAGAAGGAGTGATGGAGGGAGTAGGTATGCAGGAGGAGCTAGAAAGGCCAAGAACCGAAAACAAGCAAAGGGGAGCTGTTTATAGAAAACCTGCTTGGGAGCAGTACCAGGAACCAGGCCAGGTGTTTCCTGTAATTCAGGATCCACAGGGAAACAGGGGATGGACGCCTCTTGACCATAAATTACTTAAAGAGTTGCAGCAATCAGTACAATTGTATGGGCCCCATGCAAGTTACACTCAGGCAATCCTTGATAACATTGGGCAGCAAGGCCTAATACCTGAGGATTGGAGAAACTTAGTAAAGGCGGTGTTAGGCGGGGGTGACTTCCTCTTGTGGTTAGCTGCTTATAAAGAATTTGCACGAGAATATTCAAAGCAGAACTATCAAACAGGGAATCAAGCATGGGATGAGGAAATGTTAAATGGAGAAGGGCGATTTGCCAGTCCCGATGAGCAGGCCCGATTACCAACAGCTGTCCTCTTACAGGTGAGAGAGATAGCAAGAAGAGCCTGGAAGGTGATACCCAGAAAAGGAGAAGTAAGACACAGCCTAACTAAGATAGTACAGGGCCCTACCGAACCTTACGCTGATTTCGTGAACAGATTAATGGAAGCAGCAGGAAACATTTTCGAAACCGTGGAAGAAGCAATGCCCTTAGTCAAAAGATTGGCGTATGAACAGGCCAATAAAACATGTCGGGAAGCTCTTAGACCATGGCAGCATAAAGACATCCCTACCTTTTTGAAAATCTGTAGGGATGTCATGGATGATGTAGTTTCTGGATCACATGCTGCAGTAGCAGTGACCCGACAATTTAGACAGAACATGAGGGGACGAATATGCTTTAGATGTGGTCGAGAAGGGCATCTAATGAGGGAATGTAGGGCCAGATTTCCAGCCCGAGATCGGCAGGGCATAGAGAACTCGAGAAGACCAGGCCTTTGCCCGCGCTGTAGAAGAGGGAATCATTGGGCCAGTGAATGTTACTTTAAAATAAACAGCGCAGGCAATCCCCTGAGGAAGCCAAATGAGCCAGGCCCCATAAGAAGATCAGGTGTATATGGTCAACAGCAAAAAAACGGAATGTGGGCCCCTGCACCCCGGGGCCAAAACAATCGGTGGGTGCCACGGTCCCAAAACCAAATATTTACCGCGCAGAGTTACGAGCCACCGAATATTCGGTACTAACACCTCAAATGGGGCCACAAGCAATAGAGGTGAGGGCAGAAACAATTTCAGCGGAGCATAACGGACTTGGAATAATCGTAGGAAAAGAAACAAATGCTTTGAGAGGCCTAATGGTCATCACCGGAGTCATTCAATTACCTTTTGATAAGTTAAAAGTGCTAATACAATCTACAAAGGGTATTATTCAAATCAAACCAGAAGAACCTGTGGCTCAAATACTGATCATGATTGGAGCGCAGGATGTTCATGGACCCCAAGGGGAGAAATTTGCAGCCTTGTCCCTATCTCTAGCAGATCGACCTCTGTGGACCTTAACCATTAGAGGAAAGTCGATTCAGGGCCTGCTAGACACAGGTGCGGATGTAAGTATAATTTCGGAAAATGATTGGCCGAAGTCATGGCCCCTTCAGCCAGGAGATAATACTTTAGTAGGCCTAGGTGCGGCCATGACACCATCAAGGAGTGCTCAGGTGCTTCATTGGCAGGATCAAGAAGGGAACAAGGGAAATGTGCAACCTTATGTTAGTGCACTCCCCATCACATTATGGGGAAGAGACATTTTAGAACAATTGGGACTGACGTTAACAAATGAGGATCAATTGGAGAGTTCTACAGAACGGCGTATTATGTATAAAAAGGGATATCAGGAGAGAGGATTAGGCTCCAGAGAAGGCAGAAGGGACCTAGCCCAGCCCAAAGGCGATTTTAAAAGACAGGACACGGGTTTTTCGTGGGGGCCACTGAGATGCAGCCGCTGCCATTGTCATGGCTGGACAACAAGCCAAAGTGGATACCACAGTGGCCCCTTACCCAGGAAAAGCTGGCTGCGGTAAATGATATAGTGTCACAACAATTAGAGGCAGGCCATTTGCAACCATCAACCTCCCCATGGAATACGCCAATATTCGTGATAAAGAAAAAATCAGGGAAATACCGGTTGTTGCATGATTTACGGGCTGTTAATCAGCAGATGCAACCCATGGGGGCATTGCAACCCGGACTCCCGGTTCCTACTATGATCCCAAAGCATTGGCCACTAATAGTACTCGATCTGAAGGACTGCTTTTTTAGCATACCTCTACATGAACAAGACACTCAGAGGTTTGCTTTCACCATACCTTCCATTAATCATCAAGGTCCCGACAAAAGATATGAATGGAAGGTGCTTCCCCAAGGAATGACTAACAGTCCTGCCATATGCCAGCTATATGTTGACCAGGCAGTAGAGCCGGTTCGACAACAGTGCCCAAAAGTACAAATTTTACACTACATGGATGACTTGTTAATAACGGCTGAAAGTGAAAGTCACCTAATGGAAGCATATAAGCAGCTGCTATTATATTTGGAAAAAGTTGGGTTACAAGTAGCGCCAGAGAAGATACAAAAAGGGGAAGTAGTACAGTACTTAGGACTTAAAGTAACTTCTGAAAAGGTAACCCCATTAGAATTTGAAATTGCAATAGATGGGTTACAGACCCTTAATGACTTCCAAAAATTATGTGGCAATTTAAATTGGTTGAGGCCCTATTGTAAATTAACTACCGAAGATATGATGCCATTATTCAATATTTTAGAAGGAGATGCCCAGCTTGATTCCCCTCGTAGATTGACAATAGAAGCCCGCTTGGCGTTACAGAAAATTGAAAAACAAATTAAAGCAATGCAGATGGAAAGATGTGATCCACAACAAGCCCTAGAAATATTAATTTTTATGGAAGAGCTGTATCCCTTCGCAGTCATTTGGCAAGGAGGACCCTTGTTGTTTGTATACCCACATTCACATGCACCGCGTGTACTATACGCCCAAGGCATTGCGGTGGCCGATTTAATATTAACAGCAATAAAAAAGGCGACAGAAATGGCGGGGAAGACTCCAAAGCGATGTGTAGTTCCCTTTGCTCAAGAGGCAGTAGAAGCCTTTACAAGGGAATGCTGGCAATGGGCATACATAGTTCTCATTCTACAAATAGAGATTGACAATCACTACCCTCGCCATCCATTTGTTAACTTCTGCACACAGGTTTCAATAAAACGGGTGCAGAAGGTGCGAAGGGATCCAATTCAAGGGGCAGTTACCGTATTTACGGATGGAGCTAAAGGCGGAACAGGAGCAGCTATATTTAATAATCAACGATATTTCGTTTTAACAGCATCCCCTTCTCCACAACATGCAGAATTAGCTATTATCGCAACAGTATTACGCAGAGAGAGTGCACCCATGAATATTTTGTCTGATAGTGCATATGTGGTGAATGCAGTTCAGATGCTCGCTACACAGTGCCTTATTCTTAAATCCTCCTCAGTCTATTCTTATCTAAGTGAAATTCAGGGGTTATTAAATCAAAGAGAGCATGCTATTTACATAGGCCACATAAGAGCTCATTCTAATTTACCTGGCCCACTTACTCGAGGAAACATGATGGCAGATCACTATTCAAGATTCTTGCTTGCATGCACCGCTTTGGAACAAGCTAAAGAGTATCACTCTAAATGGCATGTTAACACCCACACTTTAAGTTTTAAATTTAATATTCCCCGCAAGCAAGCGGAAGATATTATTAGATCCTGTGAAAAGTGCGTTGTTACCATAGTTCCAAAGATTCCTGCGGGAGCCAATCCCCGTGGCCTTAAACCAGGACATATCTGGCAGATGGACGTTACACATATCCCCTCTTTTGGGCGACAAAGCTGTGTTCACGTCACTGTAGATACATACTCAGGTGTAATTATGGCCACAGCCATGAATAAAGAAGGAGTACAACAAGTAATCCAACACTGCTTGCAGGCTTTTGCAGCCTGGGGAGTTCCTCATGTGATCAAAACGGATAACGGCCCAGCGTATACATCAAAGCGTTTTGCTGCATTTTTGAAAGAATTCGGAATCTCCCATATTACCGGTATTCCATACAATCCACAAGGGCAAGCTGTGGTGGAACGCGCTCACTTATATTTAAAAAATTTAATAATTAAACAAAAAGGGGGAATAGGGGAAATGGCCACATCCAACAAGGATGTATTGGCCCTAGCTCTTTATACAATTAATTTTTTGAACAAGAAAAAGAACGGTAAAACACCTGCAGAAATGCATACTCAATCAGCTGATAAGGAATCAATACAGTGGGTAATGTGGAAGGATTTACAGGACAACCAATGGAAAGGCCCGTTCCCCTTACTCAGAAGAGTACGAGGCGCCGTTTGTTTTTTTCCACAGGGTGCGGCACAACCAATATGGACCCCTGAGAGAAGAATTCGGTTGATAAACCTGCCAGCAGAAGATCTAGAAGAAGAAAACTCCATTTGAGGAAGAAAACAATGAATAACCAATCCCTGGGATCTTTGGAATATGGGACATTTTTCAACAAACTCTGAAGTAGCACGACAAACAAGAGTCAATAGCATAAAGATCACACTGAACTTTACACAGGCGCGTATCAACGCCAAAAAATAAAAAGAAAGGGGGATCTGTGGGGAGCAATTCGGACTATACTGTTACTGGAATTAAGATTTATTCTATGCATCTGCTCTCCCACAACATGGCGCTGGGAGAGAAGTAAACAGCTTCCGCACAGCTGCCTCCAGTTCAGCTAATAAACTGTAGGACTTGCTCCTGATTGGAGGAGAGCGGCGTGCTCGGCGTGTGGGCAGCCGAGTTGGGATTGGTGGAGAGGACTATATAGGAGGAGAGAGACGGCATGGTGGTGTGGGTTGGTTGGAGAGTGCGTTGGAGAGTTCGTGGGGAAGTTCGTGGGGAAGTTCGTTACTTCGTTCTTTCTCATTCCTCTCTACTCATTCTTGCTTTGGGAGTTTGCTGTTTACTTATTCTTACTTTACTATAGAAAGGACTTGTAAAAAAAGGGAACAACAAGCGCCCGGTCCGGTGCGGCTCCTCCGCGTGCGGAGGAGCAGCAGGATAACATATTAAGTTGTTCATCAACAGTCAGGGCAAGGGCTGATCAAGTCACCGTTTCTCATAGTGTTCATTTCACTTTAACAGGTTTCCTTTTTGGTGTTTGGTTAGTTGTCACCAATCAGGGAGAACATAAGATATTTGTCCCTTTGGGACTGGCTATTGCACTCAGCATAATGTTTTCCAAATTCCTAACAGGGATCACTTTTCAGTTAAAATTTAAACACCTAAGAATAATTGTGTGTTAATTACAGAGTTCAATCAATAGTACTAGAACAAAAAAATACTAACATGGATAGAGTATTACATTGTACATCAACAGTCAGGACAAGAGCTGATCAAGTCACTGAGTGAATTTTTGTAAGGTGAAAGGTGGGGGTCTTGCTTCATGATTCTGCACGTGGAAATCCAATTTCCCCAGCACCATTTATTGAATAGACTGTCCTTACTCCAGGGATTGGTTTTGGGTTCTTGATCAAATATAAGTTGGCTGTAGATGTTTGGATTGATTTCTGGTGTTTCAATTCTGTTCCATTGGTCTATCCATCTGTTTCTGTACCAGTACCATGCTGTTTTGATTACAACTGCCCTGTAGTATGTCCTGAAATCTGGTATTGTGATGCCTCCAGGTTTGTTTTTGTTGTACAAGATTGCTTTAGCTATTTGAGGTCTCCTGTGTCTACATATGAATTTCAGAGTCATTTTTTCCAGATCTGAGAAGAAGGTCTTTGGTATCTTGATTGGTATTGCATTGAATCTATAAATTGCTTTTGGGAGAATGGACATTTTGATGATATTGATTCTTCCAATCCATGAGCATGGAAGATTTTTCCAGTTTTTGGTATCCTCTTCTATTTATTTCTTTAAGGTTTTGTAATTTTCATCGTAGAGTTTTTAACATCCTTCGTTAAGTTTATTCCAAGGTATTTGATTGTTTTTGTAGCTATTATGAATGGGAGTGATCTTAGAAGTTCTTTCTCAGCCATGGCATTGCCTGTGTATACAAAGGCTGTTGATTTTTGTGCATTGATTTTATATCCTGCTACTTTGCCAAACTCTTCTATGAGTTCCAATAGTCTCTTAGTAGAGAGTTCTTTGGGTCCCCTAAATAAAGAATCATATCATCTGCAAAGAGGGATAGTTTGAGTTCTTCCTTCCCAATTTGTACCCCTTTAATTTCTTTTTCTTGCCTAATAGCTCTGGCTAAAACTTCCAGAACTATATTGAATATAGTGGTGAGAGTGGACATCCCTGTCTGGTACCAGATCTCAGTGGAAATGCTTCCAACCTTTCCCTATTCAATAGGATGTTGGCTGTGGGTTTTTCATAAATTGCTTTGATCATATTGAGGAATGTTCCTTCCAAACCCAATTTGCTTAGAGTTTTCATCATGAAAGGGTGTTGTATTTTATCAAATGCTTTCTCTGCGTCTATTGAGATAATCATATGGTTTTTCTTCTGCAGTCTGTTAATGTGGTGTATCACATTGATTGTTTTGCAAACATTGAACCATCCCTGTATACCAGGGATAAATCCCACTTGGTCTGGATGGATGATCTTTCTGATATGTTGTTACATTCTATTGGCCAGAATTTTATTGAGGATTTTTGCATCTATGTTCATCAGGGATATTGTCTGTAATTGTCTTTCAATGCTGCATCTTTTTCCGGCTTAGGAATTAAGGTGATGCTGGCTTCATAGAAATAATTTGGGAGGATTCCCTCTTTTTTGATTGTTCTGAATAGTTTGAGAAGAATTGGAGTTAGTTCTTCTTTAAATGTCTGGTAGAATTCAGCAGTGAATCCATCTGGTCCTGGGCTTTTCTTTGTTGGGAGGGCCTTTATTACTGTTTCAATTTCTGTCTCAGTTATGGATCTGTTTAGGTTTTCTATGTCTTCCTGGTTCAATTTAGGCAGGTTGCATGTGTCCAGGAATCTATCCATTTCTGTTAGGTTTCCCTGTTTGCTGGCATACAAGTCCTTGTAGTAATTTCTGATGATTCTTTTTATTTCTGTGGTCTCTGTTGTTATGTTTCCTTTTCTGTCTCTGATTTTATTGATTTGGGTCTTTTCTTTTTTTAGTTAGTTGTGCCAATGGGGTGTCAATTTTGTTTATTTTTTCAAAAAACCATCTCTTCGTTTGGCTGATTTTTTGGAATGTTTTTCTTGATTCAATCCTGTTGATTTCTTCTCTGATTTTAATTATTTCACTTCTCCTACTAGATTTGGGTCTGGTTTGCTGCAGATTTTCCAAATCTTTGAGATGCTTTGAAAGCTCATCTATTTGCTGCCTTTCCCATTTCTTGATGTAGGCAACTATTGATATAAACTTTCCTCTTAACACTGCTTTTGCTGTATCCCATAAGTTTTGGTATGTTGTGCTGTTATCCTCATTTACTTCCAGAAATTTTTTAATTTCTCTTTTAATTTCTTCTATGACCCATTGTTCATTCAGGAGCATGTTGTTCAATCTCCATGTGTTTGCTTATGCTCTAGGGATTCCTGAGTTGCTAATTTCCAACTTCATTCCTTTATGGTCTGAGAAGCTGCATGGTATGATTCTAATTATTTTGAATTTGCTGAGACTTGCTTTATGGCCTAGTATGTGGTCAATCCTAGAGAAGGTTCCATGTACTGCTGAGAAGAATGTAAATGCTTTCTCTGTAGGATGAAAAGTTCTGTAGATATCTGTTAGATCCATTTGGGCTATAGTGTCGTTTAAATCTACTGTCTCCTTGTTGATCTTCTGTCCTGTTGATCTATTTCTGAGAGTGGAGTATTGAAGTCCCCCAGTACTATTGTATTGGGCTCTAAGTCTCCCTTTAAGTCCCTTAACAAATCTTTTAAATAAACCGGTGCCCTGTAATTAGGTGCACATACATTGATAATCATTATAACTTCCTGTTGAATGGATCCCTTAATCATTATATAGTGCCCCTCTTTGTCTCTCCTAACAGTTTTTGTGGTAAAATTTATGTTGTCCGATATTAAGATGGCTGTACCCACTCTTTTTTCATTTCTGTTGGCATGGTATATCTTTTTCCAGCCTTTCACTTTCAGTCTGTATGTATCTTTGTTGGAAAGATGTGTTTCTTGTAAGCAGCAAATAGGTGGGTTTTGTTCCTTAAGCCAATCAGCCAATCGGTGTCTTTTAACTGGACAGTTCAGGCCATTAACATTCAATGTGACTATTGATAAGCAATAACTTTGCCCTGCCATTTGCCAAAGGTATTTTCTAATATTTGTTTTGAACTTCCTGTGATCTTTTGCTGTGAGGTTTCCTTCGTTTACCTTCTTTCATATTGATGACCGTGTTTCCATATTTCAGTGTGTAACATATCTTTAAGCATCTTTTGCACGGCTGGATGAGTGGCGACAAATTCTTTCAATTTCTGTTTGCTATGAAAGGTCTTTATTTCACCTTTATTCACAAATGAGAGCTTTGCTGGATATAATATTCTGGGCTGGCAGTTTTTCTCTCTTAGTACCTGGGCTATATCTCGCCATTCCCTCCTGGCTTGTAGGGTTTCTGATGAGAAGTCAGCTGTGAGTCTGATTGGAGATCCTTTGAGAGTAATCTGACGTTTCTCTCTTGCACATTTTAGGATCTTTTATTTCTGTTTCACTGTGGTGAGTTTAATTACAACGTGTCGTGGTGAGGATCTCTTTTGGTCATGTTTATTGGGAGTTCTATGAGCTTCCTGTACTAGGATGTCTCTGTCCTCCAAACCTGGGAAATTTTCTGCTAGTATCTCACTAAAAAGGCATTCTAATCCTTTCTCCCTCTCCATGCCTTCAAGAACTCATAGAACTTGAATGTTGTTTTTTTTTTATTTTTTATTTTATTTTTTTATTTTTGACAGGCAGAATGGACATTGAGAGAGAGAGAGACAGAAAGAAAGTTCTTCCTTTTTGCCGTTGGTTCACCCTCCAATGGGCACCGCGGCTTGCGAGCTGCAGCTGGCACATCAACTTGATCCAAAGCCAGGAGCCAGGTGCTTTTCCTGGTCTTCCATTGGGTGCAGGGCCCAAGCACTTGGGCCATCCTCCACTGCACTCCCAGGCCATAGCAGAGAGCTGGCCTGGAAGAGGGGCAACCGGGACAGAATCCGGCGCCCCGACCAGGACCAGAACCCCTTGCGCCGGCGCCGCAAGGCAGAGGATTAGCCTATTGAGCCATGGCGCTGGCCCTAATGTTGGGTTTTTTAATAGAATCTTGAAGATTCCTGACAATATTTTTTAGATTTCTAATTTCCTCTTCTTTTCTTTGGTTTGATTGTGTATTTTCCTGTTCTCTGTCTTCTAAGTCCGATATTCTCTCTTCTGCTTCACCCATTCTGTTTTTAAGGCTCTCTAATGTGTTTGTCATTTGATCTATTGAATTCTTCATTTCATTATGATTTCTCTATCACAGTTTCATGTTATACTAGTTGTTTCATTTCATTTTGATTCCTCCTTAATATTTCATTTTCACGAGAGAGATTTTCTATCTTGTCCATTAAGGATTTCTGTAATTCAAGAATTTGTTTTTGAGAACTTCTTAATGTTCTTATCAATTTTTTGAGATCTGCTTCTTGCATTTCTTCTATCTCATCATCTTCATAATCTTGAATTGGGGTGTCTGTTTCATTTGGGGGCGTCATACTGTCTTCCTTGTTCTTGTTACCTTGGTTTTTGCATTTGTTGTTTGGCATATTGGAGATATTCTTTGGTTTCTTCGGTGTAGTGTTTTTTCTCGTTATACTGTGACTCTAGATTAAGTGGACTGTCTGCTTTTGATGGATCCTTAGAGGCTGTGATGGGTGTGGCCAGAGAGCTCTGTTTGGTTCTTCAGGGTTAAGGGTGTGCCAAAGGTGACTCACCCAGATTGTTCTCTCGCTTGCTTGCTCTCTCTCTCTCTTTTTTTGACTCAGTTGGGAAGTAATTCCACACAGCTGAGTGGAATTGAGGGTAGTTGATGTATGAAATCTGGCCCCTGTGTGTATTCGTCTGCTTACCGCTGGGACCACACACAGAGTTTATGCAGCCCTCAGTGTAGTCTCAAATTTCTCTGCGGTCTCTCACCAGGTTGCCCAGGTTACCAAGTTTGTGTACTCGGTGAGTTCTCTCGCCCCCGCTCAGATTTTCACAGTCTCAGTTCGTTAGTGCCACACTTTCACTAGGTCTTAACCTCCTGTTATTTCTCCCCACCAGAGTCAGGTTTTTCTACTTGGCTAATGGCGGGCACCCTCTTTACATATGTAAAATGGCACCTGCTCTTTGTCTTGCTTGGCTTTGTAAGGTGAGTGGAGAGAGAGGCTAATGTCCGTGCTGGTTCCCCTTATTTATTCGTTTTTTTTTTCTTTCCTCCAGTCAGCCTGGTGAACTTTCTCCAGTGGGGCTTCAGGCCTCATTCCCTGTAGGCTCTTTCTGCCTTTCCCTGCCAATGTCTCGGGTTACCAGGGTTTTTGTCTCATCTCCCCTTCCAGCGCTGGCATGCAGACTCTGTGGCTCGGCTTCTGCGGTGGCTCGGCTCTGGCGGTTCGGCTCCCGCAGCTCAGCTTCCATACAGTGGGTGACCTTGCTCTACCCATAGACCCTCTGTGTCACATCCACTAGATCCGGAAGAGTTTCCTCTGCAATTTTTTCCTGAGCCTTTTACTGAGGCTACAGTAACTCCACTTTTATTAAACTATTTTTTCCTGGACTATTGGTGCATGCCCTCACTATTCCGCCATCTTGGCTCTGCCCCAGGAGACATTTTTTTTCTCTCTTACATATTTTAGGATATTTTTTCTTTATGTTTCACTTTGGAAAAATTGACTATAACGTGCCAAGATGAAGATCTTTTGTGATCATGTCTGTAAGATGTTCTGTATGTTCTTGAACTTGGATGTCTCTGTCTTTCTTCAAATTAGCAAAGTTTTCTGCTATAACTTCACTGAATAGGTCTTCTAATCCTTTTTCTCTTTCCACATATTCATGAACTCCTAAGACACATGTTGTTGGTCGTTTAATAACATCCCATAAATCTCAAACACTATTTTCAGTTTTTTGTAAAGCATCATTATTTTATACTTCCACTCACACTCTGTGAATAAGATATTTGTTTATACTTTAATTTTAGCAGAATTTACATTGCTCTATCAGAGACTCTTTCAAACTGATGACTTATCCTTACTGTCAAAAACTAGATCCTGTTTGGACATGCTAGAATAAGCCAGTATGAGTTTATTTTGGTGTAAATAAATTTAAGTCCATAAATAGTTTTTTCACATTATACATTTTCCATGAATGTTAGAAGACCCATCATATTATTTCATTAATTCTCAGACAGTATCTTCTAATATTTTGTTAAAGTTTGCATCTTTGTTCATGTGGGATATTAGACTATACTTTTCTTTTATGGGAATGTCACTTTTCAGTTATGGTATATAAATAGTGCTAGTCAATAAAATTAGTGCATTTGTTATTAGGTGATATCTCATTCATCCCTAATAATTCCTGTTCTAAGGTCTCCTTTGCTTCAATAACATTCCTACTCCAGCTTTATTTGGATTCACATGTGTGTCCATATCTTTCTTTCTCCTAACATTTGCAACATACATGAATCTTTATATTTAAAGTAGTGTTTTTGTAGAAAGCAAATAGTTGAGTCATGTTTTTCCATCCAATCTGATAATCTCTGTCTTTTAATTTCTTTTAATTGCTGTATTTAGATACTGATATTTAATATGATTTGTGACATGGTTAGATTTGGCTAACAATTTTATGTTAGTTTCATATTTTGCTTGTTTTTTTAAAATTATCTGTCTCATGTATGTAACAATTTTTATTATTCTAATTTTATATTATATTGAATTGTTATTTTGAACCTTTTATTTTAGTGTTATAATTATCTAGAGACTAACTTGAAATAATATCATACATGTCCCTTATAATTTATGGAATTAAACAGTCTATTCCAAATGCCACACTCATCCTTTATGAAATATATTCTATTTTTATGTATGCTAGAAATACACAACACAGCACTACTATTTTTGCTTTGGATCAATTAAAAATTGAAAATATCAAGTGTAATTATTCCATTCCAAGTGTTATCATTTATTCGTATAGATCTACTTTTTAGTATGGTATGATAGTCTTTCTGCCTAAAATTTTCTTTTAATATCTTAGAAAATCTGATACTTTGAATTTTATGTTTGTATTTGTCTGAAAAAGTGTATTTCTCCTTTATTTTAATAAGATATTTTTGTGGCATGTAAAATTCCAGACCTCAGTTTTTGTTTTCATCATTTTAAAGAAGTTGTCACTGTGTCCTCTTCTGATTTGCATGATTTTCAATAAGAAGTCTCCTAAATTATTTCCCTTTGTTCCTCTGTAGGTAATGTATTTTATTCTCCATTCTTACAGCCTCATCTTTTCAATAATGCATATAACTGCCAGCATGCATTCTGCAACCTTTTCACGTTGATTTTTCACTCTGTATCTGGATTATTACATGTACCAATAGGCTGTTTATTGTTATTTATAACTAATACTCTCTTGTATGAATAGATCCCAGTCTGTTTAACCACGCATCAATTGATAGACATTTGGATGATTTCCAGTTTTCAAATATTACAAATAAAGCTATTATGAATATTCATATGCAGGCTTTGTGTCAGCATAAATTTTCATTTCTTTAACCAGGGTTTGGATTGTTTCACTACATGATGAGTTTGTGTTTAAGTTTACTACTTGTCAGAGAAACTGTAGCAGTTTTCATTTCCACCATCAGCTTATGAAAGTTCCGTATATGACATCCTAGCCAGTCCAGCATATTCCAGTATTTTTTATTCCAGCCATTCTAATTTATTTGTGGAAGCTTCTTATTGTAATTTTAATTTGTATTTCCATAATGCCTAAGGCTATCTAACAGCTATTCATATGCTTATTTGACATGATTATATCCTCTTTGGTGAAATGTCTGTTCAAGTCCTTTGACCAGTTCCTTAAATTGGGTTGTTTGTTTTCATAGGGTTCAGAGTTGAGAATTCTTTAGTGTATTTTGGACACAACTACTTTGTAGGATACATAATATTCAAATATTTCCTTCCTGGATATAGCTCAGATTTTCATTGTTTTAGCAATGTTTTGGAAGAGCAGATGTTCCTATTTTTATATGCAATTTTTTATATGCAATTTATCAATTTTTTTTCTTATTAATCATGCCTTTTGTGTTGTGGCTAAAAGACCTGGGCATAAGTGATATCATGTTTCCTATATAAGTTTTACAGTTTGGAGCTTTTCATTTATATCTTTGATCCATTTTTACTTAGTTTTCTATGTGGTACAAGGTAGGGATTGAAGTTTTTTTTTTTTTTTTTTTCAGGCAGAGTGGACAGTGAGAGAGAGAGAGACAGAGAGAAAGATCTTCCTTTTTCCGTTGGTTCACCCTCCAATGGCCACTGCGGCTGGCGCGCTGATCCAAAGCCAGGCGCCAGGTGCTTTTCCTGGTCTCCCATGCAGATACAGGGCCCAAGGACATGGGCCATCCTCCGCTGTACTCCCGGGCCATAGCAGAGAGCTGGACTGGAAGTGGAGCAACCGCAACAGAATCCGGCACCCGGACCAGGATTAGAACCTGGTGTGCCAGTGCTGCAGGCGGAGGATTAGCCTATTGAGCCGCAGCGCAGGCCGGGATTGAAGTTTTTTGCATATAAATGGCAACTTTTTCCAATACTATCTGTTGATTCCACTTTCTTCCTCTTATTTTTTTTTAATATTTTTTAAAAGTTTATTTATTTTTATTGAGAGGCAGTTATAAACACACACATACACAGAGAGAGAAAGAGAGAGGTAGCTTCCATCTGCTGGTTCACTTCCCAAATAGCCAGAGTGGATGGAGCTAGGCAGATGCAAAGCCAGGTGCCAGGAGCTTCTTCTAGGTCTCCCATGTGCTTACAGAGGCCCAAGGACTTGGGCCATCTTCCATTGCTTTCCCAGGCCATTAATAGGGAGCAGGATTGAAAATGGAGCAGCCAGGACTTGAACCAGCACACACACAGGCTTAACTTACTAAGCCACAGCACCAGCCCAACTTCCTTCTTTTTTTAAAAAAAGATGTATTTTATTTATTTAAAATTAAGAGTTAGAGAGAGAGAGAGAGGGAGATCCAGACAGAGATCTTCAATCCTCTTGTTCACTCTTCAAATGACCACAACAGCTGGGACTGAGCCAGGCTGAAGCCAGGAGCCAAACGCTTCATCTGGGTCTCCCACATTAGTGCAGGGGCCCATGGACTTGGGCTATCTTCCGCTGCTTCCCCAGGCACATTAGCAGAGACTGGATCAGAAACGGAATAGCTGGAACTGGAACTAATGCCATGTGTGATGCAAGCTTGGCAGGCCACGGCATAAACCATTATGCCACAACGGAGGCCCCTGTTGATTCTACATGCTAATGATTTCTATCATTTTCTTCACATGGCTGAAATTGGTATTGTTGTTTGAATGTAAGTTGGTTTTATTTTTTGCTTTGAGCTGCTTAAACTTTCTTTTCCACTTACTTAACTGTTTTCACTTACTTAACTGTTTTGCCCTGGTCTTGTTTCTTTGTATCTAACCTGACTTTCTTAGGAAGTCCTGAATATGTGACATGATGCCATTGATGAGTTTTGAAAACTCTCAGCCAATATCTCTTGATTGTTTTTTTCTGCTTCATAGTTTGCTACTGTAGGGCCTTTAATCACACATAATTTAGACGTTTGTTCAGTGTCCACGAAACATCTGTCCTTTCCCCCGTATTTCTTCTCAGAGCTTCTAATTTTCTTTTTTGTGTTTCAGTATGATCATTTTCTCTTCACCCATCTTCCATTTCTCTAATTATTTCTTTTAATTTTCTAATCTTCTGTTAAAACATGGATTTTCAAATATTTATTTATTTATTTGAAAGATTTACTCAGTAGGAGAGGCAGAGACAGAGACAGAGAGAGATCTTCCATCCATTGGTTCACTCTCCAAATGGCTGCAACTGCTGAGGCTGGACCAGGTCAAAGTCAAAGAGCAGGCAGTTTCATCTGGGTCTCACACATGGGTACAGGGGCCTTAGGACTTTAAGCAATTAGTAGGGAGCTGGATAGGAAGCAGAACAGCTGGGATTGAAATCAGCATCCATATGGGATGCCAGCACTGCAGGTGGTGCCTTTACCCCATTATGCTGTAGTGCTGGCCCCTAAAACACTTATTAATTTTACTTCTAGCATTCTTTTCTATTATTTTTGACAGACTATTGTTCTCTGTTGAAATGTTTCTTCTTATATCTATTTTTCTGCCATTTCCTATGGTTTGAATGTGTGCCCCAAATTTTATGTGTTGAAAGTTTAAATTCCAGTGCAATCATGTTAAGAGATAGGATGCTTAAGAGAGGATTAGGTTGCATAGACTGTGTTCTTTGAGAGGATTAAAGCTGTTATAATGAAAATGAGTTAGTCATAACAGGAAGGATTTCTGTCCTCTTTTAGTTTCTCCTCTGGAGTGATCTCTTACCAAGTACTGCCTTGTATCATTTTATGAAGTTGCAAAAAAACCCTCACTATCAATCTTGGACTTCCTGGCCTCCAGAATCGTGGGCCAAATGAGCTTCTATTGTCTATAATTTAACCAGCCTGTTGTATTCTGTTATGGGAGCCAAAAATGAACCAAAGTAGGATTAAATTCTATTAAAATTGCTTCAAAGGTCATGTATAATTATGACATCCATATCACCTGGGATTCGTTCTCTAGTCTTTATCATCTCACTTTACTTTTTGGCATGGCTGCTAACTGCTAAATTAAATGACAAATTCTACGTGGATAACATTTTCTTTCCAGAATTCACCCTACCCTCTGCAAGTAGCTGGTATAGGACAGGCCTCTTTAAGGTAAAACAATAATAAAATAGTGAGGATATCCTCACTCTCAACCTGGATGGGAACAATTCCTACACAAACTTCAAGACTCTACTTATAAGTGATGACCCGCGTGGAATTTTCCCAGTATGAATTATCTTAGCCAAAATCCTAGAACAATTTATCAGAAACTGTTCTGTGGCAATTAACACTTTCTGCTTTATGTCGCAGTCACCTTGCCAGGTTTTATTACGTTCTCTCTCAAATTTGGGAAGGGAAACTCCTCCATGGTCCAGGGAGCTCAGCACCTTCAAAAATTACATTTTTCAAGTTTATCACTTACATTGCTTCTACTACTAATCAGATGTTTTGGAAATAAATCAAAAATATCATCTGATGTGACTTTCTATATGCAGGAACATATGCTAAACAGAGTCTGAGGCCGTTTAGAGTTAGGTTCAATGGTCGCTCTATCTGGGATTCAAAACTTCTGTCTCTCCTCCAGACCAGACATGGCTCAGGCAAGTGAACCATTACACATGAGAGACAATTGGGGTCAGAAAAGTCACTTTACATACCTCCTTTCCTCATGTTATTGGCGAGGAAATGTTGGACTAACAGGTCAGGCCCTGTAGAGATCAATGTTTTTATGATCAGGTGAGCAGTCTTCTATGACGGAGAAGGGAGCAAAAGCTGTCATTTACCGTGATGGCAATTCCAAGAATAAAAAGCCTATGATGTTCAGCTTTGCATATCCAAAACCACCTTGACCAGTGGCAAAAACTCAAGTAAGCACAAAACAAATGGATCGTGTGTCCACTCACGTTTCAAGGAAATATTTAAAATATCTGCAGATGTGTGCTTTAAAGCCATGATATTCCACAAATACACAAAACAAAATGCTTGCTGCTGTTTGATTGCAGTAAATCCTAAATTGCATTTCGTCTTCCTCCTACATTTTTGTATATTTTTGGCTAGCTTGGAATAGTCCTCCATTGCTAGGTCCAATTTTCAGAGCCTTCTGGTACATAAGCTTGTTGTTGCAATGCTGTTCTTGAGCTATAATTGCATTGGCACAGGCAGGGAGCATCTTATTCCTCAGTTTATTTTAGCAGCCAGGGAATCCTGAGGTTCAAAGCCCTGTTTAGTTGCACTCTCACTCCTTTGCTACCCCTCCCCTTCTTTCATTAAAGTTCTGAGAGCAGGAGAGGGAAAAATGAAAAGAATATCACCCAAGGAGACTGTGTCTGAAAAATCATAATAAAGACTCATTTTGTGCTCCAGCTTTCACATTATTTGTAGAAATATCTTTTGATCTCCTGCACTGGCTTCTTATTTTTCTGTTAATTTCTCATGGGAAGACCCGACTGGCAGTTCAGGGTTACAGACAAAATTGAGAAATCCAGCAGCAAATTCCTTGCTTACAAAACTGATTTTACCAGTATCTAAGAATATAGAGGAGATGACTGAAATTAAATCACTCTAATTACAGCCATAAAACCTATGCCAAGGGACAGGTGAGTAGGAAGGGATCCCGCCACCTGGAGCAGGTAAGAAAGAGTCCCTGCCTGAGACAGGTGTTAGAAACAGCTCCACGGGGGCCAGCATTTTGACGTAATGGGCTAAGCTGCACACTGTGACACCAGCAACCCATATGAGCACCAGTTTGAGCCTCCACTGCTCCACTTCCTATCCAGCTCCCTGCTAATGTGCCTGCTAGTGCTTGGGCCCCCACACCCATGTGGGAGACTCAGATGAAGCTCCTGACTCCAAGGTTTGGACTGGACCAGCCCCTCCATGGCAGCCATCTGGGGAGTGAACCAGTGGGTGGAAGATCTCTCTATCTCTCCCTCTCTCTTTCTGTAACTCTACCTTGCAAATAAACTTTTAGAAAGGGGCCCTATAATCTTAAAAAAATGAGCAGAAAGAGACCCCACCACTTAGGAGAAGTAATTGAGAAGGGGATGCACAAGGAAGTCTTGGAGAAGGAATGTGAAGTTGGGTCCAACTGTTACTTATAAACTGATAATCATGGATACTTGCTTAACTCTCATGAGTTCCATTTTCTCATGGGTAAAATGGGTTTTAGTACAGAGAAGCTGTAAGGACTTGGTCAGTAAGGACTTAGTGAGTACAAAGCTGTGCTTTCTTGCAATATTAAGTTGCTGTCCTTGCCCTCATCTCCTTTGTGTTTACCAAGTGTGAGCCCCCATTCCTTTGTAACAGAGATGGCTTACCAAACACTCCAAGGATGGGATGATTAAAATCAAGAAGACAGGTGGGAAAATATCCTTGCACACTGCTTCTACAAGACCTCACAGTGTTCCAATATGGCCACTGTGGTAGGTCGAGCTGCTCTTCTGGAAGGTGTGGGCCCCGAGGTTCTTAGGTCAACCTCTATGTTGTCTTCTTACGTGTACTTGGAGAAGGCCAGTGAATGTACACAGAACAAAGTGTGCGTGCTGATGTGTCCAAATTGTTTTAAAGTAAAAATCAAAGTACTTATCCCAAAATTAGAACATTCTTTTGTTAGCATGATACCACCTACACCACTTCCCTCCTAAATCTCAGCAGTTGCCAATGGTCAGGAGGGAAAAGGGAGGAAGAAGGGGTTATATGTTGGCTCTGTACAAATAGGGGTCTTCTGAATTCAACACTGAAATAAGATCAAAATGAATACACATATACTGCTTTAAAAAGAAAACCATTTTTAAAAAGAAAAACAGAAAAATATCAATGTAAAAGAGAAAAAACAGATCTATGTATGAGGAAACAATGAAAAAAACTATTCCCTGGATCCAGCAACTCTCAGCCTTGGCACTATGGACATTGTGGGGGGGGGGGAGGGGTTGGCTGTCTTGTGCATTGTATTTGTTTAGTGGTATAGTATTATCTCTGTCATCTATCCCCTCAATCATGACAAGAGTTGTCTCCAGATGTTGTCAGATGTCCCTTGGGAAGAGAGGTGGGCAAAACCCCTCCTGGTAGAGTGAGAACCACTGTACTAATTCTAGGATAGAGGACTAGAGTCCAAAGCCAAGGACAAAGAGATTGCATGTCTTCCACACCTTGCATACAGATAGTCATTCTTATTAATGGTCTACTGAACTGATCTTGTACCCCAAACTTTATCCTTCTCATATATTTTCTTTTAAATTATCAAGTATATTATTACTTCTAAAGTATTACAGTGTAGCATAGAAAGATATTTTATATATACTTTATACTATTTGGAAAGGTGATTAGTATTGTAAACCATTGTAGAGGAACTTCTGCTTCAGACCAAAGGGAGGAGATTTCCTCTCTTGCTCAAAAGTCAGTTAACTATTTAGAATAACAGTTTCCAAAACACCAGCCATCAGGCAGTAATAGGCAGTGATCCCTGAGAGATGGGAAACAGGGGATGAGCTCCATGATCTCCCCAGGTTGGGAGTCTGAGAGACATTCCAGGCCACGTTGCAGGGAAGAAGGACCCTGGCAGCCACTCAGATCCCTCAGGGGAGAGTGGAACCAGCATCGCTGAGACCAGGTGTCCAGCAGGGCTACAGTTCAGAACACAGAGCACAGGGGAGCTCAGTGGTATAAATACTGAGGCAGGGTTTCTCCGGTGGAATAAGCAGCAAGATACAAGTACAAGCTTACTCCAAGAAACATAGTACCTGCTAAGATACAAACAGAGTAAAAAGTAAAAGGATAGGGATGAGATTGCAATTCTAAAACTGATCAACATAAGTTGGAATAGCTATAGTACTATCATATGAAGTCATATAATTAAACCCATTTTATTTTGAGTCAATTCATTAAGAGGAATAAAGAGTCTTTTGATTTATGGGTCATTCTTCTTTAACAATAGTCATTTTAATGTTATATATTCCCATCTAAACATTTCATTAGTTGCATTGTACATGTTGGCGATCTGTATTTTCTCTTTCACTTAGTTGGAAATATTTTTCTAATTTCCTTTGTGATTTCTCCTTTGGCTCACTTGGTTTAGGAATATTGGAGAAACTTGCTGATGTCTTTCTTTATCCCAAACTATTTAATTGCATTATTATCAGAGAACACACTTAGTAGAATTTCAATTATTTTACATTTAAGTTTGTTTTATAGCCCAGGATTTGTGCTCTATTGAAGTGTTCTATGAGCTGGCAAAAGGAATGCACATTTTGCTGTTGTTGGGTAGAGTTTCCTATAAATGTTAAAGAGATCCAGTTGATTGATGGTGTCATTTAATTTTTCTACAAGCTTACTGATTCTCTAATTTCTCTTTTGGTCTCTCAGTGAGGAGTGTTGAAATCTCTGTTATAATTGTGGAATTGTCTATGTTTCCTTCCTGATTCATGATTTTTCACCTTTTCCTATTAGGTACATATATGTTTAGAATTATATCTTCCTAGTGAATTGTCCACTTTATCATTAAACACTGATCATATTTGTCCCTGATAATTTTCCTTGTTCTGAAATTTACTTTATCTGACCTAATTGTTGAGATTACCATAAGGCTAAAAGAATCACTTACTCTAAATTTTATGCTGCAAAAATAATTTGCCTTGGTTTTTATGTTCATTTTAGTAATCCACATATCAATATGCTATGAGAATGTCAGGACATGTCAGAAGCAACCAGGTAACATTGAAATTAATATTTAGAGAATTAAGTCACTTCAATTAAAAAGTCAGTGGGCATCCATGTGGTTTCACAGCTCTAACCCTCACCTGTATTCATACTCTTCAAGCATAATTTAATGTGCAATGACACACATTTAAATTCTTAGAAAAGAATTTTAAAAATGAATCAAAATACTAGAGGTTTTAGAGCAGCGTTCATTAACCCAACTGTATTAGTAAGCTTTTCATTATTATAACAAAGTACTTAACACATAGTACTTAGGTAAGAAAGAGGCTTATTTGGGCTTATGGTTTTGGAGGTTCTCAGTCTAAGATCAGGCAAGCTCCATTAGTGTAGCTGTGTGGTGAGGATAGAGGATGGCAGTGTTGGAGGATGTGCGGAGGAATGGGCATATGCCCAGCTGGGAAGCAGAGAGACAGTGCTGAAGCCTGACTCAGGTTTATATAACCAAATATCTCCTGAGAACTACCTTCCAAAGACAGCCCTCAATAATATAAGGATTTCCCATGAGCCCCATCTCCTAACCATATATTTTGATTAAGTTTCTGTTCTCTGAGCACTATTAACTTAAGACTTTGGATATTAAACAGCTGTCTGAGTTCAGGTGCCAGATTCTAATCAAACTATAGCACCAACTCTTTGATTCACCTTTTAGATCTTATTCCTATAAACTTGGACTTATTATTTCTGCTTGGCAGACACTGGGATGTTATTCGCTGTGTGTTTTATTCCATGAGACATAAATTTTGGTTCTTCTCGAATCTACTTTCACACACCATAGCTTTGACTTTTGTAGATGGCAGCCTGAAGATGAGTATGTAGAGAAGGAAGGGTGCAGGGTTAGCAGAGCCTCCTTCAGCCAATCCATGCAGTAAGTATCCTGCTGTGGACACTGCTCTCCTCCCAAGCTAATACAGAAAACTGCCGCTCCAACACATTGATTCTGGACTGGGCTTAACAGAGGCTATCCCAAGGTGAGTGAGTGTTGGAGACACCTGACTGCCTGACACAGATTCATTTGGGCATTTGCTTTTGGACGGTTAAGGCTTTGTTATTAAGTGACTTATTTTTCTGGCTTCCTTTCCTCTTATTCTTAATTCTCACTTAAGAAAATCCTTGCTGCCTCTCCCTACTTATAATGGGCTCCTGCCAAGTTCTCCTGGCAATTTTGTTAGAAGTGAGAGGCCGTTCTCCTCATGGAGCCTCCAGGAGCTTTCTATCTCAAGGTACAATCGTGTCTTTAGTACACGCCAGGCATCTCATAACTGACCCCCACATCTCCTGAGGGCTCTGCTCTCCTGCTCACTCCCTGCTGCTCCTGCTGTGTGCTAAGTACCAGCCTTCAGATAACACCCCAAATATCCCCTTCTCTCTGAGGTCTTTTCAAATCACCCTATTTAAAAGTGCACTTGAAAGACATTATGTTAAGAGAAATAAGGGTCTGGCGCTGTGGCACAGTGGGTTAAAGTCCTGGCCTGAAGGGCCGGCATCCCATATGAGTGCCAGTTCTAGTCTCTGCTGCTCCTGTTCCGATCCAGCTCTCTGCTATGGCCTGGGAAAGCAGTAGAAGATGGCCCAAGTCCTTAGGCCCCTGCATCCGCGTGGAAGACCTGGAAGAAGCTCCTGGCTCCTGGCTTCAGATTGGCACAGCTCCAGCCATTGCGGTCATCTGGGGAGTGAACTAGCGGATGGAAGACCTCTCTCTCTGTAACTCTGTCTTTCAAATAAATAAAATAAACCTTTTTTAAAAAAAGAGAGAAATATTCTGGGAACATAAGGACATATTCAACATGTTCTCACCCGTAGATAGATCTGAAACATTCTATTTCATAGACATAGGGACTAGAATGGTGGCTACAGGGCTTAATCTAATTAAAAATATGAACTTCAAAACCCACCCCCCAAATCAACTGTTTTAGCACTGACATGACTCCACAAGTGGAAAATTCCACCTCTGTCCTCATGTGACAAATCACTGTCCAAACACGGTTGCTGGGGCCAGCATTGTGGTCTAGTGGCTAAAGTTACTGCCTGCAATGCCAACATCCCTTATGGGCTCTGGTTCATGTCCTAGCTGCTCCACTTCTAGTCCAGTGCCCTTCTAATTGCTCTGGGAAAAGTCAGCTGTGTACCTGATAAGATTTGATGACCTTCAGGGACCCCCTTACATCATATTTGCAGCCGTCTGGAGACTGAACCAGTGGATGGAAGACCTTGCTCTCTGTTTCTCCCTCTCACTGTCGGTAACTCTACCTCTCAAATAAACAAATAAAATCTTTTAAAAAAATTTCTGTTCTATGCTTTGTGCCCTCCTTTTGAAGTAGGAAATTAAAAAAAATTCTCTTATACATGGAAAATGCATCAGGATTAATTCTCACAAGAAAGAGACTGCTGCAAGTCAGTGAAACAGAAGAATTAATCTTAACACAGTAGGTTTCGGGTTATGTGTGCTACAATGGCCAGGATTGGGCTGGGCTGGAGTCAACAGTCAAGAATTCAATCCGGGTGTCCACACGAGTGGTGAGAACCCAATCACTTGAGCTATTACTACTGCCTCCCAGTGCCTGCATGGATGGGAAGCTGTGGTCATGTGCCAGAGCCAGGAACTGAACCCTACACTCCATATTCAGGGTAAGTAGTCCTAAAACTTTCACACGCAGAGCTAACTATAAGACTATCTGCTATTTGTTATCCTGTGCTTACTACTACTATTGTTAATTTTAGCTTTTATAAATATATCCACTTTTACAATCTAGGGATTTGTGTTTTGGTGATGTAAAGGATTCTCAGAGAAACATTTGTTGGAACATGATTTTTATTTTACAGGATTATTAATCCTAATGACTGGGCCCAAGAAAACCAAAGGGAGCATGATCTGACGTGTTGCCATCTCTATTCCTCCAGGTGCTGTCATGACAGTGACATAGGCTGCTAGCGCCTTCTGAAATAAAAGGTGGAAAAGCACAACTCCAGCCTTCTCTTAGGTGCCAAAGTTCCCTGACACTCTGTTAGGTTTCCCCAGAGAAACAGAACCAAGAGGATGTATAAAGATTTGTAGCAGGAGTTTTATCATGGGAATTGTCTCACACAAGTGGGAAGCTGAGAAGCCCCCGCTGTGCCATCCGTGAACTGATGGACAGGAATGCTGATGATGCGATTAGTCTGGGTCCAACCGTCTGAGCATCGAGAGCTGATGCCCAAGAGCTGGAGAAGACGAACGTCCCGATCCAAGAAGGAGAGAACAAATTCTCCCTTCTCTATCCCTTTTGTTTTTCCCGAATAGTCAATGGATTGGATCAATACTCTTTACTCAGTCTACCAATTCAAATGCTAATATTTCCCTGCAACACATTCATAGAAACCCCCACAAAAAATGTCTTCCCAGTCATTTGGCCATCCCTCAGCCCAATCAGGTTAAATCACAAAGTTAATCAGCACATCCCCCAGGACTCTTTCTTCTTTTTAAAGACGTTTGTTAGGCTGAGTCCTACCTCTTAATGAATATGTATATATGTATATGTTAGCTAATTAATTAAGTTTAGCCTTACCTCTGAGAGTTCCTCTGTCTGGACCTCCTCTGTAGTTAACAGCGATTCTGTTACTCCTGTCTCAGATGAGCATCGGTAAGCTGGCTAAAGTCTTCAACTGCAGGTTCACACATATTGAGGACACAGAACTAATCACTGTAGATTACTATTCTTTTCTAATTGAGAGTTTCACGTACTTAAACAATGTGCTTTTGCTGACTGTAGAGAAAAATTGGCATTTTAGGGTTATTTTCAGCTAGAGAAAAGATAATCTTCTCCCATCTTATGAGTTCTCCTTTTTCTTATCTGCATGGACATAAATCACAACAAAAACACTGGCTCAGGTCTCTTGAGGCTCACTAAGGGAAAATAACGCACCACTTTGAGCCCAAGGAGAAGGAAATGCTGGGAACATATGTAGAACATATTATTTTTGTGTATGGCAAAGAAAGCACATTGGCTGCATTGCCTTAGATATAGAAAGGCACAGATAGTGCTCTTGATGTGTGAGGACCTAGCCATAATGGGTTTTATGGTTCTGATTGAGAGAAAAGGGGCTTGGTGGGTGTTGCTCTGGCTGGAAATTTGCACATATGGACAGCTGCCCTTGGTTGGCATTGTTTGTCTTATATTTATTCAGTTCAGGATTGAAGTGAACCTAGGAAGTATGCTGACTAGATAAGAGAAAAAAGAAAATGAAAAGACCTGACTTTAAAGATAAAGTGTACTTATGAAAAATAAGGGTGTTAGTTTCCACTGATAGAACATCCAGTTACAACACAACACAACACACACACACACACACACAGAGAGAGAGAGAGTCTAAAGAAAGAGTAAATCCTAAAATTCTCCTTTTGCTAAAGAGGATAAGAAATCAGCAGGGCATTGAGTGTGCTTAGCCCCTTGGCATCTTTCAACCTCCCTCCCTTCCTCCAACAGCCCTCTGCCAGTTAGTCCTGATTTATTCTCCAGTGCTTGAAACGGTGCCTCTTCTCTGCAGCACACACAGTTCTGAAACCTACAATGGTAAGATTAATTCATACGTTTCACTGACCTGCAGCACTCTCTTTCTCATTTGAATTACTCCTGATGCATTTATCATCTATAAGAGTTTTTTTTTTTTTAACTTTCCTACTTCAAAAGGATGTAGCAAAGCATAGCACAAATTAGGAAAGAAAATTGCTTGCATCAATGTAAGACAATCTAAAAGACAGACATTCCAATATGACTGAAGGTGGAGGTCTTTAAATCCTATCAGGGTACACAACTGACTTTTTTTTTACATTTAAAGGTGATAATTTGGATGTTATCAGGAAGGATTAAAGAATCAGTCTTCCATCTTTGATTGTCTCCTCTAGAAAATGTTGGAGGGGATACTTCTAGCCCAATGGGTATTACTCATCCCATTCCCTCTGAAGAATAACTCTCATCCTATTTGTTTAAATTATACCTCAATTCATTTGGAATCTATCTCATATATATTGCTGATCTCATCTGTGTTCAGTTGGGAATACATGAATTAGTCAAAAACTGAATTAGTCATTCATCAGTCAAAAACAAATATGTCTTCACATCCTAGTAAAGTAATGCTAGCTGTTAGGATACGAAAATTCAAATAAAAAAACTTATAAATCTACTTCAAATGCAGTATATACTATATTTAATATATATTATACACATACTATAACATATTATATAAAACAGTTACTTGCTAAGACATTGTGTTACTGAATTCTTAAGAATTAAATGCTGGTACTGTTTTCTGGAATTTGGGCCATTTCTTTCTTGAAGAGCAAAGTTGCTACTGGAGTTGCATCTCAGGTTAGAGACTTCAGATAAAAAAATTAAAGTACAGGTGACATTAATACAATTAAAAATGCAGACTTCTGAAATTTCTATAGGCACAGATCACAGAATGTTCATGCTTAGGAGGACTTTGGTAACTATTAAATCCAAAGCTCTCACTCTGCATGTGAACCAATTCAGTGAGGTCTAGAATGGGCAATCTCATAGAGGCAGAAAGTAAAATAGGAATTACCAAGGACCAAAGAACATGGAAAATTGAATGTTACCATAAATCTGTAACACTGTGGTGATAGTTTCTGATTTGGATGAAGACAGTGTTCTAGAAATAGATAGTGGCGATGGTTACACAACATCACAAATACACTTAATGCCACTGAATTACAAAATTAAATGTAGTTAAAGAGGTAAACTTCATATGATTTGTATTTTACCACAGAAAAATCATGTCTTCAGCAAATGTACTTTTACTTCTTCCTATTCAAACTTTATGTCTTTTATTGCTTGTCCTATTTCACAGATGAGTACACTAGTGCAATATTAATGAGAAGTGATAGGCTGTTTCCTTTTTGTTATCTCAATTCTAAGATGGAAAAGTATCTGTCTCAATGTAAAGCATCACATCACAGATAGTTTTTTTTGAAATTTTATTGAATGAATGCATTTTTACATAGATACAACTTTAGGAATATAGTGGTTCTTTCCCCCATATCCCGCCCCTCCCAGCTCCCATCCCACCTCCCCTCCCCTCTCCCATCTCCTTCTTCATTATGGTTCATTTTTAGTATGACTTTATATACAGAGGACCAACTCTATGCTAATCATAGACTTCAACAATTTGCACCCATGCCCACACCCAACATATAGAGTACAGTTTGGGGATAGAATTTGCAGTTGATTCTCATATTACAATTCAATAGGGACAGAGCTCTTACCTGGGGAGCAAGTGCACAGTGACTACTGTTGTTCTCTTGACAATTAATACTCTTTTTTTTATGACATCAGTGATCATCTGAGGCTCTTGTTACGAGCTGCCAAGGCTATGGAAGCCTTTTGTGACCACATACTCCGTTGGTATTTGGACACAGCCATAAGCCAAGTGGATGTTCTCTTCTCCCTTCTTTGATGACCCTGTCTTTCCTCTGATGTCTCACAGAGATCCTCCATGTAGGATATTTTTTTGACACAAAGTCTTGTCTTTCCATGCCTGAAATGTTCTTGCAGGCCTTTCAGCCCGACCAGGAAGCCTGAAGGGTTGATTCTGAGGTCAGAGTGTTATTTACTGTGAAAGTCATTCTAGGAGTCTGCTGTGTGGACTGCTTCCCATGTTGGTCCTTCCTTCCTTTTTAATTATATTATTTTTACAGGGTACTTGATGTCATTTATATTGTCCCTTTTAAACTTAGACCAATCTACCTGTTGCCTTTAACATTTGATATGATCGCTTTAACAGTGAAGATGGCGTTTATACCACTGATTGTTATGGGCTTGGAGCCCCGTGACCAGTTCTTAGGCTGTACCCTGAGAGGTAAGTCTATATGATTGTATGCAGAACTAGACTGTTTTACAGTTTTAGACTATCTTCTCCATTTCTTATTCCCTCTCTTATTTTTAACTGGAATCTTTTCCCAATTGCCTTAAAATACATATAATTAACTGTGTTACATAGAGAGTTCAGCATATAGTGTGAAATAGAGAACCTTGTCTAAACAAGATAAGAGTCGGAGAACTCAAGGGGCTTCCATAGCCTTGGAAACTCATGACTGGAGCATAGGGAGATTACTGATGCCATAGACAGGAGTGTCAATTGGTAAAGTCAACAACAGGAGTCACTGTGCACTTACTCCTCATGTAGGATCTCTGTCCTTAATGTGCTGTGCATTGAGATTTAATGCTATAACGAGTACTCAAATAATATATTTCACTTTGTGTTTCTATGGGGGTGCAAACTGTTGAAATCTTTACTTAATGCATACTAAACTGATCCTCTGTAAAAAAAAAAAAAAAAAAAAAAAAAAAAAAAAAAAAAAAAGAAAAGAAAAGAAACTATCAACTCCCAACTTGACTCTCACTGGGATTAAACATGACAATAGGTCTGATCTGATTTCATCATCATTAAAAAAAAATCATCTATTATTTTTCACTTTATGTTTCTGTGTGGGAGCAAACTGTTGAAATCCTTACTTAATGTATACTAAGCTGATCTTCTGTATATTAAGATAATCGAAAATGAATCTTGATGTGAATGGAAGGGGAGAGGGAGTGGGAAAGGGGAGGGTTGTGGGTGGGAGGGACGGTATGGGGGGGAAGCCATAGTAATCCATTATTCGTACTTTGGAAACGTATATTCATTAAATAAAAGTTAAAAAAAAAAAGAAATAGAGAAATGAGAGAGAAAGAAAGAAAACAGAGAAAAAAACCAACAAAACAAAACAAAAAAAATATACACAGTAAAAAGTAACAGTGGTAAACTGTCCCTCAACAATCAGATCAAGGATTCTTGAAGACATTGATTTAAAAAAAAATAAAAACTCTTTATCATCTTAATGAAATTCTTCTGTATTCCTAGTTTAAGTATTTTTATCATAAATTTATGTTGACTTTTGTTCAAGTACTTTTATTGCAATGTCAAAGTTGGTCATAGAGTCCTTTCTCATGAGTTTTTTTACATGGCAAACAGCATTGCTGGATTTTGAATGTTAAACAAATCAGGTATTCCTGGGAATCACTCTACTTGATCATGATGCACTCACATCATCATTTAGTTAAATATGTTTGTGTCTATGCTCATGAGGGATTTTTTTCTAGAATTATATTTTTCACATCTTTCCCAAGTTTCCTGTTCCCCCATATGTATTTTCTGAAAGTACTTTTGTAAAGATGGTCTTATTCCTTCTTTTTTTATTTATTTTTATTTTTTTATTTATTTTTTGACAGGCAGAGTGGACAGTGAGAGAGAGAGAGACAGAGAGAAAGGTCTTCCTTTTACTGTTGGTTCACCCTCCAATGGCCGCTGCGGCTTGCGCACTGCGGCCAGCGCACTGCACTGATCCGAAGCCAGGAGCCAGGTGCTCCTCCTGGTCTCCCATGCGGGTGCAGGGCCCAAGCACTTGGGCCATCCTCCACTGCACTCCCTGGCCATAGCAGAGAGCTGGCCTGGAAGAGGAGCAACTGGGACAGAATCCAGCGCCCTGACAGGGACTAGAACCTGGGGTGCCGGCGCCGCAGGCGGAGGATTAGCCTAGTGAGCCGCGGCGCCGACCTTATTCCTTCTTTTTATTCAAAACAAAAGTCCATAGGGAAACCTGAATTTCGCTACAGAGATTAAGAGTTACTTTAAGACTAGAATTAAAACACATTTTATTATACTTCTGTATTTGTGTTTTTATTGTGGTGCTGATTTTCAGGATTTTATGCTCTTTAGTTTTTAAATTTTAGATTAACATGTAATACTTGCACATTTTAATGTTTGGTAGAATTCATCAGTGAAACCTGGGGCTGGTTCTGTGGCATAGCAGGTAAGCCTCAACCTGCAGACCTGGCATCCCATATGGGCACTGGTTAGGGTCCCAACTGCTCCACTTCCGATCCAGCTCTCTGCTGTGGCCTGGGAAAGCAGTAGCAGATGGCATAAGTCCTTGGACCCTTGCACCCATGTGGAAGACCTAGGAGAAGCTTCTGGCTCCTTGCTTTGGATTGGTCCAGTGCCAGCCATTGTGGCCATTTGGAAAAAGAACCAGTAGGTGGAAGACTTCTCTCTCTCTCTCTCCCCCCACCCCCGCCTCTCTATAACTGCGCCTTTCAAATAAATCAATAAATCATATATATATACACACACACACACACACACACACACAGGGCCTAGTGGGGAGAGTTCTGATCATGAGTTCGAATTCTAAAAGATACAGAAATATTAATATTTTCTCTAAAACCTCGTGCTAGTTTTTAAATTTGTAAGTATAAAGCAATTTGCCTCTTTAATATGTTTTCTAAACAGTTGTCATAAAGTTGCTTATAATGTTTGCTCATTGTGTTATTTCTACCCTTAGAATTTTTTATCCCTGGGGCTGGAGTTGAGGCATGTGGAGCTTCAAACGATAAGCAGAAACATGGACATCTTCATTTGAGAGTGCCGCCAGATAGCTCCAGCCGGCGCTTTTTATTATTTAATCTAGGGTTCAGCTAGTGACATAACAATTAGGAATATACAGCTGGACTAACCATAGCAAAAGAATAGCAAGCAGGCACAAGCAAGCGAGATAAGCATCGTGTGATGTATTTATGATGGGAAGCAAAAGTTCAAGTTGCTCCTGGCAGTCATGTTGCTGCTGGCTCATCTTCTATGCCCTTGGAGTGTGATAAGGAGTTTCCCTTAAAGCAATATCTAATAATAACCCAAACCTCCTGCTTACTGCAGCCACATTCCATTTAGGAAGGTTTGCCTTCACAAGGTCTGCTTAGGCACAATTAAGACTGCAGCCATGTCCAATACGCAGGAGGCTATGGCCTCACTGTGAACACTTAGGCGGTATCCACTACAGAGGCACAGCAGGTAGAACTGCCACCTGCAATGCTGCCACCCCATATGGTCACCAATTCGCGCCCTGGCTGCATCACTTCCTTTACAGCTCCCTGCTAATAATCTGAGAAAGCAGCAGTAGATGGTCCAAGTGCTTGGGCCTCTGCCATCCACGTGGCAGACCCAAATGAAGCTCCTGGCTCCTGACCTCGGTCTTGCCCAGTCCTGGTTGCTGCAGCCAGCCATCTGGGGAGTGAAGCAGTGTAAGGAGGATCTCTCTGTCTTTCTCTCTCTCTGTAAGTCTGACTTTCAAATAAATAAATATTTTTAAAAAGAATTTTTATTCCTAAAGGGTAATTTGCATTTCTCATTTTTTATGAGCCTAGGAAGGGATTCATAAATGTTGTTAATATTTTAAATAAATCCACTTTGACTTTATTTTCTCTGTTTTTATCTATCTTCCAATTTTTTTTCCATTCATAAAACTTTTATTCCACTTACATGAACTTAATACACGTGTTCTTAACAATTATGCTTGGATTGTTCATGAAAATTTCCTAAGACATTGAACAAAGCTAGCCGTCATCTCAAGTTATATTTCCCATGTGGTTTTTATGTTTAATATTAGGGAGTAGAGCCAGTTAACGTTAGGGAGTTATCTGTTTTCATCTTGAGGTGGCCGTGGCCAATATAGGGGTGTGGAATTTTTATACAAATTATAAATGTTTGGCATAGTACTTTTGGTACATTGTGGCTTCACAAGGGCCAGTGTTAAAACTGCTTCCGTGTCTAAACAAAACTGCCTGCACATTGGTTTGTCCTGGTGGGGAATAAAAGGGATAATTGTTCCAGTCACAGGTGTAGTTATTATGGGTACTTTAAGCTTTGGAGGACTTAAATGGCTGTGGGAGAAACTGGTAGCCCAAGGCTGTTCCGTGTGGACGTGGGGGATGCTGTCTCAGTGTGCACACCTTGGGCTGCAGCTGCAGGGCGTGTTCCTTTAGACAAAGTCAGGACCCCAGTCACTCTGGATAAGGGCAGGAACGGTTCACATTCCATTATTTGTAAAGTTACCTGCTGTTTGCTTTCATTATTTTTGCTACACTCATTTTATTTGTATTTAAATGTTTTAGGCAACCTAAGAACAAATGTAAAAGTAAAGATGCAGTAAAAATGAATTGCTTGATACCCATTATTTCATGTGTATCAAGCACAGCAGTAAAACAAAACCCATGTACTTATCTTCCAATTTTTAAATTCATGCTTATTTTCTTTTTTTCTAAATATGTGTTTATTGTACTATTTTTTTTCTCATTTCTGAGGTAGAACACTACATATTTCTATTGTACCTTTCTGTTTTTCTGACACAAATGTTTGAACCTGTGAATTCCTCTCTGAATACGGCTTTACTCTATCAGCAGACTTTGATACATTGTGTTTTTTTTATCATTAAGTTCAAAACATCTTCTAGGAGCTGGCGCTGTGGCGCAGCGGGTTAAAGCCCTGGCCTGAAGCGCCGGCATCCCATATGGGCACTGGTTCTAGTCCCGGCTGCTCCTCTTCCAATCCAGCTCTCTGCTATGGCCTAGGAAAGCAGAAGAAGATGGCCCCAGTCCTTGGGCCCCTGCACCCACGTGGGAGACCCAGAAGAAGCTCCTGGCTCCTGGCTTCGGATTGGCACAGCTCCGGCCATTGCAGCCTTCTGGGGAGTGAAGCAGCAGATGGAAGACCTGTCTCTGTCTACCTCTCTCTGTGACTCTGTCTTTCAAATAAATAAATCTTAAAAAAAAAAATCATCCAGGCCGGCGCCGTGGCTCAATAGGCTAATCCTCCGCCTTGCGGCACCGGCATACCGGGTTCTAGTCCCGGTAGGGGTGCTGGATTCTGTCCCTATTGCCCCTCTTCCAGGCCAGCTCTCTGCTGTGGCCCGGGAGTGCAGTGGAGGATGGCCCAAGTGCTTGGGCCCTGCACCCGCATGGGAGACCAGGAGAAGCACCTGGCTCCTGGCTTCGGATCAGTGCAGTGCGCCGGCTGCAGCACTCCAGCCGTGGCGGCCATTGGAGGGTGAACCAACGGCAAAGGAAGACCTTTCTCTCTGTCTCTCTCTCTCACTGTCCACTCTGCCTGTCAAAAAAAAAAAAAAAAAAAAAAAAAAAGTCGCAGTTTCACCTTAAAAAAAATCATCCAAATTTTTGTGCGATTTCTTTGACACTGTCCCAGGCATCTTGTGGTTTCTGGTTTCTAATTCAATTTTCCTATGAGCAGAGAATGCACTCTGTCCAATTTCCTTCTTTCTAATGTCCCTGCATGTGTTTTGGTGAAGCCTGTGCAATCGTGAGGAAAGAACATTCTGCAGCTGAAGAATTTACTATTTTATAAATATTTGACTTAACTGTGTCCTTTCTATCCATGTTTTACTGATATAGTTAGTGGCCAGCTGATTCTGTAAGTTGGCTGACAGAATATGATAAAATCTCTACTATGAATTTGAGATTTTGAATTTCTCCTTCAATTTCTAGCAGTTGATATATTATGGATTTTGAAACTCCACCATTAGGTGCATGCATGTTTATATTTGATATATCTTCTTGATAAATTTACCCTTTGATCATTATGAAATGTTTCTATTTACCCTTGGTAACACTCTGTCTTTGAAGTCTCTTTTATCTGACTTTAGTAACCATTCTAGCTCTCTTAATGCTTTTTATTTCCTTCATATCACGTTTGTTCAACTATTTAAATATAAAATAGGTTGCAAGCAATTGGAATTATGACAGGCATCTTTAGGGAGTGAATGGCAATGAGCCAGAAGATACAAAATTAAAGGAATGGGTAGGAGTCATTGCTGTAGAAATAAAACAGTAGTTTGTCTTCTGAGAGCAGGAAATACAGAATGGAAACTCTGTGTGTGTGTATGGTTGGTGGGTGTCTTAACACAAAATTAGTAACACAACATCAAGGACTCTCATAACCATCCAGAGACAGAGACAGGTGAGAGAACAATCTGTCACCACTTAATGAGTGCTATAGGGAAAGCAAGGTCCATGAAGAAGAGTTCACTCAAACCAAAGGGTGAAGGGACTTTGAGAGAGACCATCTGGGCAGATGAAGCACAGACACGGATTGAGCAGGCCTCTCAGGAACACGGTGTGCAAACATGAGGAGCCGGGGAGCACTGAGGGGTGGAATCGGGAGGAGGGATTCCCAAAGCTGCGTGTGCTTACTCAGAGAAAGGACAGTCTGGACAGTCTGCACTCAATGTGACCAAGACCAGCAAGGAACAAGGACAACAGGCCTGGTCCTCCCCGCAGAGAATAGTGACGGTCACACAGGTTGGATTTCTGGGATCACACAGATGTTAGGGGATCTTCTTGGCTTCCTCTGAGAAAAGTTTGGAGGTGGGAGACGCAGAGTTCTCATTCTGAACCCTGACAGCATCTTGCTCAGTCTGTAATGTTCATTTTTGTGGGGTTATTTTTTCTATTACTGTATTTCTCATTGGTTTGCCAACTCCATAACAGTAAGTACTATTTTCTACAAAGAGTTCTCTGAGAAATGGAATTAAAATGCAGTGGACATCTTCCATGAACTTGTTCAAGACCCCTTTTGTATTTTCTCATAATTGTTCTCCCATTACCCAGTCCAGTGTCTAATACAAAGCAGACTCAAGTATTTACTGAAAGTGTATTGAACGAGTGCTGTGACCTATTTCAAAGTAATTCGGCATTCTATCAACTATAATATAAACTATCATAATGTGATATTATTATCATAATCATGCATACATGAGTTTTGGTATAATTTTGAGATCCATGATTTCACTTCTGGCAATCTGTCCTTCAAAATTATTAAAGTTTTAATATTTGTTAAGTCACTATTTATTTTAAAATACAATTGACTATAAATTCTCCCCAAAAGAAAATAGTTTAGTAAATTAGAATTTAGTGACAGAATTAAAATATGATATACTTTATTTAAAATTTGGAATAATGTATACCATCCATTATAGAAAAAATTTATAATGCTGTTTAAAAATACAGATATCAAATTACAAATAGAACATAGAATAAACATGTAAAATAATGGAGCATATCACATCTAGTACATAGAATGTCTATGTGTGAGTCTATGAAAGAACGAAATTTTTTATTTTCTTCCATAAACTCTGTTCATTTTATATTATTTAATCCCTTCATTTTGCAGTCAGAAAGGTTTCGTTTAGAAAGGCATGAATAGTGATTGCTCAGGGAAAGGTAAGTTGGACTGTAACCTTTTCTTCATGTTTACGCGATTCTTGGCTAGCTAACAAGTGAAAGCATCAGCATTGCTCTCATAATCATTTATTTTAGAAGTAGCTAGAGGAGCACATTCAAGTATGAAGACAACAAAAGAAGCACTTGAGTTTTATTTGAAGAGCTGAAGTCTGGGGCTGTTAATCTTTTTGATTTTTCTTAACTTCCTTCAGCACTTTTCCCTTTAGTCTATCAGGAGCTTCTGTTCTGTTTCTTTCTGGCTCCCCACTCTCCACTGCCAAGGCTTTGAAGCAAGGCAGTGCAGATGAGGCTGCAGATGAACCCTGAGGGCATGGAGTAGGAGAGCGGAGACGGTCCGTGCAGTCATCAACCGTGGGCAGTTTTCCTAAGCAGGGTCATGAAGGGCTAGCAAAGGATCAGACAAAAACTCACTAACTCCTTACTAGAGCTATGCAGAGCACCTGGGGCCTTGTTTTGTGCCCATGGTCTTTTTCACAAAGAACCTGATTGATCATCCTCCTGTGTGGTCCACCTCTGAAGAACTGCCCACACAGCTACAGAAACTCAGTGTACAGAAGACACAAATTTCTCCTATTTATCTTCAAGATGAAAATAATTTTGATCACTTGTGATATAAAGATATTACAGTGTCATGCAGCAAATTCATCTTGCTAAAAATAAAACTATAAGGAAATGAGTAAAAGTCACTCTCAAAATCCATTAGTCACAAGTAACTACATTTTCTGTTTTGTTGAATTTTTTTTTTCTGATATGGATCCATAGATGCAATCACGCACACATTGGTTGTCATTCTTCATGATCTATCACATGAACACAGCTTAGCATTTCTTCCATGTCAGTAAATAATGGGTGTATTTCTGCGTATGGGTGATCTTCTTCCCATGAAGCTGAAATTTACACTGGGGAGATTTTGTTGCCAAGAGCAGAAACTTTTTCTAAGCCAAAGTGAAAAATTACTACTACCAGAGCAAGTTCTGGAGTGTAGAGAAATCATTCCCACCTTTGGTAGTTTGAAGTCGCTTCTTCACCAAGACTGTCATTAAACGCACATTGCAGCAAGGCTGAACCTGCGTTTCTTGCCTCCTCCATTATCTCTGCACATTCAGAGCACACAGGCAATGTCATTGATGCTTAACAAGCAGAATGGAGCTCTACAGAGCACAGACATTGCATACAACCAGCCTGTCAATCGGCCATCTTTAGGACACCACATGGTTCTGGAGATCCTGCCATCGGATAAATCATGATCACTGTGGACAGTTCTAGAATTTCCATGTCTGGACTGGCAGTTCTGGGAAAAGGATGTCTTCAGTTCTCAGGTCTTATTTCACCTCTGCCAGATGATTCAGATCACACAACATCAGCTGTCCCTGACCGCTCCTCTTCCTCTTTCCCTCATTTTAAAGCATCATCTTCCTTGACATTTCCCCAATTTTGGCACATCGTGTACTTGACCCTGTTGCAGTACTGAGCAGTTTAAGACAGATTGATGTGATTGTTATTTTAGTTCTTGTTTATACTCCTGTGCATCTGTAGTCTTTCTACGTTTCACTTATTGAACATTATGGTTAGTGGTGAATTAAGCCTGCGATTATAGAGTGAATTAAAATTATGTCTTGAATCAAGGGAGAGACTCAAAATGGCAGAATAGGGAAGGAGCTTACTGCTTTAGTGTAGGGGAAAACAGTTTTTTTAAAAAAAAAAACCTGGAGAGTAAAATCTTAGGGAAGAATTAAGGAGAAAATGACAGAGGGAACGCCATACAAATTAGAGGGACACTGTGTACCCACATGGAGAGTCTGGATGCACACAGTTCAGGACCCCAGCTGCCAAGAGCCTCAACACCAGCTTCGGAGAGTGAGGTGAGATCAGACTGCAGCAGCCTAAGCCACTGGCAATAAAGCTGTAGAAAGAGGCCAGAGTGAGTACAGCTGGGAGCCCTGTGCGGTATGGTGCACCTGCCAACCCAGAGGGAAAAAGTGAGGGAGCACGTTTCTCTCTCCCTGACCAGCCGGCACTGGTATCCTGTAACTAACTGAGAGAGAGCGGGTGCCATTTTGGACATACGTAACAGCTGTGCCAGCTTGTGTACCCACATCCAGCAATCAGCCAAGTGGAGATGCCTGAGTCTGGCCGGGAGAATTGTCAAGACTGGGAGGCTTGTGTACTGGGACTATGAAAACACTGTGGCTGTGTGGGAGGCTGCAGGGTGCGGCTGGGTCTTTGGGCAGTCACTGTGGGCAGCTCCACATGCTAGGAGCTCCCTGATTCCCTGGGGAAGGTCATTGCCGTGAGATCCATGCTTACACCGAGGACCGCACAGATCTTTTGTGTGGTTTTTGTGGCAGTGCAAATGAATATTACACCCACTGGGACTAACAAGCAGGCACTGGTCTCTTTGGAGAAGAGGAGGTGAATGTGAGACTATGCCAAAAGAGTAGATTAATCCTCCCCTCTGATTAAAAAGAAAAACAGAGATTTCCTATGGCCAATTTGGGTGTCACCTTGGACACTCCCCTCACCCTGAAACACTGAACAGAGTTTCCTGGCCACACCCAGGACACGCCTCAGGGTATTCACGGAAACAGCAGACAGTCCACTAAATCAGAAAGGCATAGTCCAAAGATAAAAGCCAACACAGGAAAAAAAAACAAGTATCTCCACAAATTTCCAAAAATAAACACAGCAACTCGAGAAACAAAAATAAGGCAGAAAACATGGTGCCTCCGAAGGATCACAATAGTGCTTTAGTGCTAGAATGTGAAAATGAAGAGATTAAAGAAAAGCTGGGAACCAAATTCAAAAAATAGATTTTAGGATTACTTGGAAGTAATCAGAAGCAAATTCACAAATTAAAGAAATCCATCCATGACATGAATGTACACTTTTCCATGAAATTGAGATTTTAAAGAGAAATCAAAATGAAATATTAGAAATGAAGAATTCAATAGATCAAATAAAAAATGTGGTGGAAAGCCTTAACAACAGACTTGGTGAGGCAGAAGAAATATCTGAGTTAGATGACAAATCTCTGGAAATTTTACAGTCAGATGAAAAAAAAAAAGAAATTAGAAAACTAAAAAAAGAGTAGTAGAGATTTATGGGATACTACCAAACAACCCAACATATAGGTCTCATGAGTTCCTTAAGGCATGGAAAGAGAGAATGGATTAGAAGGCCTTTTTAGTAAAATAACTACAGAAAAATTCCCTAGTTTGAAGAAAGAAAGGGATGTCCAAGCACAGGAAGCACATAGGACTCCTAATATACATGACCAGAAAAGCTCTTCACCATGATACATTGTAGTCAAACTCTTCCCAGTAAAACACAAAGAAAGGATTCTAAAATGTGCATGAGAGAAATGCCAGATTACTCTCAGAGGATCTCCAATTAGACTCACAGCTGACTTCTCATCTGAAACCCCACAGGCTAGGAGAGAAGGGAGAGATATATTCAAAATCTTAAAAGAAACAAAAATTGCCAACCCAGAATTCTGTACCCTGCAAAGCTCTCATTTATGAATCAAGTTGAAACAAAGAGCTTCCATAACAGAAATTGAAAGAACTTGTCACCGTTCATTCAGCCTGACAAAAGATGCTTAAGGATGTGCTGCACACAGAAACATGGTCACCAGGAAAGAAGGTGACGGCAGAAAATCTCCCAGTAAAAGTACAAAGCAAATCCAAAGTAAACAATAGGAACAATTACAGAAAAACAGCAGGGAAATTGAACTTATTCTTGCTTTTCCTCTATAGTTCCTTAGATTTCAGAATATCCTGTTACAGGGAATCTAGCCACATATTAAGGCAATTTGTTTTTGAATCTTTTGAGAAAGAAGATATTGATTATATTGAACTGTCTTTTATTTTTCCATCTCTTATTACATACCATTTGTGTGATTACAGTGTTCAGTCTTAGTTCTTATGTCCTTGGGCAGAAGAGTGTACCAGTTATTTTAAATGAATTTTTCCCTGTCTTTGAAGCTCAGTTCATAAGTGTGTTGTTGCCACAAAGAAAATAATTCAATTTGCATTATTTGAATACTTGAAAATGGAAATTGATCAGATACATTATATAATGAATTAAATTTTCATTTCTGGATAAAATTAAAATGAAATAAAGATATGAACTACTTAAAGGATGAAAATAATGGTGGTGCTTATAAGCACTTGTGAACTCTTTTGTGTTTGAGGCTTCCAAAATTCAAGTGTTCAGTACATTTTTCTCTGGAAATCCTGCTCTTCTTTCCTATGCTTCCTGCATTTACTCTTAGTATTGATACTGTAAAAAGCAGAGTTAAAATGTTATTTTATCTGTGTTCATTTTTCTATTTAGGAAAAAATAGTCTCAAAAATACTCTTAATGTCATTTTGTTGGTTAATATTTTACCCACTAATGGTATTTTAGATACCTTTAATCATTTTAATATTGTATCCATAAAAATTTAAAACATTATATTTGAACTAGTTAGTGAAGAGTAAGAAAAAAAAAACTAGCTTACTAAGACTGTAGATGTTCCATTAGTTAAATTTCAAAATTTTTAATAAAAGAACTTTCAGAGACAGGTTGAGACCCAATGGTATCCATTAAACTAGCTCCTGTGATGTGGAAAGGAAACCCGGAAGCAGTGGAGGACATGTGAGGACATTTACTAGCCATGATTGTGGTTGTGCTGTGCTCATACTTAAATAAAGGTAATGACACACTAACATTTCTATTGCCCAATAATCTGGAGTAGTGTCCTGCATTTATCTGTACTAAAATAACTAAATTAATAGAATCTACAAAAAAGAAACTTTATGACTGTACTGTATTTGGGAACCTTTGTACAGCTAGATAAATTTCCATGATACAAAGTATTTGGATTTTAAAATTTACTATTATATGGAAGAACACATGGCATTATTCCATGCATTTAAATGATAACTTGCTTATTGAATTTCTGAAGAAAAAATATGAGATGAGTAATTGTCACTATGTTGGCTATAAAGTTAAATTGGCAAATTATAGCATAAAGCTTAAATCTATGTTTCTCAAATGTGAGTCATAGTAGTCTAATGCTGCTTTGTATATACTGCAAGTGCTAAAGTGGTCTAACACTGAACATGCATTGATACCTCTCAAATGAATGCAACATTTGATGTAGGTGTTTTGTTATGCCTCAGAAATCGTCTGAGTTCCTGCAAATTTGTTAATCTGTTTGGTAATGAAGATACTTCCTGTTCTTTGTTGTTGCTTCATATTTTCATGTTTAACTTAGAATTTTTACATTTTACTACTGTCAATTTAAGTACAATTTGCTCAATGGTTAAAATAGGGTTGTCATTGAAGAAACTTAAAAACAGCCTCATTCATGTAACTGCTTAAGTAAAAGCTACATTTTGTGTTCTATGTTCATACACTTTAATGATTTGTATTTCTGTTTAAATATGAGTGAGTGATGATGTTTTAAAAATATGAATGAAAAAGGCCAGCACCAGCACACCAGGTTCTAGTCCTGGTCGGGGCGCTGGATTCTGTCCCAGTTGCCCCTCTTCCAGGCCAGCTCTCTGCTATGGCCTGGGAGTGCAGTGGAGGATGGCCCAAGTGCTTGGGCCCCGCACCTGCATGGGAGACCAGGAGAAGCACCTGGCTCCTGGCTTCGGATCAGTGCGGTGCGCCAGCCACACCGCGCCGGCCGCACCGCGCTGGCCGCGGCGGCCTTTGGAGGGTGAACAAATGGCAAAGGAAGACCTTTCTCTCTGTCTCTTTCTCTCTCTCTCTCACTATCCACTCTGCCTGTCAATATATATATATATATATTCATATATATATGAATGAAAAGAAAGCCAGAGAATTAAGTTTTAGATGACATGGACTTTACCCTCTATGCATGTATAGCTAAATTTCTTCAGCAATTAAAAAACTATATATATGAAAATAAGGGCAGGCATTTGGTGCAGCAGTAAAGGTACCAGTTAGGATATCTGCATACCACATCAGAGTGCCTGGGTTCAACCTTCCACCTCAAACTCCGGATTCCAGCTCCCTGCTTACGCAGACCCCAGGAAGCAACAGTAATGACTGAAGTAGTTGGGTTCCTACCACCCATGTGGGAATCCTGGACTGAGGTCCTGGCTTCAGTCCCAAACCATTGCAGGCACTAGATAATGAACCAGTGGATGAGAGCTTTCTCTCTTGATCCACCTCTCTGCCTCTCAAAAAAAATTCAAATACTACCTGGCATAAACTTCAATAAAATGTTAGATATGATAGTTATATCAAAAACCGTCCAACTTAAAAAACCCTTTAGTATTTTTTTTTTTTTTTTTTTTGGACAGGCAGAGTAGACAGTGAGAGAGAGAGAGAGAGAGAAAGGTCTTCCTCTTGCCGTTTGTTCACCCTCCAATGGCCGCCACGGCTGGCGCGCTGTGGCCGGCACACCACGCTGATCCAATGGCAGAAGCCAGGTACTTCTCCTGGTCTCCCATGGGGTGCAGGGCCCAAGCACTTGGGCCATCCTCCACTGCACTCCCTGGCCACAGCAGAGAGCTGGCCTGGAAGAGGGGCAACCGGGACAGAATCCGGCGCCCCAACTGGGGCCAGAACCCGGTGTGCCGGCGCCGCTAGGCGGAGTATTAGCCTAGTGAGCCACGGCACCAGCCTACCCCTTAGTATTTAAAATCTAAACTTTCTGTTGGCTAAGAAACTGAGTTCTCATTCCAGAGTAGAAAATGTCACAAGACAGCTACCATCTTAAGTATGTTTGTCAAATGTATAAGATGCTATTAATGAAACGAGTGATAGCATTGGTGTAAGCGTGTTAACAGGTATTCATGCAAGTTATAACAATTGTTTTAAAGAGGACACGAGCGACCTGTTTTCATACTACAGTGGGAATGGGGCTGGATAGCAACAGTTATTCTCGATTTTATTCTGATACATACAGCTTTAGTAAGTTGTGTTGTGTTTCTCAGCCAGATTTCAAAGATCACTTTCACACTTAAAAGGAATAAAGGGCCAACACTGTGGTGTAGCAGGTAACGCCAATGCCTGTGAGGCTGGCATATTATATTGGCATTAGTTCATGTCCCAGATGCTCCACTTCTGATCTAGCTCCCTGCTAATGTCCTGGGAAAAGCAGCAAAACATGGCTGTGGCACATGGCAGACCTGGATGAAGCCCTTGGATCCTAACTTTGGGCTGGTCCAGCTCTGGCCATTGCCACCATCTGGAGAGTGAAGCAGCTGATGGAAGACCTCTCTATCTCTCTCTCTGTAACTCTTCACTTTCAAATAATCTTTTTTTAAAAAAAAAAGAGTAAACAAAGGAATCTGACCACCTTCTATTCAAAAAATCATCTCTAGAATAACCATGGATATAGAGTGCAAATGTACAGCCTGCTTCATTGCTCAGAAATCATCCAGTTTATATGTGATATATACAGATACATAAAACTAACTCTAATCTCACGTGGGATGCTGGCATTGCAGACAGCGGCTTAAATGCTGTACCACGGGACTGGCCCCTATTGCTATCTACTTTTCTGTTCATTAGTAAGATTATTAGAGAAAAAAAGGGGTAGGGGAACGTTGCCTTCCAGTGTAGTACATTGTTAAGTTTAGTAAATTAAGTACTTTGTGTTATTAATTGCTGAATATGAAAGAAGAAATACAAATAAAAGTACATAAATGTGTTAAACCACTTTTCATCTTTCAAAACTAAAGATTTCTATTCCTGTATTTCGTTTTTCATCTGGTCACTGAGGAATGTATTCAGTATTTAATTTTATTTATACCTTGGTTTATTTCACAATGGATTTAGGATGGTTTACTACCAACTATATACATAGATACATATATTTAATATACATATACACATGCAATTTGCATGTTTATTATTTGCTTTATTTCTTTTTCATTAAAATATCTTATTAACAATTCTACCTAAAACCAAAATAAAACTATGTCTCTACAAAAGTTAATGAAAAGCAAATTAAGGGAGGGAAGGATAGGGTTGGGGAGTGAAGTATGGTTATCTTCCTATAACTGTACCTCTGAAACACATGATGGCTTCCTCAGGTGGAGTAACATGCTTGCTTTGCCCAATAGAAGCATTTCATGGATACTTAGAGGTACACACCTTTCGATCTCTTTGTCTTTCCAAATGCTCCTATCTTCAGTTTAAGATCTTATTCCGTCCTGACTATGGCCTCTTCTTGAACTCAAGCGAATGTTCTACCAGTCTGCCTTGGATCTAAGACCCAACCAGGCCTTCTCTGGCTGCATGAGGTGTAGGATTCCTTTGCGCTCTCTATAATGGCTTTTCACAACTGCTGCGTTAAGTACTCAATTCTTAAGCCTCTCCTTCACTCTCTGGAACTGCAAGCAATAGGTGTCCCACAACTCTGTGCCTTCCAATATCAAAACCACTACCATATGGCCAAGCTGCTGCCAGGCCTCCTCCAATGTTAGCTGCACACTATAGATCACCAGCATTACCTTTCCCAACACAAAATGGTCCTGAGACCACTCATTAAAATGCGAACAACCCAATGCCAGGATCCCATTGGAAGATCTGTCTCTGTAGATAGTCATGATTCAATTAATGTATAAACCAGAATCCTAGCAAGAAACAGATGGCATTCAGAAGGCATCAAGGTGCATGTGTTTTAATAGAAGAATTCTTTATAGAGGGTACAGAGAGAGTTAATGCACCAATAATGGAGGCAAAAGTTAGGGCAATGCTCATGGTTAGCAACAGTTGGAACAATGACCATCTTGGCTCAGAGGGAAACAAGCAAAGGCGTTGCCACCAGGGCAATTGAGACCTGGAGCTTTTAAGAAGGGCTATCTGATAGAAGCTATGACCACAGACAAATGCAGCCAGGGCCAAACTCACAATGAGGGAAGATCAGATCAGATTAGCTTGACACCTCTTTCTGCCAATGCTCAGTTTCTTGTGGGAACCCCTATTGACTGAACTCAACCTTAAGCCAATGTCCAAGGAATCCCAGTGAAGCAGTCTAAATGTCAACTGCCCAGCACACACAGAAGGATAGAGAAATCTGAACAATGGGGGCCGGTGCTGTGGTGTAGTAGGTTAATCCTACACCTGTGGTGCCAATATCCCATATGGGTGTCAATTCTAATCCCGGCTGCTCTTCGTCTGATCCAGCTCTCTGCTATGGCTTGGGAAAGCAGTAGAAGATGGCCCAAGTGCTTGGGCCCCTGACTTATGTTGGAGACTTGGAAGATGTCCCTGGCTCCTGGCTTCAGATAGGCCCATCTCCAGCCATTGCAGCCATTTGGGGAGTGAACCAGCGGGTGGAAGACCTTTCTCTGTCTCTCCTTTTCACTTTCTGTAACTCTACCTCTCAAATAAATAAATAAAATATTTTTTAAAAAAGGAAATGCGGACAATGGACCTAATGAGGCAGATAGATCATAATCTGTACCCATGTTAATAGTAAGAGTAGGGGTTGCTGCTGTGGCATAGTGGGCAAAGTGGCCGCCTACAGTGCTGGCATCCCATGAGGGCACCAGTTTGAATCCCAGAGGCTCCATTTCCTATCTAGCCCTCTCCTAATGTGCTTGGAAAAGCAGTGGAGGATGGCCCAAGTGTGTGGGCCCTGCCTCCATGTGGGAGACCCAGATGAAGCTCCTGGATCCTGGCTTTGGCCTGGCCCAGCCCTGGCCATTGCAGCCATTTGGAAGTGAGCCAGCAGATGAAATCTCTCTCTCTCTTCTCTGCATCTCCTTCTCTGTAACTGTGCCTTTAAAATAAATAAATAAATAAATAAATAAAATTTTTAAAAGAGTAAGGGTTAAAACTAGTGAGGTGTTATCATTGTCTGCTTCTGAAACTGATACAAAACCCTTTGTTCTGCATTCCATGGCCAGAGTTTAGCCACCTTTTTCTTTAAGGGAAACTACAAAATCCAGTCCTGCATGTCCCGCAACAGAAACTCTACTAGCCAGTTCCTACCACAGATATTTTCTTATATTTTTACTCCAGAGCTTGAGTGCAAAAGTAAGAGGAAAGAGAAAAAGAGATAAAGAAAGGGGGGAGGGTGCTCACTGCAGCCCTCAAAGCAGGCAAAAGGCTGGCAGAGTATTGACTCATCCTTCTTAAAATAATGACATGCTGATCTGAGAAAATTTCAGCAACTTTCAAAGCAGACTTTCAGTAGTTGAATATCAACAGAGGAAAACTACACTTCCTACGCAAAATCAAGTGCACGGACAGCCCAAAATTCATGATGAGACAGCTTATGATTTTTTACTTAGTGGTACTGCAAAAATCACAGGCATTTGGTAGGAGAAATACTTGAAATTCTGAATTGTGATCTTTTCCTGAACTACCACTACTCTGTATCATGCTGTCTCATTATTCTGGGGAGCAGCAGTGAATTTAGGTCCCAGTCAGCCACGTAATATCAAGGGGAAACATCCAATACTCCACACCATGTTGCTATGCTATGGTGTGAAGCAGATTAGATGCATTAAAAAACTTTAGCTTACAATATCTTCAACTTATAATGGGTTTATCAGGAGGTAACTCTTGGTGAGTTGAGGAGCAACTGTATGGTCAGTGACAGAACCCTTAAGCTTCAGAAGAAACGATAGAGTTAAGTTCTGGAGTAAAAATAATCAGGCGAGTGAAACAAATTTGTTGCAAGTCTTGTAAAGAGACTATTATTGACCGGCGCAGCGGCTCACTAGGCTGGTCCTCTGCCTGCGGCGCCAGCACACCGGGTTCTAGTACCGGTGGGGCGCCAGATTCTGTCCCAGTTGCCCCTCTTCCAGGCCAGCTCTCTGCTGTGTCCCGGGAGTGCAGTGGAGGATGGCCCAGGTCCTTGGGCCCTGCACCTGCATGGGAGACCAGAATAAGTACCTGGCTCCTGCCATCGGATCAGTGCGGTGCACTGGCCGCAGTGCGCCAGCCGCGGCGGCCATTGGAGGGTGAACCAACGGCAAGGGAGGACCTTTCTCTCTGTCTCTCTCTCTCACTGTCCACTCTGCCTGTCAAAAAAAAAAAAAAAAAAAAGAGAGACTATTATTAAGGTTGAATGAAAGGAAGGCACTTAATTTTTGCTGTCATCAACTCCCCAGGCACCATTATCTCATGGAAGAACAACAACCAAATCTGAAGATAGAAACCCTGGACAGCTCCATCTCACGTAGTTCTGGGCTTTGCTGTACATTATGCCCAGGCTCAGGCCCATTCTATGCTCTTGTTTTATATCAGACTATAAAAAGAGCTTCTCTATAAAACCTGATGTCATCACAGTTAGAATGTCAGATGTGTATCAAAACATAAATGATTCAATGCCTGATTTTTTAATGTCAAGCATAACCACAGGCATCATCCCACCCTCTCACATTTGCCCGGAGAAGATGCACAAGGCAAATTGAAACAATGTGGGTAACATTACTGACTATGGTATGATAATTTAATCAATAAAGGCATCTTGAGATGAAGAAAGTTGACTCTTCAGTGAAGATGGTTATCTCTGTGAAATGCGCACTGAAGAAGCATAATTTTCACCTCACAGTAGTAGGCGGGGGCACTTCTTAAAAGCCACATGCGCTACACGAGCAGTAGAGGGTGCTCAGACTGGTCCGAGATGTGCTTCAGAGGGTGTAGAAAGAGGATACTGCTAAGCAGAATGAGAGGAGGAGAGAGCGTAGCTCAAGCAAGACCTGAAGGTGCCTATATTTTCAGTCACAGTGGTGTTTTCACTGTGCTTCCTGACTGTGAAGAGAGAGAATGTCTTGCCTCGCTTGGGCCAAAGCTGAATACAAATAGACCTACCTGTGTTATGCAGAGATACTTGAAGACGTCCAAGATCCATGTCCAGTTCCATGGGAGGTGAGCAGTAAATGTCAAGGACATTTCAGAGGGAGGAGAGAGAGAGTCAAGGGGTAAAGTCAACGTGCAAGCAGGAAGCAGAATGAGCTGACAAAGAGCTGGCAAGGAGAGTGAGCAGGGAAATTTTCTAGAGAATATGAGTGAAAAGGCAAATGTGTGGGGAAGAGAAATCTTTCCCATTATGGTGGGCAGGACACACATGTCTCTAGGAGTGTCATGGTGCTGCTGCCACTGGAGCAAATATGGCAGCCAACACCCAGGGATGAACGAGCAGTGGGTGCACGAGTTTCATCACAGATAATTTTTGGAGTTTGCACAGTAAGAACAATCAAATAGTTTTATTAGGCCGGCGCCGCGGCTCACTAGGCTAATCCTCCGCCTAGCGGCGCCGGCACACCGGGTTCTAGTCCCGGTCGGGGCGCCGGATTCTGTCCCGGTTGCCCCTCTTCCAGGCCAGCCCTCTGCTGTGGCCAGGGAGTGCAGTGGAGGATGGCCCAGGTGCTTGGGCCCTGCACCCCATGGGAGACCAGGAAAAAGCACCTGGCTCCTGGCTCCTGCCATCGGATCAGCGCGGTGCGCCGGCCGCAGCGCGCCGGCCGCGGCGGCCATTGGAGGGTGAACCAACGGCAAAGGAAGACCTTTCTCTCTGTCTCTCTCTCACTGTCCACTCTGCCTGTCAAAAAAAAAATAGTTTTATTAGCCCTTTACTATCCTCTCATAACTTTAACTATTTCACTCTGACACCAGTTGTGTGGGGTTTCCCACACCAAACAATTTACAGTTCTCTGGACACCATTTGAATACTCCACAGTTTAACTGATTTATGATGCAGTTTCCCTGGTGATAACATCAGATTGTACAGGCTGAAGGCTCAGCCCCACAAAACTGCACCCACTTCAGCTGCCATGCACAAGCAGTAAGTCCTCAAGCTGCTGCCAACTTCTGTTTGGCTTAGTTACAAATCAGAGGTCGCCACAACACTCTTCACACTTGATAATCAGCTCTCTGAACCCAGGGAAGCACTACTTACTATGATCAGTTTATTATAAAGACTATTCATGAAACATACAGATGAACAGCCATGGGACGGGCTTCAGAAGGATCTCAAGTACAGTAGCCTCTGTCCCCATGTGCTTGAGGTGCATCACATCTCGGCACACGGGTGCTTTCAGCAACTCAGAAACTCCAGTTTCAGGGCTTTCTGGGGTGGCTTCCCTGCATAGGCGTGACTGATGATTACTGTAAGCTCCAGCCCTCTCCTCTTCCTGGAGGATAAGAGGGTGAGACTGAAAGTTCCAAGCCTCTAACAATGGCTTGGTCTTTCTGGTGACCAGCGCCTCCCCAGGAGTCCACGAGCAGCAACCTTGTTTTAAAAAGACTTTCTAGCACCCAGGAAATCCTAAGGGATATAGGAAATCTGTGCCACAAACTGAAGTCAAAATACAAACATTAGAATCAAGATTCTGTTACTATTCCTAACTGTAAGAATTTTAGGGACTCTGTGCCAGGAACTGTGGACAGACCTAAGAGATGTGTTTCAAAACATTCATGGAGAGGCCAGGACTGTGGCTCACTAGGCTAATCCTCCACCTGCGGCACCAGCATCCCATATGGGCACTGAGTTCTAGTCCCGGTTGCTCCTCTTCAAGTCCAGCTCTCTGCTGTGGCCCGGGAAGGCAGTGGAGGATGGCCCAAGTGCTTGGGCCCTGAACCTGCATGGGAGACCAGGAGGAAGCACCTGGCTCCTGGCTTCGGATCAGTGTAGCTCCGGCCATAGTGGCCATAGGAGGTGAACCAATGGAAGGAAGACCCTTTCTCTCTCTCTCTCTCTCTCTCTCTCTCTCTCTCTTTCTCATTGTCTAACTCTATCTGTCAAATAAATTTAAAAAATTTCATGGAAAATGTGAAGTATCTTTTGATTCCATTTCCCATAAATTTTTTGAACTTTTTAATCATTTCATAGGGCTCAAAGTATGTTTATAGTACAAAAGAAATACCTGTGATTGGTATTGAACATAAAGTGTTTAGAATGTGCTGAGACAGAAAATGCAAGGTTTTGCAGTCTATCATTTTCTATCACTAAACATCTAAGTAATACACCAAGTACAGACCAAAACATTATATAGGTACTAAAGGCAGTATCTAAACCTTTCCTTTATTTTCATGAACTAGATAGATACACCCTTGATAGTGAACAGGGCCCATGAATAGAGCAAGTAGGTTTGTATTTGTTTCTTCTAACAGTCATTTCTAAGGAGTAAGTTCTTCATTTTCTTTAGAGAACACAGTTTAAGAGACACATGTTAAAATCCCAGAGAACATTATAGAAACTCTCAAATGGGGTTCTCCTAGAGATTTTCCTAGAATATGAGTTTCATGAATCTAATTAAAATCTGTAGTCAGCATCTTTTCTCTAGAATGGTGTTGTTGATAGTAGGAACAACTTCTCTATACTCACCACATTTGAAAAGAAAAAAAATTTCCCCTGAGACTCAAGTAGTTTTAACTGGATTCATTTAGGAACCTCAAAATAACCGCTGCTGGGAAGTGCATGTGCTAACATACTTTCAGTGGCTAACAGAATGAACAGGCAGACTCTCTGGGGAGACTGTGACTAGTTGGCTCTCTAAGTTGAGTCACTGGATTCATATGCGCTGTCTCTCTCAATGACAGGCAGACTTATAAATAAAATAAATAAACCACACAATAAACATTCATGTCCAGAAGCTTGAATTTTTTAATAGTTTCTCAGAAAAGCAATTTTCAGATAAGGAAAATCTGATTCGGGTGTGATGACAACATATCTCTTGAGAGTAATAAAAACTTGTAAACTATTGATCATTCTATGTGAATTTGTCATCACTGGCCGCATCAGCAGAGAGACTGAAGAAGTCAAAGGAACAAGATGAGCTAAGGCTGGTGAGAATATGAAGCATTTGTATAATTTTCAAATCTAGAAAACTGTTGGGAAATGTGCCTGAAAAAGTGATTCATACTTTGCGACTCCAACTGCACATGTTCAGTTGGTTATCAGAGATTCCCTTATGGATAAAATTCTCACTATTAAATGATAGATCCCCTCCCTCTTTTCTTGTTTTCCATAATGTCTTGCTGATGGTACTGATACACTCTCCATGGCAGGAACAGATCCAATCGTTACCAACTCACTGTCCCTAGAACCCACCACAAACTTCCATGGCATTCTGGTCTTGTATATTGTTCAGCACCTTCACTCAGGATTAAGTCCCTTGAAACGGAACCTTTACACCATGTGGAGAAAAACAAACAAAACCACATTTTGTTTGTTTTTTCCTGTTTATTGACCATGATCTTGTTCGTTGACCATGATCACCCATTTACTTTCTGGAAATCATATTCATATTTTTTTCTGGGAAGAATTAAATGCTCTCTGACTCTCAGCCCATATATACCCAAGCATGGATACTGAACTGCTTGACCTGGGACTCAGTCAGAGAAATGAATGCAAAGGTATGCATCAAAGCAATGCTGAGATTTGTCTTCCTTTCTGCTGGACACAAGGAAAGAATTCTGTAGTACACATCCATAAAAATGCAATAAAAAGTGACAAAGCCAAATGCAGATGAAAACATGGAGGAACAGGACTTTTTTTTTTTTTTTGACAGCCAGAGTTAGACAGACAGAGAGAGAAACAGAGAGAAAGGTCTTCCTTCCATTGGTTCACCCCCTAAATGGCTGCTACGGCCGGCGCTGCGCTGATCCGAAGGCAGGAGCCAGGTGCTTCCTTCTGGTCTCCCATGAGGGTGCAGGGCCCAAGCACCTGGGTCATCCTCCACTGCCTTCCTGGGCCACAGCAGAGAGCTGGACTTGAAGAGGAGCAACCGGGACAGAACCGGCACCCCAACCAGGACTAGAACCCAGAATGCCAGCGCTGCAGGCAGAGGATTAGCCTAGTGAGCCATGGCGCCAGCCAACAGGACTATTTTTTAAAGAATATTTAGCCAGAGAGATAGAAATAGAAAGACACATGTAGAGAGATCTTTAATTTGTTGGTTCATTCCTCAGATGCTTGCAATAGTAGGGGCTGGAGCAGGCGGAATCTGGAACTCAATCTGAATCCCCGACATGGGTGACAGGGACCCAAGTACTTGACCCATCATCTGCTGCCTCCCAGGGTATACAGTGACTTAACTCCTACACACAACACCTGCTACAGGAATCATTTATACATTGCTGGTAGAGTTGTAAAATGGTACAACCATTCTGGAGAACACTTTAGCAGTTTGTTTAAAAAGTAAATATGCAATTGTCAGGAAGCATTGCCAATTGCATTCTAGTCAAATGTTACAGCTAATTGTGCACCTCTGCGGTAGCAAATGAATGCTCATTCATTGTTTTTTGATGCATACATTCTTTTAGTAAACTTTGAACTTCCAGTTGGGAAAAACTGTGGATCTTTGTATCCGTTTAACTTTTTGGTTGTTATTGCAGTTTTCAGTTCTGTCTAGTGCTAGCTTTGTGGTGATTGTGGCCTACCTCTTCCTCCAAAGAGCAGCAGTCGGTCTCCCTGGCACATCAAGTAAGACCATTGTGTACCTGGCAAGTGTGGTAGCTATCAAGCCATTTATTTGACCTAAAGATTAGCCCTTTGTCGTGCTGGTGAACGGCAAGGCTGAGCAAAGTCCAGGCACATAGGTTAGGGCTTTTGTATAAGGGGAGTAGCTGAGTACCAAGTGATCCCCCTTTTTATCAGCAGTGTCTGGTAAAAAAGTCAGGGTAGTCAGCTGCCCTTTATATTCGCCTCAACACCTTTAGAGGGTGACCACACACTATGGTAGCACAGACATAGAGTACCTGCTCCTTCCTGAATGAAAATCACCAGAAGCTATGCTGGATTCTTTCACGATATTTGTCCCCATCTTTCTGTAAACTTCACACAAGGCCAAACTTGGACTTGTCTTGCAGTTACACAATTGTATCCAGTGTACAAATATTAACCCAAACAATCAATGACACTCACTGTAGTGATCAGAGAGTATACTCTGACCCTTTGTAAGTAGGACCAAGTGTTTGCAAGTTACAGTGCTTATTAAATATATTCAGGCTACTATAAAAATATCACAGATTAGGTGGCTTATAAATAGTGGAAGTTTATTTTTCACAGTTGTAGATGCTGGGAATTCCACAATCAAGGGGATGGGAAACTGGGTGTCTGGTGGGGGTCTGCTTCTAAGTTCATAGATTGACGCCTTCTTGGTGTGTCTTCATTTGGTAGAAGGGAAGTAGTAAGGGGCCTCTCTTGTTCCTCATTTGTAAGAGCATCAAACCCATTCTTGGGGGATCCACCCTTACAATTTACTCACCTCCCTAATGCTCTACTCACCTCCAGTTGCCATCACTTTGGAGTTAGATTTCAAGATGATTTAGGGGAGGTGCACACTACTATTTGGTCCACTGCAGTTGTTGTACTGTTGTCATTTTCATGGGTGGGAGCCTCAGAAACCACGTGCAGAGCACAAGGTGATCCTGATGGTTGTGACACAGGGATATAGTTGATTAACAACAGTCTAGTCTTGGGATGAGAGCAATTTTGGGTTGGAAGAAATGACACTTGACAGATATACAGCACAGTGCCATGCAAGCCACACAGCACAACCCCACCAGCAATTGGTAGATCCACCCCAGGTGGCCTTCACTATATCACAAGTTGAGCTAAACAGCAAGAAAGCATTAATACAGCTGGCCGAGTGTCCTCAGTAGTGGTTGAACTGTCCTGTTTATTATGCCAATTGTTTGGATTACCTCTGCTTTACACCGTGAAGGAAGGGAGTCCTGCTGTATTAGGTTTTATTACTATGATCAAATGCCAGAGGCAGAGCTCACAGGTATGGAAGTTCACAGTCCAAACATCCTGATGCAAACTCTGGTGAGAATCCCTTTTGGGCTGCAACACATCATGGAGGGAGCATGTGTGTCTCTATCATTCAGTCACGGGGCTCTACTCCAATAACCTAACCTGACCCAATGGCTTTCTAAAGGCTTCACCTCTAAACACCATGGTTTAAGTTTCCACCCTTTCAATGCCATTATCATAAACCTCTGAGGATAAAAATCCTATATGAGCTTTGGGTGGACAAACCATTCAAGCCACGGCACCACCCTATGACTGTGTGGTTGACCAAGAACACGTGATGTAATACTGGATATGCTGGATGGATGAAGTTGACAGCAGTTTATTAGTTACATACACTCACAGCCTGAGGAATGGAGGACAACACATGTTATGCATGGACCCATGGGGTTGGTACAAAGTGAACCATCAGGGCTGGTGCTGTGGCACAATGTGTTAAAGCCCCAGCCTGCAGCACCGGCATCCCATATGCAAGCCAATTTGAGTCCCAGCTGTTCCACTTCTGATGCAGCCCTAGTCTAATGTGCCTGGGAAAGCAGCAGAGGATGGCCTAAGTCCTTGGGCCCCTGCCCCCACATGGGAGACCCAGAAGAAGCTCCTAGCTCCTGGGTTTGGATCAGCTCAGCTCTGGCTGTTGCGACCATTTTGGGAGTGAACCAGTGGATGGAAGATCTCTCTCTCTCACTCTGTCTCTACCTCTCTAACTGCCTTTCAAATAAATAAATTAAATCTTTTGTAAAAGGTAAACAATTAGAGCTTGAGGCAGGAAGGCTTAGAAGTAACAAGAGGGTGAGGTGACTTTGGCTCCCAAGTTGTTTTGTTTGAATAACTCCTTGGCCTGGGAGGTAGTGAAGCTGACGATTCTGGGATGAGCAGGACTGTGCCTGGACCCCACAAGTAAGGGAGCTGTTTGACTTCAGGATCTCCTCCTAGGCTGTGGAGTGGGGAGGGAAACACTGTAAAGCCATCTGAACCCCTCCACATTTTGATACTAATACTACCAATTTTAACACATAACACTAATTTTAAGTTTTACACTGCACTTATGCCTTATAATTTAACCGCACAATGAAATGCATTTAAAATAGGTTTTGCCAAATTCAAATTCCCAAATTAGGAGAAAAGTTGTCTCTACCATGCATAAATCAATGTCCTTGTAATACGTTCATATATGATTAATTAATTCACCGATACACTGTGAACCAATAGGTCAGCCATTAACCAGACACTCAGACTAATTTCACTGACCCTGACTAAATGAGCAGAGTGCCAAAAACAATCAGGCACATCTAACCAGGATGAGCCTCTGTGAGGATCATATTCCTGAGCACCAAGACTCAACTCTGTTATGTAATCTGCCTCCAAACTCTATGTACCTCAAATGGGGAGCAAAAGCTGTCAGCATGGGAGTTGGGACAAACGAATTATTATCTCATACCTCAACAGAGCAGGATCCAGATAAAAGAAGCTAAATAATCATCTTTTCAAGTACCAGCATCTTAATAGGATCAAGTTAAAGACAAGCACTTGGGGCGGGTGCTGTAGCGTAGTGGGTAAAGCCGCCATTTGCATGCCGGCATCCCGTATGGGCGCTGGTTCGTGTCCCGGCTGCTCCACTTTCAATCCAGCTCTCTGCTATGCCTGGGAAAACAGAGTCCTTGGGCTCCACTTGGGAGACCTGGAGGAAGCTCCTGGCTCCTGGCTTTGGATTGGCACAGTTCCAGTTGTTACAGCCATCTGGGGAGTGAACCAGCGGATGGAAGACCTCTCTCTCTCCCTCCCCCCCCATCTCTCTCCTTCTCTCTGGGTAACTCTGACTTTCAAATAAATAAATAAACCTTAAAAAAAAGACAAGCACTTTCTCTTGGAACAAGACACAGTGCCTCATCCATGTTCCTGCGAGCTGCATGCCTAATTCCCCATTCAGGAGCTGGGCTGATGTGCCCACATTGTGCAGAGTTATCACTCTCTGCTCCAGAGAAGTGAGCTTGTGAGCCTTTGAATCACATCCATCTTATTCTACTATGCAAAGGCAGAGCTTATTTGGTAAAAATAACAAGCTCTGGTGCTGTCTTGAATGTCATTGTACTTTAACATGAAAAGTGGCCACTGTGAAGGGAAAATTAAAAATGACTAGAAGGAAAATGTCACCCCCAGAGGCAAGCACTCTGATTTAAGCAAATGATCAAAAGAAAAAAATCAATATTTCTGTCCCACTAGCACTCAAGGAAATTTCTGTAAAAGGAGCACATGTAAAGGTGACTTCCATGCAAGGGGAGGAGTTATGGAGTTCCAGTGATAAAGGAGAGATGCCTAATGGAGTAATGCTGAGAAAAAGCTGTTTGACCCCACAGCCCCTGCAACACGCACCCCAGGGTTTACTCGAAGCCTCCTGACGCCATTGATTTCATGTAGGAAAAGTAGAGGGTGAAGGCAGACTCCTTCGAGCAGCCTCCAGGAAGGAGCAAATCCAGGAGAGATGCTTTATGCAGGCTCAGAGTTACAAAAAGCTTTTAAATTAGAGTGGCCAGGGCCAGTGCTGTGGTGTAGTGGATAAAACTGTCAACTGCAGTGCCAGCATCCTATATGGGGTTTGGTTTGAGACCCGGCTGTTCCACTTGCAATCCAGCTGCTCCACTTCCGATCCAGCTCCTGCTATGGCCTGGAAGAGCAGTAGAAGATGGTCCAAGTGCTTGGGCCCCTGTACCCGTGTGGGAGACCTGGAAGAAACTCCTGGTTCCTGGCTTCGGATCGGAGCAGCTCCGGCTGTTGCAGCCAATTTGGGAGTGAACCAGCGGATGGAAGACCTCTCTCTCTCTCTCTCTCTCTCTGCCTCTGTGTAACTCTGACATTCAAAAAAAATCTTTAAAAATTAATTAATAAACACTAATGTGCAGACAGCTTTTTTGTTTGCCAATTTAATTTCCTTTGGGTAGATTCCAAGGAGTGGAAGCTGTCTGCACATTAATGTTTATTGCAGCTCAAATCACAATAGCTAAGACCTGGAACCAACCCAAATGCTCATCAACAGTAGACTGGATAAAGAAATTATGGGACATGTACTCTATAGAATACTATACAGCAGTCAAAAACAATGAAATCCGGTCATTTGCAACAAGATGGAGGAATCTGGAAAACATCATGCTGAGTGAATTAATCCAGTCCCAAAGGGACAAATATCATATGTTCTCCCTGATTGGTGACAACTAACTGAGCAGCAAAGGGGAAACCTGTTGAAGTGAAATGGACACTATGAGAAACAGTGACTTGATCAGCTCTTGTCCTGACTGTTGATGTACAATGTAATACTTTACCCATTTTAGTTTTTTTTTGTTCTAGTACTATTGGTTGAATTCTGTAATTAACACACAATTAATCTTAGGTGTTTAAATTTTCACTGAAAGGTGATCCCTGTTAAATATAAGAGTGGGAATAAGAGAGGGAGGAGATGTACAACTTGGGACATGCTCAATCGGACTTGCCCCAAATGGTGGAGTTAGAAACCTGCCAGGGGATTCCAATACAATCTCATCATGTGGCATACCAATGCCAACTCACTAGTCCAAGTGATCAATTTCAGGTCACAATTGATCACACTGATAGGTCTAAGAGTCAAAGGGATCACATAAACAAGACTAGTGTCTGCTAATACTAACTGATAGAATCAAAAAGGGAGAGAACGATCCATCATGGGAAGCGGGATACACAGCAGACTCATAGAATGGCAGATGTCCTAAATAGCACTCTGGCCTCAGAATCAGCCCTTAAGGCATTCGGATATGGCTGAAGAGCCCATGAGAGTATTTTAGGCATGGAAAGCCAAGACACTCTGGGGAAAAAAAAAAAAGAAGAAGACCTAAATGAAAGATCTCTGCGAGTGAGATCCCAGTGGAATGAATGGGCCATCAAAGAAGGAGGTACCTTTCTCTGAAGGGAGGAGAGAACTTCCACTTTGACTATGACCCTGTCAGAATAAGATTGAAGTCAGCAAACTCAAAAGGCTTCCATAGCCTTGGCAACTCATGACTAGAGCCTAGGGAGATTACTGATGCCATAAACAAGCGTGTCAAATTGTTAAGTCAACAACAGGAGTCACTGTGTACTTACTTCTCATTTGGGATCTGTCCTAAATGTGTTGTCCAATGTGAAGTAATGCTATAACTAGTACTGAAACAGTATTTTACACTTGGTGTTTCTGTGTGAGTGCAAACTGTTGAAATCTTTACTTAATATATGCTAAATCAATCTTCTGTATATAAAGATAATTGAAAATGAATCTTGACGTGAATAGAATGGGAAAGGGAGCAAGAGATGGGAGGGGTGCAAGTGGGAGGGAAATTATAGGGGGGGAAAGCCATTGTAATCCATAAACTGTACTTTGGAAATTTATATTTACTAAATAAAAAAGTTAATTAATAAATAAATGAATGAATTAGAGTGGCCAAGACTGTTGCATAGGGGGTAAAGACATCACCTTCAATGCTGGCATCCCATGTGGGCACCAGTTAGAGTCTCAGCTGCTCCACTTCCAATCCAGTGCCCTACTAATGGGCCTGGGAAAAAAGCAGCAGGAGGTGGCTAGGTGTTCGAGCCCCTTCCACTCACATGGGAGACCTAGATGAAACTCCTGTCTCCTGGCTTTGGCCTGACCCAGAATTGACCATTGTGGTCACCTAGGGAGTGAACAGTGGATAGAAGATCTCCTCTCTCTCTGTCTCTTCCCCTCTCTCTGTAATTCTGACTTTCAAAATAAATAAAATAAATCTTTAAAAAAAAAAAACAGTTTTTAAATTAGAGTAGAAAAGCAGGGTTACATGCACATGCATTTCCTTGCTAAAAGAAGCAAATTACCAGTTTGGAAACACCTGACACCATCTTCCTACCTCCGGTAAAACAGTTCTTTTTTTTTTTTTAAAGCCAGGATCCAGGAGCTTCTTCTGGGTCTCCCACATGGGTGCAGGGGCCCAAGGACTTGGACCATCTTCTACTGCTTTCCCAGGCCACAGCAGAGAGCTGGATCAGAAGAGGAGCAGCTGGGACTAGAACCAGTGCCCATATGGGATGCCGGTGCTTCTGGCCAGGGCTTTAACCCACTGCGCCACAGCGCCCACCCTAACAGTTCTCAATTTTCTCGATCCCTATTGTAATTTACAGCATTTGTACCATGATACAGGCCAATAGCATCATCTGATCAGGCGGATTTCCTGGTCATCCAGCCAGGGACAGGGAATTCCTGCAGCCAGCTGTCAACCTCCCGTAGAGTCCCAGAAGACCCCTTCTCCCCGACTTCTTTTCTCACAAAGGATTAGTTGAGCACTAATGCTGTGCCCTAGTAATGCTGCCATAGGCAGTGAGCTACGTCCCACTCACAGCCCCATTACAGGAACATGCACATGGTCACAGGGAGCCCCCAGCTCTGGTACTTGGCGCAGGGGCCAGTGGGCTATCAGAGAGGCACTCAGGAGGTCTTGGACGATTCCTCAGATGTTCTGTCCTTACATAAGCTGATCTCAGCAGAGACCTTAATTCATCACCAGACAGGAGTTTAAAAAATGCAAAACAACTGGTGCCGCTGCTCACTAGGCTAATCCTCCACCTAGCGGCGCCGACACACCGGGTTCTAGTCCCGGTCGGGGTGCCAGATTCTGTCCCGGTTGCCCCTCTTCCAGGTCAGCTCTCTGCTGTGGCCCTGGAAGGCAGTGGAGGATGGCCCAAGTGCTTGGGCCCTGCACCCCATGGGAGACCAGGAGAAGTACCTGGCTCCTGCCATCGGATCAGCGCGGTGCGCTGGCCGCAGCACGCCGGCCACGGCGGCCATTGGAGGGTGAACCAATGGCAAAGGAAGACCTTTCTCTCTGTCTCTCTCTCTCACTCTCTCTCACTGTCCACTCTGCCTGTCAAAAAAAAAAATGCAAAACAAACACACTCATAAGAATGGCAGTGCCCTCCCGTAGGTGAGAAGCCTTTCAAGGTGGCTTCTTCCTAGGTACACATGCACTGGAACAGTCAGGAGCAGCGTCTGCTCCCTGGAGCGTGCTAGGCACTGAAGATAAGGCAGTCAGCAGAGCAGCCCTGCTCCTGCCCTCAAATTGTCCTTTGTCCTTAAAGGAAATTGACTCAGTAAAATAATCACAAAAATATATGTACAATTCCAACTGCAATGATTCACAGGGAGAAATTAATAAGATCCCGAAGTCCTACCATTGAGGGGTGGATCCTGTGGGGGAGGTCTGCAAAGTGTCACTGTCACAAGCTGAGAGCTCAGGAGCTGGTAGGTAATGGGGCACTACCAGGTGGGAGAGACAGAGGTTCTGCAAGTGCAAAGGCCTTGCTCTGGGAGGGGAGAAAGAAGACAAAATCAGGTTGGAAGCAACTGTGAGGCTGAAGAACAGGCTCAAGATGCAAAAGGCGTGAGCCATGTGTGAGCAGAATTAGACAAGGTGAGCTGCAGAGCTTCCTGAGTGAAGCAATTGGAGATCAAGGGATGGTGATAGCAAGGACAGGTGGGAGGCCATTGGACATAGAAGTTTCAATTTTCAAGCTACCTAAGAGCTGTGCAGTCAGCAGGTCAGAGGACTGAGTCCCTGATGCTGAGCAAGCTAAGCGTGCAGCAGTGCTAGAGGACTGCGGTGGAGAGGAGAGTGGAGAGGTAGTGCTGCAGAAGCGTGCAGACAGGGTATGGGAGACCAGCTCAGTGGTTCACACTCTGCCCGACAGGGCCAGGTTGAGTAGCTGGCATTAACCTCAAAGAGCCAGAGAGGAGGAAGGAAAGGATGGAGGCAGCAATGTTTGAGTCCTAGGAAAGGATGCCAGTGGGATGGTTGTGTTAGGGAGTGGCAGTGTAGTGAGTGGCCGCGTGGTCCATCGTGTGGCTGAGTGAAGCAGAGAAAGCAAGCAGTCCCTAGGCAGGATACCAGGAGAACTCAGGGTGGGACAGGGGAAGGCAGACACTTAGCAAACAGGTGGGCATGCAGGTAGAGCGTGAGAGCAAGGGCGTGCAAGCTCAGAATAAAATCTTGAGTTGGGCATGCACAGGTATTGTGTGCTTGAGGAACTGAATCCTAACACCAATGCGTCAGGCAGTGGATTGCAAGAGCAGTATTGCAGGTGTTATCAATATGATTTGCAGGTTTTTTTGGGTCAGAAATCCTTCTTCCCATCACTGGGATTCTCAATCCCCTCTGATGTTGAAGGTAACCAGACAGTGAATTGTGCTGATGTCTGGGAACAAGCCTGAACAGAGAGAAGAAAACCAACGCTCTAATGCAGGTGGAGAACCCACGGCTTTGCCTCTGGCCTCACTCTGGATCTGTCAGGAAAGGGTTGGGCCAGATGTTCTGGTCATGGTTGCCTAGAACTGATATCTAATTCCTTTCTGATCTGGCAATCTCAATTCTTACGGAGCAGGTTTCTGGAGAGGACCCTGTGAGTCGACATTGTGTTATTTACCTGTGATTTTTTTAAAGTATCATAAAATTATATCCTTGCCTAAAATAAGAATGGATATCTATAAAAATAATCACACAGTATTTGTTCTTCTGCAATGTTACACTCACAAAATAGAAACTTTACAATAAGGTTGCATAGGTATGATAAAAATTTCCTAATAGCAAAGTTAGCCAGACTACTTAGGGAGTGTGTGCATAAAATTTCATTGAATTCTTTTAGGAAATGCCTGGGAACAGTGTCAGAGAAGAACTGCTGAACAGTGCAAATGTTCGCAGCCCCTGGGAGATGAGAAACACTGCTCTCTCATGTTTAAATGATGAGTATTCCCTTGCCTTGCTCCTTGTAAGTGCCCTGCATTTGTTTTCTGTGTGCAAGAGAGTGCTGGCATTCCCTGTAGTACCTGTGACTCTTATTTGTGTATTGACATCTAGGGCTTTGCTGAGCCTGGAGGGACTGCCCCTTCCGGGGATGTCAATTCCTAGAGTCAGTAAATAACTTCCATGCGGACTTATCTTCAGTGTACAAACCTGCAAGTCCTGAGCCCCTAAACACTTCCTTTATCACGTCCTCACTCTTGACCTGAGCCACTCTCCGTCCGCAGTCATCACCACAGGCCCATGTACCAGACAAGCGGAGGCTGCCCCTGTGTCCCTGAGCCTGCTGATAGTACTCAAAGCAGCCACGCCTGCTCATCCTGCCTTGCCTACTGTGGGACTTAAGGCTATGAAGGGCCAACATTATTTAAAAAGCTCATTGCTGTAAGTTTCCATAAGCTCTATCTGAGTCATTATTGAAAGAGCTGAATTTTAGTTGTGAATTTTCCAATAAAAATCTGCATAATTAGGGGAAGCGTGTTCACTTTACTGAGACAATCAGAGGTGTTGATTGTCCACAGACCCATCACACAGGTGCTCTCTTTGAGACCTAAGCTTTTAGTTAAGGTGATAAAATGTTACTTCTCAAATTATTTTATACATTTGAAATAATACTAATTTTAAAAATCTAGTGGGTTTCTTGAGAAACTGAAAAAACACTAAAACTATGTTTGGAGGGATTAATATCCCTGAAAACCCAAGTAAATTTGGAAAATGCAGTTGCAACCCATATAGCTGAAACGATGAATTTCTGTTTCTGCTTTGAATTCCAACTATTTATCAGTATATGCATTTAAAAATAATTCAACTTCATTACACTAAGAAACCTTTTGCATAATAATAGAGCTTATTAATACCAGAAAGCATTAAAAGTCCTCCTGAGAAACAGGTTTATTTGTCTTCAGAAAAGATTTGTGGCTTTGAGCCCAATGAATAAATGGAGTATAAACACTGTATAACAATTTTAAATGTGAGTAGACAAGCGGCAACTAATTTCCCCATGTTCAATTTGGAAAAGCCACACAATTAATCCTTGTGAGGTATTTTATTATACTTGGTCTTAAAAGAAGACACAGGAGGAGTTCCAGCTAAGGATTGGAACCAGGGAAGCTGGAGGCTATTTTTCAGAGCCAGAGCACTGGAAGCTGAGTCTGGACAGAAGTCCTGTGGCCCAGACCATGCCTCCCTCTTCAGAAAATCAGCATGGAGACAATATTTTTGTCCCTTATGTAGGAATTTTTTAAAATGTATATACATAATGAATGGTACTATTGTGTGTGTGTGAATGGGTGTGTTTACAGATGGGGGTCACTCTTCCTGTTGCTCCTCTGCCCCCATCCCACCTGCCACAGTCAATTGGCATCCGCAGAGAGGGCAGCATAGGGAGCCAGTGAAAGGAGGGTACAGGGACTTGTCTGGATCACTCATCACTTTCTCTTTAATAAGTCTGAGTTGCTCAGAGGGAACTGAATTAATCCACCAATTATGGGCATTCCTTGAGAACTTCCTACGCATTACACACTCTAAGGAATGCAAATAAACCTCAAATTGAGTTCAACCTTATACATGAGCTTGCAACTCCTGACAAAATAATGTGTGTCCTATCTCACAAACTTGGATCTTTAAAAGCCCAAATAGCATCACAGTCATAGTTCCAAATTTGGCTGAACATCATAACACAGGGTACCTTTTTAAAAATACTTAATTCCAAGACACAATTTACTGTATCAGCTCCATCGTTTCATAGTGTGATACAAAATGTCTTTATTTCAACTGAAAATCATACAGTTCCCAAAGTTACTGGAAAACAGTGGCAGAGAAATTATTGTTACCTTGGTTCTTTGTCTCACGTGGAAGAATTTCCAAGTGGACAGCAAAGAGATTTAAAAGTATTTATTGGCCAGCACCGTGGCTCACTTGGTTAATCCTCCACCTGTGGCGCCGGCATCCCATATGGGCGCCAGGTTCTAGTCCTGGTTGCCCCTCTTCCAGTCCAGGTCTTTGCTGTGGCCCAGGAAAGCAGTAGAGGATGGCCCAGGTGCTTGGACCCCTGCACCAGTATGGGAGACCAGAAGGAAGCGCCTGGCTCCCTGCTTCAGATCGCCACAGCGATGTGATGGCCATTTCGGGAGTGAACCAACGGAAGGAAGACCTTTCTCTCTGTCTCTCTCTCTCACTGTCTGTAACTCTACCTGTCAAATAAATTAAAAAAAAAAAAGTATTTATTAGAATCAAGGACCTCCAGCTGGAGCGACATGTGTTGGGAGCTTCCAAGAGAGGAAAGAACCTCAAAAGTCCTCATAGTGATATCGGAAATGAACCCCTAAAATCTATATGAAAATGTGGCTCCTTAAAGTTCCCCAGAAGTGCCATCTGGAATGCCACACATGCTACCGGAATTTGGGGTGCTATACGATATCACCATATGCTTATTAATAAATCCCCAATATTAATAAGCCTGAGAGGATTCTTGCCTAATATTTAGAGAATTCTAAATACCGGCATCAATAAACAAGGCAGCATGGTACATTTTAAGTTTTTATTTAGTGCGAAAGATGCATAGGAGACTGAGAGCTTTATTTAAGAGAGAGAAGTAAATCTGGGTTCATACCAAGCACCAGGAACCAGCCACATGGAGGAGCATCTAGGCCAGGAAGCCTATGGCGGGTGGCCTGAAGGCCATGCACCCTGGAGGCACAGGGCTACAGCAAGCCCCCTCCTGGTAGGAGGCCAGGGAAGAGAAGAGGCCAGGACAAACCATGTCCCAGGCTTTTAACCCACTTCCAAAGGGGATTGGTTAATTAACTTGATTGGCCGGTGGACACCCAGGTGTGGCCAGCTAGCGGAATTGAGGTCACACAGGGGCGTGGCAAAGGTATCAGGTAGGGCTTGAGGTCACTTAGCAGCGTGGTGAAGGTGTGGTCTTTCAGCTCACAAACCTACTTGATTTTAACCTGTATGCCTGCCTACTTTTGAGTACAATTTTGAAGGGAAAACAAATTCGACAATCAGATTGGCATTCAGTTACCAGGCGGGGACAAAAACCCATCAAAAGACCTCACTTATAATTCTCCATACTGTCTGGTCTACTAAGGGTGGGATAGGTAACTTTTTTTCACAATAAGCTGTGAGCTCAGGGAAGAGGCCCCTTGCTATTCTCATGGTAAATTTGGAGATTCTGAAGGAAGGAAGAGGGCAGCCTGTTCGTTCTTGCTAAAGATAATGTTTTGGGGAAGAAGCAAATATTTTATACCCCAAATTCCATTGGGATCTCCTATCTATCTATTAACCCATCTGACTCCTCACACTAAGAACCAGGAAGATCTACAACTGAATGTCATGAGACTACAAACTGATGCCAACATTTAAGTGACAGAGATCAGAATGGTCTGACAAAAGGAAAAGTCAGGGTCATGAAAATGCTTTGACAAACAATTACACGTATGCTCAAAACCAATGACAGGAAAGAATCAGTGAACTTGAAGATAGAACACTAGTATTAACCAATGTGAACAGAGAAAATAGGAGAAAAATGACAGAGCCTAGGAAATTATGGGAGAGACCACAATAAAAGATCTAACTTCTGTGTCAATGGAGTCCATCATTATTGTGATGTGGGAAGGGATTTAGCTCCTACATGGTCTCCACTGACATTGCATGTATGTGGACAGGGATATAGGATGGTACCCATTGCCAGCTGGAAAATTATCAGTATCCTGTTTCCCTATAGGACTGAACTTCTTCAACACCGCCGGAGTATGCATCTTTCATTTCAGTCCCACAAAGCTGCGAGTCCAGGCTGCCCACAGGTTTTTACCGGTATGGACCGGTGTAGGGCCATGGTTTGTAGTATTTGACTGGAGTACATCACTTACTGCCTAAACATTTTCTTTCTTTTTGAGCCATCCTTGTCCTGGTCTTGTTGAAATCGGAATTTGGGTTGCCATTTGATATCACTGTATGCTTATTAATAAATTCCCAATATTAATAAGCCTGTGTGGGTTTTTGCCTAATATTCAAAGAATTCTGAATACTGGCATAGATAAATGAGGCAGCATGATATATTTTTAAGCCTTTATTCAGTGAGAGAAATGCATAGGAGAGTGAGGGCTTTATCTAAAAGAGAGGAACAAATCTGGGTCCATACCAAGCACCAGGAACCAGTCACGTGGAGGAGCATCCAGGGCAGGAAGCATGGGGCAGGTGGCCTGAAGGCCATGGGCCTAGAGGCACAGGGCCACAGCAAGCCCCACCCTGGCAAAAAGCCAAGGAAGAGGGGAAGGAGAGTGCGTGGACACACTGTGTTAGGAAACTGGCACAGTTGTAGCCAGGTGGCCGCATGGCCCAGCTACCTGAGCCAGGCTCCACCCCCATCCTAAAGGGATCTGCTGCTCCTGCTTCCCTGCCTGCCCTCAGGAAAAGTTTTAAAAGGGCCTGTTCCTGAGCACATGCTCTCTTGGCTCTCCTCTCCTGCTCTCTGCTCTCCTCTCTGCTCTGCTCTGTCTTCTCTCCTCACTAGCTCCTCTCCTCTGGCTCTCTCTCTTATACTCTCTCTCTCTCTCTCTTTTTCCTTTGCTGCCCCTTCACTCTGCTCTGTGGGGTGTTCCCCAGTAAACCCTTCCCCTTACTCCAGTGTTCAGTGTGTTTTGCGATAGCTAACATTAATATATAACACACTGTGTCCGAGCTTTGAGTCCATTTCCAAAAGGGAGTGGTTAATTAACCTGATTGGCTGATGGGTGCTCAGGTGTGGCCAGGTAGGGGCATGAGGTCACACAGGGGTCTTCCAGCTCACAAATCTAATCAATTTTAACCTGTATGCCTGCCTACAACATTGTGACTGTAATGAGCAGGGCTTTTTGTATTCTTGGTTTTTCATCTGGGTTTACTGGGGTTTCTGAGTTGCTGCTTCTCCAAGATTCAATCTGTGTTATAAGAGGCAAAAAAAAAACCTCAGGGAACTCCCTGCCATGTTGTTCTTTGAGTCTCCAGTCTAGGCTGTCTTCTTCCCTCTACCATGAGAGCCTCTATACTTTTGATATTCTTAGCAGGAGGAACAGGTAAAAGAATATCTACTCCTTGAAACTGGGAATTAAATATGTTTTAAAAATTCATATGCTTACATAGTGCCCCTACTTTGTGCCTCAACCAACTGCATCCTAAGCACTACTTTCATTTGTTTCTTAGTATTAATGTATATCTGTAAACAATTGCTTCGTTGTGATGTCAAAAATAAAATTAAAAGAACACTTTTATATAAAAAGGTCCCCTACTGCAAACATTAAAAATCTTCATGTCCCTAGAGAATTTGAGTGGCACCTCCTCGAGTGCAACTATTTTTTTCTCTCTTCTTCCCCACTGAGAGTCTTTGCCCACCACCAAGAACTCTTTATGGTTTTATTTTATATCAGAGAAACAATAGGTCATTTTACTCAATTCTGGACATATGTTAGCCTAATAATGAAAGTGATTTTTAAATTATTTCCACATTCTTGGGAATACTTGCCATTAAAATTATCTGGAGGACACAGCATTTTCCATCCTTTGAAAACTACCATCCTTAAGAGTTCACATTCTTTGCAAAATTCTTGAAACAAGTGAGAATTGTCCTTATCTTTCAAGCACTAAGAAAAGAATCTCAATTCAAGAGCAGTTGATTCCTGGGCTGCAAATGTCAAGTAGCAGAAAACGCTGTGTGATACTAATGTCCTTAGAACTTAGAGGAATGCATCATTTTATGATGACTCATTTTTAATAGTCAATGTTTTCCTGTCTCCTAAGTCTGACTTTATGTTTTAAAGGACTCCACATATACTGTGATCTCATCCAAGTTCATAGTCCAGTCAGGGGAACTATTGCACCCATATCAACTGGACAGAAAATTTTGTTCAGTTTTAGATAATAGGAGCCGTATGACTACATCATAGCACAGAGAAGAGTCTGGGCTGGAATATATTTTCCTCATAGCAGTTCAAAAAAAATTTTTTTTTAAAGAGTGTGAGAGAGATACACAGGGAGGTGAGGGTTTTATAAAAGGGAGAAAGGGGTTTAGAAAAGTGAGTTAGGGAGTCCATACCAGGCAGAGAGCAGTCCAGAAGTCGTGTACAAGAAATCCACAGGCTGGAGTGGAGCGGAGAAAATCGTGCAATTAAGAGTAGCCCCAGGCCGGCGCCGCGGCTCACTAGGCTAATCCTCCGCCTAGCGGCGCCGGCACACCGGGTTCTAGTCCCGGTCGGGGCGCCGGATTCTGTCCCGGTTGCCCCTCTTCCAGGCCAGCCCTCTGCTGTGGCCAGGGAGTGCAGTGGAGGATGGCCCAGGTGCTTGGGCCCTGCACCCCATGGGAGACCAGGAAAAGCACCTGGCTCCTGGCTCCTGCCATCGGATCAGCGCGGTGCGCCGGCCGCAGCGCGCCGGCCGCGGCGGCCATTGGAGGGTGAACCAACGGCAAAGGAAGACCTTTCTCTCTGTCTCTCTCTCTCACTGTCCACTCTGCCTGTCAAAAAAATTAAAAAAAAAAAAAAAAAAGAGTAGCCCCAGGTGGTGGTGGGCCAAAAGGTGGAGCGCCTGGAGGCAAGGAGAGCAAGAGGCCCAGGGTGCTCCATACCTTCTATTGGATTCTAAAGGAGGAATGGTTATGTAGCCTGATTACTAGGTGGGCATATACAGGTGAGATCTGGTAGGAGCGTGAGATCACCCAGGGGGTAGGGGGGGGCGTGGTTTTCCAGCTCATGAATCTAATTAATTTAATCCTATCTGCCTGCCATATCAAACTGACCTTTTTTCCAGTTGTCTGTGAACATCTGAGGATGATTTGGCCCCTAAGCACATTTGGCATACTTCTCTGCCAATAACTGCCAAATAAGACAGCCAGAGAAATCAGTAATGATGTGGATGACTTGAATGATAATTTATAAAACTAAGGAACAAGAACAAATGAAGCCTTAGGCAAATAGTAGAAAATAAATAATAAACAATAGAGCATATACCAATGAAATTAAAACATGAAAACAATACGTAAAATCAATGCAACTAAGGTGGTTCTTTGAGAATACCAATACACTTAATAAACTTCTACCCAAGCTAACCAAGAAAAAGAAAGAAGACACAAATTGCCAAATCAGAAATAGAAGAAAAATGATCACTGTAGATCCAATGGGCATTAAAGGGATAATAAGATAATTATCAACTCTATGCATTCAACTTTAATTAAGTGGATAGCATAGACCTATTTCTAGAAATGCATAAATTACAAAACTTCAAGCATATTTAGACAATGTGCATAGCCATTTATTAAAGAAATTTAACTAGTAGTTTAACATCTTTCAGAAAGGAATGACTGGGCTCAGACACTTTCACTAGTGAATTTGTACCAAATATTTAGGTAATAAATACTATGAGTACAAACTCCCTGCAATCTCTCCCAAAAGTAGAAGAAAAAATAATTGCAAGATAACTTTTTGAATTATTTGTATTAGGAAAAGTCACATAAAAGTATTACAAATACAGAAAACTACAAAAAAAACCTGTGGGGAGCAACTCGGACTAGACTAAGTTACTGGAATTAAGACTTATTCTATGCATCTGCTCTCCCACAATATGGCGCTGGGAGAGGAGGAAACAGCTTCTACACAGCTGCCTCCAGTTCAACCAATAAACTGTAGGACCTGCTCCTGATGGGAGGAGAGCAGTGTACTCGGCATGTGGGTAGCAGAGTTGGGATTGGTGGAAGAGGACTATAAAGGAGGAGAGAGACAACATGCACGAGGAACATCTATGAGGAACATCTGAGCAGCCCCCGAGAGAGCCAGCCGGCGGTGTGCCGCTCCCCCGCGGAAGTGGGGAAAGTGGCAGGGGGAACCGCCCTTCCACGGAGGTGGAAGGGATGGTAGCCAACCCGGGAAGAACCAGCAGCAAACCCGGGGAGGGCCGAGCAGACAAAAGAACAGCGCAGGGTCCTATGTCGTTCCTCCGCAAAGACGGGGAGCGACATAATGGTGCCGTGACTCGGATAGGAAACCTAGACAGGGTTTAGTGTCGTTCCTCCATGAAGAGGGGGAGCGACAAAACCTTTAATGAACACAGTTATAAATCCTTAATAAAAATTAGCAACACAAATTAAGTAATATATGTGAAGGATCATACATCACCACTAAATAAGATTCACTCCAACACAACATTTCTTCTAGATTTGTAAATAAATCAATGCTACTCATACTAGCAGACAGTATTTTTAAAACTATATGATCATATCCTATCAAAAAATAATTCAACAAAATTCAACATCCTTTTATGATTGACTCACTATGAATAGAAGGTACTTCCTTAATATAAAGAATTGTAGTTTTGCCTGCGCCGTGGCTCACTAGGCTAATCCTCCGCCTGCGGCACCGGCACACCAGGTTCTAGTCCCGGTTGGGGCGCCGGATTCTGCCCAGGCTGCCCCTCTTCCAGGCCAGCTCTCTGCTGTGGCCCGGGAGTGCAGTGGAGGATGGCCCAAGTGCTTGGGCCCTGCACCTGCACGGGAGACCAGGAGAAGCACCTGGCTCCAGACTTCAGATCAGCGCAGTGCGCTGGCCGCAGCGGCTATTGGAGGGTGAACCAACGGCAAAGGAAGACCTTTCTCTCTGTCTCTCTCTCTCATTGTCCACTCTGCCTGTAAAAAAAAAAAAAAAAAAAAAAAAAAAGAATTGTAACTTTATACTTACCTGGCAGGGGAGAGGGGAGACACCATGATCAAGAATTGTAGTTTTAAAAATCTAGTATCATTCTTAATTGAAACAAAATTAGTTTTATTAAATGAAATCTACAATATTTAAGATTTGAAACTAAAAAACTATAATAATACAAAAGGGAAACACAAGTATAAATTTAACCCAACATTTATAGATCTCTAAATAGAAAACTCTGAAACCCTGGTGAAGGAAATCAAAGATTTGATGAAATGAAGAGATATTCCATGTTCAAAGGACTTAAAACATTAAAATAGCAATTCTCCCTAAATGATTTACTGATGCAACCCCATACCATTCTATATCCAGGCATATTTTTGTAAGCACCAAAACATGAATTCTTATATTAAGTGTAAGGCAAAGGATTGATAACAGCCAGCACAAGTTGTAAAAACAGCAAAGTTGAATGATTGACTCTATCTGATTAAGATTCATTAAAAAGCTATATTAATCATGATAGTATGATTTTGGGGAGATAGATCAGTGGAACAGAACAGACAACCTCGAAATAGACCCTCAAAATAGTCATCTTATTTTTCACAAAAGTGCACAGGCAGCTCAATGAAGAAAAAAACTCTGTTCACAAAACTACCTGCAGAATTGGATTTTTCTATGTTAAAAAAGAAAAAAAGAATATGGATGATGATCCCACATCCTACACAAAACTTTATTCAGAATTGATCAAAGACTCACATGGAAAATGGAAAAGCACAAAAATTCTAAAAGAAAACAGAAGAGAATCTGCATGACCTTAAGTTTGTTATGAAGTTTTAGACATAATTCTAAAAGGATGATCTATGAAGGAAAATTTCTTAGTTGGGGTTTAATAGAGTTCAAAACAATTGCCTTCTGAAAGATACTGCTAAGAAAATGAAAAGATAAGCTATAGAGTGGGAGATAATATTTTCAAAGCGCATGTCTGACTTGTATCCATCCATACAAAGAATTTTAAAAACTCAACTAAGTGAACAAGCAATTCAATTAAAACCTGGGCAAAAGATCCAAACAGACATCTCATCAAAGAGGATATACAGATGGTGAACAAGCAGATGAAAGGCAGCTCAACATCACTTCTCATTACAGAAATGCGAATTAAAGCAGCATGGGATACTCCTACACATCTATTATAATACTTAAAATCAAAAAAAAAAATACTGACAATACCAATTGCTGGTGAGGATTCAGAGCAACAGGAACGCTGATTCATTGCTGAAGGGAATACGAAATGTTACATCTCCTTTGAAGCACGTCAGCCGTTTGCGTTATCCATCTACTGCCGTCCACACAAAAACATAGCAGCTTTATTAACAACTGTCCAATCAGGAAGTAGCTAACATGATGTCCTTTGTTAGGTAAATGCGGAGCACAAATCCAACAGGAAAATACGACTTTGTGATTGCATTTTTAGTTTGTTTATTTATTTATTTATTGCCTCTACAATGAAATGTCTGAACCTGGGTACCTTTATAAAGAAAAGAGGTTTGTTTAGCTCACAGTTCTGGAGGTTCTAGGGTGCGGCACCCGCAGTGGCTCAGGTGAAGTCCCCTGTGTAATTCTTTGGCTATAGTGTTTTGAAAAAGACAAACCCATTCAGACAGAAAGCATTTCCATGGCGGAGGGGCCAGAGGAGGAGATGACTATTTGAAACACAGGCTCTTCTTAGGGCTGTGAAACTATTTTATTTGGCACCTTTTTTTGTTGGACTTGTGGCCTCATCCATTTGTCAAAACGTACAGAACTTAAATATCACAGAGTAAAACTTCAGGCATGCAAATCAAAACAAAGTCAGCTGGATTGGTAGGGAATGCCAGCATGAAATTCAGACTGTAAGAAAGAGTCTAATGGTATTCAAAACTTATGACATAACCTCACAAAAGAGGATGTGGGAAAGAGTTGCTGATCTAAGGTAATTTGGAAATGAGTGGAGATTGTACACTAAAGACATAGCACTGTACCCTCGCAAGCAAAGTGCTTTCTCCTAGGAGGGAAGATTAACACTTTTGCTCTAATTATACACTAGGATTGAATAAGTAAGTAACTGAGTGATGATTGTTATGGCCAGGATTCTCACCTTCAGTGTGGCAGTTTACAGATAAGCCCAGGGAGAACCCAGAAGGAACCTTGTGTGCTGGATTAGAGTGGGTGACATCAATGTCAACTCATGCTTTGCTTAACACAGAAACAGGAGGGTATGCATAGAAATGCTACAGGTATACATGCCTAGATGAGTTAGTATACTCACATGTCCTTTTTTTAATTAATTAATTAATTAATTTGAAAGAGAGAGAGAGAGAGAGAGAACAAGACAAAAAGAGCTTCCATCAATTCATTCCCCAAATCCCAAATGGCTATAATGGCCAGGGCTGGGTCAGGCTACAGCCAGGAGTCAGGAAATTCATCCAGGTCTCCCACATGGGGGCACCCTCCTAAGGACTTGGGGGATCTTCTGCTATTTTCCCAGGTGCATTAGCAGGGATCTGGATCAGAAACACAGCAGCCAGGAATTGAACCAGTGCCCATGTGAGATGCCAGAGTCTCAGGTGGCGACCTAAACCACTCTGCCACTATGCCAGCCCCCCAACATGTACTGATTTTTAAAAAAAGAAAGATTTTGTATTTACTTTTTTTTTTTTTGATAGGCAGAGTGGACAGTGAGAGAGAGAGAGACAGAGAGAAAGGTCTTCCTTTTGCCATTGGTTCACCCTCCAATGGCCGCCGTGGCCAGCGCACTGTGGCCGGCGCACTGCGCTAATGTGAAGGCAGGAGCCAGGTGCTTCTCCTGGTCTCCCATGGGGTGCAGGGCCCAAGCACTTGGGCCATCCTCCACTGCCTTCCCGGGCCACAGCAGAGAGCTGGCCTGGAAGAGGGGCAACCAGGACAGAATCCGATGCCCCTACCGGGACTAGAACCTGGTGTGCCGGCGCCGCTAGGTGGAGAATTAGCCTATTGAGCCGCGGCGCCGGCCCTGTACTCTTGATACCTATGTGCTGAGCATCCTGGAAGCAACACCACCCCAGGGGCAGCAAGCACAGGTGGAACCTAGAGCTTAGGGGTTGATACCTTTTGCTAATAAACAGAACCAGGGCTCCCTGCAGAAGTGCAAATCTAGAGCAGGAAACATACAAGCCAAGCATCGTGCAGGGGACAGCATTTCAAACACTGGTGGGGACAGGAAAAGTGAAACATGACAAATGAGCAGCAGAGAATTGAACACGCTGAACACTGCGGAGAATGGTTAAGCAGTTACCCCCGCAAGCCTCAGCAGATGGCTTCAGCTTGCAGAGAGACAGAATGTGCCTGGTGGTGACTTTGAAGGCTGTCCTGGAGGAGCAAGCTAGAGCAGGGGGAGAGGTGTCATGAGGTTTACTTTGTGATAAAACCACTGTTTGATTACTTTTGTGTGGATTCAAGTGCACTTTCAGAACTCCACACTCAATTCAAACCCTACTCGCTGCCACATTGGTTTGCTTGCTTAGTGTCACCCACCAGGTGGAACAAGAGAGGAAAGGTTGCTGGCTGTGTTCTGGTAAAGAAGTACTAATAAGCCTTCCGCTTTTTTTCCATTTCCTGTTTTCCTCCAGGATTTATGTATTTTATTTGAAAGAAATACAGAGACAGGGACACACACACACACACACACACAGCGAGAGCAAGAGCGAGAGCGAGAGAGAGAGAGAGAGAGAGAGAGAATAGTCTTCTTTCTGATGGTTCACTTGCCAAATGGACTCAGCGGTGAGGCTGGGCCAGGCCGAAGCTAGGAGCCAAGAAACCAAGAGCTCTGTCTGGTTTCCCATGTGGGTGGCAGGGGCCCAAGTACTTGGTTCATCTTCAGCTGCTTTCGCCTGCGCATTGATAGGGAGCTGAATTGGCAGGGAAGCAGCTGATACTTAAACCAGCACCCACATGGGATGCCAGTGTTGTAAGCAGCAGCTTAACTTGCTACCACATGTAACCCCTTTTTTCACTTCTTAAAGGTACATACTTATTTCATAGAGTGCCTTATGTTGTGAATAAGCAGGTATCAAGTTTATTAGCAATGATTAAATACATTTGGAAAGACTGACAATTAAGGTAGTTTCCCTCTCTTTGCCCCTCCTGCCCTCTCTCTCTTCTCCAACTGCCTTTTTTTTTTTTTGATTGATTGATTGATTTATCTGTAAGTCACAGTTACCCAGAGAGAGGAGAGGCAGAGAGGAGAGGCAGAGAGAGAGAGAGAGAGAGGTCTTCTATACGGTAGTTCACTCCCCAGTTGGCCGCAACGGCCAGAGCTGCACCCATCCAAAGCCAGGATCCAGGAGCTTCTTCTGGGTCTTCCACGCGGGTACAGGGGCCCAAGGACTTGGGCCATCTTCTACTGCTTTCCCAGGCCATGGCAGAGAGCTGGATCGGAAGAGGAGCAGCCGGGTCTCGAACCGGTGCCCATAGGGGATGCCAGTGCTTCAAACCAGGGCGTTAACCCACTGCGCCACAGCACCGGCCCCTCCATCTGCCTTTCACTCACTTTGTCCATCTCTGCACACAAAGCTTTACCAGCAAAACCAGAGCACTCATTTCCTCTTCGTATTTTAAGGTCTCTCCTTCAGGGTAAAATGAACTCATTCTGAAACTGCAGGCCTGCAAAATTCCAATTCAGTGCACACAATAAGTAAACTTCAGTTTATGGCTATGTCGTGTCTCTAATCTACCCAGTGCTGGTGTGGGAATACTGAAGGCTGACACTGCAGCAATCAAATTTTTTATAGATTTAAAAAATTTACAAAAGCATTTCTATAACATAGCAAATAAAATAAGAAACAGATAGTACTGTACCAATATAATAACTGTACCAAAAATCTAGGCAATCATTACTATAATGTAAAGAAGGATGTACTCATTAAATACTCTGTTCTTTAAATATTGGTTATTATAAGACAGATTAAAATCCCCAAGACTACTAGGAAAGTTATGCCATTAAAATGTGATGGTGGTGAGATGTCTGCTTTTAACATTTTTATGTTTAGTTGTCATTTTTCTAAAAATGTATTAATTGAAATCTTTTCTGTTATGAGGGACATACTATGAGGTACATGAAGATATAACAAAAAACATCACATAATTGTTTCTGCCTTTAAAGAATTCACAGCACTGTAAGGAAGACAAACACATAAAGTGAAATGCAATATAACTGGTTTATACTCTAGTTTCCTTTGGAATTCCTAATTAAATATTTATTCTTCCTAAGAAAAATTCTAAGCTTCCTGAAATTTCCCTAATGATTCAAGACATGTTCAAAAAGAAAGAACAAAAATTCCACACCTTCAAAAAACAGCTCTTTGGTTGAATATCATTTGTCTCCAAAGAATACCACCTTGAGAAAAAAAAAATGATTCATAGATTACCATGCTTTCTGTTTATATTTGTGGAATAATAGTAGAGTTCTAAATTTCTAAATCAAAAGCCAAGCAAAATTTGGCCAGCAAGTATAAATGATCATCATCAATGAAACTATTCTGCTTCAAAATGGCCCATTTTATGATTTTGCAGTTAACCCAATAACTCGTGTTCTCACTGTGCTACTCCTCTACTATAAATTCCAGTGGCTTTGGTGCCCATTTTAAATAGGTTTGTAGAGATTACTGGAAATCTTTTTTTTAAATACAGCTTAGGATTTCATTTAGCTCTGCTCCAATCAAGTGTCGTATTACCCAGACAAGGTAGAAAAGGTTCACGCTGCGATAGTCCCCTTCGAGGGCGATCCCCGTCTCCATCCTCCTTCAGAAATACCACCAGGTGTTTTCAAGTTCCGGAAAGGGACTGTCTCTCCATGAGGCATTTAGTCTGTGGAAGGCTCAGATGAAAACATACAATCTTACCCAATACCAGTAAAGAGGCCTGCTGCATGACATAACTTACTAGTGCCTTTGTAAACTACCCAAGGAGGTATGCAGAAGTCATCAAGCTAAGAAACGTGGATCTCACTAGAGCTGTGTAAGTTTTTCAGTGCTTCAAGTGATAAATGAGTGATTGACTCTCATCGCTGAGACAAACACTGAATGATTAATAAGGTTCATAAATATGTCAATCTATGTTTATTTTTAACATGCTTATATTTGCTTTCTAAATAGATACATAAAGGTATTAATATTAATGGTGCACCATGTGATTTTATACACACACACACTGCACAATATTCAAATCAAGATGCCTCTCTTTGTTTCTTTAATTTCTATATAAAAAATTCTAATTTTTGTTCAGAGCCTATGCAAAATCCTATTTGCATAAATTACAATCAAGATGGAATGGGTACTTCCACCGTGATGGCAACAGAACTGTGCATGTGTGGGTTTTCACACACTGCCTTAATCCACAGAGGCAGAACTCCTCTAGTTTCCGACACGAAGTAACAGAACTGTAAAATGTTTTTAAGACACCATAATCACAGAAAGAAAGCTCCTGAATAATTAGTCTTTGCTTTGACTAGTGGTTTATTTGCCATTTTACTTACTTAGCAGTAGCAAAATTAAACCTGCACAACATTTTATTATGAGCTCTGACAGTCCTGGGCAGCTGGGGCTAGAGTGAGAGGCCGGGAGAGGTGAGTGAGCAATATGCCCCTACGCAGGGGAAGCTGAAGTAAAACAATGCCAGATCTGCTTTAGAAATAGCTTAATTGATATTCTGTTCTAGAAGCAATTTCCTACTTCTGCCTTCCCTATTACTGCAACTAAAATAGCCCATAAGCAGACATTTTATACCCAGCAAGCTCCCAGGGTTACACATTTTCATAAAACAGAAGCTAGAAATTCCATCTGCTAATGGAATAAAACGCCAGCGGAAGTTTTTCATCTTTCCATGGGCTGGGGGAAAAATCCCAAGCAATGCATTTAATTCTAAACCTACAAGGGGATACTGAGCCCAGATTTATAACATTTGTATAGTACAAGAATGGCAAAGTGAGAAGTCGGTATAAAAGCTGGGATTTAAGCCCTCGATCATTAACGTTCTTACAAAATCAAGTCAAAACCACTTTATAAGGAAACTCCCACAATTTAGGAGAAGCAACTATCACTCCACGTAAAACAAGGTAGCCACAAACCCCTCAAGGAAAGGAGCAAGAGAATTCACACTCCCAGGAAGTAGAACAGGATAATCTGTATAAAATAACAAAACTGTTCAGGTTGAAATGGCTAAGGAGTTCTTAGGGTCAAAGACAGCAGGTTTGCTTTTTATTTTCTGAAAATTCCTTCATAACAATAAGATGCAGAAACAGAATCGCAAATGTTAACTTTAATGAAAACAGAAACCCAGAAAACCACAAAATATGATGAAGAGTAGCTAGAGGCAAAGCGGGTCCAACAGAGATGTGTGCGGAGCCAAGCAGTGGCCAACGCCTCCACTTTGGAGCTGAAGGAAGTTCACAGCGGGCTTTTCTCGGCGATGAGGGTCAAACATGCATATCCCTGACTTCCCAGCTGAGAGGGAAGCAGAAGCTCCTAGCAAGAACTCACTGGGTTCAGTCTGGTCCCAGATCCCAGAGGAGGAAAAGCTAAATGGTGAGGTACAGAGAAGCTTTCCTAACAGCATGACTTCATTGTAGTACAAAAAGAGAAACTGTTCTATTATCAATACATGATTGCCTATTTCTTTGGCTGGGAGGAAATAAAGACTATAAAAGTCACATACACAGAGAAACAAAGGAAAAACCCTGGGTCATGAGAACAATGCCTGCTAAACAACAACATGGTCCTGTATCCTCCCATGCATGTTGTATTCCGGAAGCAGTCAACCAGAAACATGGGCCTGTTCCAAACTCAGACCCAGAAAATCATCTGCATACAGCTTCTACGAGGGAAAGAAGGGTGAGGGCAGTGGAGAATGGCTCAGGTGCTTGGGCCCCTGCACCCGCATGGGAGACCAGAAAGAAGCACCTGGCTCCTGGCTTCCGAACAGCACAGCGCTGGCCGTGGCGGCCATTTGGGGAGAGAACCAGTGGAGGGAAGACTTTTCTTTTTTTTTTTTTTTTTTTTTTTTTTTTTTTTTTTTTTTTTTTTTTTGACAGGCAGAGTGGACAGTGAGAGAGAGACAGAGAGAGAAAGGTCTTCCTTTGCCGCTGGTTCACCCTCCAATGGCCGCCGCTGCAGCCGGCGCACCGCGCTGATCCTGGCAGGAGCCAGGAGCCAGGTGCTTTTCCTGGTCTCCCATGGGGTGCAGGGCCCAAGCACCTGGGCCATCCTCCACTGCACTCCCTGGCCATAGCAGAGAGCTGGCCTGGAAGAGGGGCAACCGGGACAGAATCCGGCGCCCCAACCGGGACTAGAACCCGGTGTGCCGGCGCCGCAAGGTGGAGGATTAGCCTATTGAGCCACGGCGCCGGCTGGGAAGACTTTTCTCTCTGTCTCTGTCTAACTGTCTATAACTCTACCTATCAAATAATAATAATAATAATAATAATAATAAAAGGGTGGGTAGGAACTGGGCCTATTATGGAAGTTGGAAAAACTTACCAGGAAAATGGTTCTTCGGAGTTGGTAAAATTATGATAAATGAACTCCTCTAAATTTTAAAAACCAGGAGAATTAATCACCTCGATGTTGCAAGAGCACAGAACATAGATAAAATGTAGCTCAGAGAAGAAAGGGCAAGAACGCAGAGGGTGTGTAATGCATGTTGGCAGTGCTCTTTAAAGAAGCTTAGGAAAGAAACCACATTCATCACACTCAGGAAAATGAAGCTGGCAAACGCACAAACGAGTCGCTGCTCAAAGCACGGAGCAGGAGTCCACTGAGGATGATCCAAGGGGCAGTTCCACCCTGCTCAGCTTTGTTGTGGCCCTAAGCAGAGAATAGTCTTCAATGGTTGAAAAAGCAAAACAAAAACAAAGTATGAGAGACTGAATAGATCCATGATGCCTAAAATGCTTGCAACCCGATCCATTGCAGAGAACAGAAACAAGAAACAAGCAAATCAATGAATCAATGAAGTATCAATGAACAGTTCTGAAACATTAAAAAAAAATAATGAGCATGACAGATTTAAGATTGGATATGTTCATAACTGAGTCACCCTAGAAGCAATTCAAATATGAAGCAGACAGATATTTAAGGATATAATTCAAGGGAAATAAAACATGTATTAATGAATTAAAGAGGGCATCTTGTCCAGGGGAAAATATAACCCAGAAAGGTCAACTCTAAGATAGATAAAAAGGGATGATGTTGGACTTGAATAAAACGAACCCTCTGAGCAGAGAAGCTAAACAAACAAAACTTCAGACTTCTATAGCAGTGCTAGAAGAAAGTGAAGAATTTCCATGAAAAGTTCAAGCCAAACAGTTTATATTGAGCAAGCTGCCCTTCAGATTACCCTGGCTGCAACAGGAAATATTATTTCCTTGGGTACCTTTTGAATATTCCACCAAGAGGTAACTTGAAAAATTGAGGCAAAAATACAGTCAATGGGCATTAATCTATTTATTTGTAGAAATGAAAATAAATTCAGTGTATACTGTTGAACAATGGGGATATGTTCAAAGAAGTGTATAGTTAGGCAATTTCATCACATGTGAATGCTGTAGAGTGAATTTGACAGAAACTTAGACAGCTGTGGCATCATGAGGCAACGTAATCTCATAGTACCTCCATTCTACATGCAGTCTATCATTTACCAAACTGTCATTGTGGCACATGGCTATATGGAGATTGTGATTATACACTATGAAATAATGTTTCAAACCTTGAGAGTGTAGAAATGATGTAATTAACAGAAGTTATAAAGGGAAAAATCAAGAACGTGGGACGTAGTATTAAGTATGATGCTTTCTTGACTTTCAATAGTCAGAATTCACTCAACGTAGAGACATAAATATACAGAAGAGTATGGAAATAGCAATTTTAACTAATAAATATATGATGGGAGTAAACAAGGACATTATATGCAAGGGAATTTCGAAAAGTTTGTGGAAAATGGAATTAAAAGATAATGCAAAATATCCATTAGTATTTTGAAGTTCCCTCATGTAATTTTTGAAGGAATCTTTCTTAACTGAGATATATACTGTCTGTTCTGAAGAATATGATCAGATATGAAAATGTTTTTGTAGTCATAATAAATAAGGTTCATTATTGCCATTTAGAAGGTGAATAAGATAAGAAATACAAAATATCCTGCAATGCATGTGACACTCTTACACAATGATAATTTTTTCCTTCCACAAACATCAATGGGATTCCTATTTAAAACATTAGATTAGGGGCTACCATTGTGGTATAGCAGGTGAAACCCCTACCTGCAACCCCGGCATCCCATGTGGGTGCTGGCTTGAGACCCAGTTGCTCCACTTCTGATCCAGCTCCCTTCTAATGCACCTGGGAAAGCAGTGGAAGATGGCTCAAGTGCTTGGACCCCTGCCATCCACATAGGAGACCTGGAAAAAGCTTCAGGCTCCTAGCTTCAGCCTGGCCCCACCCCAGCCATTGCAGCCATTTGGGGAGTAAGCCAACAGATGGAAGAGCTCGCTCTCTCTCTCTCTCTCTGCCTCTCCTCCTCTCTCTGTAACTCTTTCCAAAAAAAATATAAATCTTAAAAAAATTGCACTGAAGAACTTAATAGTATATAATGTAATAATTATGGTGTTAATCACTACAACAAAAAAGTAAGATTCCTAATTATAAATTGCACATATACACATCATCATTGCTAAAGTTGAAAATAAACAATTAAATAAATGAGAAAGTATGAACCTAAATAAACAATCAAAGGTCTACCATTCAAATAAAAAGAAAGTGAAGGTGAGTTTTAATTATTTTATTTTAATGTTTTAAAAATGTGAATACAATTAAGACACTTAAATGAAACAAAGGCAGCACTTTATAATGCTAAACTGTGCATCCTACAGTGAAGATTTAACAGTCATGCATCAAATAAATTCATTAGTATTCATAATTCTAAAACTATGGGAGATAGAAATAGAAACAGAAAAAAAACACATTATGAACAGGAGACTGTGTTTTACTGTCTCAAGCAATAACAAGTTCAAGTAGAACAACAGCAAAAAGGTAATTATGGAAGATCCAAACAAAGCAATTAATAAGGTTATTGTCATATGATAAATGCTTCATCCTGTAAGCACAAAATAAGCCTTCTGTTCAAATGCTCAGGAAATTGTCAGAAAGTGTATTAATAGTAAGCCATGAAAAACAACCTGAATAATTCCAATATTATAAGTAACAAGGGCAAGATTTTCTGTTAACAGCTCAATAGCAAGACAATCATCTCTTAAGCTATTCATGGGTTAAAACTAAAAGCAAATGCAAAATTTCAGAATATAAATGTAAAAAGAATAATTTTAGTAATGAAAAATTTAGCACAAAATAGAGTTAAAGAAGTATTAAAAGTCACAGGGTGAAATGCTCATTAATAAGAAGAGAAATAGTGAAAATCAATTAAGCACACAAACAATGAAAAGAAAGCTTAACAAATATGAAGTATGGAAGAAAGAAAAAATATGAACATAAAAGAAAAATCTCAAGTAATTATAAAATAGAGAGATGGTAAGTAATAAGAAAAATATCAATGATAAAATAAAATCCTAAAAGGAGTGAGTTGAAAACTGAACAATCTGCCTAACCCAGAACCACTAGAAAATTTGGATAATATGTGAGGAGTGGTTCAAAGAGTTCACAGAAAAAAAAATTGGAACTAAGAGATAAAAATGAAAAATATAAATTTTATCTCTGAACAAAACATCAACTTCTAGGCAGTTTCATAAGTGATGATGCCAGCCATTTAGTTCACCTCCAACTTACTGAGGATTGTGGGACTTTAACTATGCCACATCGGTCCTTTTGTATTATTAAACGAAAACAATGCCTTTAAAGGTTTTAGAAAACAAGTTGTAGTCAGAAGGAGCCAAGTCAGAACTGCAAAGCAGATGTCTAATGGTTTCCCACTGAAACAGGACAGGAGCACCAGTGTGTTGAGAAAGGATTACTTGGTGAATCTTTCCTGGGTGTTTTGGACAACTTTTTCAAAACACTCGTCTGATAAGCAGATATATCTTTCTTTGACCCAAAAGTCAACAAGCAGAATGCCTTCAGCATTCCAAAAAGCAAATGCCATGGTCTTTGCTCTTGAGTGGCACACTTTTGCTTCGACTGAACCACTTCTGTCTTGCAGTAGACATTTCTTCAATGAAATAAACGAAATAATAAAGAATGAAAAAGACATTGTAGAAAAAATGAGTAAAAATAGCTATTGAAAAAATCATGATGTAAGCATTCACACTAACAACGCCTAAGACAGGATTTTTAACTTCACTTCTAGGTCTCACCTACGTCAGGGATACTTACATCCTCTGCTCACGCACCAGGGCTTTCTGGAGGCTCCTTTTCCCCTCCCACACACAATCGATTGGCACATTTGCTAGTTCTATGTGCAAAATACATGAGTCAGAATATTTCCTACCACATTTCCTGTTGCAACCCAGTATAAACCCCATCCTGTATCACCTGTATCACTACAACTCTTCTGGTGGGTCCACCTCCTTCCTGCCTTGGCCCCTACACTTTATTCTTCACACAATGTCTGGAATGATGCTTCAAATACATTTGTCAAACCATGTTATTCTTTGACATGTTGTACAAACCACAACTCCAAGGCGGTTTGACATCCTTCCATCTGTATTGAGTTATGTGCTGTTCTCAGAATAAAGTAAGCTCCTTTTCTGCCTCAGCGTTTTTGCTTTTAGTTTCCCTTGTCTGGAGAACTTTCTCCCCAGTCTAGTTACGACTTGCTTGTGTTTATTTCAGGTCTGTCCTTCAACCTCACTGCTGTAAAGAAACTCTCTATGAACACTGACTTAAAACAACCTCCAATTACTACCAGCCACATTCCTTTTGCTTGCTTGACTTAATTTTTTCCTAGAGCCCTAACTGATGGCATTGTTTATTTACCTAATGTTTTATACTGTATCTCCTGAGCTGGAATTTAACACACATCATAGCAGGTAGAACATCTTCAGCCTCCAGGTTATATGCGAACCGAGGACAGGTAAAGGTTTGATGAATGAATGAACGAGTTAGTGTGGAGGTATAGCAGAACCCTACACAAGGAAGATAATTTGAAATATAATGGTAAGACTACGTAAGGAAGTCAGAATAGAGGATAGCATATAAAAAAAACAATTTCTTATTATTTATTATGTGTGTAGCCCTAGGCATAATTTATTTAGAAAGCCAAAATGTGATAAAAGATCAAATATTTCTTTGGTAGATGTATGGATGTGCATAAATCTTATGCCCAGTTTTTGATCAAAAGTAACTAAGAATCAGAGTGTCCAGAGTTGTGACATAATGGGTAAAGCTGCTGCCTGCTAAACCAGCATCCCAAATGGGTGCCAGTTCAAATCCTGGCTGCTCCACTTCCAATTCTGCTCCCAGATAACATGCCTGGGAAAGCAGTAGAAGATAATCCAAGTTCTTGTGCACCTGCCTCCCACATCAGCCACCAGGAAGAAGCTCCTAGCTCCTAGCTTTGGACCAGCCTAGCTCTAGCCATTTCAGCCACTGGGGAGTGAACCAGCAGATGAAAGAGCGCTCTCTCTCTCTCTCTCTCTCTCTCTTTCTCCTTTTTCCATCACTCTAGTTCTCAAACAAATCTTTAAGGACAAAAGAATAATAAGAAAGCTCATTTACAGTAAGGGTGTAAGACTCTGGCACACATTTTATTGCTTTAGCTCAACATCAGTCACATTTTACTTTTCTTCTAATTTTTAAAATTTTCATTAAAAATTTCCTTAAGTAATACATAGTTTAAAAGCAATATAAGATATTTATGGAAAAAAGGGGTTTACTCTCAAAATATTTCTTCATCTGCCTTTTTACAGGTAGCCTGATATATTTCTTCATTTTCACTGCAATTGTCTAAGAAAATGAATATGAATACCACTCCAGTTCCTGCTTCTCCTGCTAACAAAGGCTCACATACTACACACGTTTACGTACTTTGCTTTCTTTAATGGTTGCCACCTGCATATAGTCTTATCTTTTCATACTAGGACATGCTTGCTTTCTTTCAAATGTAACATTTCATTTTGATTGTTCTACAGTTTATTTGTGTAGGATCCATTTGATAGATATTTGGCTTGTTAGCAATTATTTGCTCTTACAAATAATTATGTAATGGATCATTTAGTATTTATTTCATAATAAGTGTCTATATGTTCATCTTACGATAAACTTCCAAAAGCAGGACTTCTGGATCAAAGCATATAAGCATGTTCATCTTTGGTCCGTATTTCAAAGTTGCCCTAAGAGAGTGGCTGTTCATAGCTTGTAAAATCTTGTTATCATACTTTGGGATTTTTGAAAATTTATTATTTAAGATGTTATGGAATGTTAGGAAAGTTTGATTTATAAGATCAATAGACCTCGGCCGGCGCCGCGGCTCACTAGGCTAATCCTCCGCCTAGCAGCGCCGGCACACCGGGTTCTAGTCCTGGTCGGGGCGCCGGATTCTGTCCCGGTTGCCCCTCTTCCAGGCCAGCTCTCTGCTGTGGCCAGGGAGTGCAGTGGAGGATGGCCCAAGTACTGGGCCCTGCACCCCATGGGAGACCAGGATGAGCACCTGGCTCCTGCCATTGGATCAGCGTGGTGCGCCAGCCGCAGCGCACTGGCCGCGGTGGCCATTGGAGGGTGAACCAACGGCAAAGGAAGACCTTTCTCTCTGTCTCTCTCTCTCACTGTCCACTCTGCCTGTCAAAAAAAAAAAAAATCAATAGACCTCAATACATATATAAGTCAACAGTATTTCCTTTAATTATCTAACCTTATATCAGTTCTCTGGTCATCTCATTGATTTATTGTAGGATCTTTTTATATAAGTAATGGGGCATTTTCTGAGATGAGTTGCAAATAGTTTTCTCAGTTTGCTAATTTTTAAAAATTTAGCTATATTATTTTCCAATTGTATTAGTTTCTGAGTTTCTTGAACTCCAATTCTACATTTTTTTTTTGAATTATCATTCTTCAGATTGCCAAGCAATATACCTAACATTACATACTGAATTTGTGTGACTTCTTTTGATGACAGATTTACTTCCTGTTCTGCATTATAGTCATGATGAAATCAAATAATTTTTAAATTCCTTGATATACATCAAGTAATTTAAAGATGATGATTTGATAACTTAAGCAAAATTTGAATTCACCCTCATAGGTCCTATTTGGTGATCTTTAGTTAAAACGCTTGTGTCTGCCAAACACTGCCCATAGGAATGAGGATTTTGACACAGTCTTCACCCTTGTGCAGAATTCAACGAGTTAACAGGTTCTTTTCTTTAATGCCAATGTTATTTGTGATTAAGATGCCACAGTTTCATTTTTACATAGTAATTTAGGGTTTTTATTAGCCTATATATTTTACTTCTATAAAACATTGCTAATTTGATTGTGATTTAAGATCTTTATATATTTGAATTTGAGTCTTACTGCAAGTTGAAAGGTTCTATGGCAAATATATTCCCATTTTATCACATAATCTTTGTGATCTAATATCATTTAGGTCTGAAATACTCTGTCATACTGATTTGAGTTTACTTATTAAAATAAAGCTCCACGTTAATAGTGACATTCTGTTATACATTAATTTCTGTGACTATAAATATAAATTTTCTATAGCATTGAATTTGAATTCATTCAGAGGTAGCATGACAGAATAATCTTAAAATAATGATATGTAATTGAGGAAAATTTACAGAATCATGAACATAAGCCTATTTTAAACCTTGAGAGACATTTTTAAATTAGACTTAGTAACGCCATATCAAAGAGTTTTAGTTGATATTTAATTATTAAATTATTATTATACTCATTAATTCTCCTCTCATCTTTGTTCAATCTTCCTTTTCTGTCAGTCGCACCACCACCACCTTGCTGCCATGGGACCTGGTGTATTTCCTGTTTGAGGAAGGAAAGTAGGAGGGGGAAGGCTTGAGGGAGGAAAGGCAAAGAACTGTAGAGAATGCTGGATTGTTTAGATTACAGTATAATCAAAGACAATGCTGCTAAACAATCATTTGCATAGATTTGTATACATCATCTAATTTAACCCCTTTACTCATGACTTTAAAACAGAGATAATAGCGACAAAATTTGCATACTTCTCACTTTTAACAATTAATCTCGGAAGCCCCATTGGAGCTGCACGTGGGTGATGATAAAAGGTAATACTGAGCCAAACTTAGGGAGGCCCAAGTGCCGAACCACAGGAGGAAAAAGCACTTGACCATTTCAATATTTCCTTGGTTACAAGAAAGAAAAATAGGATGAATGCAATGTGAAAATTTGTTTTTACAAAAATTATCAGGACTACTTGGATGGTGACAGTTCTGCCACTGTTATTAACTTGTTCATTGCATCCCTCTTGCTCACAATCACAAACCACTTCAGGACCTACACTAAGTGCTCTCTGTCAAGCCTCAAATTAGTTCCACCACTGGGAATATTCTCGCAGGAAATGAAATCAGTGTATTGAAGAGCTATCTGTACTCCCACTTTAACCGCAGCACTATTCATAAGAGTCAAGAGATGGAAACAACCTGAGTGTCCATTAACTGATGAAGAATTAAGAAAATGGGGTCTACAGACAAAATGGAATACCATTTAGTCACAAAGCGGTAAAACCCTGTCCATTTCAGCGACACAGGTGAAACTAGAGAACATTATGTCACATGAAATAAGCCAGACGGGCCAGCGCCGTGGCTCACTAGGCTAATCCTCCGCCTAGCGGCGCCGGCACACCGGGTTCTAGTCCCGGTCAGGGCGCCGGATTCTGTCCCGTTGCCCCTCTTCCAGGCCAGCTCTCTGCTGTGGCCAGGGAGTGCAGTGGAGGATGGCCCAAGTCCTTGGGCCCTGCACCCCATGGGAGACCAGGAAAAGCACCCGGCTCCTGGCTCCTGCCATCGGATCTGTGCAGTGTGCTGGTCGCAGCGCGCCAGCCGCGGTGGCCATTGGAGGGTGAACCAACAGCAAAGGAAGACCTTTCTCTCTGTCTTTCTCTCTCACTGTCCACTCTGCCTGTCAAAAAAAAAAAAAAATAATCCAGACACAGAGAAACAATTATTTTATGATCTCACTGATACGTAGACTCTAAGAGTCAATCTCATAGAAATAGAGAGTAGAATACTGATTACAGCATCCTATATGGGCACCAGTTTGAGTCCCAGCTGCTCCATTTCTGATCCAGCTCCCTGCTGATGCACTTGGGAAAGCAGCCAAAGATGGCTCCAGTGCTTGGGCCCCTGAAACCCACTTGGGAGACTGATGTAGCACTTAGCTTCTGGCTGCAGTGTGGCCCAGCCCCAGCCATTGCGGCAATTTGGGGAGTGAAACAATGAATAGAAGATATCTGTCTCTCTGTCTCTCTCTCTGTCTCTCCCTAACTATGCCTTTCATATAAATAAACAAATAAATCTTTTTTTTTAAATACACTACTGTTCTCTATAGATTTTTACAACAATTAATTAGTAATACATTTTGGTTGGTTGTAGACATGTGGATTAATTTCTGTTCTTTTGGCTCACATGTCTGTTTCTGTGGCTGTACCAGGCTGTTTTGACTATAACTACCCTGTATCTAGTATTATGGTGCCTCCGGCCTTTGTTTTTATTGTTTATTTTATTGCTTTAGCTATTCGAGGTCTCTTGTGTTTCCGTATGAAGCTTAGAATTGCTTTTTTCTAGATCTATGGTGAACGTCCTTGGTATCCAGTGGAATCACATTGAATCTGTAAATTGCTTTGGGTAGTATAGAGAGTTTGATATTAAGTCTTCTAATCCATGAACATGGAAGATTTTTCCATTTTTTGTGTCTTTTATTAATGTTTTATAATTTTCAGTGTAGATGTCTCTCACATTCTAAGTTAAATGTATTCCAACATATTTAATTTTTTGTAGCCATTGTAAATTACAAGTTCTTTCTCAGCCATGGCATTGTTTGTGTATACAAATGCTATTGATATTTTGTGTGTTGATTTTAGATCTTGCAACTTTGCCACACTCTCTTATGAGTTCCAATAGTTTCATGGTGGACTCTTGTTTCCCCTGTATATGGAATCCTGTCATCTGCAAACAGAGATAATTTGACTTCTACCTTTCTAATTTGTGTTTTCTATGATTTGTGGTAACTAACATATAGATTACCAAAAGGGGAAATAAAAACAGTGTATATGAGGGAAATTGACATGTTATGATTTACTTATTATTTATAGCCATTGATTTATATTTCTGTGGAACAGTGGTATTTTTACTTGTAGATCACATGTATATTTAGTGGAGTATTAAGCTTCTGATTATAAAGTTGAAAATACATTATCAAAAAAGAAAAGAAAAGAAAAGAAAGGAGTGCAGAGGGAGGAAGAGAGGGAAGAATCTTTATGTTCTTAGAATTGTATCTTTAAAAAACTTGAAACTTGTTCTCTTTACATTAATAAGAAATTTAAATATGAAAAAAATAAAGAAAATTTGAAAAGGAAAGCTAAATGACCACAATAAACAGATTACAAGAAGCAATAGTAAAGAGAATTACATAGCTCGAGCTATCTAGCTAATCAACATAAACACAAACTTTAATTTCAGGCACAAATAATATTTAAAAGGAAAAAACAATCAATGTGCAGGAGCCGGCACTGTGGCATAGTGGGTAAAGCTGCTGCCTGCAGTGCAGACATCCCATATGGGTACCAGTTCGAGTCCCAGCTGCTCCCTTTCCAATCCAGCTCTTTGCTGTGGCCTGGGAAAGAAGTAGAAGATGGCCCAAGTCCTTGGGCCCCTGCACCCTCATGGGAGACACAGAAGAAGCTCCTGGCTTTGAATCAGCCCAGCTCTGACTGTTGCAGCCATTTGCTACTAGTGGATGGAGGACCTCTCTCTCTCTCTCTCTCTCTCTGCTTATGCCTTTCTGTAACTCTGCCTTTCAAATAAATAAATAAATAAATCTTTTTTTTTTAAAGATTATTTATTTGAAAGGCAGAGTTACACAGAGAGAGGAGAGGCAGAGAGAAAGAGAGGTCTTCCATCCGCTGGTTCACTCCCCAGATGGCCTCAACAGCCGGAACTGTGCCGATCCAAAGCCAGGAGCCAGGAGCTTCTTCCAGGTCTCCCACGTGGGTGCAGGGGCCCAAGGATTTGGGCCATCTTCTACTGCTTTCCCAGGCCATAGCAGAGAGCTGGATCGGAAGAGGAGCAGCCGGGATTAGAACCGGCGACCATATGGGATGCCGACACTTCACGCCAGGGCATTAACACACTGCGCCACAGTGCCGGTCCCTAGATAAATAAATCTTTAAAACAAATAAATGTGCAAGCTTTTCTAATTTTGTACTCTATACTCAGTTCAACAGATGAATGCGGAAGCCAATGAAAACATACTCTCAGTTATATATTTTGCAAGACACATTCCGTAGTTTATTTGTTGGTTAATTTTATAATAGCCCTGTGAACGTGTATTAACACATTAATCTAAATGTTCTGATGGAAAGTGATTTTAGGGTTGGCTAAACAATCTCAATGAAAATTAACTTTGCTAATTAAGTTAATAGAATAAGATAAGATGGTAGTTCCAAAATTTAGACAAATACATGTAAGTATATAAGATAAAATTATTTCATCCAGTTACATCATCAGAGAATGAGACATGAAACCAGTGGGGGAAATGGAGATTCTGCATGATGAATACACAGAAGGGATTTTGTATTATAATTCAATAAAGCAGAAAATGTGGTAATTTTGGTAAGTCTGAAATGATAACCAAACAAAAATTACAAGTAATGAAACAACAAATAAATTCAACTGACATAAAATGATAAAATATGGCATATATCCAAGAGAATAAAAAAGAGAGAATCAAAAAGGAAACTAAAGTATCCAGGGAATGGAATTATCAGATAAAAGCTCTAAAATAACTTAAAATAACTATATTTTAAAATATTCAGAATTAGAGCACATTATTTCAAAACTATAGAAAGAATTAAATATAAATCCAAGAAGTCAGCTGTAATAACCACTAAAATAAAGAACTATGTAGGGGCCAGTGCTGTGGCGCAGTGGATTAACACCCTGGCCTGAAGTGCTGGCATCCCATATGGGTGCCGTTTCAAGTCCCGGCTGCTCCTTTTCCAATCCAGCTCTCTGCTATGGCCTGGGAAAGCAGTAGAAGATGGCCCTGCACCCACGTGGGAGACCTGGAAGAAGCTCCTGGCTCCTGTCTTCGGATTGGTGCAGCTCCTGCCCTTGTGGCCATCTGGGGAGTGAACCAGTGAATGGAAGACCTCTCTTTCTGTCTCTACCTCTCTCTGTAACTCTGTCTTTCAGATAAATAAAAATCAATCTTAAAAAAAAAAAAGAACTATGTAGAGCAGATGACAGAATGTTGGAGTGCATAGAAAACAAATCTCAGCAAGCAGGGAGCTCTGGCTGAGGGCCGGTGCACAGTGGGGTTCTAGGCTAGTGAGGCTAGGGGCCAGGTGCAGCAGGGTTGCAGGAGGGTGAGACTGATGGGCAGGAGCGCTGTTTGGGCATCTAGCAGGTGAGGCTGGGGATAGAGGTTCATGGTGGGGATCCAGTTCTGGATGGATGGCACATAGTAGGGCTGCTGCCAACTGACCAATGGGGTAGGGGCAGGCTGTGATCTAGCTGAGGACTGGCAGGAGGCTGGAGCAGATGCCTCTTGTGGAGGTACAGCTGGAGCAACAAGGAAGCAAAAACAGCAGCACAGGAGCCAGGGAGAAGAAGCCCTGTACTCTTGTCTCCAGCATCCTCTCCTGCAAGCTTAGCCCACGTCTACTCACTACAGAAGAGAAAGGCTTAAAGGTGCAATCCACAGGGCAGAGAAAGAAGGGCAACTTGGAGCTGAGAAGATTACAAAAACCTGTCAGCCCCCTGCTCAACAGCGAGAAGAGTAGGACATAGCTCCTGCCAAGTGGGGAGCACCAGCTACGTGGGTCTCATGAGTGCAAGGGCCCTGCTCCTCTCCTGGGCTGGGCTGCAGCTGCCTCTCAGGGATGTACCCTACCTGTCCTTGAGGCTCTGTGGGCTGCCAACAGCTTTGACACCCTTATCTAAATCCCAGACTCTATGTAGCTTGCAGTCACTTTCTGTTCTCCTTAACTTACCTTCCTAACCCCATCACTCTCAAGATGGCATTTTTTTAACCTTCATTTTTTTCCCTAAAATTTGTTTATTTTATTTGAAAGGTAGCACAAGAGAGAGAGAGAGAGAGAGAGAGAGAGATTGATTTCATCTGCTGGTTTATTCCCCAGATGGCTGCAAATGGCCACGGTTGAGTCAGGCCAGAGCCAGGAGCAAGAAGCTTCATTTGGGTCTCCCATGTGGGTGGCAGGGACCCAAACACTTGGGCCACTTTCTGCTGCTTTTCTCAGGCCATCAGCAAGGAGCTAGATCAAAAGTAGAGCAGCTGGGACATGAATTGACACCTTTATGGGATGCTGGTGTCACAAGTGGCACTTTTACCAGATACACCATGACACTGGCCCCTTACCTTCAATTTTAGAAAACATTCCTCTTCCACCTTTATGGCCCATTTCCTAGTTTGGTATTTGGGTTAAAAAGTGGTTAGTCTTCATCTAAATTTCACTCTGCTTTTATTTTTCAATATCAAGTCTATTTCAGTTTTTCTCTTGATGGCCTTGACCTCAAGTCCTCAAGTCCGTGCTGTATTGAAATAAACAGTGTATGAAAAACTTTATAGTTTTCTTTTTTCTTTTTTTTTTTTTTTTTAGAACTTGAAAGGAGAATAGATTGGAGGCAACTGCTCAAATTAGGAGAGATGGGAAAAGAAGGAATCAAAGACAGATTAGTGTTTGGGTCTTAGGGTTCCTGGAGACAACAACGGTGTGGCTAACAGAGAAAGAAAAGCATTGAGAGGAAACTATGCCAACAATAAGATCGACATGCTCAATTTTAAACACTATTGCAGAATTTGTTCCAAATGTGTGTGGAATTTTAATGTCATTTTTAAATATCTGTTGGGTTCAAGGATGTTATTTTCGTGAAGATACAGCCTGAAAGGAAGATTTCATTTGCCTTTTCATGCATATATATAAATTTAATTTTGCTTTCTTACTAAGGTTTTCTTTTCTTTAATTAACAACTTCTTATTTTTAAACCAAGAGCAAGGCCACAATATAAACTTGCAAAATAAGTGCAGGAATCTGAACTTGATCCTTGAAAATGTGAGCTCAGCCGGCGCCACGGCTCGAAAAGCTAATCCTCCTCCTGTGGCGCCAGCACCCTGGGTTCTAGTCCCGGTTGCTCCTCTTCCAGGCCAGCTGTATGCTGTGGCCCGGGAGTGCAGTGGAGGATGGCCCAAGTCCTTGGGCCCTGCACCCGCATGGGAGACCAGGAAAAGCACCTGGCTCCTGCCTTCGGATTAGCGTGATGCGCTGGTCGTGGCGGCCCAACGGCAAAAAAGAAGACCTTTCTCCCTGTCTCTCTCACTATCCACTCTGCCGGTCAAAAAAAAAAAAAAAAAGAAAAGAAAAGAAAAGAAAGAAAATGTGAGCTATCTGTCTATCTGTGCATAGGAACCAGTTGAGCTCCCAGCTGGAATTGGTGGGATTAATTTTCTATACTTAAGGGGTATTGCAGCCTACGTATGTCTCACTGCAGGATCTGTGTTTGTACTTTCACCAATTCTAAAATCCTTGCTTTTCTTTTCCTTTTAATCTTTAGCTCAATAGTTACAGAAAATTGTAATTCCTTTAGGGGGAAAAAAACTGTGAGAAAAGGAAAAGAGTTTCTAATCCTAATGCAGTCACAGTAAGATAAAGACACCCCTGATGCCATTGGCCCCTGGGGGAGAGGCAGGCTGTGAAGGCAGGAATCTGCACACTTGGATCTGCTTGGGAACAACGGCAGAAACTTCTCTCCCAGCCTCTCTCTCATTATCTCCTTAAAACTCCCCAGTATATCTAGAGATAGTTATAAAGGAAATTTGAGTCAAATGTGTTTATTTGCTTGTGGGTAAACAAAATATTATTTGCTTGTGAACATTCATCTAAGCACTCGTGGCTCTGCAGGAAATGACTTAGTGTATAAGGCTGCTGTCCCTCAACGTAATCTTGCGATAGTTCTTTGCAGCCTATCTCCATCTACCCTGAAAGCGTTCTTGACCAAACCAAAATGACATTTCTTGTGGCCAACTTGCCTGAAGACTCAAACATTTCACTGCCTAGTGTGTATTCCCCCAAGCAATCCCATTAAGAGAATATTAGCTTTTTCCAATTTAGAACACAGTCCCCTATGTACAAATAATAAAAGAGGAAAACTAATAAATACCTATTTTAAGATTATGCTGTGAGCCAAATCCCAGGTACTGCAGAGCCTTTCATTCAATGAGCAACGTGGTTCCAGCCCCCTCCGATGATTCATTGAGAACAGAAGATCGTAATAAAACAACCCCTTCTTGGCGGCTGGCCCCGGAGTTCTCCCCACTCACTGCGTGGGCAGAGTGCTGGCTTCCTGCTGGACTGAGATGTCCCTTCAGCCAGAGAATGAGGATTAAGGCCACAGCAAATGTCCCTCGTGACGTCACAACTTCCCATTAGGAGGCAGGGCTGTGATTTATAACCCTAATAATCACCTGCATTTATCTGCATTTATCCCACCCCAAAGTGCTTCCTTCCATGTCATCTCTTTTATTCAGGGAACTCAACCTCCCTGGCTGCAAAGTCTTGCTTCAATTTACAGACAGAAGCTTGGACGGCTTCGTGTGTGATCACAAAGATATCTGCGGAAGACCTGGAAGTAAAGAACCAGAGCCAGAATGCAGGACTTCATGTCCTTATCCTTTGTTCACTCAAATGTGCAGCATCTGTTTCTTTTGATTCTTTTTTCAGACTGTGACTTTGTCTTATTTAAAAGTCACCCTTGGCAGGCGCTGCGGCTCACTAGGCTAATCCTCCACCTGCAGCGCTGGCCCCCCCAGTTCTAGTCCTGGTCAGGGCGCCGGATTCTGTCCCGGTTGCTCCTCTTCCAGGCCAGCTCTCTGCTGTGGCCCAGGAGTGCAGTGGAGGATGGCCCAGGTCCTTGGGCCCTGCACCCGCATGGGAGACCAGGATAAGTACCTGGCTCCTGGCTTCGGATCAGCGTGGTGCACGGGCCGCAGCGCACCGGCCTCAGTGGTCATTGTGGGGGTGAACCAACAGCAAAGAAAGACCTTTCTCTGTGTCTCTCTCTCTCACTGTCCACTCTGCCTCTCAAAAAAAAAAAAAAAAAGTCACCCTTAATAGAAACATGGTCAGGTGGAAGCCTGAGGTATTAGAAGTAAGCCTTTGACAGACTACCCATACCCCCCCCCCAAAAAAAAGCAGCATCTTGACATTTTTCACTTCCTCTTTCACTTTCTCGTCTACAAAAATAGACATGCTTATTCATCATTAAAAGTATTTACTTAGCATCCAGTATCCAGAATTGAAGAAAGTGTTTCAGAACACAGTTCCACTCTCAGAGAAACAGCGCCTGCGAGAGTGTTATGCACCCACTGTGACAACAGAGAGGGGACACAGGCGCACGATGGGCTTGGAGCCATCATGGCTCTTAGAGTCACGTGGGCCACATACAAACTCCTAGACTACCCAGGGTCAAGGTCCACGTGCTGGCCATGTGTGACCACTGTCCAATCAGGGTCAAGGACCTAAAGAGGGAGGTCTTAGGAATGGATGAGCCCATCTAGCAAGAGAGAGAATAAGCTGGACAGGCAGCAGACATGGTAAGCCAGCTCCCTGGGGGTAAGCTTAGTGCACACGGTAGTCAGGCTTAGCAAACCTCAAAGAAAATAGTGTTTGCTGTGCCCCCACTAGGGACAGGGCCCTCCTCCTCCTCCCCTCGAGGAGGCTCCATTCAGTGTTGCTAATGCTCCTTTTTTAATAGATGGGGCAGCAGATAGAAGCTGCTGAGGGCTAATGACCAAAGTCAAATTTAAACCTTCATCTCTTGGACTTCTAGAGCAGTGTTCATGTCACTTACCTTGGTGCTCAGCACTTACAGGGGCTCTGAGAGGCACAGAGGAGTTCAGCTTCAACTTCCACCCTCTTGGGAAAAAGTGCCTTTTATATATTGCTTTAATTATTGCTTTCACTTTCTATGCCAAAAAGACAAGACAAAACAAGCTCCAGTATCACTGATGTAGTATACACCACTAAATAAAATCACATATTCATTGTATTATCAAAAAATAGATCTTTTGTAGAAAAATAGAACTTGTAATAGCTAAAACCCATGGCCACTGCCCTGCCTTCCACGTGGGCATTGCTGTTTCGGAGAGCGGGCTGACTCAGGACAGAGGGGAGAGTAACAGCTGAGGAGTGGATGAGTAGCTGAGACTCAGAGCAGCTGTGGTCTTCCTGGTAATCAGCATGACATTTCTGATTGCCATTTCAAGCAAACACAGTGTGTCCGCCAGAGCCGCTCTCTGTTTATTTTTAGTGCTTTTATTTTTAAAATCATAAACCAGAAACAGCACAGAGAAGACATAAATATCCATGGCTTGTTCTCGCTTTACAAGGTTCTGCCTTTTGTTTTAGATAACTTACTGAATATGGACATAATAACCCAAAGAGAGCTCGAGTAGTTTTTTGGCAGACATTACAAAGCCAGTCAGTAATTCATAATGGTCTCTTAGAAACCTGAGATGAAAAAATGGACAATAAAGCAAGCTCACTAAATCCTGAATATAGAGCTTTTCAGAATTACATCTGGCACATTTTGAGGACACAACTTTTTTGTTAATCCAGCTAATATACACGTATGCCATTTTCCACAAACTCTTTGAAGTATGTTTAGATCATGAATACTCTGAGTTCAGGTTTAGAGAATTGGTATCTGTCCACAGCATGCTCATCAACTTAGAACACATGGACTCATAAGCACATTTGGACTTTCTTTTTTAAATGTCTTCCTGTGATGGCACAGAGAGACAAGTATCTCACTGATTTTTAACATGTAAAGAAAATCAAGGCAAAAACATAATCTAAAATCATTAAAGAGGTCACTACTCACACAAACATGACATCTCTTTGGGAAGTGGAATGTATATATTAACTCAACCTCTGCTTACCATGATGCGGGCACCAAGTTCAGTAGGCTGAGGATACTGAGTAGAATCTCTGGAGTTTTAAATAATACTTTATTTTTAAAGATTTATTTATTTATTTGAAAGTCAAAGTTACACAGAGAAGGAGAGGCAGAGAAAGAGAAAGAGAGAGAGAGAGAGAGAGAGAGGTCTTCCATCCACTGGTTCACTCCCCAGTTGGCCTCAATAGCTGGAGCTGCGCTGATCCAAAGCCAGGAGCCAGGAGCTTCTTCCAGTTCCCCCACATGGGTGCAGAGGTCCAAGGATGTGGGCCATCTTCTACTGCTTTTCCAGGCCATAGCAGAGAGCTGGATTGGAAGTGGAGCAGCTGGGTCTTGAACTGGCACCCATATGGGATGCTGGCGCTTCAGGCCAGGGCATTAACCTGCTGCGCCAAGTGCCAGCCCCTAAATAATACTTTAATAAACAATTGATGTCAAGGCCTAACCCAATAAAACAATGTCAAGTTATTACGGAGAAATTATCTTACTGTGTAAAGACTTCATAGAATTGTCTTCTTCAGTATTTCTGAGAGTATCTGTTACCTAAGAAATAATAAATGCTTGTTGAAATAAAGCTTTAAAGATAGAACCACAATGAAATCCATCTCATCTCCACTAGGATGGTTCAAGAAAATAGAAAATGTAAGAGGACGTCGAGAAATTGGAACCCTGTATGTGGGGAGCAGGGGCCTGTCTCCCGCAACATGGCGGGGCGCCCGGGAAACAAATAAGTACTGAGACTATGGACAAATAAGTACTGAAACTACCGAGACTGGACTAGACCACTGAGATGATTGAGACTAACTCTATGCACCTGATCGCCCATCATGTGGCACTGAGAGAGTAAACGAATCTTACACAGCTGCTTCATTAATTAGCTGATTCCTGGCCCAACCCCTTAAAAGGGGGAGAGAGACGCTCACCGGTGCTGCTCCTCCGCGGAGGCAGGGGAGCGGCAGGAAACCCGGGAAGGGCTGGGGAAAGAAAACAGCGCAGGGTCCGGTGTCTTTCCTCCGCGAGTGGGGGAGCGACACCTGTGCACTGTTGATGGGAATATAAAACGATGCAGCTGCTACTGAAAGCAGTATGGAAATTCCTCCAAAAATTAAAATGATCTAGCAATTCCACTTCAGGCAATATATCCAAAATAAATAAAAGCAAGGACATGAGGAGACATTTGTAGACACATGTTCATAGAAGTAATCCAAATGTCCATCAATAAGCAAATAAATGAACAAAGTGTACTGTGCTTATATACAAGAACTACTTTTCCATCTTAAAAAAGGAGGGACATAATGATACATGCTGCAATAGAGATGGCAGGTTTTAAGGTTTTAAGTTAAGAACATATGCTACATGAAATAGGCTAACCACAAAAGGACAAGTGCTGTCTGATTACACTTATTTGAAGTATCTAGAAAAATCAAATTCACAAAGACAGAAAGCAGGATGGTGGTTACCAGGAGCTGGGAGAGGGGAAATTAAGAGTTATAGTTTAATGGATACAGTGGAAAGAGTTGTGGAATGGCGGGTGGTGATGGTTCCACGATAATGGGAATAAACTTAATGCCATGAACTGTACATTTAAAAATGAGGGAGATGCTAAATTTCATGTGTATTTTACCGCAGTAAAAACATAATAAATTTTATCATATAAAATGAATAGATTGATAATAGTTTTTAAATAAAGGTAAATTATATATATTAGTAATATGTGAAATTGTGTAGTATTTCACAATTACTTAAGTATATTAGCAGTAGTTAAAATGATCCAATCTTTTCACAAATATCCTATTGTGTGACTGACGGTATACATTTATTTGGATGCCTCAAAACATTGATCTTTAGGGTCATGCAATTTATAAATTATGACAATCTTGATAGAAGATAAAAACATTAAAAATCCAGACATAGACGTTAAATAAATTTAGTTTGAGAAAAAAATAACAAAATATATTTGACTTCCTAGCATCATTATTTTTTGCTATTTCTAAACAATTTTACTTTCCTTCTTCATACTTGAAACTTGTTCAAACAGTGCCTTCCTTAATCAGCACAGGATGCTACTTTTGGCCATTTCTCTTATTCTGGCATCTTTAATACAAAAGAAGAAAACTTCCCCAAAATTCTTGTAATTTGTCAGTGTGACTCTTGCTTATACTTTTCTCATTTTGCATTTATCTCCTTCTTTCTTAAACTGTCACTTATGTGCTTGAATATATACAAATCCCTTCACATGATCCCGGCAATCATTTAATCTCCCAGAGATGTCAGTCTTGGCTATAGAACCCAGGGGTTTGGTTGGATTTATGCCTTGATCTCTTCCAGTTTTAAAATTTTAAGAGTGTCAGCACACTTTTCCTTGGGCATTTCCATGCACAATAGCCTTTGTGGGGGAATTTTAGGGAAAGGGGAGCATGTGTGATTGCAAAACACGGAGAGCAGAAGGTCCCCTGCTGGGTGTGGGCTTGATTCCACCACTTACTGCCTGTGCACAGTCAACACACCCCTGGACTCTCAGGTACCGTATTTGCAAAATGGAAACAATAAAAGTGCTTGCCACCCAGAGTGGATTTAATGATGAAATGTGTTCATGTTTTCTTACAGCACTTTGGATTAGTGTCTGGAGCATAAAATGTACTTCTAAGTTTAAGTAAAATCTCACATAGGGAATCCACAGGTGATTCCATTTTTCAAAGGAAAAGGACATAGGACCTCTCTTTGGGAATGCTTTATCAAAAGCACCATAGATGAAAAAAAATAAAATTAAAAACATAATGTTCTTAAAAGGTTGCACTGGAAAGATAATTGCCATGGCGCCAGTGCTATGGCACAACAGGGTAAGCCACCACCTAAAATGCCAGCATCCCTTATGAGAATTCATTAAAGTCCCAGCTACTCTACTTCTAATCCAGTTCCCTGATGCTGTGCCTAGGAAAGCAACAGAAGATGGGAGACCCAGATGGAGTTCCTGACTCCTGGCAGCCATCTGGGGAGTGAACCAGCAAATAGAAGGTCTCTTTCTTTCTGTAATTGTATCTTTCAGGTAAATAAAATCTTTTTAAAATAAAAGAGAGAACATTTCCAAGTATAAAAGCTCACTTCAGAGGATGCTTCAACATCAATTGGGAAAGTTCTCTCTCTTAAGTAAAAAAAATAGGGTTCCCTTACAGAAAAGCATCAGGTAACATCAATAACTGCATATTTTCATGCCTCAAATGGAAAACAAATTATCATTGAAGAAAGACTCCCTAATCCAGCATGTTTACTCTTCATTTCTCTAAATTACCAACTAAGTACTTTGGCATATTTTTCCTGTATTACTTGCATATGAAAAAATTTTATTCATGACTTCTGAAGTATTGATTGCCTTCCTCTTAAGAAATCAATAAACTGATGTCAATAATGTTATGGGAAAATGGTTAAATCTTTCCTAAAAGTTGTATATAAATAGCTGAGTGGATGGAGCAAGATACTATAGTCATGAACAGAAAGAGGCAATTCAGGGGGAAAGCGTGATGTCTCCCCAGACAAATTTGTAACTCAGCACAATTACAGTTAAAGTCCCAACAGGATCTCTAGTAGAAACTGATGAACTACTTCTAAAATATGCATGGATAGGATGTGGGCTGGAAGAACTAAAACTAAATTAAAAATTAAAACCAAAAGGGAGAACATCTTCCCAATATGGAAATTTAATATAACGCTATGGGAAACAAACAATATAGTATTGACACAGAATCAGATTAGTGAAATAGAATTATAAATAATTCAGGAATTTGATATGGACTATGATAAAGATGTCATTTAAAATCATGAAGAAAGGGGCTAGCGCTGTGGCATAGAGGGTAAAGCTGCTGCCTGCAGCACCAACATGCCTCATGGGTGCCAGTCTGCAAGTCCTGGCTGCTCCTCTTCTGATTCTGATGCTCCCTGCTAATGGCCTGGGGAAGGGGGACATGAAGAGAATTAAGGAGGAAATGAGTGCATGAAGATTCTCTGCACATTAACAGACGTTAGGGGAGAATGCTCGGTGGTATTGGTACAACACATGGAGAGAGGTTCATGTTCACAATTCCAGGACACCAGTGACTGTAAAACTCTCATGGCTACAGGAAGTAGTGCTAATGTTAACTAAAGCTTCTTATTTCATATAAGTTGTCAGGATACAAACCACTAAATTGATGAGAGCAGTGGCATAAACCTAACACCAGAATTGAGAAGCTTACCAGCAAACAAAACAAAGTGATTGCCTCTAACAGGCCCAGGAGCAGGGCAGGCTCAGTAAGAGCCCCAAGTTACCCTACCAGGACATCGTTATTCAGTGAAGCAAAATTATCTGCTTTTGAAAACAACGTGGAATGAAAGGAAAGCAAGAAACAATGTGGAATGAAAGGAAAGCAAGCCAACAGTAAAGCAAAATATCTAAAAGACAATTTCCAACAAGTTTTTATGTTAATGGATAGCTCTTACATTCACGTGAGATCACTTACAAAACAATAGTTGTTAAGACTCTCAGTTCATTTGCCCCCCAAATGATTAGCAAATCTTCACACTTTGTCTATTTTTGGAAAAAGTGTCTTCAGCACTCTAAGGGGTGGTCCTACATATATTGCAGGCACTATGTCCAGACAATGAGACATCTAGCAGGACACGCTCCCCTCCTAACTTCACAGTCAAAGGGTCAGGGCACATGGGGGACCAACTACGTCACCTTCTGTGCTTTCTCCACCTGTAGTCTGCTTTGTTTACTTTTATTGACAGAAAACAAAATACTAAATCGAAACAATATTGTTCCTAAAGGAAATAAACCATGATATCTCTCTGAGGTAAAAAGGAGTTTTGCCATTATATGTAGTAGCAAGACAGAAGAATTAATCTTGATATAGGAAATTCCGGAGCCACCTAGGCAAGTGGGTCTGGGGCCAACCCATTTTCAGAGATCTGAAGTCTGAGTTCATGATTCCTGTCCCAGAAACCAACTCACCGACAGAAGAGCAAAGAAACTGACTCTGCAGCCAGGCTAGTCAAGAACTTTGGGAAATAGTAAATACACAAACACACACACACACACACATACAAGGGTGCTTTGAAATTTTGTTAAAAGAAATGAATTTAATGGGTACGTTTATTTGGGAGCAAACATTTTTGAAATCAAAGCATACAAGGGTCTTCAAGAAGTTCATGAAAAATGAGAAAACTATGCACGAATTTAATTTTTTGCACCAAAAATAAACTTATCCTTTTAAATTCCATTTATTCCATTTTCTACAGCTTTTGGAGCTCACACACACAAACACACGAGAGAGAGAACGCGAGGGGGACAGAGAGATAGAGAGTCACTTCGTGGCAGGTATAGTTGTTGTGGGCTAACAAGCCAAAATTTAATATTTCAGGTTCTTGCCATTTACTTAGATGAAGAATTCCAGTCACCTGTTCAAACAACACATGCAACATGGTAAGGCTTAGGGTTCATTTGGAAAGTGAGGGGAACTTAAGGACCATGAGGGCTTCATTAAGGGAGAGCGGGCCCTAAGGGCAAACGGGAGCCCCATCCCAGCCATGTCCAGGGAGCAGGCCAGAGGCTGCAAGCGAGAGGGCTCACGGGCAGGCGAGAGAGCACAGGCAAGGGGGCAGGCCAGAGAGGTGTGGGCGAGCAGGGCGGCTGGAGAAAGGCAGCCCAGCACTCTCCAGGCCTTCTATTCACTTCCAAAAGGGGAGTAGTTGGTCTGATTGATAGGTGGGTGGATTCAGGTGGAACACTTAGGAAGCAAGGGCATGTGGCCTGCAGCTCATGAGCCTCATCCTAGCTCCCGTCTAGTCTCATACCAGGGTGATCTACATCTAACCCCCATGCATCAGGTGCCTACCGGGTGCCTCAGTGCAAAGTAACTCCTGGCTGTGATCGCCGTCTTGAGTTCAGGTCACCTCCATGTATCCAAAGGGATGTCTGTGCTTCCCTTCCTGTCATAGAACAAGAAACCAGACAGCATCAACTCATTGGTTGTCTGATCCAGAGGATACCCACACCAAAGACAGACCAGAATTGTAGCAGATTTACAATGGAACAGGCATGGGAACAGAGGCTCAAAATGATTCTGCATGTGGATTTCAGAAGATTTATTTAAGCAGAACTTATCTCCTCTCAGCATTCTGCAGTTAGTGAGAATTTAATTACCAACAAAGGATAAAACTGTAGGTGTATTATTTTTTTAAAATTAATAAACATGGCTCTGACTTTGGATTTCAAAGGAAAATGCATTCCTATCCAACAGACCACGGTAGCAGTCATAGCTAAATTTTAATTAGATTTTCCTTACTGGATGCCCACCCAAGGGGGTTCATTCATCCTGAGCTATTAGATTCACTCAGTGGAGACAAAGGTGCACTCATAGGAGGAGGCTACCACTTCCAAGGACATGGGGCAATCCCAGATCAAAGAGGGCAAGAAAACAAGCACACTGGAGTAGGCACTGATACGTGTGCTGGCTCCAAACAGAATTCAACATGCTGGCCAGTATTTCCCAGCATAGGTGGCAGTAGCTCTTTCCTGGTGACAATGTTTAGGCTGAGATGTTCCACTGACACAAAGCTATCTGAAGCCGTCCCTGCCTTCTCTATATTCTGCTCCTACGTTTTCCCCAAAGTCTCAGAGAGAGCGCCTCCTTTGAAACCTTTGCTCCCTTTTCCTTTCACTGTTGCCATCCCATGAGCTGTCTCCACAATATCTCTGCCCAGCTGAGCACGCCCCTTCCAGAATCACATCCCTGATCACTTGAGTCGTGGTGTAACCTCTCACTCACTGAATCTCGAGTGATCTCCACACTAGGTGCCACCATGTGACCTTGTGCACCAACATGGGGTCAGAGAAGCTAGAGCTCTTGAGCTTTATCCTATAATTTCTCAGCACTTCATTTCCCTAGCATCTCCTCATTAAGGCCACCACAATCCCTTAACCATACTCCACCAAGTGGAGAAACAGACCAGCTACTGATCTGGGAAAAAGAACATTGGAGAGTCATTTTAGCCCCTGGCTTCCACTATTGTCAATTCTTGCTAATAGACATACTTGCTGAGTGCAGGCCTACATAGCCATGGCTGACATCTGTGTCCATGGGTCAATGCTGTCTTGCTTGTTCAAAATTGATCTGAATTGCTGGGCACCACATGCCTGCACGTGAGATGAGCAGGTTTTCAATTGCACCTCCACAGGAAAACATTACTTCAAAAATGCAGAACTCTTTCCCAGGGTTTGAAGTCTAGAGAGGCATCTGGCCCCAAGTATGTTGTGCCAGAACTGTTTCTATCCTCTAACTCATAAACTCGCAAACCTTTCACATCAACAAACGAGGTCAACCCATCCAGCCCAAACCTCCTCCCTTCCTGAGGAATTTCTCATCTTATCCCTTCAGCTCCTTTCCTGCCCACAGAATCTGTTCAGACTTTTTCATGGGTTTCCCTGATTGTGACTCTTATGTAACAGAACTGGAGTTTCCTCTATAAACTTTCTTTTTTTTTTTAATTTATTAGACAGGTAGAGTTGCAGACAGTGAGAGAGAGAGAGAGAAAGGTCTCCCTTCTGTTGGTTCACTCCCCAAGTGGCTGCTATGGCCGGCGCTGCGCCGATCCAAAGCCAGGAGCCAGGTGTTTCCTTCTGGTCTCCCATGCGGGTGCAGGGCCCAAGCACGTGGGCCATCCTCCACTGCCCTCCCAGACCACAGCAGAGAGCTGGACTGGAAGAGGAGCAACCGGGACTAGAACCTGGCGCCCATATGGGATGCCGGTGCTGCAGGCAGAGGATCAACCAAGTGAGCCACGGCACCAGCCCCCCTCTATAAACTTTCTTCAAAAGTCTCTGGTATCTTTTTGGTCAACTCTCATCATTCTCCTCCTCCCTTCACCCCTCATGCTAAGGAAAAAAAAATTCTTTCTAAGCCTTTCAAAGCCTTGAATGGTTACATGTGTGCTCAGATGCATGCGCACACACACACACATGCACACCTGCCTCTAGGTGATTTTCTAACTTCTCTGGGCTGATACAGGAGAAACCAGCACGATTCAGTTCATCCTCAGAGGACAGCAGCTGCAGATCAGACCTGATTCCATTAATAACCACTTCTCACCCCCAGGAGACTCCGTGATCTGCAAAGTCTGTAGCTGGGCCAGGCTCGTGTTTGTAGCCCTGGAATTAATGCATTTCCTGACAGAATAGGCACTTGGTGAGCATTTGTTGCCAGAAACTGACCTAATTCTAATGAGAGTCATAATCATGCTCTGGGTATCCAAATTTTTTTAATATTCACAATGTGAATCCAGTTGCTTAGAGTTCTTCAGCCCTACACGATCTTAGCAGCATGACCTCATTGCCCTGACTCTCACAGTCTCCTTTGAGAGAGAAAGAGTCCAAAACCCGTGAGTACCGTCTTTGCTGCTCCCCCTAATCCCTGGTCATCAACCCTACGTTGATCACTCCCAGACTCCGCAGCAGATAATACGGAAATTGCTTATGACAAGTAAACAATGTGAGTTTCATTTCCAAATATTTCCATAATCTCTACATGAATCCGTTATATTGAAACACAACTTTTATAATGAGTCCCACTTTTTAAAAATCAATGTGGCTTATACTCTAAGAGGGGAAAATAGATCTAACTATTGATTAATAAGTTCTTTGAAAACAATTATTTGGCCTTTTCCTGTCTAATTTCTCCAAGTACTTAGACAGTGATATATGCTTCTACGAAGCAGTGCTGGAATAGCTTGTTGAGAAAAAATGCTGAGAACAGAAAATTGGAGGTTTCTGGGGTTTGGAAATGGCTTGCTTGTGCTGCCCAAGGGTGCATGTGCTGAAAGCTTGGTCTCCAATCTGACAGACCTGAGAGCTGGTGGGACCTGTGAGATGTGGAGACTCGGTGGAGGTGCTGCATTCATGACAGCCCTTGTGAAGGGATGATGCTGGTCTCACAGAGTTGGTTAGCTCCTGCAAGAGCACATTGCTACAACAGAGTGCGCCTGTCCCCTTCTCAGTCTGTTTCTTCCTCTATCATCATGTGAAATTTCTCTCTCTCTCTCTCTCACAGACATACACACACACACACACAAACTCCCACTACATGACAGCATCTGCCACGAGGCCCTCACTAGAGCCTCATGCTCTTGAACTTTCAGAACTATGAGCTAAGTAAACCATTTAAAATAAAAAAATAAAGTACCTAGCCTTGAGTATTTTGTTATAGCCACACAAAGCAGACTGAGAGAGAGAGCCTAGAGATTTTCACATATTTTCAATAAAGCTGAACACTTAACTATCTTAGTCTGTTGCTGTTTTCATGATCCTTTCTTAGTTCCCTTTTTCATGACCATTTTCTGTTCAAATGCAGTATTCTTTTTTCCCTCTGGAGAAAGCTGACACTAATTAACAGGTGTGAGGAATCCTACATGTGGGAGGTTGTGTCAGATACAGCAGCTTACATAGATGATGACAGATAAATTAGAGGGCACGCACCTGATCAAAAACATTTTAACCAAATTATTTAGGATTACAAACTGTCTCTTTTGAGGGAAATTCAGCAAAATGCTGTAGCAAGGCCTTTGCTAATTATTGGATGCTATATAATGCCACAGGTTGGAGGTGAGAGATTAGGTCATTTTGGTCATGAAGATGGGTTATTCAGAAGAATGAGTTAATTCCTTCTTGTAAAATATGAAAAATGTAAACACCCATGAGCTGCTGGCATCACATCCTGGCCCACAATTAGATAAGGTTTTGCTCTGAGTTGTAACTGGTTCCTTCAGCACCAGTTTCTCAAGAGAGCACTGGAAAAGAATGTCTTGTGTGACTTCCGCATGCTATGAGGTACAATGACTGGTCTCCAAGAACCAGATTATTCAATCTAGAAGTATACATTCTATTTTAGCAAGCAAATGCATTTTAACATCACTACCTTTCATAATTCATCATAACACATCTTCTGAGGTTTTGCTGACCAGAATGCACAAGTTCTGTACCAAATGGAACAATCAAATCATAAATTTGCTACAAAGAACATTATTTTAAATGAAACAAAAACTCTATTTATGCATGGGTGTAGGTGTAATTTCATCCCATATAAACCTACCCTATATTACATACAGTGAACAGATGGTTCATTATGGCTTCCATTGCTACTGCTTTAGCTCTTTGAAGAAAGCCTTCATTATTTTTAGCTTCCTTCACTTGACATTCTTTCAAAGTCTTCATGTCTCCCCCTACACTGCAGACAGCAATGGTGTGAACATCTGCTACTAGAAGACCTAAGCGTAAGCAGTATCTTCCACGGCAGACATGTGGTGTAGCAGTTAAGACAGCTGCATCCCATACCCTGATGCCTGGGCTGAGTCCTGGTTCTGCTCCTGATTGAAGCTTCCTGATGATGCACACACTGGGAGGCACAGGGGATGACTCAGGTACTCAAGTATTTGGGTCTCTGCCACCCATTTGGGAGGCCTAGGTTGAGTTCTCAGCTCCTGGTTTTGACCTGACCCAGGCTCTGCTGTTGCAGGCATTTGGGAGGTGAATCCGTGGATCGGAGATATTCTCTCTCTCTCTCCCTTCCCCCCCTCCTTTGAAGCAAATATAAATAAATAAATTGTGTTAAGAGGAAGTAGCTACTGGGGCCAATGCTGTGGTGTAACAGGTAAAGTGGCCATCTGTGAACCTAGCATCCCATATGGGCACTGGTTTGAGTCCCAGCTGCTCCACCTCTGATCCAACTCCCTGCTAATGCACCTGGGAAAGCAGCAGAGGATGGCCTAGGTGCTTGGACCCCTGCACCTACATGGGAGACCCAGATGAAGCTCCTGGCTCCTGGCTTCAGCCTGGCCCAGCCCCCAGCCATTGTGGCCATTTGGGGAGTGAACCAGTGGAAGGAATACCTCTCTCTCTCTCTCTCTCCCTCTCTGTAACTCTAGCTTTCAGATAAATAAAATAAATCTTTTAAAGTAAAAGTGTCGCTCCCCCTCTTCGTGGAGGAGCAACACAAGACCCTGCGCTGTTCTTTCGTCTGCTCGGCCCTCCCCGGGTTTGCTGCTGGTTCTTCCCGGGTTGGCTACTGTCCCTTCCACCTCTGTGGAAGGGCAGTTCCCCCTGGCCACATTCCCCACTTCCGCAGGGGAGCGGCACACCGCCGGCCGGCTCTCTCGGGGGCTGCACAGGTGTTCCCTCAGATGTTCCCCTTAGATGTTCCTGGTGCATGCCGTCTCTCTCCTCCTATATAGTCCTCCTCCGCCAATCCTAACTCGGCTGCCCACACACCGAGTACGCTGCTCTCCTCCAATCAGGAGCAAGTCCTACAGTTTATTGGTTGAACTGGAGGCAGCTGTGCGGAAGCTGTTTACTTCTCTCCCAGCGCCATATTGTGGGAGAGCAGATGCATAGAATAAGTCTTAATTCCAGTAACTCAGTCCAGTCCGGGCTGCTCCCCACAGATCCCCCTTTCTTTTTATTTTTTGGCATTGATACGCACCTGTCTTCGGTGTCCCGCGGCACACACTCTGCTCTACTTGCTAGAGTTGCCACAGGTTCTTACAAGTCCTATCAATCAGGCAAACCGAATCCGGGTCCTCTCTTCGCCATGTTGTGAGGAGGTTTTTAGGCGCTGATGCGTGCCTGTGTTCGGTGACCTGCGGCTCACACTCTGGTCGAGCCGCCTGCTGGTGCTTACCGCCTTAATCAGGCAGACCGAATCCAAGCTTTCTCATTGCCATATTGTGGGGGAGACTTATTAGTGTTGGTTCGTGCCTATCTTCGGTGACCTGCAGCTCATAAGCTGCTAGCCGCCCGCAGGTGCTCATCGCCTCACTTAATCAGGCAGACCGAATCCAAGCTCTCACATTGCAGTGTTGTAGGGAGGCCTTTCTATTTCTCTATTTCTCTATCTCCGGGCATTCCTATTTCTCCCATTTTACTTCTATCTTCCAGCATTCCTATTTCTCTCATCTTACTTCTAAACTTCTGTTTCTCTTATCCCTGCGGCTTCCCGGCGCCCGCCCCAAGAGGCTGCTTCTCGGCGGCTTCCCGGCTGAGCCGCTTCAGCCCGCGCCTCTCTCATCTGCGCGGCTCGGCTTTGCGTGCACACTCCGCGGTCTCGCACTAGCCCTTTCGCGTCTGAACCACGGCCTCGCGCCAGCCCCGCGTTCCCTATCTATTCACGCCCCGTGCTCTCTCTGCACGCGGCGGCTTCCGCGAGTCACACAGCGTAGCTTTCGTCTCTGCCATTAGCATTCAATCCAAGTTCCCCAGGCTAGCCTGGCGAATTCAACCCAGCTCACGTCTCCGCCCCACGATTTGGCTTCCCGTCTTTTGCTCCCCGGGCTAATCAGACGGATCCCAACCGGGCTTACGTTTCCGCTTCTGGTTTTAACTTTTCGCCCCCTATTCCCGGGCTAACTTGAGAATCCCAAAGTGGCTTTCGTCTCCGCCTTGGCCTGCCCCCCGCGGCTTCAATTTCCCCAACATTTTTCTCTACCCGGTACGTTTCCCCAAGCTTTCCTCCAACAATACTCCTCCCTCATTTCTCCTGGCCTCTCCTCACAGTCCGCATCCGAGTCTGTTTGTTCTAGCTTTCACTTTCGCTTTCGACCTTAGAGATTTCTCCCAGCTTCCCCCCCGTAGTCTGTATCTGAGTCTATGCCTAGGCTTTTCAATAGCTTCTTCCAGCACCTTTTTCGTCCGGCTTTTCCCTAGGCTGTTTGCTAATCTCTCTCTCCGATATTTTCCCATTTCTTCCCGCTTCTTCCCTCCTAAGTTTCATATCCGTCCTAAGTTTCCTATCCGTCCTAGGTTTCCTAATCCGAGTCACGGCACCACTTGCTGCTCCTCCGCATGCGGAGGAGCCGCACCGGACCGGGCGCTTGTTGTTCCCTTTTTTTACAAGTCCTTTCTATAGTAAAGTAAGAATAAGTAAACAGCAAACTCCCAAAGCAAGAATGAGTAGAGAGAAATGAGAAAGAACGAAGTAACGAACTTCCCCGCAAACTCTCCAATGCACTCTCCAACCAACCCACACCACCATGCCGTCTCTCTCCTCCTATATAGTCCTCCTCCGCCAATCCTAACTCAGCTGCCCACACGCCGAGTACGCTGCTCTCCTCCAATCAGGAGCAAGTCCTACAGTTTATTGGTTGAACTGGAGGCAGCTGTGCGGAAGCTGTTTACTTCTCTCCCAGCGCCATATTGTGGGAGAGCAGATGCATAGAATAAGTCTTAATTCCAGTAACTCAGTCCAGTCCGGGCTGCTCCCCACAAAAAGGAAGTAGCTATTCCCACAGTCCCTGCTTCCATTCAGCAGACATGATAGTGAGTGAGGTTCCTGCTGCTCTCATTCCAAGCACAGCAACATTATAGGGGAGAGCAGAGCGCTGAATGGTTCCATAGATCTCTATTTACTCAAAATAAAGGAACTTCCACAAAGAAATCTCTAGAGCCATAAAAATTCATTGGTGAATTCTACCAGATGTAAGGAGGAAAATAACACTAATTCTATATAACCCCTTTTTGGATGGAGAAGAGGAAGAAACTACTTTTCAAAGCACTTTATGGGGCCAGAGTTGTCTTAATATAGTAGTTGCCAAAACAAACAAAAAGATAGTAGAGGATAACTGGTAAAACTGAAATAATATAGGAGATTTAGTTAGTAATACTGCACCATTTATGTCTTAGTTTTGACAAATATGCATGGTTTATGTAAGAGGTTAACATTAAAGAAAGAAATATCAGGGACACCAAAGTTCTGTATTCTCTTCTTTAAGTCTCAAATTATTTCAAAACAGAATTTTGTAATTTAAAAAATATTTTATTAATATATAGAGAACATAGTTCATGTATTTCATAGGTACAATTCTAGGAAGATAACTTTCTCTCTTCCCCATCAATCCCCCTCCTTTGTTCCTTTCTTTGTTGTTTGCATAATTTCAATCAACTTTATAATCACAGGCTTAATGCATCACCAACCATAGCATTCAAAAAGTAAGAAGTAGGAAGACCACAGTCCCACAGGAGTATAAACAAGAGCTAAAAACAACAATCAAATCACAAATAAAAAAGTATTTTTTTTCAAAAGATATATCCTATTGGGTAGGTATAGCCATTAATATTTTCAGATATGGAAGTTAAACCTTAAAAAATTAAGAAATTCAATTAAGGAAAACCCAATATTTAAACCTGAGTGTGTTTGACTCCTAATCAATGTGTATAACTTTATTTTACTTCTCTTTAGCTATGAAATACACCTTACATTTTATCAAACAACATAGTTCAAAACATTTCACTAGCTCTGCTGCATTTGACGACAGTAAATAGCTTTATTGATGCTTGCTATATGGCACAAAAAATGCTAAGTGCTGTTGTAGTTCTATGGGTTATCCACTATGATTGTCTTAAGTTTTAAATGAGGTCCACACAAGGCCAAGCAGCAAGAAGTTTGGAGAGTTATCTCACCTTAGAACACAAGCCACTTGATACCAGAGCCCAAGTTAGCATTAAACTTTTATTCCATATATTTAGATATTCTAGTGGTTAATTTTATGCCAACTTAGAAATGTGGTGCTCCAATATTTTGTTGCAGACCAGTAGAGATATGACTGTGGAGGTATTTCTTAAATGAAACTAACATTCAAATTAGACTTTGAGTAAAGCAGATTCTCCTTTACGATATGAAGCATTCTCAGCCAGTTGACTGAAAAGTCTTATTAAAAAAGAAACTTAAAAGAGAAACTTCCAAAGAAAAAGGAATCCTGCATCCAGACTACCCTTGGACTCATGCTACAACACTGGCTCTTCTCTGTGTCTCTGACCTGCTGGACTGTCATGCAAAATTTGACCTTTTCAGAATTCAAATAATCCAACATTTAAAATAAATGCATTTGATCTATTTACACACAATTATACACATATACATATACACATACACACATATATATATGAGTGTAGTGCACATACATGTGTGTACATTTGTATAGTTAAGTTAGGTAGGAAGTCAGAAATGAGCTTACATGTGTGTGACAAATGCCTAAGGAATTGACATCTACAGTGGTCCAACATCTGCATTTCAAAGTCATCCCGATATCCTTACAGGTCAGTCCAGTATCTGCACTTCAAACTTCCTGCCCGGATCCTGATGACCTTGCAGGGGGTCCTGCCCCTTCTACCTGATAAATAGCCTTCCTCTAAGGTGGGGTGATGCAAGCCAGGCTTCCCCTGTCTGATAACTTCAGGGGGAAAACTCAGAAAGGAAATTTTTGTATTTACATCCAACAAGTCCTTTGTTCCGGGAGGAGAAGAAGGAGAGGAGGAGGGAAGGCAAGACCCATCCGCTTAAAAACCCCAGCCTAAATGTGAACTAGGTATTCTCTCTCAGGCTCTGTCTGGAGAGGTGCCCATCCATTCTTACAGATGTCCCTACCCTAATAAACCTTGTTATGTTGCTTTCCCCTACTTTCTGTCTCATGCCTGAATTCTTTCTCACAGGAAGACAAGGACCCTTTGCTTCTCCAATAATAGTTATGCATATTTAGAGCTATAAAATATCAATTGTTTTTTAAATTACACAATTGTGGAGGCTGGCAAGTTCATATTGTGTGTGCTTGTGTGTGTGTATATGATGTTTATATGCACATCCTCTGTTTCTCAGGAAATGCACAACTAGTGTAGATTTCCACACTGCCTCTGGCTGTAAGAAAAGACTTGGATTTTCTGAGGCTCCACCAGCTCCCTTTTCTGGATGTCTACTTCTGATTTGCTTTGATAAGAAATCACACTCCTCTGACATTCATCTCACTTATCATTACTGGATCTCTGCTGTCTTCTTCACCACTCTGTCTTTCACGATAGAACACATGACTGTTTCTACCTGATCTATAAATACAGCAGCAAACAGCATCTGACACAGTGTAGATACTTAATACTTATGCATTCAAAAATTAAATTATTGAACAAGGGAATTGCATGATATACATGACTATTTAGTTGTATGAAATGGATTTCTATGAATTTGTATGAATTGGATCTTTAGCTCAAGATGAGCTAAAGAAAACCTAACAATTTGAAACTTAAAGTTGATAAATAATAGCAAGAAAAATAGAATTGTGAAATTTTGTAATTTAAAAAAAATTAATTTTTAATTAGCTTGTAACAGATTCCACGAGATTTGTTGATACAATTCTAAGAACATAATGATATTCTCTTTGTCATGAGTGTAGTAACAACACCGAGGCAGTGTTGGTTCCAAAAAGGATTTTATTATGCAGTGGGGAAGTCACACTTCTAATTCACACAACGCACTGGACAAGCCCACCATCCAAGGTTCCCCACGTACCGCCGGTGCTCCTCGCGAAGTGTCAGCCACGGAAGGGGGATTCTCATGGTATCCTGACGGGTGGTGCTCAGAGCAGAAGAACGCAGGTTTGAAGGGCGGGTAGGGCTTCAGCGTCAGGCGATCCCAGAGCCCCGGCGGCGTCAGGTGGGCGCGGGCTGGCTGGGAGAACTCTCGCGGGAAGGTCTGAGTGAGTAGGTTAATCGGAGCTTTTTGCTCTGCCGCTCTCACGAGTGTCTGCTCAGAGTCTCTCTGGGCCTCTCTGGCCTGCAGTTTATCTACACTTTTGGTGGTCAGTTGAGGGCCGAAAAGGTCCCGAGGAGGGTGTGTAGAGGGGCCATGGGTGGTTCTTATCAAGTCCATGCAGATCTCCTGCGGTCAGCTTAACTTTCGCTTGTTTCTTGTTCCTGTTGTGGTGGAGCTGTTCAATTTCTGCTCCTTACACTCTTCCTCCCCCTCTCCCCCCTTCCTACCCTCCTCCTTATTTCCCAATTTTTTTTTTTTTTTAGTTTTTGAGATAACATATTATAAATTTCCATTTGATAAAAAGGCTTAATACTGCAATTTGTGTAATTATGAGTTCTAAGTCACATCTTTTGTCCTAGCATTATACTCATGGAAAGCAAAAGGCATTATGAGTTTTTCTAAGAAATGAAGAAAGTAGGTACTGATTAAAATGAGGAGAGCAAGCCTGTGTTCATTACATTAGATCCTGTGGATTAGGACTTTGCCTGACTCAATATTTTATACTAAGCACCTTCTCCCGTAATAGTGAAGTAATTCAAATAAAAATTTATTACTCAGTTGTCAATATTCATTGGAATTTAATTCATGTTTGTATCCAGAACAACCAATGGGCAATTAAAAAAGGTATGGTGAGGAGCCAGCATTGTGGCACCATGAGTTAAGCTACCACTTGTGACACCGGTGTCCCATATGAACACTGGTTCAAGTCCCAGCTGATTCACTTCAATCTAGCTCCCTGCTAATGTGCCTGGGAAAGCAGGAGTGTAAGTGTCTGGGCTCCTGCACCCACATGGGAGACCCAAAGTAGGTCTGGCCCAGCCCTAGTCATTGCACCCATTTGGACAATGAACTAAAAGGATGGAAGATCTCTCTCTCTCTCTCTCTTTCTCTCTCTCTCTCTTTCTGTGTAACTCTGACTTTCAAATAAATAAATATTTTTAAAAAACAGAGTTATGCTGAAAATAAGGTTAGCATAACAGAACCCAAGCTCATTGCTACAGATACGATTTCACTCCAGGTCAGCAGCACCAAGACCCATATTCATGGGTACTTTGACTTCTGACCATTTTTCTTTTGAGGCAAAGAGATCATAAGCACTTCACACAATTTGAATTTATATTATATTCTTTGGTTGATTTTCAGAATGAAAGATATTTCCCTCATTTGAGTATAAATTCTATAAAGGCAGGGACATTGTACTTCCTTCCACACTGAGTTCCCAGGGTCCAGCACCATGCCTGACACATCATAGGAATAATGCATTCTTTGTCAAATACATGAAAAAAAAGTCTTCAGATTCTGTGTGAGCTGTATTTGTTAAAGTATTAAACAATTTCACAATAAAACCATGCATGCTCAGCCTGCGCTGTGACTCACTAGGCTAATCCTCCACCTGTGGTGCCAGTACCCTGGGTTCTAGTCACAGTCGGGGCGCCAGATTCTGTCCCGGTTGCTCTTCTTCCAGGCCAGCTCTCTGCTGTGGCTCGGGAAGGCAGTGGAGGATGGCCCAAGTGCTTGGGCCCTGCACCCGCATGGGAGCCAGGAGGAAGCACCTGGCTCCTGACTTCGGATCGGCGCAGTGCGCCGGCCGTAGCGTGGCCATTTGGAGGGTGAACCAATGGAAGGAAGACCTTTCTCTCCGTCTCTCTCTCTCACTGTCTAACTCTGCCTGTCAAAAAAATAAAATTGTATGCTCAAGACCCAGTTGCCAAGATTAACAAAGATAAAGGCAATAATTTGGAAAGAATTTATGGTCAGTGTTCATTTTTGTAAACAAATACCCTAAAAAATAATGAAACAAAAACCTACCAAAATACTCTGTTTCTTATCTTTCTTTGTCTCTTTTGAGTTTCTTACTGTCTTTGTCTGCTACAGACACAGTGGATATCGCAGTCTCCAATTTAGGATATTGAATGCAAAAGACAAGGCTTATTTGCTCTCTTGAATTTGAAAAACCATATCACTTCACATACCTAAACCAACAGTATTGAGCATGGAAATGAGGCACTCTGATTGACCTGACCCAGATGAGGATGTGACACTGCAAGGGAGCTCCACATTATCAATAAAAAGTCAATATTGCTCAAAGGAGATGATGTGCAGGACAACCCAAAAGCAGTTCACACTACCTTCCCCTTCTGCAGTATCTGAGTGAGACCCCAGAGCAATAACCCAGTGCATTGAAGATCAAGGAGGGTGCATGTCTGCAGAATAAACAACAATGAGGGGACAGCGCTGTGGTGTAACAGGTAAAGCCGCTGCCTGTAGTGTTGGCATCCCATATGGGCGCTGGTTCAAGTCCCAGCTGCTCCACTTCTGATCCAGCACTCTGCTGCGGCCTGGGAAAGCAGTGGAAGATGGACCAAGTGCTGGGGCCCCTGCATCTGTGTGGGAGACCTGTGAGAGGCTCCTGGCTCCTGGCTTCTAGTCGGCACAGCTCCAGCCTTTGCGACCAATTGGGGAGTGAACCAGCAGAAAGAAGACCTCTTTCTCTCTCTCTCTCTTTCTCTGCCTTCCCTTTTCTCTCTCTGTGTAACTTTGACTTTCAAATAAATAAATAAAATCTTTTTAAAAAATACAGTATAAACAACAAAAATGGTACATGCCCCATAGAGGGCATCCATTCATGAAATGAATGAAGCTTACAGGACCAGCAGTGGTGTTGGGTGAGTGAATATGTGGTCAACGAATGTGAAGATCTAGGTCATTACTGTCCATTACTGTAGATTTCACAAACACTGTGCATTTAGGCTGCAATAAATTTATGTTTTTTTCTTTCTGTAATACTAAGGAAATCTTAGTTTACTATAACTTTTTAATTTGTAAATTTTCTGATTTCTTGTTAACTCTTTCACTCTTTTGCCATCACACTTAAAATACAAGCATATTGTTCAGCTACATAAAATATTTTCTTTAGCTATATCCTTGTTCCATAAACTTTTTATTTGTCTTTTTCACATTTTTAAGTTAAAAAAAGAGACAAAAACAAACACATTAGCCTAAGGCTACACAGGGTCACCAATGGCTACACTATTAGCCACACAGTCACCGATGCCATTGCTTTCCACCTCCACATTGCTTCCCACTTGAAGGTCTTCAAAGGCAATAACACACATGGCCCTGTCATCTCCTATGATGGCAATGCCTTCCTCTGGACACCTCCTAAAGGACCTGCCGGAGGCTGTTTGACAGTTGTCCTGTTTTTATAAGTAGGAATATACTAAAAATAACAATAAAATACAGATAGTAAGATCATAAACCAGTACACATTTATTATCATTACCAAGTGTTACTCATTATGAATAATTATATGTGCTCTTATGTGACTGGCAGCTCAGTAGGTTTGTTTATATCGGCATCACCACTAACATGTAAGCAATACCTTGTTCTGTGACACTGGGATGACTATGACATCATTAGACAATAGGAATTTTTATACTCCTTTATAATCTTATGGGACCACCATCTGCAATCGGCCAAGATGTCATTAGTGGATCCATGATTTCCTTCTCTTTGCATCATCGTTATTATCTCAGTCAGCCACAGCCCAGACAGCAAGCCTGTGTGCTTTGTTCTGCTGCTTCCTTCAGTTGTCATCTAACTGAGTGGACTGTGGTTTCCCTGAAGCTGCTCTTCACACCAAGAAAACCTTGATCCTCAAAGATGGTGTTCACATAGTCAGACCCCTGCTGCCCTTCAATGGTGGCAGAGGCACATTCGCACCTGGGAACATTGAGGAGAAATAGTGTAAGGTCACCTCTTTGTTGACAGCCTCTAAAATGAGAATTTCACCAAGATGCTGTCTTATCATGGAAATGAATTTTAAATGGATTTATTATTTTGTTTTAAAAATTCCATCTTAACTATGAATTAATGAGAAAATGTAGGAAAAGTGAATATATGGAGAGGACAATGGTTCAAAAGGAAAAATACACATTCATGATAATTCTCTGAATGAAGGAAGAACTTACTACCGCCAATTAAACACATACTTAACCCTACTGTACTCACAAATCCTGGTCATTTGAGCGAATTATTTATACTCCATCCCCCTTGCTTTGAATGACTCCTTTATGTCCCAGAACAGTACTTCATTAGCTACTCTGTTTATATCATATCCATCATTGACTGTTCCTAAGGGTTGGGCAACACCTAGAAATCAGCATTAGCAATGTGGGAAAACTTACATCCAAAAACAAAATAGTTGTTACTAAGGAAGACTACATTGTTGTTAGTTTATCAACAATGGTTCCTAATCTACAAGACAGTTATGTTGTTAAGCACCCTCCATCTAATTCTTTGCCATGTTAGAAGATTTATCTAACTGCTTGGAATCCTGGACACAGGAAAGAACAAACCACAGCAGTACCTGATTATATTGAAACAAGGGAAGGGATTTACAGGTGTAAGAAGCCCCTGAGCCCTGGGGAGCCTCCTCTTTCCCAGTGCACTGAGGGACAAGGTGGCTCAGAGTCCACGGCTTTACAGACTACAGGATACCTCACTCTGCTTAGGCTGGTGTTGGTGCTCACCCACTCTCCTCAGCCACTATCACCCCCTTGTTTGGAGACCCGAAGGAAACCTATGCATATAGAGCATAAATACAGTCTCACTGGTCATTCAGCATCCACTTGACTGCTCGAATTCACAAAGCTGCATCCTGTGATGGGATGTTTACCTAAGTCATGTCAAGCAGTAAGAAAAATCATTCTCTGCAAATATTTATACATACACACACACACACACACACACACATATGGAGTAATAACAGCATTAAATGCAAAACCATATTTCTGATTTCATTCTGATTTTTAAAGTCTGGTGAGAATCAGAGATTGTTTTGACCACAACAGTATAAACAATCACAGTAAAAACAACTCCAAATGTTATTTGTCAACAAATACAGGTGACTGTGTGTTGGGATAGTTACTGAGGGAATGGAGAAAACAGAATTGGAGGGATGAGCAGGACCACATAGAGGGTCCAATCCTGGCCTTGATTGTGGTAGTCACTTGGTTTTTCACAAAGAACCAAGGACCGGGGCCAGCACTATGGCACAGCGGGTAAGGCTACCATCTGCAATGGCGGCAGCCCATATGGGCGCCACTTCAAGTCTCGGTTGCTCCACTTTCGATCCAGCTCTCTGCTGTGGCCTGGGAGGGCAGTGGAGGATGGCCCTGGTCCTTGGGACCCTGCACCCATGTTCGAGATCTGATGGAAGCTCTTGGAGGAAGCTCCTGGCTTCTGGCTTAGGATCGGTGCTGCTCTGGCCATGGCGGCCAGTTAGGGAGTGAACCAGCAGATGGAAGACCTCTCTCTCTCTCTGCCTCTCCTCTCTCTCTGTGTAACTCTGATTTTCAAATAAATAAATAAATAAATAAATCTTAAAAAGAAAAAAGAACCAAAAGACCAGCCTTGTGACAGAAGGGAGAAGCAAACAGCAGTGCAAGCCAGAGCTATCCCCAAGTGAGCTTCTCAAATGCCAGAAATAGCGCAGTTTTTGGCAGGCTGCGATTTCTCTCACTTTTGAATACTGACTTCCTAGATGCTGTATACATTGATCACTACTTAAAAAAATCAAAGTCTCTGTGTTCTGGATGCAGTTACTCTTTCCTAGTCCCAAGACCAATTAAATAAGGAAATGAGTCCTCTCTAACATCATAGAGCACACAGTCCACTTCTGATTCAGTTACCGGACACAAAATCACAGATGTGACATTCATAACACTCACATTCAAACAGTCCAGTTGCATATCACAATGCTTGTCAAGTCAGTAAGACATACTCCAGCTCCAGAAGGATCATGTTTGGGTTTTTATTTGTTGGGTTTTTCCAAAAACTTGAGGATTCAAAGGTGAATCATTTCTTTGATAAAGGAATTTGCAGCGCACCAGTGAGTAGGAAAGTGACACAGGGACAGGAAGACAGCAGATCATAGATATCAATTATTTTCCCACTGCAGTCAACTAGAACTTAGACCCACTGAGGAACTCTGTGAGCCAAGAAGACAAATGCCTCAGTGTTGTCTCAGTGAAGCGATGAGGCAGCTCTGATATATATGCAACAACTCCCATCAGTCACAATTTAAGAGCTGCTCTAGGACTATGAATTCTCTGTGTTAGTCAAGATTTCTATTTAAATGGAGAGATATTTTAGACTTTGTGAGCTATGTGGTCTCTACTACCACTACTCAATTCTCATCTTGTAACACCAAAACAGCCTTTCATATTGTTGAAAATAGGATATTCTTCTTCCTAATATTTCTAATAAGAATCTTAGAACAACACAATTACCATAATTATAGCTTTTAAAATTATTTTTCTGTATAAATCTTATTATATCACTTTTCTGATTTGATTATTGTTTCATAATAATTATCAGGAAGTTAGCTCTGGACAATGGCCCAAGGAAGGAACGTGATGAAAATTCAGAATCATGAGACTTGATGAGAACTTGGTGAGAATGTCAACATGGGTGCTGAGTTTCCTACACTTGGCATCACTGAAGGAGTTATAGAGAAGGGACTATGAAGGGACATAGTGGCTGAAGCCACTCTGGGATGTCATTATAGATTGGCAAGAAATATAATAAAATATAGTGGAAATAGGATATAACATAAAAACAAAAACAACAGTTTATTGAGGATAATACGCATAATACATAATAGAAGGCTCATAGTTTGGAGGCAACCATAGAAAGAAGTGGGCCAACCAACTTCTTGTGTTTGAGCTCAAGGTGATGAGGAAGGAGGAATACTCTAGTAAAGGGGTCTTAAAGACTGTGATATTGTGGAAGTAATGTCCAGATTCCTTCAACTGAGAAGAATAAGAAGTGTAAGAAGAGACAAATCCCTTCTACAAGCTTAGAACCACATTTTCCCAAACTGACCAGCAACTACGAGTTCCACAACAGCAGGGCTCACGTTTTAGAGTCAATCTTCACCAGATGGTCCAGGTCCAGACATTTCTGATGTCAGAAGAGAAGCTGTCATGCTCCATCCCAACAGCAGCACTCTCCTGGGTAAATAGGAGTGCACAGACAACTTTCCTGGGTCTACATTTACTGAAGATACTGTCCTTCCTTCAGCAACTGATTTTAGCTCCTTTGTCAGAGATTAGCTGGTTGTTGATGCATGGATTGACTTCTGGGGTTTCTATAAAATATCATTTCCACTTAGAAGATAAAGGCACTAATGCCCATCAGAACAGTTTCAGAAACATGGCATGGGGCTTACCCTAGGAGGAACCAGTAAAAGCTGATGAGACTTAGAGCATCAAAAGGACTAGCAGTTAACTTGAAATGGAGCAGATACCTAAATGCAAACTGTGAAACAATAAATCTTCTAGAAGAAAAAGTAGACAAAAGAGATTGTGAGCTTTCTAAAGAGGTGTTAGATATGAGAGGGGAAGAAAAATTTGTCTTCTACCTTCTGAAAGTCTCTGGCTGCACCTACAAATTAAAGTGACATAAAATAGATTGACTGGAGAAAAAATATTCAAGGTTTAATTTTTCTACGAGAAGATTAAAGACCCAAAGAAGCAGTTAGAGCTGAATATTTACATGCTGGTTTAGACAAAGAGTAAGTAAATTATGAAAATGTGGCCAGATAAAGAAGCTTGGGCTAGGAGAGTTGACAGAAAATTAACTAGGGATATAAAGGTTAATTTAACCAGGTTTGCTTGTACAGCTTTTTCTCAGCCCCAACTTCTTATCTCTGGTAACAAGAATGTTACTTTCCCTTCTGCTATAGGAAAGATGTTTTCCATACAGAATTGTTTTTCCTGCTTTTCAGGGAGAAAAGGGGGGTCAGAGTGCACTTCTTGCACCTGCTGTCTTTGAAGTGCCTTTACCTGAAAATAATTTGTATGACAAATTATCATTTTTAGGATGACATATTCTCATATTTGCAATACAACACCAAAAATATGATCCAAGAAAGAAAAAGCTGTAAGGAAGACTTTATTGAAATTAAAAACTTTTATTCTGCAAAACACTGTTAAAAGAATGAAAGGACAAGCCACATATTGGAGAAAATATTTGCAAACTACATTTGTGATTTGTATTAAAAATGTACAAAAAAACTCTTAAAGGCCCACAACAAAAATAACCAAAGGTTTTTGTCAAGATTCTTCAGAAAAAAAAAAAAAAAAACGGAACCAATAGGAAATATACCCAGAGACATGTTTAGTTGTGTCTCTTAACAATGGAGACATGTTTTGAGAAATGCACTGTTAGGTGACTTTGTTGTGTAAACATAACAGCATCCGCTTCTGCAAGCCTGGATGGATGGTATAGGTCCGTCACTTGACATGGCCTCTTGATATGATCAAAATGTGGTAAACACAAAATACATGAGGCTGCTGCTGGCATAACACTGCATGCAGTAAAAAATTTTTTAATAAATAGAAAGAATAAACTCTGAAATAATAAGTATATCATAGTAAAATACCTGAGTATCATGTCACAAGTTAGCATTATAAAGTGTTATGCACTTTATGTAACTGTATGTGCTATCCTTTTATATGAATGGCAGCTCAGTAGTTTTCTTTACGCTGGCATTCCTTCAACCACATCAGTGGTGTTTTGCACTGCAGTGTTCAGACAGCTAAGACCTCATGAAGCCAGAGGCATTTGTTAGATCCTTTATAATATTCTGAGACCACTGCTGAATATATGATCCATTGTTGACTGAAACATCATTATGCAGTGTATGACTGTATAGAAATTTACTATGATGAGTGAGATCATTAGTTTATGAAAGTTGGGAAGTTCCATGATTGGCTGCAAACTGGAGACCCAAGAAAGCCAACTGTATAGTTCTAGTCCAAACCCAAAGGCTTGAGCACCCCGCAGGCTGTTGATGCAAGTTCCTAAGCCACGCCTGATGAACTAAGAGCCAGGAGCACCCCACTGTTTGGAGACAGGTAAAGACGGATGTCCCAGTTCAGAGAGTGTGCATTTGTTCTCCAAGGGCCCCTCATCAGATTGACTGATGCCTATCACATTGGTGAGGGCGATCTTCCTTACTGGGTCTACCAGACACAGCCAGAGCCAATATGTTGCAGCTATCTGGGCACTCCACAGCCTGTTCAAGTTGATGCATAAAATTCATCATGACACTCGATTAAAACATGAACAAAAGTTTGAAAATGAAAAACAACTTACCCAAGAAGATACAAGAGATAAGAACAACCTTATGAAAGATGCTCAGCATTTTCATTAGGTAATTCCAAATTAATATTACAACAAAAACACCACTACACCTCTATTAGAGGGAACAAAATCTACAAAACTGAAAATATCAGTTGCCAAGAGTTCAAAAACTGTAACAGCTACATTGGAAGACTTTTAAGCAATCACTTTATAAAGTTAAACATACAGTTACTATGAAGTTCATTAATTGTACTCTTGAGCATTTACCCAATTTATTTGAAAACTCCTACTCACACAAAACCATGAACATGAATATTTATACCAGCTCTGTACTTAGTCACCAAAAAAACAGGAAGCAACCAAGATACCTTTCAAAATCGGACTAAATATTCAAACTGAGGTCTGCAAATGAGTACTATTCAGCAATAAAAATAAATAAACCAAAGGCTTTGGTTCTAAGATGGTGGAATGTGGAGGGAGCTTACTGCTCTAATCTAGGGCAAGATAGTTTAAAAAGAGTAGAGAGAGTGCAGTCTCAGGGAAGAGTTAGAGAGAAAACTCCAGAGGGATCTCCATGCAAATTAGAGGGACACCCTGGACCTACGTGAAGGGTGTGGAGCACACAACTCAGGATCCCAGCAGCTGAGAGCCTCAGCACCAGCTTTGAAGAGTGAGGTGAGACCAGACTGCAGCAGCCCAAGCCACTGGCGATAAAGCTGCAAGGAGAGCCTGGCGTGAGTCTGGCTTGCAGCCCTGTGGGTGACAATGTACCTGCCAACCTAGAGGGACAAAAAAGTAGGTGCCTACATCAAGAAATTGGAAAAGCACCAAATAAATGAGCTATCAGTGCATCTCAAAGACCTACAAAAACAACAATAAACCAAAGCCCAAACTAGTAGAAGAAAAGAAATAATTAAAATTAGGGGTGGGTGCGTGTTGTGATGCAGTGGCTTAAGCTGCTGCTTGTAACACTCACATACATTATTGGAATGCATGTTGGAGTTCTAGCTACTTTGCTTCTGATCCAGGCTATGGCTAATGCATCCTGGGTAGCAGCAGATGATGATTCAACATCAGGGTCCCTGCCATCAAAAGGAAACCCAGGTGGAGTTCCAGGTTCCTGGCTTCTGCCTGGCCCAGCCTGGCATTTGAGGAGTGAACAGCAGGTGGATCTCTCTCAATCTCTCTCTCTTTCTCTCCTTCTCCTCCTCCTCCTCATTGTGCCTTACAAGTAGTAAAAATAAACAAAAAATAAACTTAAAAAAAAGTCAATGAGACACAGCAGCCAACTGAAATAGTTCTCAGTGACCAAACTGGAACTGTTTAAACAACAAAATTGTGTCGCATTATATTTAAAATAAATATCCATGATCCAAAGTGCAATAAAATTAAGTCCATGAATAAATGAATAGCAGAGTAAAAACTCTCCTGTGCAGAAAAATTCCAAAGATTCATGTAGTTACTTTTCCTTCAAGTATGTGGAACATAACCACCAGCCCTTGAGGGTGAGTCATGTACAGAGACTCCATTGCAGAGATTACAGTGTGGACATGGGCTGTGGAGGGTTAGCGCTTCAGTGGGGAAACCTGGCAATCAGCTAATTAATGCCAGTACCAATAGTGGAGGCACATGTGACAGGCCCACAGAACAGACTGAATCCATGACTCGTTCCAAGCCCACATATGTCTTCAACAAAAGGAAGGTTCTGGAGCTGTGAGGTTTTATGCGATTTTCATTCACTTTCTTCCTTTGACCTTCCAAGGAAATACAAGGCTAATATACAGCATGTATTAGGAAAGCTAGACCCTGCCAAGAGGATGTTCTGAATCTCAGGTGTTTTCCAGGTTTACTTGGCTCCCCAAGCACATAGGAGAGTGATCCAGTAGATGCTAGTACTTTGTGTCTACAAATAGTACCTAGTAACGTGAGTTCTGGGGCCATCTCACTCTCCCTGCTCCCGAGGTAGGGTTAATCTACACTTCAGAGTCAGAGACTGGGGAGGGCATGACAGAGCCTGCCTGCATACATCCCAGCATAATATCACTGCTCCTCTTAGAGCTTCCAACATTCCAGGGGCAAACTATGACTGCCCAATGTGCCCCAGATCATTTTCAGTTTTGCAAATTGTAAAACATCTTTATGTTATTGGTTCTAAGATCATGCAAAAAAATTCCAAAATCATATCCACGTAGAAAATAAAAACAAAAAGAGAAAATCATTTCATGGTAGGACAAGCAAGTCCTTTGGTCTTGCTGTTTGCTCACATTATATCAATGATTATAATAATATCACTTTAATATTAACTGTTGATAGTTGTGTATTTTCAATAAATCCTTACAAAAACCACATAAGGGAGGCACACTTTATAAACACAGACAAGGAAGTAGGATTGTGGAAGGTAAGAAACATGCAGGAAGCCACACTCCCTTTGAAATGTGAGTCTCGGACTCAAGCATGGGTGGCTGATCCCACAGACGTGGGAATCTGAGCCTGCCCTTTCCACTCCAGCTGTCCCAGTCAGTCATCACTTGTAGGCAGGTGAATGGGTCATCATCACAATGTTGCAAATATCATAACACTAATAATGAATCAATAAAATCCATTTTTTAACTTTTTAATTTTAATTTTAATTAGTTTTTAACAAATTAAGTTCACTTGGCAGATATAATTCTAAGAACATAATGATATCCCCTTCTTCCTTTCCTCCCTCCCTCCATTCTGATACATTAATAAAAAATAAACTGAGAATTCAAACTGCTCCATGTTGCATCAAAATTACTAAGTGCGTAGTGGTGAGTGTGCCTGTGCATTTATTACACAGATAGTTTACTACAAACTTTTGGCAAGCAAATACCCTGGCACTGGACTTTCCAAACCAAATACCTAAGGACCGTGATAAGAAACGGAGACTGTGTTCTAGCTCTCTTGTAGCCCTGTACCTTCAGCCTGCCTGCCCCTTCCTCCATTAGAAAGAGCCTCAAGCCAGAAGTTCTCTGTGTGGAAATAAACAAGCAGAGAACGAGCAGGGGCTGTTTATTCAGAGCTTGCTAGAGCTTAGTAGTCAGCTACCAGCATTTGCTTTTGGCAACACTCAAAGACAGGCAGAGCAATGGGAGATCTTTATAGTGGAAACGAAAACTCTTCCAGTGTGCCTTGATTAGAAGTTACTGGTATCAAAAAGCTGTAGGCACTAGGGTAAGCCATGTCTTTGGGCTAGCTTTCTCTAGCCAGTCCTTAGCTGTGGCATGGCAGGAAAAAAAATCAGGGAATCTTGCTGACATTGGCCAAGTCCTGAGCTTTCTGAGCTGATTATTACAGAGGCTGTGGTTGGCTTTCTGGGCTCATTGCTACAGATGCTTAGAGTTCTTACTGGTCTGGCATTGTCCATTTGTATCTTCACTTCTTCATATAAGTGATCATAACTACAGACAATATCTTTCATGTTGGCATTGACCACGGGTAGAGTATGTGAAAGCAGAAGGGGGAGTAGAAGGCTCATCATAGAATTCAGAGTGAGACCAAACTAGATACTCAAACAAATACAGCACATGTACACATCCATGTGCATATGAGAACATATATGTGCGTGAGCATTCATACCTTCATGCACACAGTCATTTCTGCTACTTCACAGAAATCTTGTCTTTTCACCAGAGCTCTCTTTGGCGCACACCAGGGGAAGGAATCTGCTACTCACTCAATGCAGAAGGTGGAAGCCCTGTACAGGTTTATTAAGTATATGGAAAGCCGAGATTTCTCTTAAGAAAGAAGCATGGGTACTGCTTAACACGAGCCTTCTCCCCCCTCATAATTATTCCTTACCAATACATGTATGACATCTTGACTCCCGTGACTTCATGGCACTACACCCATTTGCAAAGCCATGACTTGAGCCATGTGCCTATGATTCAAGTTAGTTTCTCTATCAGTCTTCCCATTCACCTGATGATGATGATGATGAGGAGGAGGAGGAGGAGGAGAATGATGATGGCAGCCACCTCCCAGGACTGCACTGATACTTGTACGTTTTCATGTTCCTTCTTTGTTAAGTTCCAAATTTTCATTAATTCCTTCCTCCCTAGCATTCCAAGTCCTTAGCCTCTGGGGGTATTTCTGGGACCTCTTCTCCCTTAGAGCCTTAGAGAAGTGGGACTGTCTTTAATGAGCTGTGTCCATTTCCACTGATGTGTCTGCAGGGACATCAGACTTAGGGGTCCGTGCAGCTTCCAGAACCTAACACACTTTCTTTGATTGTTAGACCTGAGCTTAAGAAACTCTGTTATAAGCACCCTTCATTAGTTGCACTCTTGCTAATTCCTCCTCAGTAGGAACAACACAGCCCCCAACCCCAGGCCATAACTAGGCCACAGGACTCACCTTGGTTCCTGAGATGTTTGCAAATGGGTGTGAAGGCTTGAACTTGCACTCATTTGTCCGGAGCAGCCTGCACGTCCCAAATTCAGCTGCCCCCAGACGCTTGAGAAAAAGTAAGGGTAAGTTGGCTGTCTGCCTGAGGTTAGGGGTAATGTGCACATGGCGTCAATGTGGCTCCAAGTACCTGGTGGAGCCCACACCACCTTCCTTCCCTGTGACTCCCTTTGCATCTGACACTGTTTGTGATTCCCTGAGAGTCGCTGACTGCAGCCTTCAGCAAACATTGAATTGGCCATTGGTACATCAGGCTCCTCAATATGTGCACAGGAGCACGGCATGGACACAAAGAAGAATTCTAAACACCTTTTATAGAAATTACTTTTCAAGCCTGAAAAGCAATTGCACAGCCTGCAGTCTGGTAAATGCATGAAGATGCTTCCACAAATAAGCTTTATCCCTTTGGAAAACAGAAACAAAGTATGAACACTGGCCTCAAATGGGTTTCTGTTCCAAGTTAGCCACCATGAGTTACCGAGATTATGCAATGGCTCTGCCCTTAGGATGAAGATGTTATTTTGCTCCCATTCAGAGAAGTATACTAACATCCAGCACCACTTCACTCACAGAAAAGCAAGGTTATTTTCTATTTCTGAATCCTTTACAAGGACAAACAGAGGGTCTCCAGAGTTTGTTATTAAATAGCATTTTCAAATGTCAAGTGTTTGCATGGCTCATGGGATCCCCAGAGTGCTGCCTTCAGAATACTTCACTAGATTTGAGTGGGAAGGAGATATAGAAAAGACAAACCTGTTTAACTCTTCTGAAAACCTGAAAAAACTCTCCTGAAAGCCGTTCCAGTGCTCTCATCCTTGGGGGCCTCCGGATAAAAGGCTTCTCATTTCCACCTTGGTCTCTGCACGGAGCCTTATTGGCTAGCCCAGAACTTCCCTAGGATGTGGATGGGAACAAAAGGCGCTGCATGTTTGCATACACACAACGCCACATACACATACACATATGTACCACACACATGCATGCACTCAGAGAAATATATCCACACACACACACACATATGTACTACAGACAACACCAAATGCATGCACACACACAGAATACACATACACATGCATGCGAACCCACACATCACACAGGCATCCACATACACATGCACACAGTGCCCTCTCACTGTGTCCCAGGTGGAGCAGAGCTTGCAGAGCCTGTCATGTAGCCTCTGGGGCTGGTATACTAGAAGGCGCTGTGGTAGGTTGGTGACTCATGACCACCTCCACTGGCCCTCCCCTGGGCCACTAGAGTAGAGATAGGTCTCAGTCCGGGACTGGCAGAGACGGAGGTTGGAATCCAAGCTGTTCGCAGAGCTCTGGGTTGCTAATGCTGGCCATGCTTGCCTGGGGCAGAGAACTCAGCTGTCACTTGACATCTCATAGAATCACGAAGTTGCTCTTTACTTTTCTAGAATTCAGGACAAATTCTCTGCATGACCTTGGACTGCTTGTGGCTTCCTGAAATTTCTGAGATGTTTATTCTGGTCACGATGGTCCCCAGGCCCCTGAACTCCAGGTCCCTCCACCCTCGCAAGACCCAGGACTTGTCAAGAACTCTACTCCAAGAAGGTATGTGCTTTATGAGGTGGCCTGAAAAAACATGCAAGAAAACACCTGTTGAAGCCATTCCATCTTGGCCAAAGTGAGTTGCTCATGGGTACAGGAGTTCAGCTCCTCTCTCTCTGGCATAGCTCCCACATCCTCTTGCCCCATGGCATCCTGTGCAGGTAAGTACTGTCCAACTACACATCTGCTGATGTACTCACCTTGTGTTTGCTACATGGGCTCTGTGAACCAGGGGACCAGAAGTCTGTCCCTGAAAGCACCCCATTCCAGCACCCCTGAAGTCAAATAAGCATTACATTTCGCTGGATTCTTCTTGTTTTTTTTTTTTTCTTCTTCTTCATTTCCTCTTAGCCTGATTTGCTTACCTCTTTTTCATTATTCCCTGGTGGTCTACATACTTGAAAGAGCTGTTACAAGTGTGAACTTTGAATAAGGTCTTAAAATAAGCAAATTTTTCATAGTCAGGCAAACAATCACATCATGCAGGCCTCAGAAATCTCCTCTCCTTACATCTCTGAAAATGTGTTGCTGGGAGTACTTGATCTTCCTGCCTTTGGTCATTGATGCTGTTGCCATGCTGAGTCTCATCTCCTCTGCAAAGGAGCCCATGGGAGGGTAAGATCAGAGTCTAGGGGTCTCTCCTTGTTTTTTCTTAGGCTAGGTAGGACTCGTCCACTGTCATGCTGGGTACATGCACTGTGCATCCCATGTGATCTGGATGTGATACCAGATGTGAAATCTCATCTTCATGAACACTCACAAGAGAAGGGCATTTGTCCCCTGCTACAGAGCAGGGTGCAGACACTCAGACTGCAGGTTTGGCAAAATGCCTGGGCTCAAAGTTCATGCTTTCCTTGCGAACTGTGTTCCACTAGATGAAGACAAGACAACCACTGTGAACACAGGAGGATCTTCCTCACCAGGAAGACTCTGCTGAATGACTCAGCCAGGGAACCAAGAAATTCGGTCTCAAAGGCTTCATCATCACCCACTATGGCCTGGCCAGGGAGCCCTGGGAAGACTTCACCTTGCTTCTTAATGGCCTGACAAGGAAACAAGCCTCACAAAAACCCTTGATGCAAACTATGAGACATTTTTTGTCATAGAAATCACATGTTTTGGAACTGAGAGCAGGAATTGTCACACAGACTCTGCCATGTGTGAATCTGAGTTACCCAGTGCTTCTGCAGTTTCACTGTGGTTGTTTTCTTAAGTTCTCCCTCCCTCCGTCCTCCTCATTGTGTATTGTGTACGTTGAATGTGCTCACAGAGGAGGTGTTACACACTGGGGTATGACTCAAACTCCATGCAGTTAACAAACAATGGGAATACTCCTGACAGATTGAAGTAAACTTGTTCTAATGAGTTCTAACGGGTCCCCAGAGCATTGGGAAAAGATAACTTAAAAAAAAAAAAAAAGGCAGAATCGTGTTGCTTAAAGCTTCATCAAATAAAAATATGTTAAAATTTTATTTAGGGAAATTCCAAGGAGTGGGATGGCTGGGTTGTATGGTAGGGTTATATTCAGGTTTTTAAGCAATCTCCAGACTGACTTCCATAGTGGCTTAACCAGTTTGCATTCCCACCAACAGTGGGTTAGTGTCCCTTTTTCCCCATATCCTCTCCAGCATCTATTGTTGGTACATTTCTGAATGTGAGACATTCTAACTGGGGTGAGGTGAAACCTCATTGTGGTTTTGATTTGCATTTCCCTGATTGCTAGTGATCTTGAACATTTTTTCATATGTCTGTTGGCCATTTGGATTTCCTCTTTTGAAAAATGTTTATTGAGGTCCTTGGCCCATCTCTTAAGTGGGTTGTTTGTTTTGTTGTTGTGGAGTTTCTTGATCTCTTTGTAGATTCTGGTAATCAACCCTTTATCTGTTGCATAGTTTGCAAATATTTTTTCCCATTCTGTCAGTTGCCTCTTCACTCTCCTGATTGTTTCTTTTGAAGTACAGAAACTTCTCAATTTGATGCAATCCCAATTGTTAATTTTGGCTTTTACTGACTGTGCTTCTGGGGTCTTTTCCAAGAAGTCTTTGCCAGTACCTATATCTTACAGGGTTTCTCCAGTGTTCTCTAATAATTTGATGGTGTTGGGTCATAGATTTAAGTCCTGAACATTTTTTCATGTATCTATTGGCCATTTGGATTTCCTCTTTTGAAAAATGTCTACTGAGGTCCTTGACCCATCTCTTAAGTGGGTTTTTTGTTTTGTTGTTGTGGAGTTTCTTGATCTCTTTGTAGATTCTGGTTATTAAACCTTTATCGGTTGCATAGTTTGTAAATATTTTTTCCCATTCTGTTGGTTGCCTCTTCACTTTCCTGATTGTTTCTTTTGCAGTACAGAAACTTCTCAATTTGATGCAGTCCGAAATGTTAATTTTTGCTTTGACTGCCTGTGCTTCTGGGGTCTTTTCCAAGAAGTCCTTGCCTGTGCCTATATCTTACAGGGTTTCTCCAATGTTCTCTAATAATTTGATGGTGTTGGTTCATAGATTTAGATCTTTAATCTATGTTGAGCGGATTTTTGTGTAAGGTGTAAGGTAGGGGTCTTGCTTCATGCTTCTGCACATGGAAATCCAGTTTTCCCAGCACCATTTGTTGAATAGACTGTCCTTGCTCTAGGAATCTTGATGTGAATGGGATGGGAGAGAGAGTGAGAGATGGGATGGTTGCAGGTGGGAGGGAGGTTATAGGGGGAAAAAGCTGCTATAATCCAGAAGCTGTACTTTGGATATTTATATTTATTAAATAAAAGTTAAAAAAAGAAAGGAGGGGTTGAGGAGGCAAGATGGCGGAATAGGGAGCACACTGATAGTCCGGGGAGAGATAGTTTAATAAAAGTGGAGATACTGCAGGTTCAAGGAAGAGTAGGGGAGGAAACAGCAGAAGAAACTCTTCTGGAACGCGTGATTCACAGTGGACCTGCGTGGAGAGCGTGGGAGCCCACAGTTCCGGACACCAGCGGCAGACTCAACACACCAGCGCTGGAAAGCGAGGTGAGCTGAACCTCAATAGCCCGAGACACCGGCAGGCAAGCGGAGAGAGGAGACTAGAGGGAATGACCTCCGGGGGGGAAAAGTTCACCAGGCTAACTGGAAGAGAGAGAGAGAGAGAGAGAGAAGGTGACTGGTAAGGACACGGGTTTCTCTCTCTCCACTCACCTCTCAAGGGCGAGCAAGACAAAGAGCAGGCGCCATCTTGGACATACATCATAAGCATAGCGACCTCAGGTCTGCACCAGCCCTGAGCCTAGCAGAAAAACCTGACTCTGGGCGGGGCGAATTAACAGGAGATTAGGACCTAGTAAATTTGTGGTGCTACTGAACTGAGACTGTGAAAAAAGAGACGGTGGGGGAGAGAACTCACGGAATTCACATGAGCACTCCCCAGAGACGCTACAATTCCATAACTTTGGCAACCCAGTGGGAGACTGAAGGAGAATTTGAGCCCACTCTGAGGGCCCAACAGATTCCCTGTGTGGTCCTTGGGAAAGAGCTTCCGATCTCTGGTTCCTGTGGGTATATCATTTGCCTGCTAACTACCTCCAACTTCGTTCAGCTGTGCGGAATTACTTCCCTTTTGAATCAAAAAAAGAAAGAGAAAGAGAGAGAGAGATCTACCACGCCTAACCTGGGAGTGTCACATTTGGCACACCAAACAGAGCTCTCAGGCCACACCCATCTCAAGCCCTAAGGCTCCATCAAAAACAGATAGTCCACTTAATCTAGAGTCATAGTATAACAAGAAAAAGCACCACAGTGAAGAAACCAAATATCTCCAATATGCCAAATAACAAATGCAAAAACCGAGGTAATAAAAACAAGGAAGTCACCATGACGCCCTCAAATGAAAAAGACACCCCAATTCAAGATTATGAAGATGATGAGATAGAAGAAATGCAAGAAGCAGATCTCAAAAAATTGATAAGAACATTAAGAAGTTCTCAAAAACAAATTCTTGAACTACAGAAATCCTTAATGGACAAGATAGAAAATCTCTCTCGTGAAAATGAAATATTAAGGAGGAATCAAAATGAAACGAAACAACTAGTACAACAGGAAACTGTGATAGTGACTGAAGTGAAGAATTCAATAGATCAAATGAAAAACACAATAGAGAGCCTTACAAACAGAATGGGTGAAGCAGAAGAGAGAATATCGGACTTAGAAGACAGAGAACAGGAAAGGATACAGTCAGACCAAAGAAAAGAAGAGGAAATTAGAAATCTAAAACATATTGTCAGGAATCTTCAGGATACTATTAAAAAAACCAACATTCGGGTTCTAGGAGTTCCTGAAGGCATGGAGAGGGAGAAAGGATTAGAAGACCTTTTTAGTGAGATATTAGCAGAAAATTTCCCAGGTTTGGAGAAGGACAGAGAAATCCTAGTACAGGAAGCTCACAGAACCCCTAATAAACACGACCAAAAGAGATCCTCACCACGACACGCTGTAATTAAACTCTCCACAGTGAAACATAAAGAAAAGATCCTAAAATGTGCAAGAGAGAAACGTCAGATTACTCTCAGAGGATCTCCAATCAGACTCACAGCTGACTTCTCATCAGAAACTCTACAAGCTAGGAGGGAATGGCAAGGTATAGCCCAGGTACTAAGAGAGAAAAACTGCCAGCCCAGTATATTATATCCTGCAAAGCTCTCATTTGTGAATGAAGGTGAAATAAAGACTTTTCATAGCAAACATAAATTGAAAGAATTTGTCGCCACTCGTCCAGCCCTGCAACAGATGCTTAAAGATGTGTTACACACAGAAACACAGAAACACGGTCATCAATATGAAAGAAGATAAAGGAAGGAAACCTCACAGCAAAAGATCACAGGGAATTCAAAGCATATATTAGAACTTACCTTTGGCAAATGGCAGGGCAAAGTTACCACTTTTCATTAGTCACATTGAACGTGAATGGCCTGAACTGTCCAGTTAAAAGACACCGATTGGCTGATTGGGTTAAGGAACAAAACCCATCTATTTGCTGCTTACAAGAAACACATCTTTCCAACAAAGATCCATACAGACTGAAAGTGAAAGGCTGGAAAAAGATATACCATGCCAACAGAAATGAAAAAAGAGTGGGTACAGCCATCTTAATATCGGACAACATAAACTTTACCACAAAAACTGTTAAGAGAGACAAAGAGGGACACGACATAATGATTAAGGGATCAATACAACAAGAAGATATAACAATTATCAATGTATATGCACCTAACTACAGGGCACCAGTTTATCTAAAGATTTGTTAAGGGACTTAAAGGGAGACTTAGACCCCAATACAATAGTACTGGGGGACTTCAATACTCCACTCTCAGAAATAGACAGATCAATAGGACAGAAGATCAACAAGGATACAGTAGATTTAAACGACACTATAGCCCAAATGGATCTAACAGATATATACAGAACTTTCAATCCTACAGCTAAAGATTTTACATTCTTCTCAGCAGTACATGGAACCTTCTCTAGGATTGACCACATACTAGGCCATAAAGCAAGTCTCAGCAAATTCAAAAGAATTAGAATCATACCATGCAGCTTCTCAAACCATAAAGGAATGAAGTTGGAAATTAGCAACTCAGGAATCCCTAGAGCATACGCAAACACATGGAGATTGAACAACATGCTCCTGAATGAACAATGGGTCATAGAAGAAATCAAAAGAGAAATCAAAAACTTTCTGGAAGTAAATGAGGATAACAGCACAACATACCAAAACTTATGGGACACAGCAAAAGCAGTGTTAAGAGGAAAGATTATATCAATAGGTGCCTACATCAAGAAATTGGAAGGGCACCAAATAGATGAGCTTTCAATTCACCTCAAGGATCTAGAAAACCTACAGCAAATCAGACCCAAATCTAGTAGGAGAAGAGAAATAATTAAAATCAGAGAAGAAATTAACAGGATTGAATCAAGAAAAACATTCCAAAAAATCAGCCAAACGAGGAGCTGGTTTTTTGAAAAAATAAACAAAATTGACACCCCATTAGCCCAACTAACTAAAAAAAGAAGAGAAAAGACCCAAATCATTAAAATCAGAGATGGAAAAGGAAATGTAACAACAGACACCACAGAAATAAAAAGAATCATCAGAAATTACTACAAGTAGTTGTATCCCAAGAAACAGGGAAACCTATCAGAAATGGATAGATTCCTGGACACATGCAACCTGCCTAAATTGAACCAGGAAGACATCAAAAACCTAAACAGACCCATAACTGAGACAGAAATTGAAACAGTAATAAAGGCCCTCCCAACAAAGAAAAGCCCAGGACCAGATGGATTCACTGATGAATTCTACCAGACATTTAAAGAAGAACTAACTCCAATTCTTCTCAAACTATTCAGAACAATCGAAGAAGAGGGAATCCTCCCAAATTCTTTCTATGAAGCCAGCATCACCTTAATTCCTAAGCCAGAAAAAGATGCAGCGCTGAAAGAGAATTACAGACCAATATCCCTGATGAACATAGATGCAAAAATCCTCAATAAAATTCTCGCCAATAGAATGCAACAACACATCAGAAAGATCATCCACCCAGACCAAGTGGGATTTATCCCTGGTATGCAGGGATGGTTTAATGTGCGCAAGACAATCAATGTGATACACCACATTAACAGACTGCAGAAGAAAAACCATATGATTATCTCAATAGATGCCAAGAAAGCATTTGATAATACAACACCCGTTCACGATGCAAACTCTAAGCAAACTGGGTTTGGAAGGAACATTCCTCAATACAATCAAAGCAATCTATGAAAAACCCACAGCCAACATCCTATTGAATGGGGAAAAGTTGGAAACATTTCCACTGAGATCTGGTACCAGACAGGGATGCCCACTCTCACCACTATATTCAATATAGTTCTGGAGGTTCTAGACAGAGCTATTAGGCAAGAAAAAGAAATTAAAGGGATACAAATTGGGAAGGAAGAACTCAAACTATCCTTCTTTGCAGATGACATGATTCTTTATTTAGGGGACCCAAAGAACTCTACTAAGAGACTATTGGAACTCATACAAGAGTTTGGCAAAGTAGCAGGGTATAAAATCAATGCACAAAAATCAACAGCCTTTGTATACACAGACAATGCCATGGCTGAGGAAGAACTTCTAAGATCAATCCCATTCACAGTAGCTACAAAAACAATCAAATACCTTGGAATAAACTTAACCAAGGACGTTCAAGATCTCTACGATGAAAATTACAAAACCTTAAAGAAAGAAATAGAAGAGGATACCAAGAAATGGAAAAATCTTCCATGCTCATGGATTGGAAGAATCAATATCATCAAAATGTCCATTCTACCAAAAACAATTTATAAATTCAATGCAATACCAATCAAGATACCGAAGACCTTCTTCTCAGATCTGGAAAAAATGGTGCTGAAATTCATATGGAGGCACAAGAGACCTCGAATAGCTAAAGCAATCTTGTACAACAAAAACAAAGCCGGAGGCATCACAATACCAGATTTCAGGACATACTACAGGGCAGTTGTGATCAAAACAGCATGGTACTGGTACAGAAACAGATGGATAGACCAATGGAACAGAATTGAAACACCAGAAATTAACCCAAACGTCTACAGCCAACTTATATTTGATCAAGGATCTAAAACTAATTCCTGGAGCAAGGACAGTCTATTCAACAAATGGTGCTGGGAAAACTGGATTTCCATGAGCAGAATCATGAAGCAAGACCCCTACCTTACACCTTACACAAAAATCCACTCAACATGGATTAAAGACCTAAATCTACGACCTGACACCATCAAGTTATTAGAGAACATTGGAGAAACCCTTCAAGATATTGGCACAGGCAAAGAATTTCTGGAAAAGACCCAGGAGGCACAGGCAGTCAAAGCCAAAATCAACTATTGGGATTTCATCAAATTGAGAAGTTTCTGTACTTCAAAAGAAACAATCAGGAGAGTGAAGAGACAACTGACAGAATGGGAAAAAATATTTGCAAACTATGCAACAGATAAAGGGTTAATAACCAGAATCTACAAAGAGATCGAGAAACTCCACAACAACAAAACAAACAACCCACTTAAGAGATGGGCCAAGGACCTCAATAGACATTTTTCAAAAGAGGAAATCCAAATGGCCAACAGGCACATGAAAAAATGTTCAAGGTCATTAGCAATCAGGGAAATGCAAATCAAAACCACAATGAGGTTTCACCTCACCCCGTTTAGAATGGCTCACATTCAGAAATCTACCAACAACAGATGCTGGTGAGGATGTGGGGAAAAAGGGACACTAACCCACTGTTGGTGGGAATGCAAACTGGTCAAGCCACTATGGAAGTCAGTCTGGATTCCTCAGAAACCTGAAGATAACCCTACCGTTCGACCCAGCCATCCCACTCCTTGGAATTTACCCAAAGGAATTTAAATTGGCAAACAAAAAAGCGGTCTGCAGCCTAATGTTTATTGCAGCTCAATTAACAATAGCTAAGACCTGGAACCAACCTAAATGCCCATCAACGGTAGACTGGATAAAGAAATTATGGGATATGTACTCTTTAGAATACTATACCGCAGTAAGAAACAACAAAATCCAGTCATTTGCAACAAAATGGAGGAATCTGGAACACATCATGCTGAGTGAAATAAGCCAGTCCCAAAGGGACAAATACCAAATGTTCTCCCTGATCGGTGACAACTGACTGAACACCAAAAAGGAAACCTGTTGAAGTGAAATGGATACTATGGGAAACGGTGACTTGATCAGCATAGCCCTAACTATTAATGAACAACTTAATACATTATCCCTCTTAGTAGTTTTTTTGTCTGTTCTACTTAATATGACTGGTTTAATTCTGTAATTAATACACAGTTATTCTTAAGTGTTGAAGTTTAACTGAAATGTGATCCCTGTTAAACATAAGAGTAGGAATAAGAGAGGGAAGAGATGTACAATTTGGGACATGCTCAAGCTGACTTGCCCCAAATGGTAGAGTTAGAAACCTATCAGGGGACTCCAATTTAATCCCATCAAGGTGGCATGTACCAATGCCATCTCACCAGTCCAAGTGATCAATTTCTGTTCACAACTGATCATAATGAAAGGACTAAGAGTCAAAGGAAGCACATAAACAAGTCTAGTACCTGCTAATACTAACTGATAGAATAAATAAAGGGGAGAGTGATCCAACATGGGAAGTGAGATACTCAGCAGACTCATAGAATGGTGGATGTCCTAAACAGCACTCTGGCCTCAGAATCAGCCCTAAAGGCATTCGGATCTGGCTGAAAATCCCATGAGAGTATTTCAGGCATGGAAAGCCAAGACACTCTGGCAAAACAAAAACAAAAACAAAAACAAAAAAAAAACCCTAAATGAAAGATCTCTGTGAGTGAGATCCCAGTGGAAAGAACAGGTCTTCAAAGAAGGAGGTACCTTTCTCTGAAGGGAGGAGAGCAAATTCCACTTTGACCATGGCCTTGTCTAAACAAGATAACAGTCGGCGAACTCAAAAGGCTTCCATAGCCTTGGAAACTCATGACTGGTGCATAGGGAGATTACTGATGCCATAAACAGGAGTGTCAATTTGTAAAGTCAACAACAGGAGTCACTGTGCACTTACTCCTCATGTAGGATCTCTGTCCTTAATGTGCTGTACATTGAGACTTAATGCTATAATGGGTACTCAAACAGTATATTTCGCTTTGTGTTTCTATGGGGGTGCAAACTGTTGAAATCTTTACTTAATGTATACTAAACTGATCTTCTGTAAAAAAAAAAAAAAAGAAGAAGAAATTATCAATTCCCAACTTGACTCTCACTGGGATTAAACATGACAATAGGTCTGATCTGATTTCATCATCATTTAAAAAATCATCTATTATTTTTCACTTTATGTTTGTGTGGGAGCAAACTGTTGAAATCTTTACTTAATGTATGCTAAACTGATCTTCTGTATATAAAGAGAATTGAAAATGAATCCTCATGTGAATGGAAGGGGAGAGGGAGTGGGAAAGGGGAGGGATGCGGGTGGGAGAGACAATATGGGGGGGAAGCCATTGTAATCCATAAGCCGTACTTTGGAAATTTATATTCATTAAATAAAAGTTAAAAAAAAAAAAGAAAGGAGGGAAATATCCAAAGGTGGATTCTGTAGGATCAAGGATCATTGATTTGTTTCTCTGTTCACATGGGCAGTGGATGGCCTCTTTGAGTCATGCTAGCACAGGGTCCAGCCCACAACTGATACTACAAAATTATGTGTTGGGTGAATAAATAAGCATTTTTTCTTAAAAAAAATTTAATTAGTTCACTATCAACAAGGGAACTAGTAAGATGTTACAAGCAGCTGCAACAACGGAGAAGCAAAGAACCGATGCACAGGAAGATCAGGGATGTTTACAAGGATGTTCAGATGGGGTCACATCAGCCTTTTTTGCCGGGAGGAGCGAGTTGAGCCTTGACAGGACCCGTGTGTGCTGTGTCACTCTCAGTTGTCTAAGACTCACTGAGTTGTGAATTAGTTCCCTTAGAAGCAGAGTCAGCTCCTGGAAGAGTGAGCCGTAGACAGGGCACTGTTTCCTCAGAGTACATGAAGGTCAAGAGGCACCACACAGCAGCACTGGGATCCATCAGGGCACTGGATCCACCTCTGTCTGTGGCCAGGAATGTGTTGGAAATTGTGTCTTTCTTCTTCAAAAATAATCTCTTGAGTTACTTGGAGTCACACGAATTATACTGGAAGAAACTATTTAAAATTTATGTTCCTTATAATCTCCCTGCTAATGCCCTTCTCCTTGCAGCCACCCACCCTCCCAATGGCCAGGATTGTAGTATTCTGTACAATGGCACTGGGTGGGATGTCAGGGAGCGTCTCCCAGGGCTATAAACGGAATCTGTCCCAAGACATAACCATGTCTGCCATTCTACCAGTAGAAATTGATCTACCAATTCCACTACAGCTGTTCTCTTTGAAAACGAAGGCATCCCTGCATCTCTGACTTTAGTTGATATCTGAGCAACTAAGATTCTCAGATGGCCTATGAGGAAGAGAAAATATGATTGTTTCTCAAACCTCACAAGTTTTCAGCTGGAACAGATTTCTATAACTGTAGATTAAAAAGAAAAAAATAAACAATTTTATTAAAGTGTGCAGGGCACATCACATTAAAGAAAAGCAATGCAAGGCAGTGGCTTAGGGTTCTAGCTTATATAAGATTTTTAACAAAGGATAATAAATATGGAGAAGTGACAAGACAAAGGAAAGGCAGGAAAACTGTGGAAGGTAAATTTATGGGGAAAAAGTGTGTTCACAGATTCCTGCCCCTCTGAGCTGATAAGCAAGCAGTGCAGAGGAAAATTTACACCTCTTGTCTTTGAGCTGCAAGGCCTGAACAGCTAGATAGAAAGATCTTTGGTCTCTGCGAATCTTTGCCCTGCTCTTAGGCAAATCGAGAGAAGGCAAAGCATTCTCATGAATTTTGATATCTTTAGCTCAAGTTATCCTTTATTTGGGGGGGTGGAATGCTTTTACAGGTATTATCATATAAAATGCCTTAGAAGTGGTAATTATTACAATTATTTTATTTTAAGAATGATGAAATTGAGACCCTGAGAAACCAGACACACAGCAAATGTGAAAACACAGATTCTGTAGCACCAGCACCATCAGGCGAGTTGGGGATTCTTAGTAGGTCGTGTTTCTCTGGGTGAGAAGGGCCCTCCTAAGATGTACCTGTGCCAAGGAGAAGAGAAGGGATGAGTTAGAGAGGCAGGGATGGGCGGCAGGGAAGGCAGACACAAGCTTTTCAGTCTTTCAATCTACTCCTCAGTATACAACCAACCCTTCAGGGGAGGAAGCCCCTGCTTCTCTTATTCTCTAATTGTGTACAAAAGAAAAACAACAGGGAAAGATGCCATGAAACCAGCCCACTGAGCAGCGGTCAAGCTGTTGCATGCACATACAGTCAGAGAGAGAGAGCAGCCCTCTAGCAGATCAAACCCCAAGCAGCAAGTGGCCGGAACACCACCTGCCTTTCAGGTCATTTGATCATCAAAGACCAATGACTCAAAGAGGCTGCAGGGTTTTAGCTGTATGTCTTTCAAAGCAAAAGTTCCTCTCAAAAGTATATCTTAAGTGACCCTTGGCTCAGATAATGATTCAGAAGAGGATATAAAGATTGCCACATAATCTAAAACATTGATTTATCCAAGCTGATACTCTCCTCCGAGAAACCAGGGAGCATTATTAGCAGAAGTGTGCTACCTGCACCTCCCAAAAGCTCAGGTCTCCCAGGAGCCATGGGCCCCGTGGTAGAGGGAAGATGTCAGTGTCAGAGAGCTCTGTTGTAAACTCTGCACCAGGCAGAGAAGGAAAGGCGAGAAGTTTGTGACACAAAATAAGTACTCAGCCAAGTATGTCTGAGTAGTAGGAATTTATGATAATTGTGCTCAAAAGCTCATCTTTATCTTGGAATTGAATAAACTACCCTAACATCTATTGCAGAAACGAATGGATAAACACCCCTTTTTCTTTAATACATAAGTCAGAGGTTTGTAAGTTCAAGGTGAAGAGTTTAAATTGAGTAGCATAACTCAGATGAAAGTCAGATCTCTGTGCATGGAGTCTCCCTGGACTTTCCTTTGAGAATGATATTAGTCCTAGGCATTCACCTCAATATCACTCAAAATAAATGCTATTAGAAGAGAGTATTATGGGTCTTCAGAACATTGTCGCCTTGGCCTATGTGCAGAACCACCCTTCCTGCCCACCTGAGAACATTTGCTTGACTATGGGGCCACGACACCCTGCTCTTTCTGGCTATGTCTATGTCTCCCCATAAAAGAAAACCCATTTCTGCTTAGCCTCTCAGATACTTCAGATTTTATGGCCAAATACTCTCAGATACTTCCATATTTGATGGGCAAAATGTTTCCCTCATGGCCAACCCCCTTCAGTAGCAGTAGCCTTTCAGGATAAAATCTTTCCTTATCTACATGTCAAGTTGTTGTTGGTTGACAGCATAATAATTATCCACTAATAAGTGGATAAACTGAGTCAGAGTGATTTCACAGTCTGGTGAGGCCAGGACTTACATGCCATAGCTGCAACCAGCATCAGAAACTGTGTGGGACATTCTCAGCCCACACATGGCGTGTGTGTTGCTCAACCTATCAGTAACTTCAACCAAAACAGTTTCATCATCTGTCCTGCTTCAACCTCAAAGGCATTCCAGACCTAAAATGTGAATGTGCAGGAGAAAGGTATAATCACTAAGACCCAAACTATGGACTTGCTAGCAAATTATAAGAAATCAATGGAACTGGGGTATCTATGAAAGAGATGAAACCAGTCCATCTGGGGCCAGCACTGTGGCACAGAGGGCTCAGCCGCTGCTTGTGCTGCCAGCATCCCATATCAGAGTGCAGGTTTGAGTCCCATGTTCTCAGCTGAGACAGAACAAGGTGAGGCTCTCTGCTCTGTAAACAAGTGTCCTTTTCAGAGTCTGGTTTTTTTTGTACTTTTGTGTTTATGTTGGTGATTTCATTAAGTAGAGTCCCCCAAGCAGAGTGCTGTAGTGCTGCCCAGTGTTCCTAAGAGCAAGCCTGGCTCATGTTAAATAAGCTTCATTCAGACCAGAGTTATAGTGCTGTTGGCTATGACTCCAATGTTAATGAATCAGCCATATATATTAAGTAAGTTTTCTTTAAACAGGAACACACGTAAAACATTGATTAGCTGATGAAATCTGTGACCAGACACTTGCAGGAACCTGACCCTGCCTTTCTCCTGGAAGCAACAGTTCAGTATTTAATAAAGCAGTGTTCGAGGTGACTTCATAGAAATAACTAATGCCAAGAATAGCATAAATTTGTTGTATGCTATGTGGCCTTTCTTTTTATATTTTAAACTCTAACACCTCTGCTTTATGAATGCAAGGTTACTTCAACTTTGTTATCTTTCAGCTTCTAAGCCAGCTGCTCATGTGACTGTAACTCTACCTCTCAAATAAATAAATAAAATCTTTATTTAAAAAGAAGAAAAAAAAGAACAGCCAGTGGTCCCAGGGGACAGAGGAGAAGAAAATCTCATGGTTGAAGCTATCTTAGTACTCTATGATATTCTTCTGTATTCCTAGTGTTTACTCCAAAGATATTGCTGTGTGTTCATGGAAACTGAGTTTTCAAGAAATTCAAGTTAATAACAAAATCCATCTAACCATCTGTTTTTCCCAAGTGCTAGAGTATTCATAGAATATTAGTTAGTTGTTCATAGAATTATTCATAGAATAAAGTTAGTTGTTAAGAAACTCAGGTTCAGAATACAAGCCCCCTAGCACACCTGCACCCCCATGTGCTGGCTGAGATGTTCTGTCATACCTGACCCTGTCTGGCAAAGCTCTCACCTATGCTTTCCACCTACCTGCCTTTTTACTTTTGTGCATCCATCTCTCTCCCAAAATCAAAATCTCTGTCCCACAAATGTGATTTTGCTCCTGGCAGCAGTTTCAGAACTAGCATTTCCATCCACTCCCACCCAACACACCTGCTGTTGTACCATCTTAAGCCGAACTAAGCTGCAAGGGTCTTAGACAGAGAGAAAGATTCCGTTGCATGACACATAACAAATAATGGCCACATTGTACTAACAGTGAGATGTTAGACCAATTTTCTGTATATAGTCAGCTCTCTGTATTTGTGAGTTCCAAATATGTGGATTCAATCAACCATGAATCAGAAATATTTTCAGCTATATCTTTACTGAACATGCACAGGATTTTTGTCATTTTCCCTAACAAAATGGTATAAAAACTATTTACATAGCATCACATCCTGTTTCAAGGTATTATAAGTCATCGAGAGATGATTTAAAGTATAGAGGAGCATAGACATAGGTTATATGCAAATATGCTGCCTCTTTATAGAAGGGACTTAAGCATCCTTGGAATTTTGGTGTCCTTAAGGAGATCTTAGGCCCAATCCCCCAAAGATCCCTATGGGAGACCCCTCCATAAAGTTTGATCCCGCCATCCACAGACAAATTGTGTCCATCCATCTCAATTCCACCTAGGTTTGCAGAGCTGAAGAAAACACTTATATCAAAGAGTTTTTAATTATTTGTGTTTTTAACTGATCTCTCGGGCTTAGCATTTTCTCCAAATGAGAAAAAAAGAGCCTTTCAGAATTCAAGAGCTAATTTGTGCTCTTGCTTCTGAAAGGAAAAATAAATGGTAATATTTTTTAGACTAGGAGGAGAAACAAGAACTAAATATATTTACATTTGCCAAGATAGCCAAGGGAAAGACACCAGCATTTATAGAATGTAATTAGAATGTTGAGTAGATACAAATCTTACCCACTCCAGTGCTGCCTTCACTGTTTACACTGCAGTCATAGTCAAGTGGGATAATTCACACTAGAGATTGATTTCCCAGATTACGTCAACAACAAGCTTACCCTTCAAGGTACTTGCAGATAATCTCCCATTAGTGGCATACAGTCTTGGCTGAAAAGGAGAATCAGAAAGTGAATTGCATACGCTATTTTCACTCAAGCTGACAAGTGGACTCAATAAATGCCTAGGAAATGCAGTGGGAGTTTCAAAGCAAAGACAAGTGTAAGCAAAATCTAAGATTCCAATTTGAAATTACCTAGCTGTCAAACTTGGCAGATAGCGCAGTCTCACATCAACCTGCTAGCTCTCTGGAAGAAATCCTTATTCTGGGAGAAAAATGACTGGTATCAGCCCACAGGGCATTTAATTTCTTGGGATGGCCTTCAGCAACCCCAGGCAGCGTTGTGGTGCTTCCCTATGTATTTCCAAAGTATTTTTAGATGCTAGTTTTAGACAATCAGAAACTGGAGGATGCAAAGAATTTTACTTGGAAGCAAAGCTGGGAAATCCTCTTCTATAGTTGAGTATCTATCCCTCTGAACTCAGAAATTTAGTCCCCAGTGGTCTATATCAATGGCACTAAAATGATGAAACTTCATCCAATCATGGTATTTAGAGGTGGAGTCTTTGGGAAGTGCCTAGATTGGATTAGGTTGAGAGTTTGGGGCCTTCATGACTGAAACCTGGTAGATTTGTAAGAGACCACATAGACATAAATAGATGTCTGCACTCCCTCTCTCCTGCTGTGTAACATCATGCACAGTTTAGGGATTCTCAGCAAGAAGTCATCACCAGATGAAGCTCTTAGTTTCCAAACACCCAGATAGAGGAGCCAAATAAACCTCTTTTCTTTATATACCCTGCCTCAAGTATTTCATCATAGTACCAAGATAATACATTCTCCAAGATGGATTTCCAAGACATGGATACCTGAAAGTCTGTTCCACATGCAGGATAGTGTGGCTTCTAAGCAGAGCCTGTTGTCCATTGTCCATCCAGTTCTTCCTTGAAGCGCTCCAGGCCCAGGGTGACAGTTGAATTTGCATGACTTTCCCAGCCATAGTCAGTGACCATGGCTTAGAGCTCAGAACCAGTAAAATGGGAACGATCACCATACCTACCCATGTGAATGAGAAAATTTACCAAATATTTCAAAGTGCTTTATGAGCCATGTGTGACTTGGAAGGGTTGGAAAAGTTGGGTTGTGGGCAAAAGGACAACTGCAAAGGTTGAGACAATGGGCTCTACACTGTATTTGGTCATAGAGCCCTTTGCTCAAAGAAAGCAAACACACAAGGCCAAACACATAAAACAAATACACATTTTAGAGGGAAAAGCAAAAGGGACTGGATGCTCACTTGTCTGGCCACTCTCTAGTTCTCCACAGTACCCTATAGTTCAGAATACACAAGTCCCTCAAAATATTCGGACCTGGCCAGTGGAGTGGCTTTGGGCCTCATCTACATTTTTGTAGATCTACATACTTTGCTCTTTGATCATTTCTGGAAATTAAAGTATATGCATTTTGGTGGGGTGGGTCGGAGGATACAAACATTCTACCAAAGAAGTGTAGTAGTTTCCCTTAGAGTGTAGAGCCTTGTTCCTGGAAGTGGTGGCCTTATGAAGCATGATAAGCAATTAAAACCCAACAACAACATATTTTTTTGCTTTTGTACCTCAATTTTCACACCCAGAAACCCAGGCAATCCTAGGCACTTCCTTACCCCTGCTCATCCAGTCCCTTCCATGTCCACCTGCCTCTGAGGACCACACAGCCTGCTGTCCACTCATGCCTTTGCCTTCTCCTCTTTAGACTTCTGGACATTCCACAGAATTCCCATAACCCCTATTAGAAGGGAAAATTCCTTGCACCAATAGGTCATGTATAGTTCATTTGAAAAAACAAAACTATCGAGCAGCTCCCAGAACCAGAGACGGTTCTAGGAACTCTAACCACCGATGTGATCAGATGATATTTATATGAAAACAGACATGAGATACAGAAAACAAGTTAGTTTGCTACAGCTTAGTCAATCTACCAGTTAATTTGTTACAGCTTAATTAGTTAATTGACTACAGTGCCTCTTGAAAACAGCCAGAGCTCAACAACTATGATTAAGCCCTATATTGGTTTGGTTGTGGTGCTGAGCATGGAAGCCTATTCCAAATCAAAGTCCTTCTACACCTTTAGTGAATGTCCCACTAATATCTGTTGAGAGCTAGCTGTGAGGCATCACTCTTGCAGGATCAGAGACAAGTACATAAAACACAACAGACAATAAAGGAGCTGGCAGTGAAACAAGTATGCTGGGTATGCCCGCAGCCCCTCCTATGCCAACCTCAGAGTCACTACACCAACTACCATGCGATGGGCCCCTCCAAGGGAAAACCTGTTCATATCACCCACAAAAGTGACTCCCCACCCCTTCTTAAAACATGGCCAACACCCCTCTTGGAATACATAGCAAAGCCCTAAGGATCATCCTCCCACACTCATCTTTGGCACTTCCTGGACACTCCCAGAAGTTACCATTTCCTTGTACTGCCACCAGGGGACCCTCAAACCATACTCCCCTCCACACACAGGCATACCCCTTCCTTTGCTTTTGCTGCACACCTTTGGCAACCTAACCATTGTCATGTCTTTCCTATATTGATGAATTCCCATCTATTATGGTCTGGACACATCCTCTCCAAAATCCATGTGTTCAAAACTTGAACGCTACTGAAACAGTGTTGGGAGATGGAGTTAAGTCATGTGGGATCCAGTCTCATAAGTAGATTCATGCCACAATTAAAAGGTCTGCAGGAGTTGGATCTCTCTCTTCTGCAACATGACCATACAACCACAACACATGCTGCTTCTTGGCGACAGCAAGGTGCCATTTTGGAATCAAAAACCAAAGAAGCCAGTGCCTCAATCTTGGACTTCACAGCCTCTAGAACCATGGAAGATTAATTTCACAACCTTTGTCAATTATCCAGTCTTTGGGATTTTATTATTGCAGCACAAAGTAGGCTAAGACATCCCCTTATATATCCCTGGCAGCTCCAATGTATAAGGGAGGTCCAATATCCTGCAGGTGGGCTAGATGAGTAGCTCTAGGAGGGCAGCCAAGGCTGACTTCCCAGCTGGCAACCTGGCTCTGTGCTGGCAAACTGCATCCTGCCCAGTGAGGATACTGTGATGCTATGGCAGCTCTCCCACTGCTGTTTGGCCATTAACTCTGGTTTATGTAATCTCTCAGTCTGGTTCTCCTAAAAATCCTTTAATGCTTTTCTGTTTAAACTAAAGATAGAGTCTTCATTGTCTGAATAAAGAGATCTGACAGATGCACTGATCTTTCACACCATTCATCACAGTTGTAATATCCCAATCTCTTTGTGAATAGGGGGTCTTCAAAAACATTAATAGAAATGGCTATTATGAAAAAACTACATGGATTTCCTCAATTTTTCACCCATATAAACTTATCTTTTAGTTCCATTTTTTCTATGAACTTTTTGTTGTACTGTGAATTCTATGAGGTGGGTAGTTAGTTTTGCTCAGCACTGTGAGCCCTAGCCTGATGTCTGGTGTGTAGTTGCATCAATATAAACACATGAGGATGGCCAAATTTACTCACTAATGAAATACATTAAATGCTTATATCTGTCATAACAGTTACTGGTGTGGAGAGTGAAGTTCACAATTGTTTCATTCCAAGAATAGAAATCATGTGCTTTCATTGTCATCATTTAGGTGCCATTCAATTAATTGTCCCAGCTCACATTTAGGTCAATAGGGGAATGAGAATCAGAGTAGGCACAGGGAGGTGTTTGGGTGGAGAGGCAGGTATTAGACACTCTCCAAGTTCTAGACACTCTGCTAAATACTGAAGATACCCACCGATGGTGGAGCCATGGCTTTACCTTGATCTATATCAGTCTAAGTTTATGTACTTGACCACTTCAATAAACTGCTCACTAAGCCAGTTAATGAAGCAACCTAGCCATACAGTAGTATCAGGAATGCATGGTATGTTTTATCCTTGCATAATCCTTGTATTAATTATCAAATTGTGCTGGATATCATTAATGCTCACCAATATCAGTTCTTCCTCTCTGTCAGGCATGTGCCGGGGCTGTACTTCCTTCCCTTCCTTCAGGTAGAAATGATCACATGATGTGCTCTGACAGGCAAAGCACTGGCAGAGGTAGTGTGCACCATTTCTTCTTAACTCATCTGCTGTATCTTCTCCATATTGCTTGAGGAAGGATATGTTTCAGACAACGGAAGTATAATCTGTGTCACTAAGTCAGTCCAGAGAAAGGACCTTAGAGAGTCACATGAACTCAAAACTCCTTTAGGGGGTAGGGGACAAAAAATGATTTTTTTCATTAACTCACTGGGTTTGAGGTTGTTTGCTGTGCTGTTATTTCAAATCTATCAACTGATAAGCAGGGTGAGTGAGCTTCCCATCCACTTGTGGTCACGTTGTTCTTTTCCAGCTTCCCTATTTTGCTGGGACTTGCACACAAGTACCCACTCAGACTTCAGTGAGCAACCCCAATAGTAAATGCACCTTTTTTGCTGTTATTCCATGAATTTTAATTAGAAAAATTAATTGGAGTGCTTGAGGAAAAGAGAGTTCAGTTTCAAAATGATTTTATCCATTTAAATGGTATTAAGTGCCGAAGGATAAAATAAACAACCAAGATAACCACACGAATTCATCTATGATAACCTAGTACATCACTACACCTAAAACAATATGGTTAGAATAAGCATTAAAAGGGTGGATACTATGATTGGATCCCTATTACTTATTAGAAAATATCAATATAAATTGAAATTGCAGGAGCCGGCAATGTGGAATAGCAATAAAGCCACCTCCTGTAATGCCAGCATCTCATATGGGCACCAGGTCATGTCCCAGCTGTTCCACTTCTGATCCAGCTTCCTGCTAATGGCCTGGACTCCTGTCACCCACATGGGAGACCCAGATGAAACTCCTGGCTCCTGGCTTTGGCCTGTCATCCCTGGCTGTTGTAGCCATCTTGGGAGTAAACCAGCAGATGCAAGATGTATCTCTCTCTCTTTGTATAACTCTGACTTTCAAATAAATAAACATGTTTTAAAAGTTAATTAAATTAAAAAAGAAATTCCATGTATTACATAGAGTTTTCAAAGAAAAATGCTTTTCAAAAGTATGCTTTCATAAAGTAAATTTTTGTGTTAACCATAAACTATCTACAATGACTATTTTAAATTTCTTAACATTATTTCAAATCTGAAGGAATCAAGTCACAGGTGGGAATAGAGAGAGACCACCCTCTGTGCAATGCTGCTGTGTGTGCCAGTCTCTATGTCAACATTTAACAAGTCTTCTATTCTGGTCATCTGAAATTGAGTAGCCTCATTGAAACTCTAAAAACAGTGCCCTCACAAAGTACCTCCAATGCTTGAAGACTTTCCACATTATCTTAGAACATATCATGGAAAATGTTCTTCATTTTCTTAAACATCTCTAGACATTCCTTTAGAACTAAATTATTTTTCCAGTCAAAACTTTGTTGTTTGTTATTCCAGCTCTTGGACTTGTTTGTGCTTTCTAACCATGGATTTTGCATTGCACTGGGTCCATTTTGTCCATGTTATACCCCTTCACATAGTTGAGAATGTTTCTCCTGTGCACTGCTGTTCTTTCTCTACCCAAGCTAAACTCATCTTATCCAGGAGTTTCCTTTAAACTTAGCTGACCTCAGAAGCTGAACATAAGTTACAGCTTAAACATTCCTACAACTTTGGGAAAAGCCAGACCCATTTGAGTTGAGAGAGCCTTTTCCTGAAGACTTTTCCTGTTGGCATTGACCTGTCCTCAGTGTCCCTTGGACCTTGTTAGTCTTTCCTAGTCCTAAGAAATATGCAGAGCTGGCCCAGCTGCAAGACAGTAGCCTATAGGATGGAGACCCAAAGGAAGTGAGAGAGGCGAGAAGTAACCGTGCCCAACTCCTGGTCCAGCCCAATAGTAATGTTGCCTCCTGTCCTGTCAAGGAAGGTGGCTTCAGATGACCAAGGCCACCCCTTCACAGAAAAGACAGATGACATTTCCCATAGGCAGTACCAGGAAGCCCATGGCAAGGAGAGACTCAGGAAGCACAGACCACTGGATGTCCAGCCACAGCCTTGGAGAGGAAGATAGTCATTCGCCACCTGTCCTATTCCTGCTGCAGCAGAAGCACCATCATGTGTCCTTGTAAAACACTAGAAGCTGCATCCCAACTCTGCCAAAATCCTCAGCAAACTCTTGGACTCAGCACCTCTTTCCCGCCTTTAAACCTGATGTGCACATTCAGATTCCGCTTCCTAGACCTGAGAGACTGGACTACACTATCCTCTTATAGTCTGTATCAACCAGGTATGATGTGTAGTCTTTTTCTTTGAGTTGATTTAAATTTCTTTTTTTAAATTTTTATTTAATAAATATAAATTTCCAAAGTACAGCTTTTGGATTACTTCCCCCCCGCCATTACGTCCCTCGCACCTGCAACCCTCCCATCTCCCACTCTCTCTCCCATTCCATTCACGTCAAGATTCATTTTCAATTAACTTTATATACAGAAGATCAATTTAGTACATATTAAGTAAAGATTTCAACAGTTTGCACCAACATAGAAACACAAAGTGTAAAGTACTGTTTGAGTACTAGTTATAGCATAAATTCACATTGTACAACACATTAAGGACAGAGATCCTACCCGAGGAGTAAGTGCACAGTGACTCCTGTTGTTGACTTACCAATTGACACTCTTGTTTATGGCGTCAGTAATTACCTTAGGCTCTTGTCATGAGTTGCCAAGGCTATGGAAGCCTCTTGAGTTTGCTGACTCCAATCTTATTTAGACAAGGTCATAGTCAAAGGGGAAGTTCTCTCCTCCCTTCAGAGAAAGGTACCTCCTTCTTTGATGGCCTGTTCTTTCCACTGGGATATCACTCACAGAGATCTTTCATTTAGGTCATTTTTTCTTTTTTGCCAGAGTGTCTTGGCTTTCCATGCCTAAAATACTCTCATGGGATCTTCAGCCATATACGAATGCCTTAAGGGCTGATTCTGAGGCCAGAGGGCTGTTTAGGACACCTGCCATTCTATGAGTCTGCTGTGTATCCCGCTTCCCATGTTGGATCGTTCTCTCCCTTTTTTATTCTATCAGTTCTTATTAGCAGACACTAGTCTTGTTTATGTGATCCCTTTGACTCTTTATCCTATCATTATGATCTATTGTGACCTGAAATTGATCACTTGGACTAGTGAGATGGCATCGGTGCATGCAACCTTGATGGCATTGTATTGGAATCCCCTGGCACATTTCTAAATCTACAATTTGGGGCAAGTCCGACTGAGCATGTCCCAAGCTGTACATCTCCTTCCTCTCTTATTATCACTCCTATATTTAACAGGGATCCCTTTTCAGTTAAATTTAAACACCTAAGAATAATTGTGTGTTAATTAAAGAGTTCAACCAACAGTAATAAGTAAAACAAAAAGAAACATACTCAAAGGGATAAAGTATTAAGCTGTTCATCGACAGTCAGGGTAAGGGCTGATCAAGTCATTGTTTCTCATAGTGTCCATTTCACTTCAACAGGTTTCCTTTTTGGTGCTCGGTTAGTTGACACCAATCAGGGAGAACATATGATATTTGTCCCTTTGGGACTGACTTAATTCACGCAGCATGATGTTTTCCATATTCCTCCATTTTGTTGCAAACGACCAGATTTCATTGTTTTTGACTGCTATATAGTATTCTATAGAGTACATGTCTCATAATTTCTTTATCCAGTCTACTGTTGATGGGCATTTGGGATGATTCCAGGTCTTTTTGAATTGAGCTGCAATAAACATTAAGGTGCAGACAGCTTGTTTGTTTGCCAATTTCATTTCCTTTGGGTAAATTCCAAGGAGTGGGATGGCTGGGTTGTATGGTAGGGTTATATTCAGGTTTCTGAGCAATCTTCAACCTGACTTACATAGTGGCTTAACCAGTTTGCATTCCCACCAACAGTGGGTTAGTGTCCCTTTTTCCCCACATCCTCACCAGCATCTGTTGTTGCTAGATTTCTGAATGTGAGCCATTCTAACCGGGGTGAGGTGAAACCTCATTGTGGTTTTGATTTGCATTTCCCTGATTGCTCATGATCCTGAACATTTTTTCATGTGTCTGTTGGCCATTTGGATTTCCTCTTTTGAAAAATGTCTATTGAGGTCCTTGGCCCATCTCTTAAGTGGGTTGTTGGTTTTGTTTTTGTGGAGTTTCTTGATCTCTTTGTAGATTCTGGTTATTAATCCTTTATCAGTTGCATAGTTTGTAAATATTTTTTCCCATCCTGTCAGTTGCCTCTTCACTTTCCTGACTGTTTCTTTTGAAGTACAGAAACTCTTGATGCAGTCCCAAATGTTAATTTTGGCTTTGACTGCCTGTGCCTCTGGGGTCTTTTCCAAGAATTTTTGCTGGTGCCAATATCTTGAAGGGTTTCTCCAATGTTCTCTAATAATTTGATGGTGTCAGGTCATAGATATAGATTTTTAATCCATGTCGAGTGGATTTTTGTGTGAGGTGTAATGTAGGCATCTTGCTTCATGCTTCTGCACATGGAAATCCAGTTTTCACAGCACCATATATTGAATAGACAGTTATTGCTCCAGGAATTGGTTTTAGATACTTGGTCAAACATAAGTTGGCTGTAGATGTTTGGATTAATTTCTGGTGTCTCTATTCTGTTCCAGATCTTTGTTTGGCTGATCTTTTGTAATGTTTTTTGGATTCAATTCTGTTGATTTCTTCTCTGATTTATTTATTTCTCTTCTCCTACTAGATTTGGGTCTGCTTTGCTGCAATTTTTCTGGATCCTTGAGATGCATTGAAAGCTCATTTATTTGGTGCCTTTCCAATTTCTTGATGTAGGCACCTATTGCTATAAACTTTCCTCTTAACACTACTTTTGCTGTATCCCATAAGTTTTGATATGTTGCGTTGTTATCTTCATTTACTTCCAGAAAGTTTTTGATTTCTCTTTTGATTTCCTCTATGGCCCAGTGTTCATTCAGGAGCATGTTGTTCAGTCTCCATGTGTTTGCATATGCTCTAGAGATTCCTGAGTTGCTAATTTCTACCTTCATTCCACTGTGGTCTGAGCTGCATGGTATGATTCTAACTCTTTTTATTTGCTGAGACTTGCTTTATGGCTTAGTATGTGGTCAATCCTAGAGTATGTTCCATGCAATGCTGAGAAGAATGTAAATTCTTTACATGTAGGATTAAAAGTTCTGTAGATATATGTTAGATCCATTTGGTCTATAGTGTCAATTAAACCTGCTGTTTCCTTGTTGATCTTCTGTCTGGTTGATCTATTTCTTTAAGTGGAGTATTGAAGTTCCCCAGTACTAAGTCTCCCTTTAAGTCCCTTAACATATCTTTTAACTAAACCGGTGCCCTGTAATTTGGTGCATATACATTTATAATAATTACATCTTCCTGTTGAATTTATCCCTTAATCATTATATAGTGCCCCTCTTTGTCTCTTGTAACAGTTTTTGTGTTAAAGTTTATTTTGTCTGATATTAAGATGGCCATGCCAGCTCTTTTTTGGTTTCTGTTGACCTGTAATATCTTTTTCCAACCTTTCACTTTCAGTCTGCATGCATCTTTGTTGGAAAGATGTGTTTCTTGTAAACAGCAAATGGATGGGTTTTGTTCCTTAATGCATTCAGCCAGTCAGTGTCTTTTAACTGGAGAGTTGAGGCCATTAACGTTCAATGTGACTATTAATAAGTAGTAACTTTACCCTGCCATTTTCCCAAAGATATTTCTAATATATGCTTTGAACTTCCTGTGATCTTTTACTGGGAGGTTTTCTTCTTTACCTTCCTTCATATTGATGGCTGTGTTTCTGTGTGTAACACATCTTTAAGTATCTTTTGTGGGGCTGGATGAGTGGTGACAAATTCTTTCAGTTTCTGTTTGCTATGAAAGTTCTTTATTTCACCTTCATTCACAAATGAGAGCTTTGCAGGATATAATATTCTGGGCTGGCAGTTTTTTTCTCTTAGTACCTGGGCTATATCTCGCCATTCCCTCCTAGCCTGTAGGGTTTCTGATGAGAAGTCAGCTGTGAGCCTAATTGGAGATCCTCTGAGAGTAATCTGACGTTTCTCTCTTACACATTTTAGGATCTTTTCTTTATGTTTCACTGTGGTGAGTTTGATTACAGCGTGTCATGGTGAGGATCTCCTTTGGTCATGTTTATTGGGGGTTCTATGAGCTTCCTGTACTTGGATGTCTCTGTCCTTCTCCAAACCTGGGAAGTTTTCTGCTAGTATCTCACTAAAAAGGCCTTCTAATCCTTTCTCTCTCTCCATGCCTTCAGGAACTCCTAGAACCCGAATATTGTTTTTTTAATAGTATCCTGTAGATTCACAACAATATTTTTTAGATTTCTAATTTCCTCTTATTTTCTTTGGTTTGACTGTATACTTTCCTGTGCTCTGTCTTCTAAATCCGATATTCTCTCTTCTATCTCACTGAATCTGTTTTTAAGGCTCTCAAATGCATTTGTCATTTGATCTATTGAATTCTTCATTTCATTTTGATTTCTCTTCAATATCACAATTTTATATTCTACTAGATTCCCCATTTCATTTTGATTCCTCCTTAAGATTTCATTTTCATGAGAGAGATTTTCTATCCTGTCCAGTAAGGATTTCTGTAGTTAATGAATTTGTTTTTGAGAACTTCTAAATGTTCTTTTTTTTTTTCATTTTCGATTCTCTTTATATACAGAAGACCAGTTTAGCATACATTAAGTAAAGATTTCAACAGTTTGCTCCCACACAGAAACATAAAGTGAAAAATACTGTTTTAGTACTAGTTATAGCATTAAATCTCAATGTACAGCTCACTAAGGACAGAGATCCTACATGAGGAGTAAGTGCACAGTGACTCCTGTTGTTGACTTAACAAATTCTAAATGTTCTTATCATAAATTTTTTGAAATCTGTATCTTGCATTTATTCTATCTCATCATCTTCATAATCTTGTATTGGGGTGTTTGTTCATTTGGGGGTGTCATAATGTCTTCCTTGTTCTTGTTTCCTTGGTTTCCATGTTTGTTGCTTGGCATTGTGTAGATATTCTTTGGTTTCTTCTTCATTTTTTTCCCTCACTGTGGGGCTTTTCTCATTAAGCTATGACTCTAGACTAAGTGGACTGTCTGCTTTTGGTGAATCTTTAGAGGCTTATGGTGGGTGTGGTCAGAGAGCTCTCTGTTCAGTTCTTCAGGGCTAAGGGTGTGTCAAAGGTGGCACACCCAGGTTTGGCGTGGTAAATCTTCTCTTTCCTGTTTTTTAATTCAGAAGGGAACTAATTACTCACAGCTGAGCTATTCTCCTTGCAGGCAATCAGTGCCTGAGCACTAGCCCCAGTGGGTGTAATATTCGTCTGCTCTGTCCCAAGGACCACACAAAGGATCTGTGCAGTCCTCAGTGTAAGCTCAGATTCCCCTGCAATCTCCCACCTGGTTACCAAAGTTATCAAGTTTTTGGTGTCTCCCACCAAGTACTAATGTCTCAGGTACTCTGTGAGTTCTTCCACACACCCTCAGGTTTTTTTCACAGTCCCAGTTCATAAGCTCCACATATTCACTAGGTCTTAATCTCCTGTTATTGCTCCCCACCAGAGTCAGGTTTTTCTGCTTGGCTGAGGGCAGGCACAGCCCTGAGGTGGCGCAGCTGTTACATATGTCCCAAATGGCACCTGCACTTTGTCTTGCTTGCCTTTGTTAGGTGAGTGGAGAGAGAGAATTGTGTCCATACAGGTCCCTTTTATTTTTTTTCCTCTCCTCTAGTTAGCCTGGTGAACTTTCCCCCATGGGGCTTCAAGCCTCATTCCCTCTAGGCTCTTCCTGCCACTTTCCCACCAGTGTCTCAGGCTACTGAGGTTTTACCTCACCTCCCTTTCCAGCACTGGTGTGTAGACTTAGCGGCTGGGGTCCTGAGCTGTGGGTACCCATGCACTCTACATAGGTCCACCATGTCCCACTAGTTCCGAAAGAGTTTCCTCTGCAGTTTTCTCCCTAACTCTTCCCAAAACTACAATATCTCCACTTTAATTAAACTGTCTTTTCCTGGACTATCAGTGTCCTCCCTCCCTATTCCATCATTTCGGAGCCACCCCTGACCTTGAGTTGATTTAAATTTCTTTCACCATCTCAAGCACACACACACACACACACACACAGCAAAAATACTCTTTACTTATATACCCTTACTTTATAGGAGATCTGGAGAATTGGAGGTAATCAGCAGCACTCAACCTTAAATCACACACTACTCACAGTTATTCTGAATGTCATTTCAAATCTTCTTCCTCCTCCTCTTTTTCTCCATGCTCTCTCCCACTGGCTGCAATTTCTGATGAGTTTTAGAGCAATCAGGTTTGTGATCCTCTCTCCCATTTTTTTCCCACGCTGTTGCTGACTGTGCCTTTGCATTTGACCTATATCCCAAATATTACCATGGGTTTTCCAAAGCAAAAATTTTTCTCTCCGTGAGAGGAAGTGAGTTACAGAGGAGAAAAATTCTTTGACAACCACTGGAAACATGAACAACTCAAAATCAACTGATTTCAAAATGCACTTAGAGCAAAACATTAAAACAAATGCCTTAACATTGACCACGACCACAGCTTGCCTCAAGGGATTAGCATTTTCTCACTGGTTAGTGAAATGTGTTTGATTCCTGTGTTATCTTCTTTTTTAAATTTGTGAAGTTTTTTAACTACTTATTTTATTTATTTAAAAGGCAGAGTTAGGGAGAGTGAGTGAGAGACAGAGAAAGTGGGGAGTGACCCCTGTGTTAAAAGACAGCAAAACACAGATTTTGGTGCAACAGCTTAAGCTGCTGGTTACAGTGTCGCATCCCATGTTGGAGTATCAGTTCAAGTCCTGTTACTCTGCTTCTGATCCAGCTTCCTGCTAATCAGCCTGGGAAGGCTGAAGATGATAGCACAAGTACACAGGGGAGACCTGGATGTAGTTCCAGGCTCCTGGCTTTAGTCTGGTACAGCCTTGGCTGTTGTGGCCATTTGGAGATATGAATCAGCAGGTGGAAGATCTCTTTCTTTCTCTGTCTCTCTCTCTCTCTCTCTCTCTCTTCCACCTCCACTCACTACCACCCTGCCTTTCAAACAAGTAAATAAACTTTTTCTTCTTAAAAAAGGGAAGAGTTGTAGCATCGTTTTGGCTTATCAGGTAAAGTCACTGCCTGCAATGTGAGTATCCCATATAGGCATTGGTTCATATCCTGGATGCTCCACTTCCAACCCAGCTCTCTGCTATGGCCTAGGAAAGCAGCAAAAGATTGACCAAGTTCTTGGGTCCCTGCACCCACATGAGAGACTTGGAAGAAGCTGCTGGCCCCTGGTTTCAGTCTAACCCAATTTTGGCCATTGCAGCCATTTGGGGAGTGAACCAGAAGATGGAAGAACTCTCTCTCTTTATCTCTCTTTCTTTCCCCCATAATAGTGATTTTCTTTTCTTTTCATTTTTTTTCTTTTTTTATCTTTTAAAAGGTATTTTAAAGATGCAGTTACTGAGAGAGAGAGAGAGAGAGAGAGAGAGAAAGAGAGAGAGAGATCTTCTACCCACTAGTTCACACCCCAAATGGCTGCAATGGCTGGAGCTGGGCCAATCCGAAGCCAGGAGCCAGGAGCTTCTTCTGGGTCTCCCACATGGGTGCAGGGGCCCAAGCCCTTGGCCCATATTCTGCTTCTTTCCCAGGCTGATTAGCAGAGAGCTGGACCAAATGTGGAGCAGCTGGGACTCAAACTAGTGCTCATATGGGATGCCGGTGTTGAAGTTGGTGACTTTGCCCACTATGCCACAACACCAGCCCCATAACTGCAACTTCCAAAAAAAATAATCTTTTTTTAAAAAAATAGAAGGCAGACAGCTGGTGCTATCCCAACACACTGTACCTAGATGCAGTTGCACCCTATGGATCAGCAGGAGTGTCATGGTGTTAGGGTGAAGGGGGATGCTGTGTGTTCTCCATTCAGCTTTCTAAGAAAGTCATAATGATGTTTGGAAACAAATAAAATCATGTAAAATATTATATTTGTTTGTCTGGTTGTGAGAGCTCTACCCCTATGCAGACAATGCCTTTAGCTGGGTAAAGGACATTTACAGGGTACTCCTTAGGACATAGTTAAGCAATGCAAGAAACATCTGTCATGTGTTTAGTTATTGATCTCCAAGGGCATGAATACAGGTTGCAATGATCTAATTCTTTTGCCAGATCCTGACAATAAAACCCATTCTCCCATCAGCAAGCTCAAGGAGATGTGCAATTTTGAGCGGCACAAATGGAAACAGGCTTTAAGTGGCACCTGGTGTTTCATATTGCCACCAGTCATTTTGTTGGTAGAGGAGCAGTGAACCAAGTTGAATAGTAAAAGAGCTTCCCTTTTGAGAAGCCAAAGAAGGCACCTGAGCAATTTATGTTTGCGCAGGAGGATGTAGCTTTCAGAATGAACCTCATATTTAGCCTGGCCACTAGCTCCGAGTTGATAACGATTGTTAGCAGAGCAGGTGTAACTGTAGCTTCTACAGTTGAGTTGAGATGGGATAAATTGCAACTTAATTAAAGCTTTGCCCTAGGCTGATGTGCACAGTAAACAGGAAGCCCTCTGAGTCTACAGGAACCTACATAACCATCAGGAAGCCTGACTATGAGCCCTCGGGGAAGGGTCTGGATAAAATAAGAACACAGGAAGGCAATTTGAAAGAGTCAGTGATAAATCACTGCTAGGTAGTACAAGACAGAGGCAGGAGCCATGCAGGGTTAAACATGTGATGATTCATTGAACATGGGCTGAGACTGACTCAGAGCTAGTACCTGAGAAGGAAGCGTCCCCTGGGCTGGGCTGTGGGCAAGGCAGCCCCAGCTTCCCCAGCCAACATGTTCTGGGCAAGTACAGCCCACCAGCTATTGGTAGACAGCCAGCAGCTAAGAATGGTTTCCACATTTTCAAATGATTGAAAAATATCAAAAGAATATAACATTTAGTGACATACAAAAATTACATTAAATTCAAATTCCCACATCAAATATGGTTTTATAGAAAACCAGCCATACCCCTTTATCAAGAAGAAAATCAGAATGGAGTAGTGTTGATCAGGGCACTTAAAATGGAGTCTGGGGCCATTGATAAACAGGATTCTGAGGTACCTTAATGCGTGTTGACTTTTGGATTGGACCAAAGTACAGTTCATTAGCTTTGTCAATCATTTGTAACCCTCCTTTTCTCCTAAATTACCTAGAGGCAGAGACAACACCCAATCTTTTTTTCTCTCTCTTGTCAGAACCAACCTCAATTCCTGAAAAGCAAGTGATGTGACCACCATCCCATTGCAATTCTGAACTTCAAATACGGCCAGTATTTTGGAAAAACCTTAAGCACATTCTCAAGGCTGCTGGAATCTGTGTTTTCCTGAGTTGCAACCCTAATTAGCCCCAAATAAATATTTTTATTCTTGATTAGGATGATTTCATTCATGGTCAACATACTCATCTATATTGAGGGACATTTTTGTACTGCAACAGCAAGTCCTGGGTTCATGAGAGACACCACAGCTTGGAGACAACAATATTTACTGTCTGCCCTTTGACAGAAAGTGCTAGTTGGGGCTGGTGCTGTGGTGTAGCGGGTAAAGCTGCCACCAGCAGTACTGGCATCCCATATGGGTGCCAATTCAAGTTCCAGCTGCTCCACTTCCAATCCAGCTCTCTGCTATGGCCTGGGAAAGCAGTGGAAGATGGCCCAAGTCCTTGGGCCCCTGCACCCAATGGGAGACCTGGAAGAAGCTCCTGGCTCTTGGCTTCTGATCAGTGAAGCTCCGGCCGTGGCAGTCAACTGGGGAGTGAACCAGCAGATGGAAGATCTCTCTCTCTCTCTCTCTCTTTCCTTCCCTCTCTGTGTAACTCTGCCTTTCAAATAAATAAATAAACGTTTAAATAAAAAGAGAGCATGCTAGCCCTTGCCCTAAACTGTCTGCTGTCTTAGTCTTTAGCCAGTAAATTTTCCCAGCTCTAAAGAAACACACTGCCTGCCAACAACAACTGGTTTAAAGAGTTTCCTCATGCTTGTCCAGCAGCATGTACGTGGATTCAGGCATGCACGTTCACTTACTCATTCATTCAAAGGAGACGGAGCAAAGAGAAAGGGAAGGGCTGACACTAAACTGTACTTCTCCTAAGACACGAGGAGATTGTGACAGAGACTGAAAGATTTCGGGTGCTTAATGGGCAGAGGCCAGTCCAGTGTTAACAGAGAACCAGCACTGATGGACAGTCAGAAGGGGCAGGAGTCAGGCTGCAGAAATGAGGGGAGCATCAGGGAGCCCTGGCAGAGAGAGCCAGAACACACAGGACGCGTCAGTGGGGAAACATCATTTCCTGAATGGAAACCGCGGATGACACTTCGGATGAAGATTTCTGATGCCTGTACTTCCCCATTGTTCGATTTGCTATTTTGGCTAATCCCAATCTTTCACAGCCATTCACACTTCAAATTTTATTTTCCTTCACCTTTTCTGACTTTGAAGTTGCCTACATGTTTGATAGGCTTTGAAAGGGCTATTTGAAAAGAATAGTCTGTCTTCCAGTCCAAGAGAAAGAAAGTAAAGTAATAGATATTCACTTAAAATAGTACAAGGATTTTATAGGAGAGGAAAATGAAATGCTTCAAAACCAATCTGCTCAAATGGAATTGTTTCTGCCCAATAACTGCCTTCAGTGTGGTTTTTCTTTTTTTAATCTTTCTAAATGTTGAAAGAAATCTCGTACGTAAGTCACTGCTGCCATTTGGAAATGTCAGAGTGTCTCTCGCTTTCCTGATCCCAGCAACCAGAAATATCACACCACACACCACACACACATAACACACATTCACACTACAAATACCTGTGCCACATGCATACACAAGCCACACGTATACACAACACATACCCACCACACATACACATATACTACATAAATTCATATAGCCATCACACACATGAACAACACACATACACACACCCTCAAACCACAAATACATGTACCCACACACACATACACTGATCACACACACACACCATCAGCACACCCATCACACACATGCACAGCATATACACACTCACACAACACACATACCGTACAACACCCTATAAATACATTCCACACCCCACTTCTATACTTCATACTGTATAAGCACACTCACAATACACACACACAAGACACACACACACAGGCCACATCCCATGGCATACTTTACACATACATATTCTTTGGTTCCTATAAAATACAAATAATCCTGAAAGTGTTTCCCCTGCAGGAACAGAATGAAGTACAACAATGACCCAAGGTGACACACAAAAGGATTTATGAGAAATTAGGCTTGGAGCTTGTCATTAACGTAGGGACAAAAACTGTGTCTAAATCCTCTTCTGAAGGCCCTGGCTTATTTTCTCACAGCAGTTTTCTTTTCTGTGGGCATTTGAGAAGGACACTGTGAATGGCAGCGTTACAAAGACAGGGGTAATGGCAGGTGTGAGGCAGACGACAGAGGGGCCAAGCGCACATGTTGGGATGCCCAAAGGTGACCAGACTCCTCAAAAGGGAGATCTTTTGAAGACTGCCCTATTTATCCTCCCTGAATTGTCCAGCTACAGACTCACACCAAGCTAGAACAAGATGAGCTACCAGTTCAGATATTGCATTTCCTGAAAACTGCTGTTAGATGCCACAGCACACTCCCAGAAATCCCAGTTCAGTGCCTCCTCCTGCACTCACTCTGTGTGCCAGTGCTCATCTTCACACTCCAAGTACCTGGAGCTGCCTCCCTGGCCGGTGAGAGTTCCTGAATCTGCTGTCCTTGTGCTCTAAGGGGCCTCTCACTCACATCCCGCTGAATGTAGACCACACCTGCCTGGGGGCTGGAAATGCTGTTACTCTCATGACATCTGGTCAGGTTGCAGACCTGGGATTGGCCCCAGGCCAGCTGCAGCCTGCAGCCCTGGGCAGGCATGGTGGTGGTGGTGGTAAACCTGCACTCAGAAGGAGAGTTTCCATCTTCAAGAAATAGAGAGCTAGAAGCACTGCAAAGCAAGAGAGATCTCGTCACAGACTAAAAATTACTGTGGAGATGGAGTCAGATTCAATTCCTTTACCCCTTCCTGGCTGAGAGTTTCCTTAAAAATAACCCTCATCATCTCCATTGGTTTCTCATGTATTATGTTCTCCTGCAGCAGAACATAAGACCCATGAGAGCAGCATTTCATCTGTTTGGTATTCAGTGGGCCCTTAATAAATATTTATTGAGAGAAAGAAAAGAGGGCATTATAATAAGAGAAAAATGCTTGAAAAACCAGAGCTCTAGGGAGGCTGAGTTTCCATAGGAAGCTCTGGACTCTCCTGAGACAGGTCCCAGAGAACCTAGGATGTGCTGGTTGCCAAGGTGACACCCCAGGCCACCAATACCCCCCGCAGCTGACCTCCCCTGGGACAAAGCACCTGAAGCATTTGCAGGAAGACTGCAGGAAACGCTTCTTGAAAATCTGTGCACAGGAATCCCACCAAGAATTGCTTTGATGCTGCTGCCCCTTGGATACTGTAATGTTCGTATCGTTTATCCTGGTTCTTGCAAGGTCTGCAGGCTGAGAGCTCAGATGCATTTGTCATCCTGTTCCAGGGTCTAAGACTCAGCCATTTGTATGAACATCCCCATTAAAATTAAGACCTTCCATCCAGAGGCAGTCGGTTTTGCAGTTCATTGTGTGTCAATGTCCTGGAAAGCCCACGTATGGTGGAAATCCCTCCTGCCCCCCAGGGGGCCCATGCTGGACCTTCTGTATCTGCAGGTTACACATTCACTGATTCAACCAACAATGGTTCAAGAATACTCAGAAAAGATTTTCACCTGAAGATGTACAGACATTTTTCTTGTCATTATTCCCTAAACAATATAGTGTAGCAACTACCATACAGCATTTACATTGTATTAAGTATTATAAGTAATATAAAGAAAATTTAAAATATATGGGAGAATTGTGTTGATCATATGCAGATACAATACCATTTTATATAATGAACTTGAACATCTGTAGATTTTAGCATCCACAGGGGTCTTTGCATCAGTCTCCTGCTCTTACCCAAGGATGAGTGCATAGGCATTGTGTGAAAGACCAGTACAAGCACATTGGTCACAGAAGGATGTGGCCATAGATGGACATGTCCACTCCACTACAAAGTCAGCGGCCCGAAAAAGACTGTGGTGAGCCTCTAGAGAGGCCCTTGGGCAGAAAACAGACATAGCCTCACCCCTCATCTTTTGCTCATTAGCTTTCTTCTCCACACTATTAAAGAATGTCTTCCATCCTTTTCTTCAGTATTGAGTATTTTATTCAGTATTGACCAGGTGCAGCTGTGGGTGGTCCAACCCAATGAATAGCCACAGATTTTCTGCTCATCCTCACCATGTAGACAGAGCAGGGCCAAAAGGGAGAGTTATTGCCAAGGACAGCCTTGTGTTGGCCCAACAGAGACCTCTGTGGAGGGAGGATTCATCTCCCAGGGAAGGAGTTCTCACAACCTCCAGGAGAGCAGAACATATAAGCTGAGACTGGAGAAAGAAGGAGGATCCCACCTTCACAATAACCCCTGGAGGAAGGAATGCCTTCAAGGAGATCTTCATAGTGTGGCTGAGGGTGCAGACAAGTGAAGGTGCAACGAGCGCGCACCCTTCAGGCTGAGTCCCGAGGGGCAGTCACATCCACATGATGGCACCACGTCCCAGGATGGAAATACTCTTCAGGCTTTCTGCTGGGGAATGCATAAACAATCAGAGTCGGGCAACTTTCTTTCTCACAGACTTGCACTCTCAGCATCCCGTGTCACTGAGCACCCTCCAGGGGACTTCTGTCTCATGCGGGACTTGCATTCTGTTGACCCAGCTTCCTTTTTCACTATGGAAGCACACCTTTTACCAAGGCCATAATGAGACGGGCTTCAGGAAGACACAGAAGAATGAAACCAGATTACAGGCAATCAGAGTGACCAGGGAATGGCCACACTGGGTGAGGCTGCCTACTCGGATAGATACTTTTATTAACTACAGACATGAGTTCATTGCAAAGGGTATATAACATCTGTATGGACACACATTCCAACTAAACAATGGGAAGAATACTAATATTTTCACAAGTATCCTTTAAAAATTTGCTTTGAAAATACTAATTTATACTTTATAATTTTATATTTTTTATTCACTATGGTAAAAATTTCAGTAGGCACTTCTCATTTTAGGAGTTTCTTACAAGTTAATTGCTTACATGCTATAACGTTTTTGCTAGGTTTGTGTTACTTCCAGATTTTCCCTATTACTGAGATATGATGTTGAGTGTCTTTATACAGAGTACTTTGAGCTCTATCTGATTGTTTCCTGGGAGACATTCTCAGAAGTGATTAGATGGGTCAAAAGAAAAACACATTTCATGCCTTAATATATTCTGTCAGGTTGTCATCTCAAAAGCATGCAATTATTTGCCCTCTCAACAACAGATTGTAATTCTTCATCATCTCCACCAATTTCATAAAGTCATAAAAACAGCTCTTTGGGGCATACAGGGCAGGTATTATTACTATTGTTTTTGAAAAAGAAAAAAAAAACAGAGAATTTAAGTCACTTAATTTATGCTACACAGCTCGAGAGCCTAAACCCACCCGAGTCTTGTTCTACTCTGCCTGAACTTGGGACCAAGATGACATCTTCATATTTTTATTTTGGCTCTTTTAAGTTGAAAAATACCTGAACATAGCCACAGATCCTGAAGGGAAATTGTTTTGTCTTCACTATGATTCTTCAGTTTTTTTGTTTGTTTGTTTGTGTTTGTGTGTGTGTGTGTGTGTATTTTTGCCTCTTCTGCTTCCTTGGTGCAGAAGAGAACTTCTTCCTTGCATGTTCCTCCACACTTAGATTATTCTAGCACATTTCCATGATGAAAAATAACAAGGAAGTTGACATTCATAGAGTGATTACTATGCCATAGGGATGGTGCCACGGTGATAACAGAAAGTCTCCCCTCTTCTATATTTGGAATGGATTTGTTTCCACCTAATTATTATATATTTATATTTTCCAATAAGGAATCACCAGCACATTGCCCACTTGCAAAGGGGAAAAGTCCCAATGTGAGAAGGAGCTAGCATCACAATGCTGAGGACAGGGCATGGGCTCACCTGGTTTGGACTCCCAGCTCCATGGGCATAGAGTGAGAGGAGCACACGCCACAGTGCCCTTGTCTGCCTCTCCTCAAGATCACAGGGGTTTAAGATACCTTTGGGGTCCAAGTGAAAAACAGACTTTCTCTGCTCAAAGCCTTCCAAATCAGTGAAGCCCACTGTGAAGTGGGGATGTATGAAGAGTGGGACAAAGAAATTCTTATGTAAAACGGAGTTGTAGGCTGCTAAGGAAGCAGGGCACATGCATGTCTCAAGATACTACCTGGAATGTGAAGTTCTGGTCACTGTCACCCTCGACTGCTGGCATCTGGAGCAACAACTGGTTTACTACATTGTGTCCAGAGATGGAAGACATGTGTCAGAGGGTTGTAGGCTCCTGTTTTATGGACGATTTCAGTTGGTTTATGCACTCTTCTTTATCTTCTATCAGTGACATAGACCCTCTCACGTACTTCCCATTTTTTTCAACTCCAAGGGAAGTTTTTCAACAACAGAAATTTTACTGCCTTGCAATAAATCAGCACTATTTGCCCAACTATGTTTCCCTGTCTCCTTTAGAACATTCCTTTAGGACAACTCACTCTGCCTCTCAAATTATAATTCCTAACACTCCAAATAAAGTTATTTCACTTCAACAGTTTCTGAGCTTGAGTTGAAGAACAGAGGCAAAATAAGCACAAGACATGATCCTTTGTGTTAAAGATTTTCAGTCCTGTCCTGGAAACAAGACCTTACTCCCCTTAAAAACCCTTGGGTTACAAGAGACACGGTATCTCATTAAGAACCCAGACGCGAGCACACACAGTAAAGGTGCAGTGGCATAGGGAGATGGAGATGGGAGGGAAGAAGGCAGGGAAAGCAATGACAGCTCAGAACAGAGGAGCACCCCGGGTGCCCCTTCCATCGAGATCCAGACCAGGGTTTAGGAAGAAGGGGACAGAACACAAAGCTGACCACAAGGCAGACAAGGGAGGAATATTTATTATTTTACTGATTTATAAGACTAGAGAGAGAGGAACAGAGTTGCCAATGGCAGATTTGTAGTGGGAGCCTTGGAGTTCAATGTGAGCTTGCTGCCTGCTGAGTAACTGGGGGTGTTGCTCCCCTTTCTAGATCCCAGGTTTTTCATTTATAGAGCATCTGACAAGAGCACCTACCCCACAGTGGTGTCTGGGAGAATTGTAAAGGGGAAGACGCACGTGGAGAGACAGTGACAGGGAAAGGAAGTTGTCAGTCAATGATGGCTTCTACTCTACTGGTTACCCCACTACCGCACACAGGCAGCTCTGTGACCACCTCTCTGTGAGACCCAAGGGGAGTGTTTCCAGGGGCAGGCATTTGGCTTAGCAGTTGAGACACTGCCTGAGACACCAGTCTTCCTTATCGTCATGCTAGGTTTGAGCTCCACCTCCACTTCTGATTCCAGCTTCCTGCTAAGGCTCACCCTGTAAAGCAGTAGGGGATGGCTTAAGTGTTGGGTTATCTGTCACCCATGTAGGATACTCAAACTGAATTTCTAGTTCTTGGCTTTGGTCTGGGCCAGCCCTGCCCATTGTGGGCATTTGGGGAAAGTGAACCAGTGGATGGGATATCTCCTTTTGTCTCTCTGCCTTTCAAATATAGATAAATAAATACAGTTTAAAAAAGTAAAATTAAAGGAAGATTTCCAGAAGCATGCAACCCCACCCCACCCACAGAAGCCCCAGGAGTGGTTGGGGCAGCTCAGCTCTCTCACCTTTTTGCTCCCCTCTAGGTGGTCTTTCACCATCTTCTCCAGGACAGGCCTGGACAGGGACAGCCTTTAGTGAGTCACATAGGTGAGGGAAAGACTGACACTCACCTTTGGGAATCTCACAGCCCCTTCTTCCTGAGGCTTGAGTAGCAGCCTCCCAAGAACACCCGATTGATGGGAAATCTCACACATTCCTTTAGAGAGTCATTAAGGGCAGAATTGAACTAATTCTGACTCGCTGTCTTCAGCACCTGCCCCTTTCCTCGCCAAATGCTCTGTGAGAAACACCAGAGTTTCTAGCAGCTGCTTCAGGGAGGACAGATACTGAAGCCAGAAACCAAGGAAGGTGCTTCCTGCTTTATTACGCCGGCGTAGGGAGGAGACGCATGGAAGAGCGGGTGGCCATCACTGCTGCCTGCTCCCATGGCAACCCAGCCTGCATCCAGTCTTCAGGGTTAACTCTGTTCACCACGTGTAAAGAACTGAGAAATTTACCAGTCAGTCTCAGCAATTCTGAGAGTGGGTAATGTCTTTATCTCGGGCAGCTAATCTGTGAGTATGGCCCACCCACCACACGTGCCCCTAGCCACCTGCAGAAGTTCATGAATTATCTATGATGATTTTCATGACAACCGTGTTATGAAAACCTTTTATTCTTTTTAAAGTGTGCATTTATCTCCATTGAAATGTAAAAAAAAAACAAAAAACAAAAAACCTATATCTGGTGTTACTGCAGATTGTTGAAATTCATTCTCTTCCTGAAAACTGGTATAATTTTAGTGGAAACACAAGTGGCTGTCTGGAAACTTCAATCCAAGAAACCAGCCTTGATAATTAACTCAGGATAATTTTCAACTTAAAACCAACATGGGAGGCTATTTGTTAGCTGAAAGAATTTTCTTTAATTACATAAAACTCCCTTGAAGCTCACTCTACCTATAAGAAGATCTATATAAACACTCTTTACCTGACTAAGAGAATGAATGTATAAATAAATTGATGCTTTCAACTGCACTTGAAAAAGACTTAGCTTTGAGGACCTCCTGGTGGGCTGCTGAGATCATCAGATGAGTGGATGGCACAGATGTAGAACATGTGATTCTTCAGAGTGTCAGTCGGGGCAGAGGGAAAGTTCTGGAAATCTATGGTGATGATGGTTGCACTCTGTCAGCATCATGAATGTACTCAGTGCTAGGACTGGACTGCACACTTAAAAATGGTGAAGTTCGTAAATTTTATGTTATGTGTATTTTACCACAATTAGAAAAAAAAGAAAATGTTATTTCTTCTCAGAGTTTAACACAGTGAAGCTGGGAGTTTTTCATTTACTTCTAAATTTGGAAACCAAGATTTCTCAGTCTGCTCTAAACTTGGCAGACAGTCTCTTGTCCCTAATTACTCTCAGTTGGACCCGATGCCAGTTGTTGCTTTTCCACGAGTAACATTTTCATTTGTGTAACATTAAACTTGGAAAGAACAACCAAAATTCCCATCCTGCTGTGTTGCCTGCATGTGGCATTTCTCATGTTCAATTTTCTTTTTCTAGTCAAGTCTAAATTCATTACCGTGCATTTCAGCGTGAGCCACTGAGGCCACCACATAGTTCACATAATGACCCTTATGGTTGGGCACTCAAGGACCACAGGGTCAACCACTGCCACTGGTCAAGGATGTCTGCTCCCTGCAGACACCTTTCTAGTAAGGCATGATACAGGTGGAGAAAGTACAGGGTCATTTTAGACAGCTCCACATGTGTTCACACACACAGGGACCACCTAGCACTGTGTGCCCACCCGAGTCATGAAGGAGACACTCTCCTGCCCACTCTGCTCCTTGAATAGCCAGGGCAGCTCTGCCTGTCATCATTCTTCACACAAAGACAATCACACTGGAGATGTTGCTCACATCTGGGGATTTATCCATGTTGCTGTGTTTCCTTGTAGGTCGTTTATTCTCATCGCTCTGCACTACTCCATGTGTGATTAATTCTCAAGGTATTCTTGTCCCCTGCTGTGTTTTTTTAAATGAAAATTAAGTGCAGGTTTTATCTGGATTAGTTTCTTTAGCACCCTAGGCAGCTGTGGCCTGATTTTATCTTTCTTAGTTTCCATCATCATAAAAAAATGGTTTGTATTTAAATAGCATTTTTGTATTTCTAGCAGTTCTATATTAATTATGCCTAAATGCAAATTCTTGAAGCATGGAAGCCAATTTCTAATTGAGTAAATCGTAACAAATCATTTTTCAAAAATATCTTGATGAGGATACTGTTCCCATGGGCCTGCTAAGGTCATCTGGGGATTCTGTGCCTAAGAGGTGCATTGGTAAGAACAGTCAGCCCATCCATCCCACTGCTTGCCTCTGATGAACTAGCATCTGTGGATAGCCAGGGCAACACCAGGAGCTGCTGGGAGCCCTGCCCGTGTGGGCCTAGGTGGTCAGCTGGTTCCTTAGTCTGCTGCCAGGGAGAGAGGTTAGAGTGACCATGTTCCACCTCCTTTCAGCCTCTTCTTTCTTGATAAAGGATCATGTGTTTGACCCGCTTCATCTTCCTTGCAGGTCAGTGACATTCCCTGTGTTTCCAGAGCACAGAGGACCTGGTTCTCTGCTTAGGCAGATCTATCAGTTTATTCCTCAGTGAAGAGGGGCATTCAGAACAACCTTTCCACTTCCAGAAGTGCTGGTTGCCTGAAGGGGGATTACAAGGTTCACAGGAATGTCAGAGGACTGCACAAGTCTAAGGGGTCCAGCGACCCTCAGTTTGGCCACCATCCCAACATGAGGACCCAGTGGCATTCTCATCCTTGGCTCTTCCTCCTCAACCTCCGCCAGTGGGACCCAGTGGTCAGACGGAACGAACCATGCTTCACCACTCACTTTGCTGCAGGACTCTTCCCAAGATTTATCTGAACAGGATTTCGGTATTGCAGTTGCCCAAGAAGGGCCTCAAAGTGTTTGATGCAGCCCAAGGATCCACTTCCCTCTAACATCCTGTAGTCCTTCTCACTGGCTTACCCTAGCACTTAGAAACTCTACTGCCTTTGTTTCAGTAAAATTGAAAAACTTCCATCGCCTGAATGAATTCATCTCTAACTGTTTAACTTTGTTTGGTACCATCTTTGCCCTGACAGTATCACCAGCTGTATTTTCCAAAGGAGACCCAAAATGCCCCCTCTCTCCTGTTATTTCATCAAAATATCACCCCTGTGAGTCTGGATAACTTCACAGTTTTGTTCTGAATCTTATTTAATACCAGCCTTCCGTGTCTATCAGCCCAAATGCTCCTATACAGTTTCAACCCCTCCCTTTATTTATCACTGGCACAAATTACTTCTTTATACATCGTGTTTTGTCCACTGATTATTGTTTTATGAATTGGGTTTTGTTAATTTTTTAATTTCTTTTTTAAAAATTTATTTGAAAAGCAAAGAGGCAGAGACAAAGGTAGATCCCTCATACAATTCACTCCCCAGATGCCCAAAATAGTCAGGTCTGGGCCAGGCCTAAGCCCAGTCTGGTCTCCCATGTGGGTGGCAGGTACCCAACTACTTGAGACATCACCTGTTGTCTCCTGGGGTACCCACCAACAAGACGCTGTGATCAGAAGCAGAGCCTGTCACAGCCACTAGGAAGAGAGGACCAGTGAATGGAAGATTCTCTCTCTCTCTCTTTCTCAAATAAATGGCCTTTAAAATGAAAACACATCTTTATTATTTATGTATAGACATACAATTAAACTTTTCTGTTGACCTTGAAAACTGCAACCTTGTTAAGCTCATCAATTATCTTAAAGTTTACCATTTGTTTGCTTATTGGCTTGGTTGGTTGCTTTTTTATTTTTTTAAAAGATTTATTTATGTATTTGAAAGTCAGAGTTACACAAGAGAGAGGAGAGGCAGAGAGAGAGAGAGGTCTTCCATCTGCTGGTTCACTCCCCAGTTGTCCTCAAGGCCAGAGCTGCTCTGATTCAAAGCCAGAAGCCAGGAGCTTCTTCCAGGTCTCCCACACTGGTGCAGGGGCCCAAGGATTTTGGGCCATCTTCTACTGCTTTCACAGGCCGTAGCAGAGAGCTGGATTGGAAGTGGAGCAGCCAGGACTCAAACTGGTGCCCATATGGGATGCCAGCACTGGAGGCGGCAGACTTACCCACTATGCCACAGTGACAGCCTGAGGTTTTTTATTTGGTTGGTATTCATTTCTGTAGATTGTAATTTACTATAGACCATCATGTTAGGTGCAAATGGGCAATTTAATTTAATTACTTCCATTCTACATGAAATTTATTCTTTTCTGTTCACTTATTTTACCATCCGGAACTTTCAGTGCCATACTGAGTAGGACTGATGATAGCAGACATCCTATTTTTTTTCTTGATATTAGGGAAAAATAATCCAGTCTTTCAATATTATGTATGATGTTTACGGTGAGTTTATTGTAGATTCTTTTTTTGATGTTGAGGAACTTCACCTCTCTTACTACTTTAATGAGAGATTTTGTCATGAACAGGTGTTGCATTTTATATGATTTTCCGCATCAATTAATATGCCCTTTTTAGACTATTAATATCATTATCTAAGCTGATTAATTATAATGCTGAAGTAGGATCAGGAATTTAGCCCATAGTTAAAATGCCGATTAAGACCTGGGTTCATTTCCAGGCTTCAGGTCCTGATTCCAGCTTTTTGCAAATGCAACCTGAGGAGGCAGTAGTGATGGCTGAAGCAACTGGGTCCCTGTCACCCACATGGGAGACCTGAATTAAATTCCGGGCTTTCAGCTTCAGCCTAGCCTCAGCCACTGCAAGCATTTGGGAGGGAACCAGTGAATGAGTGCACTTCTTTCTTTCTTTTCTTTCTTTCTTTTTTTTTTTTTTTTTTGATGGGCAGAGTGGACAGTGAGAGAGAGACAGAGAGAAAGGTCTTCCTTTGCCGTTGGTTCACCCTCCAATGGCCGCCGTGGCCGGTGCTCTGTGGCCGGCACACCGCGCTGATCCGATGGCAGGAGCCAGGAGCCAGGTGCTTTTCCTGCTCTCCCATGGGGTGCAGGGCCCAAGCACTTGGGCCATCCTCCACTGCACTCCCTGGCCACAGCAGAGAGCTGGCCTGGAAGAGGGGCAACCGGGACAGAATCCGGCGCCCCGACCGGGACTAGAACCCGGTGTGCCGGCGCCGCAAGGCGGAGGATTAGCCTAGTGAGCCATGGCACTGGCCTGCACTTCTTTCTTTTCTTTTTTCTCCTTCCTCCCTTCGTTCCTTCCTTCCTTCGTTCCTTCCTTCCTTCCTTCCTACCTTCCTTCCTTCCTTCCTTCCTTCCTTCCTTCCTTCTTATCTTCCTTCCTTCCTTTCTTCCTTTCTTCTTCTCTCTCTCTCTATCTCTGTCTCTCTCTCTCTCTCACACCTTCTTTCTTTCTATCCCTGGAATAAACTCCACTTGGTTATGGTGTAGAATTCTTTGAATTCTATTGGCTGTTATTTTCAGAATACTTGTGTATTTAAATTCATAAAGATTTCACTCCATTGTTTCCTTGCACCATCTTCATTGGGTTTGAATATCACACTAATACTAGCTTTATAATATTGCTGGGAAGTATTCCTTCTCCCAATCTATGGAAGAGAGCGTGTACAGTTGGGGGGGGGGGGTCATTGAATCCTCCAGGGAAATCATCTGGCCTGGAGATGGACGTTTTTAAGAGCCCTTTAATCACACATTGATCACTTTGATATTGGTAGTTTGGAAATTTTCAAGGAATCAATTCACTTCTACATTATTGCAGACATTATGAAGGAAATCTGTTCATGGGATTCCTTTATGTCCTCTGAGTAACAGCAGAATCTATAGTGATAGCTCTATTTCAGTTCCTGGTACTTGTAATTTGTGTCATTTCTCTTTTTGTCTTTGTCAGTTTTGCCAGAAGTTCATCAATTTTACTCATCTTCTTTGAAGACCAGATTTTTGTCTCATTGATATTCTCTATTATTTTTCATTTTCAATTTCATTGGTATTTTCTCTTGTCTTTATTATTTATTTTATTCTGCTTGCTTCAAATTTATTCTATTCTTTCTCTAGTTGATTGAAGCTGAAATTTAGGTGACTAATTTACAATCTTTCTCTCTGATGCAGGTTTTTATTGCTATCAATTTCCATCTCACTAAGGTTTTAACTGCATCCCTTGTATTTTAAACTGATAAGAACAGATACTACACTTGATCTTAGCCAAAAGGCTGAGAAGCAATGCATCCCTCTTATTTTGATACATTTTAGTTTCACTTTCAATTGGTTGAAATAATCTCTTAAAACAAGCAAATAAACATGCCATATTTACAAGACAATCCTGGGTAATTCAAAAGCTTTCCATTTTTGAGCATGTGTTCTAACATAATGGGGCTCAGTTCCTCATCCGTGAACAAAGATCATCTGATGGTAGGATTGGCTCTCACAGCAACTGCCTCGTTTTTAGACAGTTCAGCCTGGACATCCTAGAAAGAGGTTGTCACCAAAATAAAGGGTGGCCCCACATCAATCAGTAACTGACATATAACTCATTAGTGGAGATACCTCTGCAGAAGATGGAGCCAAAGAATACCTTGAATTCTTCCATTTAACTTTGAAAATAAGAACTTGACATTCTCTGTGAGTCAGAACAATGGCCAGCACCTACATAATAAATGCTTAGTGAGAATTGATTCAATGGACAAGTATTGAGTTATTTAACATAATGATTAATCACTGATTAGCTGAGTTTATGAGGCCTATCATAAGTAGGATGCAAACAATTAAGAAAAATAGGCTATTATATGAGGAACTTTAAAAAAAATCCAGAGGTGACCACTGTTAATGATCTGTATCCATGCAAGTATTACATTCCCTAAAGTGAGCATATATACATTGTTTATATCACAAGATCTGTACTAACATAATTCCATCAGTTCTTTCAACTTAATACTGTGTATACATTGACCCATGTCATTAAATATATGTATTTAGCATAATAGTGTATTATTTAATTCTGTGAATTCCATAGTTACTGAAATGCAATAGGGGCCCCAGATGTGTGTATTTTACTGAATACATATCCTCTATTTGCTATACCAACCTCTATCATGGACTCTAGGATCATGTACTCTATTTTTCTATGATAAATAGAGTGAATATGAATACCCTAACATCAATATTTGCAAATATACATGACTATTTGCTGAAAATAAATTCCTAGAATGAAATGGCTCAGAGATCATGTGTCAGTGTTTTCAGAACCATGAATATAAGTGACCAAAATATCAAGAGATCTTTTCCGTTTGCACACCTGGAAGCACTGCGTTTCTTACCTGTTGCCTGCATGCAGGGTAGTAATGGGCAATCTAGTTCTATGTAGTAGTGACTAATAGTTCAAGTTTCTTTTGAGTTTCATGAGAAATTCACAGGATCTTAATAGCTACTACCTGTTGCTCCCCCTCTTCGTGGAGGAACGACACTAAACCCTGCCTAGGCTTCATATCCGAGTCACGGCACCATTATGTCGCTCCCCGTCTTCGTGGGGGAACGACACAGGACCCTGCGCTGTTCTTTTGTCTGCTCGGCCCTCCCCGGGTTTGTTGCTGGTTCTTCCCGGGTGGGCTACCGTCCCTTCACCTCTGTGGAAGGGCGGTTCCCCCTGCCACATTCCCCACTTCCGTGGGGGAGCGGCACACCGCTGGCCGGCTCTCTCGGGGGCTGCACAGGTGTTCCTTCAGATGTTCCCCTTAGATGTTCCCCTTAGATGTTCCTGGTGCATGCCGTCTCTCTCCTCCTTTATAGTCCTCCTCCGCCAATCCTAACTCGGCTGCCCACACGCCGAGTACGCTGCTCTCCTCCAATCAGGAGCAGGTCCTGCTGCCTATTGGTTGAACTGGAGGCAGCTGTGCAGAAGCCGTCTCTCCCTTCTCAGCGCCATATTGTGGGAGAGCAGATGCATAGAATAAGTCTTAATTCCAGTAACTCAGTCCAGTCCGAGTTGCTCCCAGTTGCTCCCCACAACTACCCCCTCCCATCTCCATCATCTTTTAAGGAGTCAACTTTTACAGAGGAACACCAAGCTAAGGAAGAGATACTGAGCAAAAATCGAAGGCATCAGGGGAAAGGGACTCAGTAGCAATTGCTCCATCCCAAAATAGAGAGAGGCATTTTGACACCCGTATACGTGTAAGAAAACTGAGGGTCAGGTAAAATAAATCAGAAACCCAGCATTACCCAGGAATTATTAGTGAAAGAAACAGTCCTCAAAATCAGCATATTCCTATGTAGAGTTCTGTTAAAAATAGTGGTATGTTTTCTTTTTGAGACAAGTATCTGTGATTAACACTTGCAAATTCACAGCAGCGATCTGAACCCACAAGGTCAGCCACTGAGGAGCAGAGAATGGGTCAAATTCCGAGAACCACTGCAGTTCGCACAGCAGCAGTGCAGACAACAGAAAATTAAAGAGTTCTTGCAAAGCAGACTATTCTAAGGGTCACACGCATACAGGAATAGCAAGGGGAATCTTTTACCAATGTCTGTCCATTGTCTGTTGGACAACAGGCTGTCGTCAGCATGTGGCATTGCCACAGGACACAATGAGGATCTCCTGACACAGGGCCTGACACATCAGCATTATCCTTATCAGGCCAGACCACAGCTTATGTTATTCAACAAAGGAACGAATTCCCGTCAGAAGACTCTTGGGAGTCTCTTTTAAAGGCCCTTAATTTGCTCCTAGAAAAAGAGAACAACATCTCCCCCTCCATGGATACCCCAGAGCTTCTGCACCCAGGGCTTCCTTCTCGGGGTTTGGGGCCACGGAGGATGGTCAGTGTTTGTCTCCAGTTTAGAGAGGCTCAGCCTCCCACCATTTCATTAAAAAGAGAGCTCGGTTCCTAAAAGCAAGTTAGTTCAGCCCATTGCAGAGAATGCGTACATTAGTAGAGGCTTCTAGCAGTCCACATACGAGCCCTCTCTTGGTAGAGCTGGCGTCCCAAACTCTTCCAGCAGACAAGTACTTCAGGATTTTGTGAGTCATATACTCTCTCAGGCACATAGAATAATCTTTTTTGTAATAATCATTTTGAAAATACAAAAACCAGCCTTGTTTCATGCTTCATTTATAAAATGAAATCAAAGGCAGCAGGCTAGATCAGGGTTGCTATGATTGCTGACCCTTATTTAGTATCACAGATCCAAAGTGAATCTACTCCAAGATTTGGAAGTGAAACATCCTCATTTAGAGTGAAAAGCTCTCTACAGTAGTTTCTATACTGTCTGCAGGTCCAGTAATTTAGGGGCTGGCAGAACAGCAAAAATCAACAGCATCTGTCCCTCACACTAAAACTGTTACAGAAGTGTGACCATTTTAACCCAGGGAAAAATGTGACCTCAATCTTTTTCAAGCAACTTTGCCCAGCTGTGAGAATCAGGATGGCTTCAGAGACCACAGCCAATTGGTCAGATGCCCTCGGGAGGCGGCCGTAACATGAAAGGAAGAGAAGATAGTGAGATCACAAAGGCAAATTTGTAAAGAACAGAGATTTCAGTCCCACAAATGGTGCCCAGTGTCCTACGTCCTGTGGGATAACGCCTGCTCAGCTCATTAAATTAGACTACAGCTTTCCCCAAAATCCAGAACAGCAGTGAAAATGCATAAAATCATCCCCAGCTCAGGCTAACATGTTGGCCAGGAAACAAAGACTATTATGAAATGAATTCATATGCAAATGTTGAGCTGAAGATCCTGAACTAGGAGAGCCTGAGATGAAGACCACACGGGGGAAGGATTCTGCAGGGACTCTGGAGAATTCAGTGAGGCTTAGCAGGATCAGATCCTAGAAGACACAAATGAGCCCTCAAGCCAAGATGGAGAGAAGATTCTCTTTGACTCAATATACTCACCTTAATCGTCTCTGCAAAGTCCCTTTTGCTGTATGGGTTAATATATTCCTAGGCCCCAGGAATTAGGACATAGATAACTTGGGGAAAGGTAAATGGGCACATTCTGCCTTGGCCAGCCACCCCCTGGCCTCTGATCCAAAAGATTCATGTCTATGCCCATGCAATACACATTTGCTAGATTCCAAGCTCCCCCAAAATTTCAACTCATCACCAACTCCATAATCTTATATAAATCTCAATAGTTTAAAAGTACAAAATATTATCATCTAAATCAGGAATGGCTGGGACTCTCAGTATAATCCACCTGGGAGGAAATTTCTCCTTCATGTATGGAGCTGTGAGTCTAAGAAACAAGTGATCTTGCAAACTTCAATGAGGGAACAGGTACAAGTAACAGTTACAAATAATTCCATTCAAAGAAAAAAAGAGGCATAGATCCCAAGCAATTTCAAAATCCATAAAGGCAAACTCCATTATGTTTCAGGCCAAATTTGAATGATTCTAATTTTTTCATGAGACAACACCTGTGTAAGGCTGAATCATTTGGTCAGTACACACTGCCTGTTGAGGGTCTGTCATCCCTCTCTCATTTGTACTTTTTCTATCACTTTCAGTTCAAGCTGACACTATTTCTGCTTATATAATGCTCTCAAGAACCTCATGGATTACTAATGTTTTTCATGGGGATTCACAGCACTGGATAGAACCTGGCCCCAGTTCTCTCCTGGGTAAGTCTACCTCCTGCACCTTCCCTTTGCTGAGGTGGCTGGGGAGCAACACCCTCTGGTTTGAGGAACTTGTGAGTCACATTCTTTGTTTTTTCAAAGAGCCCTTTTTGTGACTAAATACTCTGACCTTGTGATCTTCCTACAGTGTTTGCAGAAGGTTTCAAGCCATGCCTTCAACATTTCCTCTAGAGCATGCTTTTCTAAGTAAACGTCTTAATTTTGGCATCTTTTTCTTAAGGATAGACTGAGAATTTTCCAAACTGTCCAATTCCTTTTTGTTTAACATTTTTTTCCTCAATTTATCCATTTTCTCTTGCTTTCTACCATGAGCAGAACGAAGAAACCAGATTACACTTTCTCCACTTCACTTGGAAATCTCTTCCGAGCTCTGTTTCCCACAACTCCAAGACTTGCTAAGATTTCTACCAGTGTATCCCTTTACCTCCAGTGTCCAATACTGTGTTCCTTGTTTCCTTCTGAGCTCCCACCAACAGTGGTTTTAATGATCACATATCTACCAACATTCTGTTCTCCACAATTTAGAGATGGTCTAAGCTGGATATATGTTGCTTTATGGTACCCTTTACTTCCTTCTGATTCCTCACCAGAAACGGATGTCATTAATATACATTTTTCCTAAGGGTCTCTTTAAGACAATCAAAGCTTTTCTCATCATCTCAAAATTCTTCCAGTCTCTGCCTACTTTCAAATTTCAAAGCCATTGTCACACATTTATTACAGCAGTATCCTACTTTCTGGCTCCCAAAATATGGTTGAGTTTTCCATTGCTACCCCAAAGAATCATGATAATTAATACAATTCATTATGGTTCCATGCTAAAACTGAGGAGTTATAAGGGCCATAGTACTTTCTGGAGGCTGTGAAGGAGGGTTTATTTCCTTGCTTTCTTGTTCATTTGAGTTTTTGGCAGAATTCAAGTTCTTGTACACAGCCCCCTACTTTTGCAAAGCAGAAATTGGATCATCTAAGCTTTCTCAATGTTTCTCTCTCCCTCTCTTTTTTTCAGTCTCTCTCTCTTCACCTCTCCTCTCCATATAGCCAAGAAGGATTCTCTAGGCTCCTGATTTTAAGGATTCATGAGATTGGCATTACAATGTGAACATCTTTGGGAGTTTATTATTCTGCCTAACACAAACAGCGTACTTAAAAACTAATTGAGAGAGTGTGTGATAGTTCAGTGTTTTGTAATTCAGTGCTTCAATGAAAGTAATTTTTTGAAAAGCTGGCATTGGTGTCTGATAATGTTTCTATCTTCAGCAGCAAATGTGTGAGATTTTTCCAACACCAGCACCTCTGACATCAACTGAATGTCCAACAATTTACTTCAATTTCACACTCTCCACCTAGAGTGATCACAGACCTCACAGGTTAAGGGCTCTGTCTCCATTCAGGTCCCAATCAGAAGGCCTGGGCCTCCCGTAATTGAAATCTATCATGTATACTACTTTGAATGCAGATGCCAGATATCATCAGATTCTATGGTCTCCCAGTCTCCTTCCACTAATGTAAAGTCTCCTTACTGTGCTTTTTATTGCAAATAAATCTCTCACTAAAATTAGTTTGCTGAATTAAGGAAGAAAAGCAACTGGCTCTACAAGGTTCTAATCTCCAGACTCTCGATGTTATCAGTTTTTCCAACAGATAATGACTTGCAGTTCAGTCTTGTCTCATGGGGTTTCTTTTCCAGGAGCTCTAGGCCAAGAGCAAAAAGTTAACTACCACCTGCATGGGTCCCCAAACAGACTGGAAGCTCATCTTGCCATCATCAAAATCCTTGAAAGGACACAACGTCACTGAACAACTGAAGGAGATCAACCAGCACTGCAGACCACCCAGGAACTTGAACAACAGCTGAACACACTTCACAGCCCCAGCTTCAGTCTATTAGAACCTTTATCCTTTAATCCTTGGGGAACTGGAGAATTAAGCAATAGTTGCCTGACTCCCTCTCCGTGCATTCAATAAACTCCTCTTTTCTTCCACCACCCTGATGTCAGTGATTGGCTTCTGTGTATCAGGAATCAGGCACAGTTTTGGTTCTGTAGCAACACCTCCAAACAGCTCTAGAGATTGTTCTAGATCACACTTCTGACCTGCCTGCTACAAATCACAGGTTAACATGATCCCCTTCCTCCCATGCTGGAAAATTTCCTAGAATGACTCACACATAGGACTCAGCAAAATGCTTTCCTTCCCATTCTCAGTTTATTGTAGCCAAAAGGGAGTAATGCATTAAACAAAGTTGGGGATGGGCTT